>NC_090449.1:546887100-547512100 GCF_031143425.1 Pleurodeles waltl
ATTAAAAAATAAACAAGTACAGGTGCCCATAATAGCCAGATTATAGAGTTGTCCAAAGTAAGGGTATCTTAATTTCATCTCATGCCTCTTTTTCAACCTTTCTGTAATTCCTGTCTTTTTATCTCACTCTTGCAGGATCTTTTTCATCTTCTATCTTCCTTAGCCACTGTTTACTGTGTTTCGCTTCATCTTTCTTACTCTCTTTTAGACCTTCTTTTTCTTTCTCTTGCCTAAACTCTGATTATAAAATATAAATTCCTGTAACCACTAAGGAATGGTGCCACCCACCACCTATAAGCACAGTACAAACCTAGCACTGCATTGTTTCAATTCTAGCTGACTGGTTTCAACTTAATAAGGGCAGGTAGTGGCTAAGAACCTGATTAGAATTTTGCAGTTGGGTTAATCCATCACAATGTGGCTGGACGGATATCCCTTCTGCCTTATTACAAATGCCAAAGTACTTATTGCACTTGTAATAGGGGTGTCTTGATTTCTGTCATGCTGTGATGGGATAACCCTTCTGCCAAATTCTAAATCAGGCCCAAATATTTTTACTGTGGAGTATTTGTCTATTGTCCTTTGTGTAATAAGCTGTTAGTGTTAGAAAAGTGCCTTAGGGTCTGCTTCTACAAAGATCAGAATTAAAACTGATGGAGAGTCAAACATTGTCAAGCACAGATGAGAGCCCCCAAAATGAATCAGCATGGAGCCGAGAGGGATAGTGGCAACCACCCATCACACCATACTCATTCAACCCAAATTTCAGTTGTGCACAGTGGTATACAGTGTGATAATAGCATGAGCATTGGAAATCCTTCATTTTTAAAACAACATGAAAGATGCCCCTACTGGCATTACCAAACAAGTACAGGTGCGAAGATAATGACATAAAAGCAAAAGAGACAAGAAGGTTCTGGAAAACAAGTATGCTCCTCTTCGGCTTTGATTCAAAGTGAGGGGGTGATTTCTGATCTCTGTGCCAAAAAGAGTCTGTGCAGGGATAGGAATTCTACCCTTCACAATCCACCACACCCAAACAATTTCCCCTGACCAATTTTGGCAGGTCAGGCCTGCAGAAATGTATCGAGGGGAAATGAGCAGATATCTTTGATCCCAGCTGAAACAGGCGTGATAGTAACCACTTCTTTCCTGATATAATTCCTGATTACGTCTTGGCAAACATTGAATCAGATGCATTTTGCCACACATGGCGGATAGATGTTTCAGGGGATCACTATTTATCAGAAGTGATCACACAACAAAACTCCTGCTGAGGCGGGAGTAGGTCTATTCTGGGCTTTACCTAAAAGTCATTTAACTCTCTGCTAGGAGTTTAAAGGAGATCTTAAAGTCCCAGTGGGATTGTTGGATTTGTTTTCTTATGCAGGGTCATCCCCAATCTTTTGGCCTCCTGCCTCCTATTTTTTTCTGACATGTTGCTGTTGGCTTTTGAACTCTGAGCACTTTACCACTTCTAACCAGTGCTAAAGGGCATATGCTCTCTGTGTAAAATTGTATGTAATTGGTTTATTCATGATTGGCATATTTGATTTACTAGTAAGTCCCTAGTAAAGTGCACTAGAGGTGCCAGGGCCTGTAAATCAAATGCTACTAGTGGGCCTGCAGCACTGGTTGTGCCACCCACATAAGTAGCTCTGTAATCATGTCTCAGACCTGCCGTTGCAGTGTCTGTGTGTGCACTTTTAACTGTAAATTCGACTTGGCATGTGTACCCACTTGCCAGGCCTAAACCTTCCCTTTTCTTACATGTAAGTTACCCCTAAGGTAGGCCATAGGTAACCCCAAGGGCAGGGTGCAGTGTATGGTTAAGGTGGAACATATAGTAATGTGTTTTACATGAAATATTGTTAAATTCGTTTTTCACAGTTGCAAGGCCTGTCCCTCTCATAGGTTAACATGGGGGCTACCTTTAAATCTGAAGAAAGTGTAGATTCCCTTTGGGAGCGGATGGACATGTGGAGTTTGGGGTCTCTGAGCTAACAATTTAAAAATACATCCTTTAGTAAAGTTGATTTTAAGATTGTGCGTTTGAAAATGCCACTTTTAGAAAGTGAGCATTTTCTTGCTTATACCATTTCTGTGACTTTTCCTGTTTGTGGAATTCCCTGTCTGAATCAGTTTGACAGTTGGGCTGGTTGCACCTTACACTAAACAGTTACACAAAGGGAGCTGGGGTGTAGCTGCATTTCCTGATGATCCATCGGTCCTAGGAGGGAGGGGAGGAGTGGTCACTTACACCTGAAAGGGCTGTGCCTGTCCTCACACAATGCAATCTCAGACCCCCTGGTGAGTGTCTGGGGCCTGGCCTGGGAAATGCAGAATTTCACATTCAAAAGAGACTTTACTTTGAAGTAGGCCTACTTCAAAGGAGAAATTGGGTATAAGAAGGGCACCCAAAACCACAGACTTTAGATCACTTCTGGACATCAAGAGGAACCTCTGCCTGGAGAAGAGCTGAAGAGCTGCGGAGAAGTGCTGCCCTGCCTGTGACTGTGCTTTGTGGAGCTATCCTGCAGTTGCTGCTTCTGCCAGAGTAAGAGGGCAAAGATTGGACTTTGTGTGCCTTCTATCTTGTGAAGAAATCTCCAAGGGCTTGATTTAGAGCTTGCCATCTGTTGTTTGAAGTCTCAGGGACAGCAAAGACTTCTCTCTGCCAGCACCTGGAGTCTCTGGAGAGACTCCTGCTCTGACAAGTGGTGCCCTATCCAGTCCCTGGGCCCTTGGAAGGAAAGCTGGTGGAGATTCAAGGAAATCGACTTCGGACAACTTCGGTCCGATCCACTGCTGAATCCAGTGACTCTGCCTGCACCCGCCTCCGTGATCTTCGCTGGAACGCAACGACCTTCGCAGGCCCGACATCGCTGCAGCCCCGCCAAAGTCTGCGACTCAGTGGAAGTCGCCACACCACATCGTGAATGACACTGCTCAAAGTGCGCAGATTCAATGTTTTGCACAGATGCCGCGACCCCCGACTTTGCGCATCGGGTCATTTTCATTTCCTCACCAAGGTACTGTACCTTGGGGTCTACGCGACTCCATGTCCAACGCCGCTGGTGTCGGATTGTTGGGAAGGACTCCGTCACAACACCGTGTTAACACCTCATCGAAGCATTTTGTGTTTCTATGCGCTATTTTTGAGTTTAATCTTTAAAAATTCATAACTTGACTTGTGTATGTCGGATTTTTGTCATTTTGGTCTTGTTTTGCTTTAGATAAATATTTCCTATTTTTCTAAACTGGTGTTGTGTCATTTTGTAGTGTTTTCATTAAGTTACTGTGCGTGTTGGTACAAATACTTTACACCTAGCACTCTGAAATTAAGCCTACTGCTCTGCCAAGCTACCAAGGCGGTAAGCAGGGGTTAGCTGAGGGTGATTCTCTTTTACCCTGACTAGAGTGAGGGTCCTTGTTTGCACAGGGGGTAGCCTGACTGTCAACCAAAGACCCCATTTCTAACAGGGATTGCCAGCCAAGAAGCGCAATGTAGTAACCGTCCAGGTGCAAGATGAGAAATGTTATAACTGTCTAGATCAGGGCCGGGTCAAGTTAGCATGAGTCACTTTGAGTTCATAGGAGAGGCTAGCGAGGCGCTTTTTGCTATTCAGTGATCTCTGTTTACAAGCTTGCATCCCATCACCCATCATCTCACTGGGACCTTACCCAAGCATGGTCTGGTTAGTCACAGACTCAGTCAGGCTTTAGCATGCTGGAAGGGCACAAGGGGAAGAATTTACTTCCGGACAGGGAAGAAATACATGGTGAGGAAAGCCATACTGCAGCCAATCTGCAAAGTTTGAGCTCATTTCTCTGGTCTCCACCCAATAGTTTTCACAGGCCTTAAGGATCTGCGTTCCCTTAACACCATAAATAAATAGCTTGAGGGAAACTTACCAGATACGTTAACGATTACCCTCTACACCATCCTGAGAAAAGCCCCTCTAAGCTGTCAGTTTCCTAGTGGAAAACAAATAACAGATCACATCAAAGTGCTTGCTGTTGACGACATTCGCACACACTTTTTGGCAAAATGTCAGAGAAATGCTCAAACGAGCACTATTTATTCTCAATTTGTTCTGTGTTGATGTGTTTTTGCGCAATATATAATAAAAACAAATGATTGCCATCCCGAAGTTCTAAAGCACGATTTTTTCACATTTTTTCTGCTAAAGAAAAATGTGGTGTTTTGATTATTTTTCTGTGTTGAGGTGAATATACTGTTTATAGTAGAAAAATAAATGTTCTGCCTGAAATAATTGTAAAAAGATAAAAGTAAGTGCGAACTAATCTTTTTCGATAGGGAAACAAGCACAGCTGATGCATGGGGACCAGTGGCAATGCAAACTTCCCCTTCACACAGATCAGCAACAGCACAGTCACACGTTACCGTGCATGCATCCTTCACAAACCAAGTACCAAATTGCATATGTGTTCATTGCTTCCAACACAGAACTGACAGAGCAGAAATGGCATCCGTGCTTTCTTCACTCTCAAAAGTGGGTACAGTACAGACAGCATCAGTTTTAGTTGCTCAAAGGCAGAAACTATACAGCATGTGGCTCATCAGAACACGCTACCTTGTCCTAACCAAACACTTAACGAACAGGCAGCAGCAGTGCTAGCTTCCAACAAAGTTAGACGTTTACAGGTGAAGCAGAATCCGCACAGCTGTCCTTGCCCTTAAGCACCCAGTGTGAATGAAATAGTGGTACAGTGCAGAAGAAGAGATCTAATCAGGAGAAATTTGATATTTGTACTACTACATTACTGCTAAGGCCTCATCTAGAGTATTGTGTATATTACTAGAGGTCAAGCTCGGAATGTTACTGTCGTTTTTGGAAGGTCCCATGTAGGGTGTGTTATACAGCTCTGAAGGCTACATTTGATTTATTCTATCAAGTTCTGGGTGCCGCAGAAGAAAGTATAAGCAGCACCAAACTCTGTTAGACACACAGTCGAGAAGGGGAAATGGGTAAGGAATAGGGAATTGATTCACTACTAGTTTAGTAGGTTTCTTTGTCAGGATGTTCATTGCTAGTTTTTTTGTTCATTTGCCCCTTCATTTTTCATATTTGTACACTACCCATTCTAACCAACCTATGGCTTTCCACTCATCAGGCTAGTAGCAGTTCTTCTTGACTAGTCCTAGAGCCATGCTTTTGCTCACGTTGATTACGTACTAATAAGCAAATTGGTAACAATCACAAATTACCTGCCTGATCTAAAGGTTACAGCACAGGATAATTGACCAGTCAATTGGCCAAAGTCTTATGGTAAAATTAGAGGGACTAATTTGAAGAGTCTAACTGGGCCTGTCTACAGCATTTAACACTGTTGACAACAAAATCATGCTAGTTGTCTGACACCTGCTGCAGGCTGGAACGTCCCTATGGCTTTAATTTAGTCTTTCCTTTCAGAGATGACAAGTTATTTCTTTTCATTCTTTCAATGCTATTCTTCCATATTTTACCTCTAATCATCCTCTTTCTCATCTGTCTTGTTCAGGAGTTCCCCACAACAGCTAGCACTGTTGTTCCACTTATTCCACCAAAATTTCCTCTCCTGCATAACATCACACTGATGACTTCGATCCCAAGGAGGACGGACAAAAACTGGAATGGACTTCCTCTAAACTCTGCTAATGTTGCTTGATTCATGCTACCTGGGTGAAACTCAACCACGTCAAAACATAGACCACCAGTTGTGTCTCTTCCCTTAAGCCTTCCTCATGCTCACCAACAACTTTCACTTTCAGACCAATGATTTTAATCTCCACCTCTGGAGAAAAGTTCACGCCCTGCAGGCAATGGTATATATTGCTATTATGTGTCAAGAGACAATAAAGGCGTGTTCTATTTTACCCACAAGAAAACCTCAAGAAGCATCCATGTGTAAAACGTTCATATGTCCTGGTCACTATCCCTGGTCCATATGATGCATTGTATACCTTGGTGAATATGGCTCCCCTACATGTCGGATATACCATACTCAGGCTAAATTATATAAGTAGGTAAATAGGTACATATATTCACTAGAAGTAGCACAGTTTAAAGGTAACTGTGGCTCAAGACGAACATATCCTTGGATTATTTTGTTTATTTAAAAAACCTTTAGAAAACCATGGTTAAAATAACATGATGGTTCCAGTGAAAAAGCAAAACGTCAACTGAAATTAGCCTGTAATGGTATGCTACTTAAGCAATGAATTGTGGTTGTGTCATGATTTGCTTATGAAACAACTGATGCCATTTAAATGGCAAAGTCGATGATATCACTAATGACATCTCACATTACATCATTGGCAAGATCATAGATGAGATCACATGGCATCACCATCGCCATCATCAATATCACCTCTGCGTTGCTCAACTTTCATCTTCCAAAATGTTATCCTTTCTTAACAACTGTTTGCCTTTTTTAAAGTACTCTTTCAGAGCATAAATGAGTTGTCGACATACTGCAACATTGTGTATATTGATAGTGACATTCGTTATTCTTTCATGAACTTCCATATTTCCAACTTCGAACTATGTTAACGACTGCTTTTGGCAATGTCTTCTACTTTAGACAGCAATTTAGTTATTCTTAAGTCCTATTTGGCAATCTATCCTCTCAATGCCATTTCCAGGTCTCTCTTGGCACTGACTTTCTTAGTTCACAGTAGATACTATACCCAAAGTGTTGCGTTTTTTAACATTTGGCAGATCGATTCAGGCTTTACTGTGACTTACTATAAAGTAACACTTGCACAAGAGAAACTTAAATCTACTCACAATAAAATTGCGGACCTGCCCCTTTATATTTATATATTTTTATTTTTGCTGAACCTGAAACCCGAAACCATAGAGGAGGAGGAACAATGGGTAAGAGACAGTTGGATAATATAATGGGAATATTCATAAAGGAAACATCAATGGGGAACAACAATGCATGCAAAGTCAGTTAGAAAGACACACAAACAACACCAGTGCATCCATTACTTACCGAAAATGGCAGCATTACTCCTAGTCCTACTCCCTCGTCTTCCTTCCAGGTTCCTCCCACCCTCCCGGTACGGAACAACTGAGTATCTGGTTTGCTTGTTTATGAACAGGGTGAGGAGGGGGTGGGGGCATTTTATTTAGGAAGGGAGGGGTCGATTGGTTGTATGGGAGCCTCATTGGTTAAGAAGGAAGGCTAGGGAGGGACAGAAGGTAATGGCTGATACAGACAGGGTAAAATATGGACACAAACCCAGGATAAACTATCAAAAGCATGCTGAAGGGGAAAAATAAAAATTATTACATTTAGCTTTAAATCATACATACAGTGAGGAAATCTGACATAGTGGCTAGAGCTGTCGACCTTGCAACCTGATGGCCCAAGCTTGAATCCCGGCATCTGTGCTACACTCAGCATCATATGATTGTAGACAAATCATTTAATCCATCAGTTCCTAAACAAAATGTGAAATACAATGTATAATATAATGAATTTGTGTGCTCCCTTCTGTGATATACCTGAACATCTAGCTCATCGGCCAACCTTTCATATCATATACAGCGCTCCTTTGCTTCATAACTATGTTCACACAACACAAAATACCTGTTCACGCAAACAATACATGAGATAAAGAGCTTAAAGATTGATGATTACATTTACTTTGGGGCTATAAAAAATTCCTGGCCCATTTCAATGCAAGTCCCTCATGTGAGATGGGATGATACGCCAAACAGCCAAGAAAAACAGGTGAGAGAGTAATACTCCTCTGCCTAGAGCCAAAACACACTCTCTATCTTTAAAAATAAACTGGTAAAAACAAGGATGCAGACTAGCCAGACCTATTTTATGGTGACTAAGAATCATGTTGCTATGCTATCACTTTTTATTTACTTCATACATGCAAATTGTCTTAGCATCTTTTGCCTGCAGAGCTTATACACACATACAATGAGATCCGCTCTTCTGCATATCTGCTTGTCATGCAACAGAGAGAACAGGTAGTGCAACCCTAGCTCTATCATGGATTAGTCCCACTATTAATACAATGATGTGCAAATCTTGTATCATATACTTAACTCGGAATACTAAAAAAATAAAACCTATGTTAGAGGACATCATTGCAAAGTGGAACTCAAACATTAATCTGTTTCACTGTATGACCATACTGAGGACCATATGTAAAAGGCCGTTTTGCATTTCTTTACAGTCCGAATTGCTATTTTGGGGCATTAAGAAATGCAAAATGGGCTTTTCTGATGTACAAAGCCCTTTATAGAATCACAAATTGTGATTTCTACCCTGTCGAAATCGAAATGTGGAGTCCCCTGAATGGGAAATCACAAATAGGGATTATCTATTTGTGATTCCTATTCAGATGTACAAAGCATTTCCTCAATGCAAATTCGGCATTCAAGAAATGCAATTACCATCAACTTCAAATGTGCAATTTTTTTAAAAACACTCCAAGATAGCCATCCTCAGTTTTGCATTTCCAAATGCAAAACCAGCCCATTGTCTCAAATGGCATGGGATTTACTATTTGCGATGTCCTAATAGCGATTCTTCCTTTGTAGGAACCGCTATTAGGAAATCTATATCTTTGTACATAGCATTTTGCATTTCCTAAATAGAGATTTCTATGAAGTCAATATTTAGGTAAAGCAAAATTGCATTTTAGTACATTGGGCCCTAAATCCTGTTATGTTTTAGAAATGAAGGACCAGATTCACAAAATTTGTGATTCCTATTGTGATCGTAGTACTTCTGGCTTACTCCTGAATTCCAGGAGTAAGCCAGAAGTACTCCAGTACTCCAGTAGTAAGCCACACGCACTTTTAGCAACCACATTAGCATATTTCCACAGATTTTTCTAAGAATAGGAGTGGCTTACTCTTGTCATGCTTCTGGCTTACTTCTGAGTTCCTGGAGTAAACCAGGAGTTGCCCTGGCTAACGGTTCAGTGATTCTTGGATTTAAGGAGGAATCTAGGGGGCACATTTATTCACTACTGTAAAGTTGCCCAAAGCGAAGCAAAACAGTGCAAAGCCTTAAAATGGTATTAACTTTCAAGAACAAAAAATGTTCGAGCTGGAAAAGTGAAAAGGAATAACAAATCTATTTATAAAGCATGCTAATGCCCAGATCTGTCTAAGCATTACCACACAGAAGGAATCATGATAGTGTAATCTAAACTAAAAAAACTGATTATAAGAAGCCTGTTGGCTGAAAAACATGTTTTATGTGCTTTTCTAAAGGAGGTGAAGGCCTGTCATTTTCTGTAGGTTGGAGGGGATGATGTTCTAAAGTTTGGCTGTGCAAGTCACAAAACTTCTGCCGCCCCAGTTAAATCTTCTAAATTAAGGAACTACTATGTTATTTGCTGTGGATGAGAGTAAAGGCCTGAAAGGGACATAACCACAAGAAACAGCGTTTGAGGTAGTTAGGGCCAGATTCATGAAGTGCCTTAATCGTGGTGCAGAGTGCTTTGAAGTCAGTATGCTTCCCAATGGGAGCCAGTGGAGTTGTTGAATCAGGGTTTATGAGGCTGACTGATGCCTATGGGTCCCTATTAGCAGGTTGCTGCATTCTGTAGAATCTGCAACTTGTAAAACAAGAGCCGAAACCACAGTCTTATGCAGATCCTGTGGGATGAAAAAGAACAATTTTCTAAGTATCTTCAGGGTTGGGAAGGAGGAAGAGGTGAAGGCACAAATTTGATTCTCAAACAAGAGTTTGTTGTCAAATAGAGCCCCTAAGTGCTTGACATTTGTTACAAATGTGGTTAAAGTGCTGGGTTCCCATGAGCACCAACTGGGGGACCAGAACGAAGTGTTCTTTCCAAAAAGAAAAACTTTGGGTTTGCCTGAGTTCAACTTCAAACAGTTATCGTTCATCCATCTGCTGAAATGTGACATACAGTTGTGGAATCTGATTGCAGTGTCCTCAGGGTTGCTGACCACTGAAACCAACATCTGGTGTCATTGGCGTAGGATACTAGTGAAAAACCAAAGGATTTCATAAGAATGGCCAAAGGAGTAATGTAAAGACTAGAAATGGTGGGAGTTAAGGAGGATTCCTGTGGGACACCCCTTTGGAGTGAAACGGGAGGTGATATGAAATAGTCCAGAGTGACAAATTGCTCTTGCTCTGAAAGAAAGGGTTTCAGGCGGGCAAGCACTGCTCCCCTGATTCCAATGGAATGCAGACAATCGATCAGCAAATTGTGACTGACCATGTCAAATGCTGCTGAGAGATCTAACAGGATCAAAGCAGAATTTCCTCCTTTGTCAAGTGTCACTCTGATTTTTCAGAAGCTCAACTCAGAGCCAGTTCGGTGCTGTGCTCGAATCTGAAGCCAAAATGAGTCAGATCAAGGAGACAATTGTTGTTGAGGAGCACATTCCTGATTAATGACCTTCTGCATGATTTTCACTGGGAAAGAAAAGCATGAAATTGGTCTATAGTTACTGGGATCCGAAGCATCGAGAGTAGGTTTTTTCAGGAGAGGCAGGGTTGAAGCTTTTTTTCCATTTTTGGGGGAAAATAACCAGATCTAAACATCAGGGTAAACATTTTGTTTAAATGTAAAGATGTAATTTCTGGGGCCAGTTGAATTATTTTTGAAGGACAAAAACATAGAAAACATTTGACAATTTTTTTCTAAGTCCCCACTCAGAATGGGACTTTGTCACTTTTTTAAAGAAAACAATACATTTGCACTTTTTCACTTATTGGATCAATAATGTTGATCTTTCATCCAAAAACTCAAAATGTCCCATTCTGACAAGGGAGCCGGAAAACATATCAACTGTGACAAAAGTTGAATTCTTTTCTATGTCCCATCTCAGAATGAGATGGGACTTAGAAAAAAAATAAACTTTTCAAAAATGTCAAAAGTTCTTCCAAGTGCACACTCTGATTGGGGCTTTGTCACTTTTTTTAAGAAAACAATGAATTTGAACTTTTTCACATTTTTGATCAAAAAGTAGAATTTATTTCCAAGCTCCCACTCGGAATGGGACTTCGAAAATAAGTCAACTGGCCCTAGAGCAACCATCCATATTTTTGTTGCAAAACCGCATCTCCTATTAATGCAGAGGTCTTCAAACTGGGGGGCGGGCCCCCCTAGGGGGGCCTCAAGTAATCCCAGGGGGGCCCCAGACTCTGGCCAAAATAAATATTATACAGATAACAGGCCTTTGTTTTAAGCAGAAGCATGTTATTGCAGTTTTAAAAAGGTAACAGTACTTAACTGCAATGTTTAAATAGGTTTAGACATATTTAAACATTGCCATGTTTATAAAATAATTGTGAAAAATTCTGAGGGGGGCCCAATAATTTTTATTTTTCAACTGGGGGGGCGCGGCATTAAAAAGTTTGGAGACCTCTGTATTAATGTTAGAGTGGGCTTTTTGTCGAAAGACACAAAGTAGGAAAAATATTCTAATTTCTCTTTACATTCCACATATTGCATGTCGGCTGCACTGTAAAGCACACATTCAATGCATGACATGTATAAAAAATATCTAGGCACAAGATTTTGTACTTGAAGGCTACAAGACCAATGCTAGACAGCGCCCACTCACATTTGCACTACGGTTTAAAGGCGTGTGTGGTACTAGGCATCCTTAAAGAGCACCGGCACAGGAGACAAGAAGATTAGCAAGCATATTTAGTAAATAGAGGGATCTGCTTGCCACCCTGCCCGTTGTAACTCTGCAAGCAGAAGTCACTTCAAAATCGTTGTAGATTGAGCCCTCTGTGACTGGGGCATATATATATATATATATATATATATATATATATATATATATATATATTTATGCATACATTGCTTTCACGCCATAGAAACCGCGCGCGTCATAGTAAGATATCCGTCAGCTACACACATCGCCAACCGGGATTCAGTGCCAGCCTGTTGGTCAACTGGCTGGTGTTTTATTACAGGAGAGCGCCTCGCCCGTTCAATTAGTCTGCAGGGGCTGAAATGCAGTCCGTTGAAAATGGAGGGGCTGATGAGAGACTAGAAAGCGCAGATACAGAGGATCGGTTTCTCTGTATGCTGTTGTCGAGAAGATTAAAAACCCGATCACACAATATTCTGGAACCTTAAGGTCAAAGATGAGCCATGGTGCCCTACGCAATTTAGTAACCTATCAAGAGACCAGTAAATATCCAACGCGGAAATTCAGTCTACCCTTTACTTTTCAGAATGAGCTGCCAGCGCATTCAGGGTTTTATGTGACGCGAACCAGCGCTTTCTGCTTCTGAGACGCCAATACGGAGCATTTTAAACTCTTTCCTTGGGTCTGTCCTCTGTTCCGCGGAGTGCTTCAGTTTCAGAGCTCGTAGTCCCAGAAGCATTTTGGACAGCAAAGTCTGTCACCCCTTAAGCTGTCTGCACAACTCCTCATTTCACGAACAAGATACACACCGCCCCAGCCAGCCAATAAGAGACTGGTCGCACAAGTATTATGTTTTCCTATTACTGTCTACTGTTTCACCGCCTCAGGAATTACACAGCCAGCACAAGACGAGAAATAATGGCCCCATTCAGTTCCCCTTGGGACTAATTCTTGCAGATGGCAAGCATTGGACCGGGCAATTAAGTGTATGTCTGATTTTCTTGCTGCGTATTACTGAAGCCATATATGATACATTGGTTGCGCGTTCTCGTTTGGACGTTCTCCAGTCACAACTTTTTAGTTAATCATAAAGCGCGCAAATCTAACAAAAAACTGTTCCCTAATATGAGGCCATGTTTACGCAGTTCATGTAATCCCAATTCGGTATGATTTTGTTTTAGCTCAATCAGCCCTAAACTTTCCAGCTGCAGACAATTGTGCAGAACATAGAAAATACCACACAGGTGCCCATGAACAGGTGAATCGCAGCTAAGACAAATTAAAGCCCCACATCTTTCTGAGAGAGTAATCGGGAAACCCATGCACACTTATTTTGATTTTTGCATTATATGTCTTGCCATCCTCACTGGTGCTACATCAGTGTGAGAGTTAATGGTGAATAGCCGCTGTTACAAATTATTATAATGCCAACCACAACTAAAACCGTGTGTGGGCTGGTCTTCTTTAGTTTGAGAGCATTTGGCCAGTTTGCAGTGCTGCAATAGTTTAGTTTGGCACTGTACAATGTGTGAATGGTCGTACAGCTATTATGAAGAAAGAATGATTCAAATAACTTGAATTGAATGCTGTAGTGCGCCGATTAGAAGGGCCGCTGCACATGAAATAATGACACGGCCTGTTAATAATGGACTGATGTGTAGGTCAGGCTACACCACTTCACACCCGCAGGGCTTTTCTTAACTTCCCCCTCCCTCGGATGTCACAGTTGGTGTTGCCCTAAGTGGCACTACACTACAATTGTGAATAAAACCAATTATTTAATGTTTAGGGGGAAGAGTATTCAGATTGAAAGGCTGATTGGTGGGACGACATTGGAAGTGTGAGAGTCATGTTTATTTAGTGATGAGCTTTAGTTGTTCAGTCTCTTTAGCATGACATTGAGAAAGAATATCTATAAAACATTGAGTAAGCTTTGTGGTTTTGTCAAATTAAGGCAATTAGAATTGAATTCAATTAACCCTCATAGGAAGCAGAAGCTACTATCAGAACTTTGAATTATTTCTTGGCCCTAAGGACACTCCAAAAATATAAACTTTCTTCTTAGGTTTTAAGTCCAGACAAATCACAGTGATGCAACTCTTGGTTAGTTTTTTCAGTCAACGGCAGTCCTACTCTGTCTCTTAGTTAGATTACAATGCATAAGATGTTTGTCAAAAACTATCATCTAGTATGGCATTGAGAAGGATCTTTGTCGCTTATGATAAAAATAAGTAATTCTCAGCAATGTTTGATTATTCAGTGAAATTCAAATCATTTAAGTATGTAAAAGAATTTCCACAACAGAAATTGCTTGTGAAGAAAATAAAAATGCAGAGTGGGAGTACATCCAAGATGTAGAATTAAAGTATTAATGGATGCTACAAAAGAAAAGTAGGGTAGCTGTATGTGCTCCCTGGGTAATGCATTTTGTCATTGATATTGATTATTGAATTGTCCTTTCTTCATTTTGGCTTGGAGGCAATTTTCACATCCACTCTTATTAAAGTATTCTGTTCGCTTTGAGGCAATGTTGGAATTGGGACACATTAAACATCTACCTATTTCAATAGTGTTAGGGAGTTTCATATTGAGTGTCAAATTACAACATTTTATCTAGAAGTGACTGTCGTTAACAAAGTGTATATTTTATTTGATGTCCTAATGAATTCAGATATCGTCATGACTAATTTAAATTTAGATGATGTTTTACAGGGCAAGGTTATACTGGATGGATTTTAATAATATAATTTAACTATGTCAATAAGGATGTGAGTCAAATTTTAATGGCCCTACCGCCACCTTCAATTCCAAGCATCACAAATATATGCAAGAGTAATCATTGTGCGTGGGACTGCAGGATCACCTGCGGCTAAGGGTGACACTTTCCCGACCATCAATAAATGCATTAGTGTCTGCTTGTTTGGTAAACCACCACTCAAAATGTCCTCGTAAGAGCTAATATGCCCCTCAAAATACTCTTGGCATGCGTAACCTCATTTACCCTGTTGTTTTACTGTGCTCCACCCTCCATCATTTTCTAAAGCTGGGGCATGTAGGTGATCTCATTGCTGCTGTTTTCCCTGCAGGTTGTGGTGTGACACATATTCTTATAGCTATGTGATGTAGTTTACCCTTCAGCAGAGTCCCTTGTGTCACAAAGTTCATGAGATTGTGACAGTTTATGCTTTATATTAATCGTAGTTTTAGTGGCTAAACGTAGAAATCTGCCCAGACACGCATTTAAATGCATTTAATGATCACTTTTTTGTATTTCACAACTCGACAAGTGGCATTTGAATTCAATCACTTGTTAGAGAGATAACATTTATGTTGTAATGCAATTTAGGGCCAGATGTAGCAAAAATCGATTTTGCAAATCGGAAATTGCGAGTCGGTGCGACTCGCAATTTCCGATTCGCAAAATCGTATGCAGGCCCCTACCCTTTTGCGAATGAGTTAGCACCCACTTCAAGTGGATGCTAACTGCGAATTACTTTGCGACCGCTTTCGCGGTCACAAAGCAATTCTGCATCGCGGTGCGAGTCACAAATAGGAAGGGAACTGCCCTTGCTATTTGAGAGTCGCATTCCCATTTTGCGAGTCGGTACCAACTCGCAAAATGGGAATGTGCATCGCGATGGCCGTTTTGCATGGCGCAAACTGCGATTTTCGCAGTTTGCGCCATGCAAAACGGTTACTACATCTTGCCTTTAGACTCTAGACTAACAATGCATATAGCAATGATATTACATTTCTAATGATAAATGTGCAAAAGTGAGAGAAATCAATTCTCTGTTGTACCAAATGAAATGCAGTAACAAAGCTTTCTCATTTGAAATGAAATGTATTGTTTCTATTAATGAAATATTATTAATGCTGAAGCCACCTCACTGACCTGGTCACTGAACTGCTCTGCCTCCTCATAGCTCCACCTGCAAGTGGAAGCCCTTGCTAACTCAAACTCTGCCTGTGCCTCATCCCTGGTGCCTAGTGGGAGAGCTCTACTCTTCTGCCGGGCTGCCCTCTGTTTCTTTCTTTTTTCTCCTCCTTTTCTTTTTGTGGGCTGTTTTTTTTTTTGGTGCCTCCTGCTTCAGCGCTTTCCTCCTTCTCTGCCTCGTCCCCTTTTTTGTTTAGTGTGCTCTTCTGTGCCTTTTTCTCTTTCTGTGCTCTTTTCTTTGTTTTTCCCCTCACACCTCTCATTCTCTCTCTCCTCTCTCGCATATCCCTGCTGCCCCTGTGGCCCTGCCCCCTCCTCTCTTGCATTCTCCCTGCCACTGCTGCCAGCGGCCCCACCCCGCTTTTTCATACCATTCCTGTTCCCACCTCCCAGCTGTCCTCTCCTCCCCCCTCCCTACTTAAAGGCGGCCGCTGCTCGGTAGAAAGAGCAACCTCACTGAGCTGGTAGGTGAACTGATCTGCCTCCGCATAGTTCCACCTGCAAGTGGAAGCCCTTCCTACTCAAAGTCTGACCTCTGTCAGAAGTTCGAGGCACTCCTCCATCTGCAGGTTTCTGCCTGTGCCTCATCCCTGGTGCATAGTGGGAGAGCTCTGCTCTTACATCCTAATGGGGGACCTCAACTTCTACCTGGAAAACCCAAATTATAAAAACTCCACCACCCTGATCGAAAACCTCACCAACCTCAGACTCAAACAACTCGTCACCACACCCACTTACTCAGCCGGTCACACTCAACCCCATTTTCTCCGCCAGCAACCATGTCTCCGTCAGCCGCACCACTGAACTCCAATGGACTGACCACCACTGCATTCATTTCACCTTCAACAAACCCATCGGTTGACTCTACACTGTCCAACTTCCCAGCAGGAATTGGAAAAAGGTCACTGAATCCCAGCTCACCGCCAGCCTGAATGCAACACCCCCCCAAACCGACGACAACACCAAGACTGCCGCACACAACCTCCACGAATGGATCACCGACTGCGCCAACACCCTCTCCCCCCTCAAGACACCTCACTACAGAAGCACAGCCAAGAAAGCAAACTGGTTCACTCCTGCACTCAAAGAATCAAAACAGATCTGCAGACCTCTAAAAAGGAAGTGGTGCACCGACAAGACCTCTGCAAATCACAAAACATTACAAAATGCAGTCAAACATCACCACCTGCTCATTAGGATCACCAAAAGACTCGCCCTGCAACAACGCATCAATAAAAATGCCCACCAAAGCAAGCAACTTTTCATTGTCATCAAAGAGTTCACCAACCCCAACTCCACCGACTTACCCCCGTCAAAAGAACTCTGCAAAAACCTTACCAGCTACTTCCATCACAAGATTTCAGACATCCATGACAGCTTCACCACCCAGGGCACCTCCACGACTCTCACCACCAGCTCGTCGACCGAAGCATCACCACACACCCCCCCCTCCTCCACTGGAACAACATCACCAACACAGAGACCCGCAACATCATGGCAACCATCCATTCAGGAGCTCCCACCGACCCCTGCCCTCACCACATCTTCAACAAAGCCAGCAACATCATTGTACCCAAACTCCGGCATACCAACAACCGCTCCCTCACGACTGCCAACTTTCCAGAGAGTTGGAAACACTCCAAGATCAAACCTCTACTGAAGAAACCCACCACCGACCCGACAGACCTCAAGAACTACCATCCCATCTCCCTGCTCCCCTTTCCGGCCAAAGTAATTGACAAGGCAGTCAACAAACAACTCACCCACTTCCTGGAAACAAACAACATTCTGGACTCTTCTCAGTGAGGATTCAGAAGCAACCATAGCACCAAGACCACCCTCCTCACCGCCACAGACAATATCCGCACCCTCCTCGACCAAGGCAAGACCATCACCCTCATTCTCCTGGACCTTTTTGCCACCTTCGACACAGTTTCACATGAAGCACTACACACCTGCCTCCACGACATCCTCATCTGAGACTCAGCACTGCAATGGCTCTGCTCATTTCTCACCGGCAGAACACAGAGGGTCCGCCACCCCCCCTTTCTCCCGGAAGCCACCAGCTGCGGCATCTCCCAAGGATCCTCGCTGAGTCCCACCGATCAACCTCTACATGACCCCACTAGCTCCCTCACCAACAATCCGACCATCGTCAGAAACTACTTCCAGGTAGGAATGAACGGCATGAAAGCAGTCACTGCCTGGATGAAAGATAGTTGCCTCAAACTGAACTCAGACAAAACAGAAGTCCTCATCTTGGGCTCCACACCCTCTGCCTGGAATGAGTCCTGGTGGTCCTCCGCCCTCAGAAAGGCCACACTCCTACCGACCATGCTCGCAACCTAGGGGTCATCTAAGAATCATCACTCTCAATGGACCGACAGGTGAGAGCGGTCTCATCAGACTGCTTCCACACCCTGTGCATGCTTCAAAAGATCTACAAGTAGATCCCCATGGAAACCAGAAGGACAGTCACCCAGGCCCTTGTCAGCAGCCACCTCGACTACGGCAACACTCTCTACACCGGAACCACCGCCAAGACCCGGAAAAGACTACAATGCATCCAGAACACCTCCGTCCGTCTCATCAAAAACACCCCACAACACAGTCACACCTCCGCCCTCCTAAGAGACCTACACTGGCTGCCTATCAACAAGAGAATCACCTTCAAGCTCCTGACCCATGCCTACAAGGCCCTACACGACGCCGGACTAGCCTACCTCAACCACAGACTCTCCTTCTACACTCCAGCCAGACAACTCCGCTCCACTGACCAGGCCCTCACCAAGGTCCCCTGCATCCAGAAAACCACAGCCAGAGGAAGATCCTTCTCCCACATCACCGCCAAGACCTGGAACACCCTCCCCAGCCACCTCAGGCAATCTCACACCCTATCTCAGTTCAGGAAGGACCTCAATACCTGGCTGTTTGAGTGATCCTCATCACCCCCCTTCCTCTCCCCGTGCCTTGAGACCCTCACGGGTGAATAGCTGCGCTCTACAAATCCCTGATTGATTGACTGATTGAATTTATAAGTTTGCGTATTACCTGTGTTTTATTAAAAAATATTAATTAAATGCATTATTATAATTCCCTTATATTAGCATGAGTGAGGCCTGTTGAAGCTTGTAATTTGTGACCTTGCTAGAAACGCTGATTCATTTCCTAACATGAGTTTTCTTTTAGGTTATGTTCTCATGAGAAGCATAACTAGTTGGTAATTGGCTCTATTGTTTAAGTATAGAGAGAATGTAGCGTAGTGTCCTTGACAGAAAATCGCAAAGCATGGATTGGAACAGTATACAATTGTTTCAAACTTACATGGAGTCCCACAGATGGAAGATGTTCCCATGACAGACCTGGGAAAGAATTGAACTGTTTCAACTTGGAGTCTGGTGATCGAGAAGTGTGGCACAATGGTTAGAGCGGCATACCCGGATGCAGAGATCTGGCCCAGGACCAGGGTTCAATTCCCGCCTCGGCGGGTCTTGGGCTCAATTCCCTTGGACCAGATCATTCTTGCCTCGGTACCTAATCTAATTAATGGGTCCCACTCTGTAACTCTGGGCAATAGCTTACTTAATCTCCACAACGGCCCCAACAGCGCTTGGATGCTTGGCTTCACCCTGGGGTTGCCCATGAGTGGGTGCCTCACAGGGAAAAGCCAGGAGGGGTTCCACAGCGGTATGCGTCCAGTGCCTTGAGACCCTAACGGGTGAGTAGTGCGCTATACAAGTGCAACGTTTACTATTGGATGATGCCAAGTGACATTGACTGATATTTTTGATGAATCAGAACGCGTAGTGAATTATAAAATAATGATGGACATTTGAACATTGGGGCAGTTCAGAGACACCCAGAAGTTTCTAGCAGCTTGTAGAGAGCTCCTGATGCTTGCAGACGTCTTGCTGATCCTGATGCTCTGCTGATGAAGCCTCCCTGAATGCTGTACCCTTGGGAGCAATCTTCCTCTCTACCATTGCCCTTTGAAATTCCTCTTTAGACTTAGAAATCCTTTTATTTTCCCTTTCAGTAATTCGTGGCCAACCCTTTGAGGTGTTGATGCTTTCCCTTTCCTTCTTATTTTGCCTAACTTAGTTAGTGATTTGTAGTCCAAGATTATCTTTTTCCAAATTATTTTTCCCTTTTTATGCTTTTTGTATTTTGCCCACATGTGTTTCTCCCCACACATGTATTTCCCTGATTTGATTAGTTGTACAGTTGACCTTTGCCTAGCCAAAGATTGTTGACTCTGTTAATTTGAATGGACTGATGACTGTTAACTCTGAGCAACGTATCATCTCTGTCTATCAGATATTCTTGTTGATAACATGCATAAATGTTCTTAAATGCTTAGTTCTATTAATGTTAGTTCGCCTTAATCTATATCAATGCCTTGGGCAACCCTTGGTGTTTATGTATCTTTATAACTTGGTTTCCTACATTGTCTATTTGACTTTGAGCTTGTGTTTATAGTACATTTTTGACTTTATTTCCTGATTGTAGTTTTCCTTCTGTGGCCACATTGGTCATGGTGTTTAAATATTTGTGGTGGTATTGAGATTCTGTTAATAGTTCTACCACGCCCCTTACTGGGTCCTAAGATTCATACACATTGAAGAGCATTGATTCCTGCAAAGGATGAAAATGCTACAACAGTTCTGGTAACAGAGTTATAGTTTTGTTCCATAAGGGGGAGAACCATTTTTGTTTAGTGTTAGGGGAGATAGGAATTACCCCATGCAATTGCCCTATCTAAAGATTGCCCACTCCACATCTTGTCCCATGGTTCTTTCCAAAGATTGTTGAAAGTTCCAGCATTGTGGCTACAAGTTAAAGGAGTATGAGTATTAAATAGGGTTTTGGGCCTGGGATGCTTTGGCTTGATGATTGCGGTGAAGTGTGATGTTGTGAAGTGTTTTGTTGTGTCATCATACTCAAGGTGATTGTGGTGCTTCTTGATCAAAAATATCTGCGGTTGTGGTTGTTGATGGCTCCGTCACAGCCTAAGTTTCTGGGATAACGCATAAGTGTAGAAGACATTTGTTTAATTTACTGTTTGCAGTGAGGTACTTGTCATGAGACGTCAATGACGGACCCAATAACTTTCCTTGAAAGAGTGTGAGTTGTTGGTTTTTAGTGAATCCTAAAGGCCTACAGAGGATCTGTAGGAAAGGGGGTGAGAATTAATGGCCAAATTTCAGTCATTGAGTAATTGCTACAGGCGAAGCAGTGTAATCCTAAAAGCTTTGAATTGTTTGAATTCCTACCCATAGTGTGCAGAAAGGTTGCTGGTTTTTTGCTCGCAATATTTTGCATTAGGTGAAAGTGAACAATTGTGTAAGAGACAATTGCAGAGTGATTGAAGCTGTTGAACGAAGTGAGTGTGATGTCATATTGTGCTGTGCTGGTATAGGTCGGTTAGTGTGAAACCACGCAGGTATCGATCAACAATGCTGTATTGCTATTGGTTGAGAACCTTGAGAGAAAATGATTTAGAGATAGAAGCTAGTTGTGAAATCAATTGAATTTGATTGAAAATTAAAATTTTCAAAGCATTAAAGAGTGCGATAAGGGGAAATATATATTTTTTCCAGTTAGAGAAGCTAAAGAAATAGCATGCAAAAGAACTCCAGGATATACTGTGCCATCTGCTAAGGGTTTTTATGCATGCCTTTGGCTTGAACAATGGTGTAAAAGTATTGAGGATAAGGTGTATTAGCTTTTCCTCAATGCAGAACATTTGATTTGAGAATGTTAGACAATTTGAGGTGAATAATTTGTGAAATGAGCCTGCCTCCAACATCCACATAAGCACTCAGTATTTGGGAACTTGTTGCTCATGAAAGAATGTAAGCTAAAAATTAGAATAGAATGCAGAAAGCAATTAAGACACTTTCAGAAGCTAGATGGAATGCAGAACAGAAGATGTGGAGAAGAGATATATTAGATGGAATTAGAAAGTTTTCAGCTATTTCAGAGAAAAGTGATGGAAGTTCAAGACTTAAGACTTGAAAGAAACAGGCAGAGAAAGCAGGACAGACAGCAGAAGCAGCGAGTAAAAAGACAGTAACGTATGACAGTGATTCAGATGATGAGTTTATAAATCTGTTAATAATGAATTGTCCACCATCATATCATTCAGTTGAGACAAGAACAAGAGGTGAAGCAGTACAGAATGTAGTCAATGGCTGTTGGAAGATTTTAATACGTTGTTTGACATCGTGGTTCAACTGATTTGTAGATGGCATGTAAAGTGCACATTGATTGGCCTGAAGGTAAACCTCCGAGAGATCCAATAACGGGTGCACCCTCTGAAGAGGTAATAAAATAGTATTACAAGGTGATTGAGTTTTGGAACGATGAAGTGTCCCCGAAAAATATTGATTGGCAGAAAATTGCCAGAACAGTCCAGGAGACGAAAGAATCAATCCATGCTTATTATGAGCGATTGTTGCAAGCTTCCAAGAATCATAGTGGTGCTGAGTCTATAGAAGCTAAGGAGTTGTGTCATTTGTGTTCTGATTTGGACAGGGATTCAGGCCAGACATAAGCAAGGTGATTCAGCAGCACCTGATTTGTTAGCAGAACAAACGGATTGAGGAGATTCTACATTATGAAAAATATAGTGATGAGATAGAATTGAAATAGAAAAAGCTGATAGAAAAAGTGTCATGGTTTTTCAATTGAAAGCTTCCGAGAAAGGAAATCAGTATCTTCAGATGATGGTGAACACTAGTGCGATGCAAGCAAGGACTACTGCATCAGATAACAAATATGGTACAGTCTAGAGGCAGAGGACGTGGTGTTCAGATAAATCAGAGTGGAGGTGTTCTTGAAGTCCAGTCTTTGGAGAAGACTAATCTGTGTCATACATGTGGAAATGTGGGTCATTGGCCATGTGAAAGTCATCTAATACTTTGAATATTCAAGTGCAGAGTGCTGGAGTTGCTCAGGCTCAAGGTAATAATCAGGTTCAAATTTAAAGAGTTCAAAGACCTCAAATTCTGAATTAACATGTGCCCCTAGGTTCAAAGATGCAGGTATCACAATCCCTGATGACACAGCAGCAGGTGACTGTTCCTCAGCAAAATATGAATCAAATGGAGAATGCAAATGTGAATCAGCTGGCATCACACTTTCCCTTATTGAATTGAGTGATGAGGATGTCATGGAAACATTTCAAGGTGATAGTTCTGATGATGAGGGTTGCATGCTAGGTGCATCCTTAGAGGTAGACCAATGTGGTCCATATGTAAATGCAAATGTTATGGGCAATGATTTGTTATTCTTACTTGACTCTGGAGCTACACATTCCACTGTCAGAACAGCTGAGGTACCAAATTTGCCCCTTTCAAGAAGGACAATCCAAGTTGTAGGAGTTATCAATAAACAATTGACAAATCCTGTAACAGAGTAGGTCCCTGTAAAATAGTCATTTGAAGATGAGCACCAATTTGTGGTTTGTGATTCAACTCTCGTAAGTTTGTTAGGATGTGATCTGTTGTGTAAGATGAATTGTTCCATCAGTTGCACACCTAAAGGAATAGTGATTCAGGCAAAAGAGGAAAATGTGCCTTGTAAAATTGTACAGCAGTATCCAAGTGTCACATTGTACCCAATGATGATATGCAATGATTTGGTCAAGGACTTGAAAGAAACTGTGATTCCAGAAGTTTGGTATTTTTCAGGAAAGGAAATATGACTCATTAGAGGTGTTGAGCCCATTAAAATAACAGTAAAACCAAATGCAGTGTATCCAAAAACACCCCTGTATGATATGTTCCTAGAGACAACTGCTAGAATTACCCCTTTTAATGTTTGATTGAACATGATATTTTAAAAGAGATCATGGGAAGTCCCTGTGCCTCTCCTATTTTAGGATAGCGGAAGCCCAATGGAAAATACTGCATAGTTAAAGATTTGAGAAAGGTGAACAAGGTTGTCATTCCATTGTATCCCATGGTACCGAATCCTGCAGTCATTTTATTTCAAATTCTCTGTGAAGCTGGGTGGTTTACAGTCATTGACCTTTGTCAAGCATGTTTCTCTATGCCATTGCGTGAGGAAAACCAGTATTTATTTGCATTTAAATTCAACAGTTGTGTTTTGGCATGTTTCTGAACTCCTCAGGGGTATACAGAGTCACCATCCATTTTCACCCAGATCCTGAAAAAGAATTTGGAGTCCCTTAAAATGTCCTATCATTCAGTCTTAGTGCAATACATTGATGGCCTGTTGGTTGTGTGATACAACAGAGAAGAATGCAGAAGGGAAACCATTGCCCTTTTGAATCATCTAGGAGAGAATGGACATAAAGTTTCCCCTTTCCAAATTACAGTTTTGCAAGTAACATTCCTGTATTTCTGTTACCACATTGAGAAAGGTGTGAGGAATGTGTCACAAGAAAGAAGTTCAGCAATCTTGAAAATGAATCCTCCAGTAACACAGAAAAAAGTCTGAATGTTTTTGGGAATGGTTGGCTACTATCGTATGTGGATTCCAAACTTTTCCATTTTGGCCAAGCCCTTACAGAGGATAGCACACAAGTTTGTGATTGATCCGGTACCATTGAATGAAAATGTCATTTATGCCTTCACTGAACTGAGAGAAAGCCTATGCTGAGCCCCAGCTCTGGGAAAGCCTGACTATAGCAAATGTTCTTTGTTTTGTTACAAATGATATGGATGTGCTCTCTCAGTTTTGACAAAGTTGCATGGAACAAACAAGCCTGTGGCTTATATTTCTGCCACACTTGATTCAGCATTGCCTGGTTATTTAAAAGTAGTCCTTGCCCTCAGCCTCAACATAGAGCAGTTCAAAAGCATTGTGGTGGGCAATCTTCTGTATGGTTTTATCCAACATTCAGTGGAGATTTTGTTAACCCGTACAAAGGCCCACTACTGAACAAGTGACCATTTAACCCATAATTAGAAAGTGATCCTTGCCTCGTCTACTGTGAATATCAAAAGATGTGCAGTATTAAACCCTCAACCTTGATGCTCATTCCTGTTGAAAATGCAAGTGACCGCAAAGATGAGGTTGAGCATAACTGTCTCAATGTGACTGAATGGTTCACCACACCATGACCTGATATTCAAGATGTTCCCTTAGATGAGAATGACTATGTCATATTCGTTGATGGCTCCCATTTGAGAGCTAAAGATGGTACCCTGAGAGCAGGCTATGCAGTTTGCACAGTCCCAGGTGTGATAGGAGCCTCCTGGCTTCAAAAAGTCTTTTCAGCCTAAGTAGCCAAATCAGTTTCTCTTACCAGAGCATGCTGTCTTTCTGAACAGCTAAAAATGACAATTATTATTGATAGCCAATGTGGGTTTGGTGTCCTTCATGATTTCAGACAGGTATGGTCCCAGAGAGGTTTTATGACCTCTTCTAGTTCCCCAATCTAAAACGGTGACAACATTTATCATTTGTTGGATGCATTACAGTTACCAGCAAAAATAGCATTTGTGAAATGCCTAGCCCATAGGAAATCAACTGATTATGTTACCCTGGGTAATACCTATGCGGACAACGTTTCTAGATATTGCGCTCTTAGTTGTACCTTCTTCAATGGAGAGTGGAACAGTGATACACAGGGTGAGAAAAGCCAACATTTCTTGATGGCTTTTATTAACACGTTTGAGGAAGTGAAAAGATTCCAGGAAGAAGTGACAGAGGAATAATAGTAAAGCTGGATTAGAGCAGGATGTGTCTAAAGGAATGAAGATGTTTGGGTTTCATGTGATGGAAGAGTAGTATTGCTAAATATCTTACTGTCTCCTGTGGCAAGACCTTACTATGGACAGGTAGAGATGCAATGGTCAGAACATTCAGACAAACATGGTTTAATCCTAGATTTAGAGTGATTGCTGAAACTACATGCCAGGTGTCAACAAATTAATGTAGGGAAACACAGTTGTTACACTGGGTCATATAGCCAGAGCAGGAGGACCTTTATTTTATCTTTCAAACCCTGTCTATTGTAAATTATAAGTGCACAAAGTGAGCATTAAACGTACATCACCATGCAACCAAAAGGCAAAGCGGAGTGCTGAGTACAGCCATAAACTGTTAGTAGCAGTATTTGAAAAGTATAGAATTCAGCTGTATGCCTCAGTGGCTGAACCTGCATCACATCTCTAATTATGAAAAGCAATACAACATTGTAGGCAGTACATTTTGTGGGTTCAGGAAAGAGGGGAGGGGAAAAGAAACAACAAAGGGGAATGGTAAACAGAACAATAGAATGAGACATATCAACACACATTGCTCAGGTCAATGTGGTACAGAAGAATGGCATGTGTGGTATTAGAGAAGCTGGTTTTCTGGTACTTGGCAATAAGTGGGAAACACTCATTGGGGTACAGAGATATCAGTGTCAGAGAAACAGTTTCAACGCCTTTCATTAGGGTAAAGTAGACAAATTCTGTGGGGAGAGATGGGCTAAAAGAGGGTGCCAGATTTTGCAAAACCTTACATCCATGCCACGTTATTTGTGCCATAATTTGCCAAAGGCGGGTGATCCATTGTGGCAGGGAGAATGGGGATTGCGGTTTCCTAGCTAAGGCGATCAACTGTCTCCCTGCGTGAAGCATGTGGCTAGTGAGTATCTAGTCTGCAACAGTCACACCTGTCAGGCCCTGGGGCCGTTAACCCAGGTTAATTGTGAGCTAGGTGGCGGGGATAGGGTAACCTAGAACATCCTTAATGTGACTAAGGATGTCCTTCCAGAATGACTGTATGGACATGTCCACCTTGTGTGGATAAAGTAACTGACATTGTGCATGCATCTCCAGTAAAGCGGGGAGGTGCCCAGGTAGACAGCTGATAAGCGAGAAGGAGTATAGTACCATCGGTACATAAGTTTATAAGCAGTTTCCCACAGAGAGAGGCTATGGTATGTTTTAGGAATATCCTGCCATAAGGTCTCCTATTGCTTAGATGAGATTTCTTCTACCATTTCTCTACACCACATGGATTGGTAGGAGTGTACTCATGTTTGTGGAGTGTTGAAGAATTGGATAGGTGTTGGAGATGAGCCCTTTCCTCCCACTATAGGTCCGAACCAGTGTCTTAAATGTGGTGTAGGGGCGTATGATCGCAGGGTAGGTCATGGGATGGAGCATCTCTGTGACGTAGCTGTAGCTACTCCAGCTGGTCCCTGTCTGAGAGGCCATATTCCTCTCGACATTTCTCAAATGTCTTTAATCTGGCTCCCCAAAAAAGGTCCCTCATTGTCTAACAGTCTTTACTGGTCTATGCCTGGAAGGCTTGAGGGGACAGAGTTGGAGCAAAGTCTGGGTTTTTGGAAATCAGGGTGTTTGGGGAGGTGAAGGTGGTCAGTCCACATGATGTCACCAATTTGTCCCAAATTTTAAGTACTGTTTTGTTTAATCGGAGTTGCTGTATATGTGCTGTGGGGGTGAGCATGCTTAGGGAGCCAGGATAGGTCCCACAGAGGCCTACAGGCTACTGTCTGGTCCAAATAAAACCAATTGGATTCACTTTTGCCCGCTACCCAGGCAGAGATAAAGCACAGATGCGCCACCCAATAGTACTCTAAAAGATTGTGTCACGTCAGTCCTCCCCTATTTCTAGGTTTCATCAAAAGTGTAGTGGAGATTCAAGGCTTTTTCCCTCCCCAGATGAATGATTTCAGCTTGTGCTGGAGTCGTTGCATACCATCTTGGGGTATTGGGATGGGAGGGTTTGGAGGAGATACAGGACTTGATGGAGAACACTAATTTTGACTACAATGATCCTGCCCACCCATGAGATGTATAGGTGTTTCCAGCATCTAAGGTCCTCGGTTAGCACACATTATAGGGCAACCAATTAGCTGCTGACCAGGTTGTTAATGTGTGTGTTAGGATGAGGCCTAGATATTTGAGCATAGGAGACCAAGTGAAGGGTGCTAGCTGTTGAAATGTGGGCATGTCCATGGCTTGAATGGCCAGGTTTAAGATGCTGGATTTTACCATGCTGACTTTGAAACCAGAGATCACTCCAAAAGTGTGTAGACATGTCACCACTGCTGGGAGCGAGATATCAGGGCAAGTCATGGTAAATAGCAGGTCATCAGCAAAAAGACTGACATTGTGCATATGGCCTCCAATGGGTATTCCCTTGATCACCTGAGTTCAGCATATTGTTTTCACCAGGAGCTCTACCACCAATGTAAATAACCGGGGTGACAGAGGGCAACCCTGTCTGGTTCCTTTGCCTATTCCGCAATGGGATCTGTAAAATGCCCATTCTCAATTATCGTTACTGTCAGCACAGTGTAGAAGGACATGATTCAACTAATCATTGTGGGGCCCAGCCCTATTTTCCAGAGGACTGTATAGAGGAAGGTCCAGTTGACCCTGTCAAATGCCCTTTCTGCGTCAAGTGACAACAAGCATGCCGGGATCTGGTGACACTGAGTCTTCTCCACTTGGTGGATAACTCTGCACATGTTGTCCAAACTGAGGCAGTTTTGCATAAAACCAACCTGGTCTGGATCAATTAGGGACAGAAGAGAGAGTTCCGGTCTAGAGAAGAGAATTTCAGTAAGGTGTATTGCTTCTGTGGTGAGGAGGGTAATTGGGTGGTATGATGAGCATATGGTCCTTACCTGGTTTGGGTATTAATGAGATTTAGGCCTCCACCATGGTCGGGGTAAGGCCCAAGTTAGTTGTAAAGGAATTAAATAACTGCAGCATATGATCTCTGTTATAAATGGGGTCTTTGGTTGACAGTCAGGTTACCCCCTGTTCAAATAAGGACCCTCCCTCTAGTCAGGGTAAAAGAGAATCACCCTCAGCTAACCCCTGCTTACCCCTTTGGTAGCTTGGCAGAGCAGTAGGCTTAACTGCAGAGTGCTAGGTGTAAAGTATTTGTACCAACACACGCAGTAACTTACTGAAAACACTACAAAATGACACAACACCAGTTTAGAAAAATAGGAAATATTTATCTAAACAAAACAAGACCAAAACAACAAAAAATCCGACATACAAAAGTCAAGTTATGAATTTTTAAAGATTAAACTAAAAAATAGCGCTTACAAACACAAAATGCTTCGATGAGGTGCTAACACGGCGTCGTGACGGAGTTGCTCCCAACAGACCGATACCAGCGGCGCCGGACACGGAGTCGCGTAGACCCCCAAGTAAATTACCTTTGGTGAAGAGTGAAAACAAGTCAATGCGCGGAGTCAGGGATCGCAGCATCTGTGCGAAAAGTTGAATCCGCGCACTTTGAGCGGCGTCGGTCACGACGTGGTGCTGTGACTTCCACGGAGTCACGGACTTCAGTGGGGCTGCAGCAGCGTCGGGCCTGCGAAGGTTGTCGCCTTCCAGTGAAGACCACGGAGTCGGTTGCAGGAGGCGTCACCGGATTCAGCAGCGGCGTCGGTCCGAAGTCGTCTGAAGTCGATTTCCTTGGATTTCCACTAGCTTTCCTTTCAAGGGCCCAGGGACTGGATAGGGCACCACTTGTCACAGCAGGAGTCTCTGCAGAGACTCCAGGTTCTGGCAGAGAGAAGTCTTTGCTGTCCCTGAGACTTCAAACAACAGGAGGCAAGCTCTAAATCAAGCAATGGAGATTTCTTTACAAGATGGAAGGCACACAAAGTCCAGTCTTTGCCCTCTTACTCTGGCAGGAGCGGCAACTGCAGGATAGCTCCACAAAGCACAGTCACAGGCAGAGCAGCTCTTCTTCCTCAGCTCTCCAGCTCTTCTCCAGGCAGAGGTTCCATTTGTTTCCAGAAGTGTTCTAAAGTCTGTGGTTTTGGGTGCCCTTCTTATACCTAATTTCTCCTTTGAAGTAGGCCTACTTCAAAGTAAAGTCTCTTTTGAATGTGAAATCCTGCCTTACCCAGGCCAGGCCCCAGACACTCACCAGGGGTTTGGAGACTGCATTGTGTGAGGTCAGGCACAGCCCTTTCAGGTGTAAGTGACCACTCCTCCCGTCCCTCTTAGCACAGATGGCTCATCAGGAAATGCAGACTACACCCCAGCTCCTTTTGTATCACTGTCTATTGTGAGGTGCAACCAGCCCAACTGTCAAACCGACCCAGACAGGGAATCCACAAACAGGCAGAGTCACAGAAATTGTATAAGCAAGAAAATGCTAACTTTCTAAAAGTGGCATTTTCAAACGCACAATCTTAAAATCAACTTTACTAAAAGATGTATTTTTAAATTGTGAGCTCAAAGACCCCAAACTCCACATGTTCATCCGCTTTCAAAGGGAATCTACACTTTAATCAGATTTAAAGGTAGCCTCATGTTAACCTATGAGAGGGACAGGCCTTGCAACAGTGAAAAACGAATTGAGCAATATTTCCATGTCAGGACATATAAAATACATTACTATATGTCCTACCTTAACCATACACTGCACCCTGCCCTTGGGGCTACATAGGGCCTACCTTAGGGGTGTCTTACATGTAAGAAAAGGGAAGGTTTAGGCCTGGCAAGTGGGTACACTTGCCAAGTCAAATCTACAGTTAAAACTGAACACACAGACACTGCAGTGGTAGGTCTGAGACATGATTACAGAGCTACTCATGTGGGTGGCACAACCAGTGCTGCAGGCCCACTAGTAGCATTTGATTTACAAGCCCTGGCACCTCTAGTGCACTTTACTAGGGACTTACTAGTAAACCAAATATGCCAATCATGGATAAGCCAATTACATACACATTTTGTAAAGGATCACTTGCACTTTAGCACTGGTTAGCAGTGGTAAAGTGCCCAGAGTAACAAAAACAGCAAAATCAGAGTCCAGCACACATCAACAACCTGGGGAACAGAGGCAAAAAGTCAAGGGAGACCATGCCAAGGATGAAAAGTCTAACATGTGCCCCCCCCTCAGCTGAAAGTGGGGAGCAACTACCCAACCTCATGGGAGTTCTCATCACTAACGCGGAAGAACTTGGACAGACCATCAGCATTTGCGTGCTCTGCACCAGGATGGTGTTCCACCATAAAGTCCTGTAGGGAAATGGACCACCTCAACAGTTTTGGATTCTCACCCCTCATCTGCATTAACCATCGGAGGGGCATGTGATCGGTCTGAACTCGGAAGTGAGTCCCAACCAAGTAGGGTCTTAGCTTCTTCAGTGCCCAGACCACAGCAAACGCTTCACGTTCTATGGCACTCCACCTACGCTCCCTGGGTAGTAACCTCCTGCTAATGAAGGCTACGGGTTGATCTAGGCCCTCTTCATTAAGCTGTGAGAGTACTGCTACAATACCATGCTCTGAGGTGTCTGTTTGCACAACAAACTCCTTGGAGTAGTCAGGTGCCTTCAGCACAGGTGCTGTGCACATGGCCGCCTTCAGGGCATCAAAAGCGTTCTGGCAAGCTTCTGTCCAGATCACTTTCCTGGGTTGCTTCTTAGAAGTCAACTCGGTTAAGGGGGTAACAATGGTACCATATCCCTTAACAAACCTCCTGTAATATCCTGTGAGACCTAAGAAGGCTCTCACTTCAGTCTGGGTCTTGGGAGGCTCCCAAGCCAGAATTGTGTCAATCTTAGGCTGTAGGGGTCAATCTTGGCCACTCTCCACCTGGTGTCCTAAATACACCACAGTACCCTGTCCTATTTGGCACTTGCTCACCTTAATAGGGAGGCCTGCCTTCTGCAGGGCCTCTAACACTCTCCAGAGGTGTTGCAGGTGCCCTTCCCAGGTGGAACTAAACACAGCAATGTCATCGGGGTAGGCGGCACTGAATTCATCCAGCCCGGCCAACACCTGGTTGACCAACCTCTGAAAGGTGGCAGGGGCATGCTTCATCCCAAATGGCATCACTTTGAATTGAAAGTGGCTATCTGGTGTAGAGAATGCTGACTTCTCCTTGGCCCCCTCAGTTAAGGCAATCTGCCAGTACCCAGATGTTAAATCAAGCGTACTGAGGTACTTGGCAGCTCCCAACCGGTCAATGAGCTCATCAGCTCAGGGAATGGGGTGTGCGTCAGTCTTGCTGACTGTATTGAGTCCCCAGTAGTCCACACAGAACCTGAGTTCTGCAGTGGCACCTGGTGCAGCAGCCTTTGGGACCAAGACCACTGGGCTGGCCCAAGGACTGCTGGAGTGCTCAATAACCCCTAGGGTAAGCATTTTGGATACCTCATCCTTAATGCATGCCCTGACCCTGTCAGTCACCCTGTAAACTTTGTTTTTAATAGGTGTCCCCAGTGTCCACATCATGTGTGCATAAGTGTGTGACTCCTGGGATCAGGGAAAACAGTGAGGAAAACTGTCCCAACACGTGGCAACAGTCACCTTGCTGCTCCTCAGTCAGGGAGGGGGAGAGGATCACTCCCTCCACGGACCCATCTTTTTCTCCTGCAGACAGGAGGTCAGGAAGAGGCTCACTCTCCTCTTCTACCCCATTATCTGTCACAAGGAGCATGGACAGTTCAGTCCGCTCAAAGTGAGGTTTGCGGCGGTTGACCTGCAGGACCCTTAAAAGGTTCCTTGGAGACCGCAAGTCCACCAGGTAGGTGACTTCACTCTTGCGCTCCACCACCTTCAATGGCCCAGTCCACTTATCCTGGAGTGCCCTAAGCTCCACTGGTGCCATCACCCACACTTTCTGTCCAGGCTGAAACTCGACCAGAGTGGCATTCTGGTGATACCAGAGTTTCATGTCCTCCTGGCTTGCTTCCAGGCTCTCCTGCGCGCAGCTCCTGGAGCGGCAGTCTGGTTTCTCAAAGCCAGCATGTAACTGAATACATCCTGGGGGAGTTTACTAGGAGCATTCTCCGAAGCTTCCTTAACCAGACTCAAAGGTCCCCTTACAGGGTGGCCATAAATCAGCTCAAAGCGGCTAAACCCAAGTCCCTTTTGAGGCACCCCCTTGTAGGTGAACAAAAGGCATGGCAAGAGGACTTCCCACTTCCTGCTCAAGGGCTCTGACAGGCCCATGATCATGCCTTTCAAGGTGCAGTTGAATCTCTCAACCAGACCATTACTTTGGGGGTGGTGAGGTGTGGTGAACTTGTAGGTTACCCCACACACTTTCCACAAAGACTTCAAATACGTGGATATGAAGTTTGTACCCCTATCAGATACCACTTCTTTGGGGAACCCCATGCGGGTATAAACCCCCATCAGTGCACGACCCACCAAAGGGGAAGTGACTGATCTCAGAGGAATGGCTTCTGGGTACAGTGTTGCATGGTCCCCCAAGACCAGGATGAACCTGTTGCCCAAGGCTGTCTTGGGGTCCAGAGGCCCCACAATGTTAATACCTACCCTCTCAAAGGGAGTACTGACAACAGGCAAAGGTTGGAGGGGAGCCTTACATTTCCTCCCACTCTTGCCTGACAAGTCTGACAAGACCTGCAATTTACATCTGAGTGCCTGCGCATTACGGGGCAGTAAAAATGGATGACAAGCCTCTCAAAGGTCTTGTCCTGCCCCAAATGTCCAGCTAAAGGCACATCATGAGCCAACCCCAGTAGGAAGCCCCTGAAGCCCTGGGGTACCACCAGCACACGGGCTGACCTAGGCTCAGGAACCTTAGGCTCGCTATACAGGAGGTCATCCTCCCAATAGATCAGGTGTGATCCTGGCTCCTTGCCAGCCGCCTGGTCTGCAGCCTGGCTGCCGCAAACCCTCCAAAGTAGGGCATGTTTTCTGTGCTTCACCGAATGCTTTCCTGGTGGGACCCCCTTCCTGCTGCCACTGTGACAGCTCAGGGACCTCCCCCAGTTCAGCCACCTGTTCCCCTGTAGGCTCCAGGGTGTCACCCTCAGGCTCCACCTCCTCCCAGACCGTGGGAACTTATGGGGCCAGTTTCCCGTGCCCCCTGCCCTTCCTTTTCTTGGCGGTCCGCTGGGCCACTGTTTCAGGCTCCAGGGGCTCTTGATTACCCTGACGGGCTGCCATTGACCGGGTGGATACGCATACCCACCCAGGCAGACCCAACATCACCAATTGAGACCTGTGTTCCACCTGCTTCCAAGGGGAATCCTCCAGGTCATTGCAATCAACAGGCATGGTTGGACTCACAGCTACCTTCAAGGAACCTGAGAACCCCCCCATTCAAAGGGAACCTGCGCCACTCTGCACAGGTGCTCTGAGTTGTCCACTGCAACTACTTAGTGAAGTACCCGGGGATATATCTGCTCTTTAGACACCAGCTGACTCCTCTCTGTAGTCACACTGGCTCCTGTGTCTCTCAGAGCCTCCACCCTCTGTCCATTAATGGTCACCCACTGCCTGTACTTCTTAGTATTTTCAGGCACTAGGGTTCTCTGGACCATCTCACTGTCCCCTAGTGAGACAAGGGTCATCTCAGCTGGTTCCCACCCACCTGAAACCAACTCCTCCCCAAGCGCTACACTGGCCAAACCCTGGTACGACGCACCAGTGGGTGCCAGTGTACTTTTGGGGCATTTGGGGTCCCCCCTCACATAGCTTGCTATCAATCAGGTGCTGGCGCAGCTCTGGAAAACATAAACTGTACAAGTGCTCCCAAGCAATCAGATTGTAAAGCCCCTCATACGTAGTTACCTTACTGCCCATCACCCAACCATCCAGTGACCTGCAATAAGAATCAATAAATTCCAACCATGTTTGGGTTTCCTTCTTCTTGTAGGACCTAAACTTATCCTTGTACTGCTCAGGGGTAAAACCATACCAGTATATGTCATCCTCCCTCTTGTAATCTTTCACAAGCTCTTTAGGAATGTGCACCCTCCTCTCAGGCTGCACTGTAGGGTTGCTGCCACCATCTCTACTGGACTGTCTTCTATGATCCATCTCTCTCAAGCTAAGCTCATGAGCCATCGATAACATCCTCTCCTCAAGGGCTAGCCTTCTCTGCTCCAATTGGTACTCCCTTTCTGCCTGTCTGTCCTGTAACTCCTCATGTGTCAGACCCTTAGATGAGACACTGCTACCTGCCCTGGAGACCTTCCCCCTGGACATAACAGACCCACCCACAATACCATTGTGTACGGAACACTCTTCCTCCTCCTCCTCATCTCCCAAATCCTCTGTGTGCCCTTCAGTGCTCTTGGCTGTCACCCAGGCCCTCAGTGTCGTTTGCAGCTACTCCTTCCTGGATGAGCTCTTAATGGGACAGTCAAAACCTTTACAGAACTGCTTCAACTGAGCCTTGGTATAACTCTCCAATTTCTCAAGGTCAAAGTCAGCTCCAACTGATGCATCTTTAGCTTGGGACATGATGAAGATTCAAAAACAAGTGCAAAGTTCCAAAGGCAGAAAAACAGGTTCCCAAATGAAATTTCAAAGAAAGTTGATCAAGGAATCAGCAAAAAAAAATGGAACCAGAACAAAAACAGTCCAAAGAGAAAAAAATCAAAAGATCACCAAACAAGTAGTATGTGGTCACGTAGTGGTCTGCACTCAAAATAGTAGTGTACACTTAATCACTGTATGTCAAGTCCAAATACAAGTCCAAATCGCAACCGCTGATCACCAATGTTAGAAATGGGATCTTTGGTTGACAGTCAGGTTACCCCCTGTTCAAGCAAGGACCCTCACTCTAGTCAGGGTAAAAAAGAGAATCACCCTCAGCTAACCCCTGCTTACCCCCTTGGTAGCTTGGCAGAGCAGTAGGTTTAACTTCAGAGTGCTAGGTGTAAAGTATTTGTACCAACACACAGAGGTAACTTAATGAAAACACTACAAAATGACACAACACCAGTTTAGAAAAAATAGGAAATATTTATCTAAACAAAACAAGACCAAAATGACAAAAATCCGACATACACAAGTGAAGTTATGAATTTTTAAAGATTAAACTCAAAAATAGCGCTTAGAAACACAAAATGCTTCAATGAGGTGTTAATACAGCATCGTGATGGAGTGGTTCCCAACAAGCCGACACTAGCGCCGCCGGACACAGAGTCGCGTAGACCCCCAAGTACAGTACCTTTGGTGAGGAGTGAAAACAAGTCGATACGCAAAGTCAGGGATCACGGCATCTGTGCGAAACGTTGAATCGGTGCACTTTGAGCGGCGTCGGTCACGACATGGTACGGCGACTTCCAGGAGGACCGTTCAATCAAGCACAGCTGGATTTTATTGAGCTGCCAGCTTGCAATGGACTGAGATGCGTTTAAGTTACTGTCTGTTACTGTACACCAACCAATGGGGTGTCATCTCTGACAATGGGGGACTGGGGCCCATGATGACAATTGCCAGCAGAGACGGTCAGGTTCCCGGCAGCCATCACTGTCCTCATCGTGGGTCGCTGTGTGGTCCAGACAGGTAGGTGGGACGAATGTAAAGGGGGGTGGTTGCGAAAAGTATATGTTTGTGGTGTGTGCATGTGTGTGTGTGGGCATGTGTGTGTGTCTGCATGGGTGTGTGTAGATGTGGGGGTGCATCTAGATGCAACAGGTATGGTTTTTCCTATTGTCAGGTGCATTACCGCCAGGATTTTCGTGGTAGGGCGACCGCCGCAAAAACCCTTGCAGTAAGCACCCTTGTAAAATGGCCAGTGGTGTGCCTCACACCGCCGGCCCATAGAAGGCCCCTGCAGGCCGCGAGGTCCGCCCACACTAGTGTGGCTGTTTCCAATCGGCCACACTGCCATGCTCATTATGCAGCGGTGAGACCACCACCTCTGTTGCGGTGGTCCTCATAACGCCATAGACATAATGAGGGCCTCAGTCTGATGGGGTTCTGAGCAAGTCAACAAGAGTGACAACAGTGGCTGATATAGAAGGGTCGAGGCAGTTGACTCATACAAGCTTGGATGCAAATGAGAGATCAGTGTTGCTAGATGAAGAGCTGTACCCAGAGACAAGTGCCATCAATTATTGCTGAAGAAGCTGAAGAGTCCAGTCCAAGTGAAAGTGATGCTGAGAATCAAGTAATCAGAAGGTCAACAAAGAAAAGAGTGTCAAACAGAATGTACTCAGCACCTTAATGGACATATTATGTTGATGACTGAGAATAGGAGTTTGTTACCTTTTGTTCTAACAACTCGAGTTCAATTAAATATACTTGAGATTGAAATTGCTTTGGAACTGAACTTTGAAATCTCACTGGCTGTCGATGAAGCGAGACTTTACATTTTGGAAGTGATTATCAGTGATTATGAACTGTGCCTTTATTAGAGGCATTAGCATATTTTTTTGAGCAATTACAAACAGAGAAATTCTTGATGAATTTTCTAGAAAATCAAGGCACTCTCTGAATAATTGAGTTGTTGAAAGAGACTATGGGCCTCATTATGACCCTGGCGGTAGAGAACCGCCAGGGCCAACGGGGGCGGGAGCACCGCCGACAGGCCGGCGGTGCTCCCTTGGGCATTCTGACCGCGACGCTTTGGCCGCGGTCAGAAAGGGAAAACCGGCGGTCTCCCGCCGGTTTTCCACTGCCCCTAAGAATCCTCCAAGGCGGCGCAGCTCGCTGCGCCGCCGAGGGGATTCTGACAATCCTTACCGCCATCCTGTTACTGGCAGCTCGCCCGCCAGGAACAGGATGGCGGTAAGGATTGTCGTGGGGCCCCTGGGGGCCCCTGCAGTGCCCATGCCAATGGCATGGGCACTGCAGGGGCCCCCGTAAGAGGGCCCCGCTAGTATTTCACTGTCTACGTAGCAGACAGTGAAATACGCGACGGGTGCAGTAGCACCCGTCGCACCTTCCCACTCCGCCGGCTCGATTACGAGCCGGCATCCTCGTGGGAAGGGAGTTTTTCCCTGTGCTGGCGGGCGGTCTTTTGGAGACCGCCCGCCAGCCCAGGGAAAAACTCATAATACCCTCCGCGGTCTTCTGACCGCGGAGCGGTATTATGGAGGGCGGCATCCTGGCGGGCGGCCTCCGCCGCCCGCCAGGGTCGTAATGAGGCCCTATTTTTTTATTGCTTTGCTCACAAATAAAAAAGAGATAGTGATAACAAAAGCTGCTTTGATTATTGATTGAATTTGGATTGTTTTGTCTGGAATTAGAGAACTTACAGAGTCAAATCGCAATAGAAATAATAAGTGTAAATACATATATTATTATATTATATCATTGTTTATAGGTTTGAGTTTGCCCATAGCAAATGATTCAGATCAGATTGCACCCACACTTGTTTCAAATTTAGTAAATCTTCTTGCACATCAAAATTCAATTCACACAGATGAGAAGTATTTACACACTGATAGTTCTAAAGGTGATTTATCGGCAAATTTGTATTATAAATTATTTTATGAATACCTTGAGACAATAGAATTTAGAGATTGGTATGTGTGTACACATTTGCCTTCATCAGTTAGTGAAGGAATTACATATCACAGTTTACCCCTAATCTATGGAATTTCTTGTAGCCTGTTATTAATACTGTTTTATCAGCAGGAGCATTACCAATGCTTCTATTCAAATTATTATTTAGTGTTTTTAAGAACATTCATAATGTGGGAGGTTTCCTTGATCTTACATTGACATTTGTAGCAGTATGTGCACATAAGAATAATTTAATTTGAATTCTTAGTCCTATAAAAAGAGAATTGACACATCCAGTGGTTGAAATCAAGGATTTCTGGCTATTGATTAGCAACACGTAGGGAAGCTGTGTGTATATATAGGCCAAAATCAAAGACTGATACATATTATGTAGGTACCAGTGAGCGTAGACATGTATTTTTGTATAAAAGTGTTAGGACTTTTTTGCTGAATGGTCAAGACCACACCATACCAGTTGTTTATTTCCTATGTGGGAAAAATGCCTCTTACAAGCTGCCGAAAGGCTGGCATCGTACATGTTATCTGGGAGCAGGTTTTCCAAAGATTTATCATGATGAACATTTTAATGATCCAGTTTGGAGTAAGAAATCAAACTCCAGAGGAGCAAGTGCTTCAGAAATTACACAAGATATTTCTGGTATCATAATTCCATCAGTAAGTGTGATGTTGGACAACATCAGGATAACAAAGTTGTCAACAATAGTAGACAAGTTATCTACAGACATTAGATGCCATATTATTAATAGATTCAGAAATGGCAGCTATGAGATCAATGGTTTTGCTAAATCGTCTTGCCTTAGTCATATTACTTGAGAAGGAAGGCAGAGTTTGCAAAATGTTACATGTGCAACAATGCTACACATACATCTTTGACAATATCAGAGGGATACGAAAGTACATTTCAAAGATGACTAACTTGAAAAGAGACCTGAAAGAACTAGCATGCGTGGCTTTAGCAAATAGTTTCAGGGTCATTGGTAGAAGGTTTGGAAATCAGGGAAGAGGTATTGTGGAAACCACAGTGAGGCCCAGTTTGGTTGTATTCTTATCAGTCCTAGTTGCAGTCAGATTTTGCATATTATATAAGATACTAAAGGAGAAAAAAGCTAAGAATAGACAGAAAAAAAGGAAGGGTTAAAAATGGAGAATAGGAGAAGCCTGTATTACAGTAATATCAAGCATTTAGAGGATTTCAGAAGATTTTACCACTGTCTCATTGAAAATAAGAGTGGGAGTAATTTGTGATGGCATAGTTGCCATCAAATGGGGGCCTGATGTAGTCTAACCTTTAGTAGAGCCCCTCATGTCACAAAGGTCATCAGAATGTGATAGTTTATGCTTTATGTTAATCATAGTTTTAATTGCTAAACAATAAACTGCACTGACTCGCCACAAGGGTGCCTGCCTTGGTACAAGGCAGCAAATTGTGCACCAGTGCAAAGGGAGGACACAAATACACCATATAATGTTAAATGTGTTGCATTCATGCAGCACAGGAAGTTGGCTTGCTGTGTTGCATTGCATACAAGTATGAAAGATCTGGCTTTCAATTAATAATAGCAACAATATAATGGACCAATTTATCTATCAATGCTTAATTGTAAAAGTTGGCTCTTTGCTTTTTCAAATTCCCAATATGGGATTTTAAGCAGCACTCAACATAAGACATGTATTCAACTTGTTTCTCTATTTTAAATAATGTCTTTTAAGGACTAAAGTGAAGCTAAAGGCAATTATAAAACTGGTTTCATGTTGGGGGTCTGAGACAATAGCAGTTTTACGAAGATTTGTCAAACCGCAATCAAAAAATGCTCACAGAAATAAATCTAGGACTTTGTAGATAATAGTATTATCTGAAATTATTTGTTAACTTCATTGGTACACACAAGCTGTTTCTTCCTCTTAATTTACCCTTGTCTCATGTAATACAGCAAATTTCTTCAGAGTAGAGATCCCATATGGTTTTTCCAAGTGGACAGGAAAACTTTAGAAATGTTACTAAGTAGGCTATGTCAAAGTGAGAAAAATCCCTGAAGGAATATATCTTGTATATAAATATATGCTCACCCCATTGGTCATATTTTCATCCCAGTAGGAACTCAGTAGAGAGAACATCTAATTACATTACTTCATTCATTCAACCCAGAACCGGACCACTATTATTGGTTTCATCAGGTGACAAATTTAGTTTCATAATGGCAAACTCAATTTTAATATATTGGTTCAATTATATACTCTAAGGCCAGACAATTTTATGAGTTTAGTTTGGGCTTCTTGGGATGCTGCATGAATTACTCTAGATGGGAGTATGCATCTTGCAAATCCCAGAGCGGAACCACTATCCCTGTTTCCCGATCAATGCATCCCACTCCAAGAGTTTTTAGGAATAGAGGCCTGGGTTGTTACATCCACCCAAAGCCCTATCTCGCCTGACAACAAGTGATTCTAATAACAACAACTTTCTCCAGGACAAAGTGTGATACTTAGCCCCATCCAATTGGAATATGGCACAGGCCATGGCTGTATAAATAATTTCAGGTGACCACAAGCAACACAATTTGCATTTCATTCTCATGAGGTTTCATTTGTAAAGTTAATTTTGAGTTCATGCTACCTCAAATTCTGGAACTAGTTTAATTTCCAGCTACATTTATGCTGCTCACACTGACCCACTTAGCCAGCAACAGAGAGATGGACATGTATACTTAAATTGGTCTTAACCACTAAAATGAATTTGGCTACGTGCCATACTATTTTCTTAGCACATTAGCCCCACTACAAAAAGGGATGCATCCACAATACTTACCAGTAGTTCAGATTTATTCAAGCATTGCCATCTAGCTCTTTTTGGGCCAGATGTAGCAAACGTTTGCGACTCGCAAACGGGCAGAATCGCAATTTGCGACAGTGCAAAATCGGAAATGGGATGCAAAAAGCCCATTTCCGACTCGCAAAAAGCGATGGGACCCGTTTGCGAGTCGCATCCGGTGCGACCCCATTTTGCGACCCGCAAATAGCAAGTCGCAATTTGCGAGTCGCAAACCTTATGCAATTGCAACTCGCAAATTGCGACTAGTCGCAAAAAGCCCAGTTTGCATGTCCCATTTACCACTAACTCAGAGCAGGTGGTAACCATTACCAAAGTATAAAAGGGGACCCAGAAGCCATCTGGGTTACTCAAGATGGCGGAGATATACCTGATAGCAGTGAGGAGGAGAGTCTACGCAGCCCAGCAGAGGAGGAGGAGGGGCCACAGACAGGAGAAGATATATAGAACCAGGCAGACTCTTTTTCAGCAAACTGAAGAGGAGATCTATGACAAATACCGCCTTAGCAGCACAGCCATCCTAGAATTAATTGATTTACTGAAACCACAGCTAGAACACCAGACTCTGCGTGGCTGCGCCATTCCTACGCATGTGCAAGTACTATGCTCAGTGCACCTCTTGGCCTCAGGGAGCTATCAGGGGCTCATTGCCGTGGCAGGTGGGGTATCCCAAAGTGCAGTGTCAAGGTTCCTCAGGGCCTTCCTAGATGCCTTAGTCACGCACATGTCTCACTTCATATACTTACCAAGGAATGAGGCAGAAATCAACAGCACCAAGCTGGACTTTTACCGCATTGCCCACTTTCCCCATGTCATAGGGTGTGTAGATGGGACACACATTCAAATATGCCCCCCTGCTAATCTGGAACACATTTTCCGCAACAGAAAGTGTACCCACTCACTCAACATACAGGTCGTTTGTGATGCCCATTATGTCATCACGGACATCGTAGCTAAGTTTCCAGGCAGTACCCATGACTCATACATTTTTAGGCATAGTGGGATACATCAACGCCTGGAACGTGGGGAATTCCGAGACGGTTACCTCCTAGGTAGAGCCACAGACACTTGCAGACATACACACAGGTCTCTGTGCACGACAATCTGGACTTCCTAACAGTGTACTTTTTGTGCCCAACAGGTGACAGTGCATATGCTCTTAGGCCTTGGATCATGACTCCGTTTTTGACACCCAGAACTGAATCTGAGAGGCAATACAACAGTGCGCATAAGAGGACCAGGAACCTGATAGAGCGCACCTTCGGACTCCTGAAGGCAAGATTCAGATGCCTCCACCGCAGTGGAGGTGCACTCCAATACACCCCCATTACCGCATTCAAAATTGTGGTTGCATGCGCCATCCTCCACAACATAGCCACCCGACGTGGGCTACCTCTCACCCCTGCAGACCCAGATCCTGATGATGAAGAGCAAGAACAACCACATCGCCATCATGGGGATAGGAGTCTAGCTAATCAAGGCAGACTGAGACGGGAACACATTGCAACACAATATTTTGGAGGGTACGTGTCAACTCCCACCATACTCACCTATTAACCAAAAACTCCATTTGTTAAGTGGAACAAAAATAACTGTTTTATTACTGTAATTGAGAAACTATATACAAGTTGAAATTGTCCATGGGCAGGGAAATGCCAACCAGTCATGTGGCACTTTAACACCATGTGCCACATTTATTGGTCCTGGGTGTCATCTATGTTCTCCTGCCCCTCCTGCCAGCCTGGCTGGTCCCTGCTGTGTCCGTGGTGCTGTGCCTACCACTCCTCAGCACCCTGCTGTCAGTGGCAGATACACTGCTCACTGTTGAGCCCTCCTCACTGTCTTGGGGTGTTTCCCCGGTGGCCCTTGACATTTCCCGTGTCTCCATAAGTTCAATTATGTGGGTGAGACGTCCCAGGCCCCTGGCAACATCCCCAGCAAAATGGCCCATCTCTATTTGCAGGCCAACTGTGCTCCTCGACAGGCCTGTTGTATTAATGGCTAGCCTGCCGATCGATGTGGCCATCCTGTCCAGTCGTTGCATTGTCTGGCGATCTCTGCGCCGCCCAGCCTCTGCCTGGCCCAGCAGTCCGCCCGCCAGTTCCCTAATGGCAAGGGCAATGTCCCCAGGGTTCTGGCACATCATGTCCATGCGTCTGTTGAGGTGCTGCATGCTTGCATGGTTGTGTCTAACAAAGCGGTGCAGCACACCACTAATCCTGCCCAATATTCTGTTCTGCAGGCGCTGACCCCGCAACAGATGTGCCTCACTGCTGGTTGGAGGAAGTATCCCGGATCCAGATGGTCTTGCCCTGCGACGCCTACGCAGCGGTGGCTGCCCTGTGCTCCCACCTGTATCCTCCCTGCCTGTTGCTGGGGCAGCTTCTGGCGTGATTGTTGCAGCAGGCGTTACTAATGCAGGAATGCTGCTGACTGTGCAGGTGGGGGTGCTGGCGGGTCCTGGGGTGTCCTCCTGGGCCTGGGTGGTTGGGGTGTTGGGGGTGTCTTGCTGGAGACCTGTGGGACATGGGGAACACACTGTCAGTGTCTAGTATCTATTGCACAATTCCTAATAAACATTTGCCTATGAACTGCCTATTTGACTACATTTCCCATAATGCTTCATTCAGGCTTTTTCTACCCTGTAATGGAGCTATCTTGGTTGTGCATGCACCTGTGTACATGGTGGGTGGGGTATGACATTGATAGGGGTACAGGCTTATCACATGGTACTCACCGGTTGATGTACTGGGCTCTGAGGTGTCCAGGTCCCCAAATCCACACACTGCCTCCTGCTCCAATGTTTCCTCCACCCTTTCTTCCAGGGGTGTGGGTGGTGGCACAGATGATGGTCCCCCTCCAGTGCCTCTCATCTCCCGGAGCCTTTCTGCCACCCTCTCCTTGGTCCGGGAGCGGAGGTCATACCACCTCTTCTTTATGTCCTCAATTGTCCTGTGGCTCACACCCAGGGAATTAATTTTTTCTTGAATGTCCTGCCAGAGTTTCTTTTTGGTGGCCTCAGGAACAGTGAGGGCTGCTCTCCCAAAAAGCTCATCATGGTGCTGACAGCATTCCTCTGTCAGCGCCTCCAGCTCCCTCTCAGAAAATTTTAGTTTTCTTCTTCGTGGGGTTCCCTCCATGGCTGCTGCTGCTTGTTCAGTGTGAAGACTGGCAGTTATAAAAGGGTGTGGTCCAGCCTCCTCCCTGGTGTATTTGTTAACTTCCTGGCTGTGATGTCATCATCATGTGCCAGGAAGTGTTTACAGAGTGTTCTGGTGTGCTTTCTGGAGTGTTCTGCTGCACCTGTAAGCAATTTTGAAGGTAGTCGCAATTTGCGACACCTACTCGCTAATTGCAAGTTTGTTTTTTGCACACTCGCAAACAGCGACCTCGCAATCTGCGGACTCGCACACAGCGTTGCGAGTCCGGCTGCGAGTCGCAAAATCGGATCGGATCGCATTCCAAATTGCGACTCGCATTTTGCGAGTCGCAATTTTTATTTTTGCTACATCTGGCCCTTTATCTCTTCCTAAAGGAATTTTTTGGACATTTTAATATGGTATTTAGAGAAGAGCACTATAACACACAAATAAGCCTTTCCATGAGTGTTAGCATGGTATATTTGAATATACCCCAGCATCATTCTCCAGTGGGGATATAACCAGGCCTGGGCAAAATTTAAGGTATTTCCTTTGCGGAAATTATATGAAATGTAAAAAAAAAGTCTCAAAAGTATGCATAATTATGTAAACTGGCAGTCTAACATTTTGCACTATTTTTTAGTACAAAGTACAGTCTCCCCAAAGAAAATCTCAATTATTCACTATGGAGTAATAATATAATCTTACTAATTTCACAGAAAAAAGCATATTGCCAAATGCCATGACATGGTTAAACTTACAAGTCCTCAGTCTTGTTCTTTTTTCCATGAGCAAAAAAGAGTTAGAGTCTGATTTAGGTATTGGCGGATGAGTTACTCGGCCCCCGGCATCACTATTTTTTAAGCTACAGGGAGGTGGTGGTCCCTGGGGCATATTGAAGCACCAGGAGTGGAGGCCACGTGGCCCTCCTCCTTAATAAGAATCAAGGCCCAGGGAGGTAGTGGTCCATGGGGATTATAAGAACCTCAGGAGAGTGGCCCAGTATGCCCCGTCTGTTACTTTTTTAAATACTCTCATGCACCTGGCACCTGGCCCACCCGGAGACTTCGTTGAAAATAATCGCCAGGGCCCATGTTTGTTTAAAAAAAAATATATTTGCCACAGATTTGTGAATTCCGCTGAATTTTTCACAAGTCTTTTAAAAAAATGTTTTTTTGTCCAGGCTGGGTCCCATGGGGGCCTTGGCACAAAGCTAGATGGTCGAGGTATGCCTACCCTGCCCGTTTTTCCATATCTTTTATCTTTCTGCTTGATACTCAGGACTTGGCTGAGTCAGAGTCCTAATATGGCTGCCAAAATTTCCTGGTTGAAGTATTGACAACCAATCAAATCTCAGATCCATAGGACTCACAAAGTGTCTGGGCCTCTAGATATACACATTTGTTTTCCTTCAAATATCTTAAAAACTACTGAACATATTTACACCAAATAACAAAAAGGATGCTTTCTGACAAATTTGGTGTAATTCCATCTAGAGGTTTGTGCTGTTGTTGTGTCGAAAATCCAGATGAGAAATTGCATGGGGAAAAAGCATTTTGGGGTTCACCCTTTCTCTTGGCCCCCGCTTGATGAATCACCCCAAAACGTTCAACACAGTAGATGAAGTGAGAGACAAACTAGTTTAGACAATTTTGTGAAGATATGTCAAATGGCGTCAAAGTTATTGGTAAAACAAAAAACACTTTTCCTATGAAAGCTAGGTCCTAAATATAACTACCTAAATCAACACTAAGATTAGTAAGGAGTATCAATATAAGAGTAATTTGTATTTCATGACATAATTAATGACTGTAGTATCCTATTTGTAAGGCTCTCATTTTAAAAGTCAGTGGTGTCATAATTCGTTCAACAATATAAATTAGTGATAGATATCCAAAATGATGACGTCTGTACTGTGTCAAAGTTACTAAGAAATATATGAATGTTGGAACCCTGATCGACTTGTCAGGGGGGATGATATCCGGGGTGTGTTTATCTTTTAACTGAGGCTGTACTTCTTTTAACTAGATTCACCCTAATTATAAGGTTTTTACCATTTGCATTTACATCTGTTTAAAGATTGTCGTAGTACATGATAAATCTGCAGCATAATCAAGGAGAAAATGGGTGATGCATATTCTTTTTTTCTGTTATCTGCAGCATAATCAAGGACAAAATGGGTGATGCATATTCTTTTTTTCTGTTGTTTTTTTCAGTACACTTCACTGCGTTTGTAAGTGTATTGTCTAAGAACACAATGCTGCTCACCCAAGATGAACGCCCTAAAACAATCAAGAGAGGTGAAACAAGTTTACTTACCTTGATAACATGAACATGTTTCTTTGTATGTTTGGTCATGTAGAACAACGAATTGAAATAAACCTTTTTTCATATCCTCACACAATTTTACTGCAGACTCTTTATGCTATTAGATGTTGAATGACCTGTTGTGTACAATACCAATAGTTATAGTTGCTTTGGGTAAAATATTTGCCTCATATTGGTTGATTTTCCTGTGAATTTCAATTGTCTCCTTTTCATTCGATGTCTTTCCTTTCTCCTCCAGTGTTTGTCTTTCCTATTGGACGTACGTTTTCTACCATGCTTCACATTCCATGACTTAATCTTAAATTGCTTACTTTCAGGGGACTTGTTTCTTCTTTGTATTTAAGCACTTGCTGTAGTTTCCCATGTTTTCTTGCTCTCTCTTACCCTGCTGCATTACCCCTTGCTTACCCTGCTGCATTGCCTCTTGCTCGTTGTGTCACTCCCTCCTCCCCAGTTGCTGTTCCTGCCTCTCCCTTTCCTGTTCAACTTTTTTCCAGCTTCCCCATTTCTCACATGCCCCTTGTTACTCACAGACACTCTGAGACATTGAATTGCTCCCCATTGACCTACGTCTGCATTGCACCCCAACCACTGCCTGTTCTCTCTCTCTCTCTCTCTCTCTCTCTCTATATATATATATATAAAACAAAGGTTACAGGGACTTTATAGTTAGGTTCTGAATTTACTCGTACAAAACCATAGAAATTCAGCAGTTATAGTTTGAGTTCTTTCAAATAACTATAACTCGCACCCTAAGGGAATTATAACTTGTGCCCTTGTGCCATGCACAACTTTTGCTTCAAAAATTTGACTGCTAATGACTTGTTTATAGTTCTAAGGGCGTTATGGAAGGTCTCATGATTGCTGTGATATCTGTTGCACGGCGAGGGCGTGACTTATAGTTACCTTAGGGCTAAAGTACTAAGGGGCATATTTATACTCTGTTTGCACCGGAATTGCGTCGTTGTTTTTGACGCAATTTCGACCCAAAACTAACTCCATATTTATACTTTGGCGTTAGACGCGTCTAGCGCCAAAGTCCATGGAGTTTGCGTCATTTTTTTGCGTGGACACCTACTTTGCGTTAATGAGATGCAAGGTAGGCGTTCACGTCTAAAAAATCGGCTCCGAGGCATGTGCGTCGGATTTATACTCCCGGGCAAAATTCACGCCCGGGAGTGGGCGGGTCAAAAAAAATGACGTACAGCCGCTTTTGCGCCGTTTTTTAGCGCCTGCAAAAGGCAGGCGTTAAGGGACCTGTGGGCTCTGAAGGAGCCCAGAGGTGCCCTCCCATGCCCCCAGGGACACCCCCTGTCACCCTTGCCCACTCCAGGAGGACACCCAAGGCTGGAGGGACCCATCCGAGGGACATTAAGGTAAGTTCAGGTAAGTGTTTTTTTTTCTTTTGTGGCATAGAGGGGCCTGATTTGTGCCCCCCTACATGCCACTATGCCCAATCACCATGCCCAGGGGACAGAAGTCCCCTGGGCATGGCCATTGGGCAAGGGGCCATGACTCCTGTCTTTGCTAAAACAGGAGTCATTTCTATGGGGGTTGGGAGTGAAAAAAAATGGCACAAATCGGGTTGAGGCGAAAAAATTGCCTCAACCTGACTTGCCCCATTTCTTGACGCCCAAGCCCCATATCCCCGTACGCCGGCGCTGCCTGGTGTACGTCGTTTTTTTCCACGCACACCAGGCAGCGCCGGCGGCTAACGCCGGCTAACGTCATTGATTAAATACGGCGCCCGCATGGCGCTTCAGAATGCCGTTAGCCGGCGCTAATTTTTTTGACGCAAAACTGCGTTAGCGCAGTTTTGCGTCAAAAAGTATAAATATGGGCCTAAATATAACTGCTGCATTTCTATGGTTTTGTACAAGTAAATTCAGAGCCTAACTATAACGTCCCTGTAACCTTTGCTTTTTTCAATGAATTTCTAAGGCTTTTTTTATTCTAGTTCCTAACTATAAAGTCCTTGTAGCCTTTGGTTTTTTCAGTGAATTTCTAAATCGTCTTTCAATTCTATTTCCTAACTGTAGCATCCCTGTAACCTTTGTTTTTTTCAGTTAATTACTAAGTTTTTTTTTACTTGAAGAAATTTTCATTACTATCTGTAAATCCTAACACCACCGCGCAAGGCCTTCGTATGTAATGGAGGATGGCCACAGGGCCTGGCCGTCAACCCCTATAACAACCCCATGTTGTGCATGGCCTTTGGCACAGCACCACCTTCGGCCATGACTAGTGAGGGATAGCCACAGTGCCCTGCTGGCAGCCTGGCCCTGCAACACCCCTCATAAACACCCAACCTCACCCCATGAACAACCAAATAATCTGTCTCTCTTCCTGTGGGAATAGGTGTGAGACGTTGTCTCTGGGTGTGAGTGTGTGTATGGGTGTGAAAGTGGGTGCGTGAGGATCTGAGTGGTTTGTGAGTGGGTGCATGAGGGTGTGAGTGGGTCTGTGAGTGGGTGTGTGTGTGTGTCAGTGTCGGAGTGGTCTGTGAGTGGGTGCATCAGTGTCTGAGTGGGTCAGTGAGTGGGTGCATGAATGTCTTAGTGGGTCTGTGAGTGGGTGCAGAGAGGTTTTGAGTGGGTCTGTGAGTGGGTGCATGAGTGTCTGAGTGGGTCTGTTAGTGGGGGCATGAGGATCTGAGTGGGTCTGTGAGTGGGTCGATCAGTGTCTTACTGGATATGTGAGTGGGTCCATCATGGTTTGAGTGGGTCTGTCAGTGGGTGCATGATGGTCTGAGTGGGATTGTCAGTGGGTGCATGAATGTCTGAGTGGGTCTTTTAGTGAGTGCATGGGGGTCTGAGTGGGTCTGTGATTGGGTACATGTGAGCCTGAGTGGGTCTGAAAGTGATGTGGGAGTCTATGAGTGGGTCTGAGTGGGTGCATGAGTGTCAGAGTGGAAGTATGAATGGGTGCATGAGCCTCTGAGTGCATGTTTGAGTGAATGAATTAGTGTATGAATGTGATTTGTTTAACTTTTTTTTTTTGCTTATTTGTGATTAATCTCGAATAATCACGTACATCACGCATGGTGAAGAAAAATCATTTCAAACCTATAATTTGACCCTTAAACACCCCTACACCACACACTTGGGATCAGGTTATCTCCACCTTTGCCCCTTTTGCTACTTTTCATTTTGTTTTTCAACCCCAGGGACCATGTCCCGAGACCTTAAAATGATGGCTGCAACTTTCTGATCAGGTTGGGCCTAGCCAATTACTGCGATTATACTAATATGCGCATTCGCAAAAACTTGCAAATATGCAAAACCTCAAACATACAAATTTATTTTCTCTGTAATATCTCAAAAATTACTGAACAAATTTATGCCAAACACCCAATCTGCGTACAGACAGCTAGCTTTCTGCCAAATTTGGTGTAATTCCGTCTAGTGGTTCGGGCTGTAACTTTGTTCCAAGGTCCTGAGGGAATTAACATTGGAAACACAACTTTTCTGACCCCACTTCTTCTCTCCCACGACTTGACGGATCACCCTGAAAGTTTCTGTGCACAACAAGAATCACTAGGGCACTTTGTTTTGGCAAATCTCATGAAGATTCACCAAGCGGTGCCAAAGGCATACAAAAAAATGCTTTTTCTATGGAAACAGGCTCCTAACTGGCTAGTGGTGACCGCCTATAGGTTATGTATATGTATATATATATATAACATATTTTTCATTTTCGGAGGACTCAAAAGTGTAATTTGCCAGCTAGCCGCCTCTGTCTTTAAAAATTGATTTTGTACACGTTTGAAAAATAATTTTAGAAGTTATTGCTGTTCCCAGATTGGTGCCTGCCGTCTTCAAATCTTGAATGCTATATGAAAGACTAAAACAAGGCATGTATATGCACATTTATACAGCAGGCTGGGGATGGCCCTTTTTAGGGTCGAGTGTGCAAAGCGCGCTGTCCCTAGTGTAATCTCTCTGTGGGCTTTTAACCACGCCCATGTCACACACATATGTTTGGTTGGTTCACGGACTTGCCTTTTAAAATTAATTTGATTTCATTAGTGACAGGCATGCACACAACATGCCTTTCCCGGTGTTTAGCCCTCCTCGAGCGCACTGGCCAACTACTGAAAACATTGGAGGCTCCATGTTTTCATCAAGGTTTCATTGACTACTCTTTCTTTATATTTCATAGGCAGCAAGATCTTGCTGGGCAGTAATCGAGCGCTTTGCATGACAATGACCCATGGATAATTGCTCTTTTGCCGGATACATAGACAATTCCTCTTTTGCTGATATGTTTCACTGCGAGGGAACTTCTGTTTCCTTTTGTATGTCTGCTTCACACTCATGGCAGCCATCAGCTCATTTTCCTTTCCATTTACCAACTGCTCAGAAACATTTTGTGCTGTGGTGAATAAAATGAGCTTTCTAGACAGTCACAGCACTCTCTATCGATTAAGACTCTCACACTTTTTTTTCAACATTCAATCAAGCTTTCGAAATATGTTTTTACAGTCCAGCGATTTCTTTAAATCATGCAAGTAAGATGAACCCTTCAATAGAAAATATATATGCCTTTGGATTTATCACGTCATCAAGGATTCTAGACTGGAGGTCAATACATCATAATAATTAGAAAGGAACACTTCCACTTTTTTCAGAGATTACATATGTCTTCTGGGAGCAGATGCTAGATTTAAGATCTAAGTTATTGTGACAACAAGCATGCCCCTTTAGAACATGTTCTAAAACTCCTCCACTGTAAGCAATACACATTCCTTATACTCCATCAGATTGTAAACTGCAGTTTCCCCCGAGTCAGGAATGCCCTGGGTTTTGCACTAAAGTCTTGTTTTTTTCCACCAAAGTGAACAGAAAAAAACCTTGGTAAAATGAGAATGGGGAACTTTTTGAAAAGAGAAACGTATGCTCAATCGAGTGTTATGCCTCATTTTTAGCTGGGCAGCTTTTTTTTCTAAAATTGCCCCATGAGCGACTTCGATCACTTACCTTGTTTTCATTTCTCATGTTACTGGTTGCAATAATGCAGACAACTTCCTACCTTCTGTGAATGATCGTCTCACATGATTTTTTTGTTCATGAAAACCTCTTCACACTTAGGGGCAGATTTAAGAAAAGTTGCACTACATCCAATGCAGCGCCACTTTTCTTACGCCCCTTAGGCACTGCGTCGCTTTGTAAACATGGCACAGCGTTTTTGCCATAATATTGCTACATTAGCATAAATAAAATGGCGCTAATGTGTCGATATATGCTGCTAGGCCCTCTTAAATCAGGGCCTTAGTATTGTACATTGTCACCAACTGTTAGGATTGACATTTAGAGGCAAATTAGTGTGCAGGCCCCTCTTTCCCTCTCCTTGAGATTCTCTGGACAAGGACATACAGGTGGCTGGGGTAGCCCTTCAAATAACGCAATGTATGTCTATTGGTCATCAAAGGGATCTACCATTTGGAATCTCTTCTACCAGGTAGATCACCTCCTTCCAATGGGGTTTGAAAGCCAAATGTCAAAATTTGCCTGGCACTGGTCTATCTTACATTGTATGTCAGACTATTTTCTGACTTCAATATCATGTGACATAAATGTTCTGGACTAATTAATATTACCAAAAGTATCTCTCCTTTGGGTGTAGATTTCCTAATACTAATACTGTCAGGGTTATATTTTGTAAATGATGTTTAGGACACAATATATATGTTAGACAATTTTTAAAAAGAAGTCCGTCAGAAATGTTTAATTGAGTTCTGTTCTTAATATCAGGTTATTAAACTTCTTTTGTTACAGTTTTTAACGTCTTTATTTGTACAAATTAAAGTACAACCCAAACAAGTCTGTTGCAAACTTTGGCCATTTTCATATCCTGCACCCTCATTTTACATGCAAGGATACAATGTAGCCCGGGAGATCCCTTTCTTCCAATTTACCTCCCACCTTCTACCCCCACTGCCATCTCACAGCATCTAATCTCTCACAGCTTATGGACAACTACAGCTATCAGTACGTACTGGCCATAAGCAGTGCACATGTTACAGCAATTTTGTCGATTAGCAGGTATAAGTTATGTACAAGACCAATCCATGTACACTAGCCCAGAGGAGTGTCCGTTTGCCCCTCAGGCCTCCCTCCTCCCCCACACAAATTCCTCTAGAATCACACCCCATGCCATTAAGTCATTCAGCACTTTTTCTTCCATCGTGGTCATTTTTAGGTCACGCGAGCAAGTGCTCTGACCTGTCTTAAGTACTGTGGGCTTTTAACCTTCCCATCACTTTCACTCTTCATGGGCATGACTTTCAAAAATCTTTTGTCATAATTGGTAAATGCTTTGCGTTTGTCCCTCATTGGGGCGATTTGGTTATTGCCTTGGACATCGATCTTATTACATGGATAATTGAACTGCTGATATGTTTTGACTGCGAGTGAACTTCTTTTTCCTTTTCTGTGTCTCCTTTGCACTCATGGAGGCCATGGTGCTTTGAATCGGCTCCCTTATGTCACCTGTTTTACTTTACATTTTCAATTTAAGTGGCAAGAAAAGTCCAGTTAGGAATTTACAATGTTAAGAGCTCTAAGTCGAGCAAACCCGAGACCCATTGCATTGCAAATGCTTGTTGTTTTTGCCAATCATTTACATCATCAGTATTAACTTTGTTTCTCTCTTTGCCATTTCTGTTCAGCAATACCAACAAGTATTGTCAGAGCCAAAAGTACAAATAATGTCTTTCAAAGGCAATACCTACTGGTTGTTCCAAGGCTTGTGAGTGAAGTGCTATTGGAGTGGAAACACCATAACCAAGGACAGTACAGACGGAGTAAAGAGGAATAGCGTACAACTGATGTTCTGCCATGTGAATGCTTATCCTTGTGCTAAATTGAGAGTGTATGATGAAGCATGCTACACTATGTGGGTGAGTGGTTAAACCATGAAATGCCTTTGGTTTAACCTTGACTACTCTCATTTATATAGCTGTGATAGAACCATGCAGATCATTAATTTATCCTTAGTGAATATTTATGTATTAGTAGGGATGGTAGGGAACATTGCATCTGATTGTTAACATTCTCCTATGTCCCTCATACATTGTGAATAGATCTGACAATAGCTGTATTGCCTGGTTGTATACAGCATATTGGTGTCCTTGGGCCCACAATGGAGCTGTTGGGTTTTAATATCTACAGATATCTGCTCTCACCCAACTAGTGACTTGTGCAGAGATAAAACCAACTCAAAATAAGCCCATACAGTAGAAACTGTGAGGCTGGGACTCAAAGCTTTTAGTAACAACTGCAGTCATTCAGATGTAGGGGTGTACTTATATGCCCCTAACACCACAGGAGCATCACTTTTTGTGACACTTCTGTGGGGCTAAGCACTGCGCCATATTTACAAGGTGGCGTTAAGCCACATTTTGTGGCTTAACATCACCTTGTAAATATGGCCCCTTCCCATGCAGCACTGTGCGTGAAAGGGGCTTGCAATGGGGGTTGCTGTGAGCGTGCCACAGCAACACCCATTGCATTTTGATGCTGCCTCAGATTTATGAAATTTCGTAAACCTGAGGCTGCAGCAAAATCTACCACCACCCCCAGGGGTGGTGTTAGCAGGGCGCAACAAGGAGGAATACTTTTATTCCTGCAGCGCACATAGAAAGAGCAAAATGCCAGAAATCATTGTTTATGTGCGGGAACCTGTCTCTTCCTGCACATAAACAATCATTTGAAAATTACACTTTGGCACTTCTGTGTGTGCTGTATTGTGCAAAGCGCCATTAGTGATTGCCTATGTGTGGGAAGGGACACCTTCCCGCACATAAACAATCACATCCCTCAATGCGGACATCCTTGCATGATGTGCAAGGATGCATGCGTTGGTGCTGGCAGCTAAATTTAGCGCCAGTGCAGGGCCAACACAGGGGTGTGCCGTATTTACTTATATACTGTGCATCCCTGCATTTCTAAAGTGACGCAGCGCAGCACTGCCAATTTTGCCGAAGCACCGCGCTGCACCACTTTACCATAATTCTGGCCCTTGGTGTTTGGTAGAAGGCAAAAATTGAGGAAAGCAGTGGTTTTTCCACACCACCAAATTGGCGTTTAATCAGCCCAATTTAGAGAGCGGGAACTGCTGAGGACTGGTCCACCACTGGGCCATTGCCTTTCATACATCAGAGTACCATCATATTACCCACAGTGGTGAATAACGTCTTGACAAAGATTTCCATCCCAATTTGTTTGGTAGCCCTCTGCTTGGGATGGCAGCAAAGGGAACCTGGTAAACTCTTGGGACTCCCGTCACGATTTAATTGAAAAACTAAATCCAGAAAAGCCAGCCCTTTCCGTTTTCACCACTGTTTAGTTCTTGCCCATCACTAATTTTCACATCACACTTCCAGCTCTAATAGGCAGCTGAGGCATTGGGGGTTTAGGGAAAACGGATTATAAACAATCTAAACTAGTCACAGGAAAAAGTGTTCACCCATTTAGTTTAGATAACAACCTGCCAGAGCACAGAGTAACTAGGGTTCCTTTTGAAAGTGACCTCATAAGAAGGACGAGGAAACTACTTGCTTGCCCCATATGTTTTCTTAATAGTACTTTTCATTTAGAAGGAGTGATAAAAGTGTATAATTGCATCAGGTACCCACCACGCAACAAAAGTATTGAAAGCAGGAGCATTTCCTCCTGAATTAAATACAAAATGGCTCCAGTGTTTCCCATAAATGTTTGATTTCCTGACTTTTTTGCCTGCCATTGCCAGGCTTTACAAACATCCTTTCATAGGCACGATCACAAGCCACATCGGTGTTCTGTTCTGATTTCTTACATTCCAGGAACACAGTAAAGCACATCTAGTACTTCACAAACCTGAGATCCACCATCAATGAAATGACAACCATTTAGCAATATAGCAGCCATATTACAGAATGTTTCAGATTTTGCACTGGCTGGGAATTTTAGCGAGGAACAGAGATTGACTTTAACAATTCATATTAGTATATCCGCCAGCCATCAATGATGCCCAACTTTGATCTGATACCTCAGCAATACAATAGCAACAATGTGGCAGTCTTGCTCGGCATGGCCTTTTATCATCTGCCATGCTTAGAAATTGCTAGAAACATCAGTACAATTAACGTTTTTAACATGCTGTTGAAAGTAGCAAACAATCTTATGTTAAAAAAGTCAAGCAAGATTTGACATGAGGTGGGAAGAAAAGAATGCAGAATATCAGACTTCAATCTAAACAATACAACACTATAGTTATTACTTACTCGTTCTCTGCTATTCCTGAAACAGTTCAGTGAATATAAATGAAGGATACATTGTAAAACCAAGTTGTGAAAAAGTATAAAGGTAAGTCGATGCATGCAGGATTTCCATATGCAAGCATAATCCTAGGCATAAAACCTTAGAGCAGACTTGGGTGTGTTTGCAAACCTACCTCAAAATATAAATGCATTTTGTGGTAACTGAATTCATCAATAATGATAATGAATGGTAAGAATGCCAATAAAAGCATTCCTGTATTTTAATATGGTTTCACAGACTACCTTTTAATTGTTTTCAATAGATATGAGCCCAACTTGCTGCTGAATCCTCTAGTTAACATTTCAGCCAACTATGTATTCTTCTCTAGATCCTTGCATCGTCTCGAGCATATTTTGTCATCCATTCTGATTCTATTGGAAAAGAAAACTGTCAGTTCAGACCATATTTTAGATATCCTACCGGTTATACTGAAAACAAATATCCATAAAATCAAATAGGGATGAAAATACATCCAATGTAAAATGCTCTGCTCACAGCATGGCAGATATCAGTATCTAAGTAGGTGATCCTAGAGTTCATCCACATCAAAATGATAAAAGATGCAATCAATCATTAGATGTAAGTCATCTAGAAGTACTCTTGAAGGATAAAGAAATCTCAGCCCTGAGGGCACAAATAATGGGCTGGCCCCCTGTAGGCACTTTCCGGTCTAAGGCAAATCATATGAAGTTTTTTACATTTTCAATAAAGCCAGAAGGCGCAATCCAGGATGGATTATTCATGATCTGGGCCCTAAGCCTGGTAACAGTAAAAGTAAAAACAAACAAAAGGCAAAAAGCAAACTCCGAAGGACAACTAGGAGAAGAACATAACAAGCTAGATTCCAGATGGGGGATCTGACAACTGAAAAGACTGTGGTGCCACCTTCTACTACTAATTAAACAACTTCTGTACCCCAGGTGATTGATTCCCTCTAGTGATTTCAAAACCAACAGAGTCTGTGTGGGCTGAAAAAGGTGTTGTACTTAAGTCCACTCAGGCTCTATCTGAAGCATTATTGACTTCCCCGGGGCTGGAGCAGAGAGTTCCAGGTCAGAGGTGGATTTAAAGTGGGGGGAAAGATTTACTGCAAATCCCTATGAAGACGTTGACTGGGTTCTCCAATTGGTGGATATTTTTGCAGATTCTAATTCAGAAGGCTTGTTAAATATTTTGAGCACCTTATGTCTGTTTAAGTCAATCCTTAGCTGGCTAAAATATTCTCTAAAGACATCCTGTTGGTTGTTCTGACAAAAACTAGTGTCACAGCTATTTCCAGGCCATCTGTATGGGCTAACCTTTATTCTAGTACAGTAGCAGAAGAAGACCTGATCTTACTCAATGAGCTTAGGCAGGCAGGCTTTCACTAACCGAGAAGAACCATTCAAAAACAAAACTATCTGGAATTAGATTGCGGGTACAATCAACTAAAAAAAGGTGCTGTCAAAACCCCTTTTTATGGGCGAGCGCAAATCGATTCGTCTATAAAGTAATCTTTCTTTGGGCTTCAAACCACGCCTAGGTCACGCCAGTCTCTTTCATTGGTTCCTGGGCTTGCTCTTTAAAATCTGCTTGCTTTCATTTGTGAAAGGCATGCATACGTCACGCCTTTTCCGGTGTTTAGCCCGCCTACACAGCACCGGTAAACTACTAGAAACATACGATGCTCGATGTTTTGAGCCTGGTTTCAGGACTACTTTATCTGTTAATTTTCCCCACCGCGCGATCGTGCTGGGGTTTACATATGAGAAAATGGTAAATTTCTTACTTTATGGTTGTGATGGTATGACAGCTACAAATATGAAGCGTTTGCAAGCCATTGAAACCAGCATTTGAACAGGTTGGCTGGGCTTGCCTAGAGGCTCAGTGAATAGTGCCCTCAGACTTGAACTGGGTCTCACTAACATTTTATTTATATATAAACTGTAGATGCTTAATTATTGGGTCTTTCTCTTAAAATCAGAAGCAAGCTCCCTAAGGCATAACATAAAACTTCACTTGCATGGGAAGTACATAGGTCAATACGGGGGGAAATGTCCTCAACCATGCATTGTAAACAATGCAGACGTTTCCCATGAAAGTCAAATCAAATCAAATCATTAACATTTATAAAGCGCGCTACTCACCCGTGCGGGTCTCAAGGCGCTAGGGGAAAAAGGGGGGGTTATCGCTGCTCGAACAGCCAGGTCTTTAGGAGTCTCCGGAAAGCGGAGTGGTCCTGGGTGGTCCTAAGGCTGGTGGGGAGGGAGTTCCAGGTCTTGGCCGCCAGGAAGGAGAAAGATCTCCCACCCGCCGTGGAGCGGCGGAAGCGAGGGAAAGCAGCGAGTGCGAGGCCAAAGGAGCGGAGGAGGCGGGTGGGGACGTAGAAGCTGAGGCGTCTGTTGAGGTATTCCGGTCCCTTGTCGTGGAGGGCTTTGTGTGCATGGGTGAGAAGTCGGAAGGTGATCCTTTTGCTGACTGGGAGCCAGTGCAGGTGTCTCAGGTGTGCGGAGATGTGGCTGCTGCGGGGTATGTCGAGGATGAGGCGGGCCGAGGTGTTTTGAATGCGTTGCAGGCGATTTTGGAGTTTGGCTGTGGTCCCGGCGTAGAGGGTGTTGCCGTAGTCCAGGCGGCTCGTGACGAGGGCGTGGGTCACGGTTTTTCTGGTGTCGGCGGGGATCCAGCGGAAGATCTTGCGGAGCATGCGGAGGGTGAGGAAGCAGGCGGAGGACACGGCGTTGACTTGCTTGGTCATGGTGAGAAGAGGGTCCAAGATGAAGCCGAGGTTGCGGGCGTGGTCTGTGGGGGTCGGTGCAGTGCCGAGGGCCGTGGGCCACCAGGAGTCGTCCCAGGCGGACGGGGTGTTGCCGAGGATGAGGACTTCCGTTTTTTCAGAGTTCAGCTTTAGGCGGCTGAGCCTCATCCAATCTGCGACGTCCTTCATGCCCTCTTGTAGGTTGGTCTTGGCGCTGGCGGGGTCCTTGGTGAGGGAGAGTATAAGTTGCGTGCCGTCGGCGTAGGAGGTGATGATGATGTCGTGCTTGCGTACGATGTTGGCGAGGGGGCTCAAGTAGACATTGAAGAGTGTCGGGCTGAGTGATGAGCCTTGGGGTACGCCGCAGATGATCTCGGTGGGTTCTGAGCGAAATGGAGGGAGGTAAACTCTTTGGGAACGGTTTGAGAGGAAGGAGGTGATCCAGTCCAGGGCCTGGCCTTGGATTCCGGTGGAGCGGAGGAGGGTGATTAGGGTGCGGTGACAGACGGTGTCAAAGGTAGCCGAGAGGTCGAGCAGAATGAGGGCGACTGTTTCACCGTTGTCCATCAGGGTTCTGATGTCGTCAGTGACTGAGATGAGGGCGGTTTCAGTGCTGTGGTTGGTTCGGAATCCGGTTTGTGAGGGGTCGAGCAGGTTGTTGTCTTCCAGGAAGGTGGTCAGCTGTTTGTTGATGGTCTTCTCTATTACTTTGGCTGGGAAAGGCAGAAGAGAGATGGGGCTGAAGTTTTTCAGGTCGCTCGGGTCAGCCGTAGGTTTCTTTAGTAGGGCGTTGACTTCGGCGTGTTTCCAGCATTCGGGGAAGGTAGCAGAAGAAAAAGAAGAGTTGATGACGGTCTGGAGGTGCGGGGCGATGATGTCGTCGGCTTTGTTAAAGATGAAGTGCGGGCTGGGATCCGAAGGGGCGCCGGAGTGGATAGAGTTCATGATGGATTTGGTTTCTTCCGTGTTGATGTGGGACCAGTTGTTGAGGGTGATGGCCGTGGATGCCGGTTCAGTGGTGTTTGGTTGGGTCTGGTGTCCGAAGCTGTCGTGGAGGTCGCTAATCTTGCGATGGAAGAAAGTGGCGAGGGATTCGCACAGATCCTGTGAGGGTGTGACGGCGTTGGCGTTGGCGCTGGGGTTGGAGAACTCCTTGACGATGCTGAAGAGTTCTCTGCTGTTGTGTCTGTTGTTGTCCAGTCTGTCGGTGAAAAAGTTCCTTTTGGCGGCGCGGATCAGGTGGTGGTGTTCGCGGGTAGCGTTCTTGAGGGCGGTCATGTTGTCAGCGGTGCGGTCCTTGCGCCAGGCTTTCTCAAGGGCGCGACAAGTTTTCTTTGATTCTTTGAGGGTGTCAGAGAACCAGAGAGGTTTTTTGGTGTTGGTCTGTCGATGCATGCGTTTGAGGGGAGCAAGGATGTCTGCGCAGTTAGAGATCCAGTTTGTGAGGTTGAGGGCTGCGTCGTTGGGGTCGGTGGTGAGGGTGGGTTGGTTGGCGGCGAGTGCGGAGAAGAGTTGCTCTTCGGGGATCTTGTTCCACTGTCGACGAGGGATGGGTTGGGTGCGGAGGTGGCGGGTCTCGCGTCGGAATGTGAAGTGGACGCAGCTGTGGTCGGTCCAGTGTAGGGCGGAGGCATGGCTGAAGAAGACGTGTTTGCTGGCGGAGAAGATGGGGTCAAGCGTGTGTCCGGCGATGTGGGTGGCGGTGTTCACCAGTTGTTTGAGGCCGAGGTTGGCGAGGTTGTCGAGCAGGGTGATGGTGTTGGGGTCGTTGTTTTGTTCCAGATGGAAGTTGAGGTCACCTAGGAGGATGTGGTCGGGCGAGGTGAGGGCATGCGGGGAGATGAAGTCGGCGATGGCGTCGCTGAAAGGGGCGCGTGGCCCGGGAGGACGGTAGATGAGGGATCCTCTGAGGGTGGTCCTCGGATCGGTGCGAATCTGAAAATGCAGGTGTTCAGCGGCGAGAGGGGTGTCTTTGGTGGAGGTGGTGACGCTGATGGAGTCTTTGAAGACGATGGCGATACCTCCTCCTACCTGGTTGGTGCGGTCTTTTCTGGAGATCTTGTAGCCTTCGGGGATGGCAGTGGTGATGTCAGGGGCCGAGGAGGCGTTCATCCAGGTCTCCGTGATGAAGGCGACGTCCGGTGCTATGGAGTCCAGGAGGTCCCAGAGTTCAACGGCGTGTTTGTGGGCGGAGCGAGCATTGACTAGGATGCACTTGAGGTGGTTGATGGCGCGTGGGCTGGTGGTCATGGTTGTTGCGTGGTGGAAGGTGCGTTTGCAGGAGTTGCAGGCGAAGGGTCCATGAGTGCGTTTGGGGTGAGCTTGGAAGCAAGTGTTGGAGCGTCCTGGGTTGAGGGCGTGGAGGGTGGTGGGGTCGTAGCGGGTCAGCAGGGCTTGGGAGAGCTGGGGTCCAGGGGTCGTGGCGCTGGGCGCGGGACAGGCGCGGACGGGCGTAGACGGGCTTGCCTCTGGCGCGCCTCCGGTGCGCCAACGGCGCGGTCGCGCAGCGGCCGCCATATGAGGTAGGAGGGGGGGAGGGGTCAGGTGGGGGCGAATGGGAGCTGGGGGGCGGGGGCGTGCAGGAGGTTGCGGTGGGAAAGCGCGAGGGAGGGGGGACAGGTAGAGTGAGAAGAGCTGGGGGAGGGGTGTTTAAGGGTGGAGGGGGGTGAGTGTTAGGAGGTTTAGGAGATAAGGGAGAAAGATAGAAGTAGGGTTGAGAAGATAGGGGAGGGGGGGTTGTAGAGGTGGGTGAGGGTGAGAGGTAGAGTGAGAGGATAGGAAGATAGGTAATAGAGGGGGTGAGGGAGGGGGGAGAGATAGAGAAATAGATAGAGAAAATAGATAGGGAAATCGATAGATAGGGAAATAGATAGAGAGATAGGAAGATATGAGGAGGTGGAGAGTGAGGGAGTTAGATAGTGGGATAGAGAGATAGAGAGATAGGAAGATAGGAGGATTGGGGGAGGTAGATAGTGAACGGGTTAGATAGGGGAGATAGAGAGAGGGATGCAAGTGGGGGAGGGGGATGAGGCAGGAGCAGGAGGGCAGGCGTGGGGAAAAGAGGACGGAGGAGGCAGAGGAGCCGAAGTCAGAAGACAAGAAGACAAGAAGAACAGAAGACAAGAAGAACAGAAGAACAGAAGAACAGAAGACCGGAAGGAGAGAAGAAAGGAAGATCAGAAGACCGGAAGGAGAGAAGAAAGGAAGACCGGAAGAACACAGAAGAACACAGAAGAACACAGAAGAAGATACAGAAGAAGATACAGAAGAAGATACAGAAAACGAAGAACAGAGGGCAGAAGACCACAGAAGAAGATGAGGAAGAAGAGAAGTAGGGTGAAGATGGAGAAAAGAAGAGTACAGAAGAAGATTACAGACGAGGAGCGAGGAGGAAGAACAGAAGAACAGAGAAGAAGAAAAGAAGAAAAGAAGCAGGAGCAGGAGAGAGGGTGAGTAGCGCAGGGCAGAGCGAGGGGCTGGGAGGTGGGGGGTACTTACTGTGAGGTGGGTCTCAGGAACTCAGGAACCTGGAGGAGCTGCAGCGGCAGGGGGAGCGACCTACCCTTGGGTCAATAGTCGCTACCACTGTCGCGCAGCGGGCGCCATATGAGGTAGGAGGGGGGTAGGGGTCAGGTGGGGGCGAATGGGAGCTGGGGGGCGGGGGCGTGCAGGAGGTTGCGGCGGGAAAGCACGAGGGAGGGGGGGACAGGTAGAGTGAGAAGAGCTGGGGGAGGGGGGTTTAAGGGTGGAGGGGTGTGAGTGTTAGGAGGTTTAGGAGATAAGGGAGAAAGATAGGAGTAGGGTTGAGAAGATATGGAGGGGGGTTGTAGAGTTGGGTGAGGGTGAGAGGTAGAGTGAGAGGATAGGAAGATAGGTAATAGAGGGGGTGAGGGAGGGGGGGAGAGATAGAGAAATAGATAGAGAAAATAGATAGGGAAATCGATAGATAGGGAAATAGATAGAGAGATAGGAAGATAGGAGGAGGTGGAGAGTGAGGGAGTTAGATAGTGGGATAGAGAGATAGAGAGATAGGTAGATAGGAGGAGTGGGGGAGGTAGATAGTGAACGGGTTAGATAGGGGAGATAGAGAGGGGGATGAGAGTGGGGGAGGGGGATGAGGCAGGAGCAGGAGGGCAGGCGCGGGGAGAAGAGGACGGAGGAGGCAGAGGAGCCGAAGTCAGAAGACAAGAAGACAAGAAGAACAGAAGACAAGAAGAACAGAAGACAAGAAGAACAGAAGAACAGAAGAACAGAAGACCGGAAGGAGAGAAGAAAGGAAGACCGGAAGAACACAGAAGAACACAGAAGAACACAGAAGAAGATACAGAAGAAGATACAGAAGAAGATACAGAAAACGAAGAACAGAGGGCAGAAGACCACAGAAGAAGATGAGGAAGAAGAGAAGTAGAGTGAAGACGGGGGAAAGAAGAGTACAGAAGAAGATTACAGACGAGGAGCGAGGAGGAAGAACAGAAGAACAGAGAAGAAGAAAAGAAGAAAAGAAGCAGGAGCAGGAGAGAGGGTGAGTAGCGCAGGGCAGAGCGAGGGGCTGGGAGGTGGGGGGTACTTACTGTGAGGTGGGTCTCAGGAACTCAGGAACCTGGAGGAGCTGCAGCGGCAGCGACCTACCCTTGGGTCAAGGGTCGCTACCACTGTCGCGCAGCGGCCGCCATATGAGGTAGGAGGGGTCAGGTGGGGGCGAATGGGAGCTGGGGGGCGGGGCGTGCAGGAGGTCGCGGCGGGAAAGAGCGAGGGAGGGGGGGACAGGTAGAGTGAGAAGAGCTGGGGGAAGGGTGTTTAATGGTGGAGGGGTGAGTGTTAGGAGGTTTAGGAGATAAGGGAGAAAGATAGGAGTAGGGTTGAGAAGATAGGGGAGGGGGTTGTAGAGGTGGGTGAGGGTGAGAGGTAGAGTGAGAGGATAGGAAGATAGGTAATAGAGGGGTGAGGGAGGGGGGGAGAGATAGAGAAATAGATAGAGAAAATAGATAGGGAAATAGATAGAGAGATAGGAAGATAGGACGAGGTGGAGAGTGAGGGAGTTAGATAGTGGGATAGAGAGATAGAGAGATAGGTAGATAGGAGGAGTGGGGGAGGTAGATAGTGAACGGGTTAGGTAGGGGAGATAGAGAGGGGGATGCGAGTGGGGGAGGGGGATGAGGCAGGAGGGCAGGCGCGGGGAGAAGAGGACAGAGGAGGCAGAGGAGCCGAAGTCAGAAGACAAGAAGACAAGAAGAACAGAAGACAAGAAGAACAGAAGACAAGAAGAACAGAAGAACAGAAGACCGGAAGGAGAGAAGAAAGGAAGATCAGAAGACCGGAAGGAGAGAAGAAAGGAAGACCGGAAGAACACAGAAGAACACAGAAGAACACAGAAGAAGATACAGAAGAAGATACAGAAGAAGATACAGAAAACGAAGAACAGAGGGCAGAAGACCACAGAAGAAGATGAGGAAGAAGAGAAGTAGAGTGAAGACGGGGGAAAGAAGAGTACAGAAGAAGATTACAGACGAGGAGCGAGGAGGAAGAACAGAAGAACAGAGAAGAAGAAAAGAAGAAAAGAAGCAGGAGAGAGGGTGAGTAGCGCAGGGCAGAGCGAGGGGCTGGGAGGTGGGGGGTACTTACTGTGAGGTGGGTCTCAGGAACTCAGGAACCTGGAGGAGCTGCAGCGGCAGGGGGAGCGACCTACCCTTGGGACAAGGGTCGGTCCCCAAGTGAAAGAGTGTAGCTTATATAATCCATATTAACATGAAATGTTTATAATTTAATGTGTGATAATGCCGCATAGAAACTGTAGTAATGAATTTTGCTTAAACGTGCACTTGAAATGTGACCACAGGGAGTGGCCGTCAATGTATACGTGGACTAATAAAATGACTAAATGTTTATAAATTATTATACTGAATAAGTTTTATACTAATTATTAATGATTGCGTTATAGAATTTGTGCTAAAATCCTTGTAGGCCTTAAGTTGGCATGAGCCAGAGCTTAGCTGCTTGGCTCTCATATTAAATGTATTTTTCCTATCTTGCAGTGTGCTGACTCGCAAAAGGACATGACCTTCTTGTTTTTTTTTCAAACTAGAAGCTGAATGTAACCATAGTAGATCCATTCTCATGAAATCCACATTGCTTGTAGAAAATATTAGACAAAATGCAACAGTGTAGATTAATGTAATGTACAAGGTCGTTTGAACTGGTGAAGACAAAGGAGCTACTGACCAAAAGTTGTGCAAAGAATTACAGAATGATGAAATCATACCGGACGTGCTACCTCTGTAGACAACAATCATGTGGACCAATAAAAAGCTTGTAAAATAATATGGGGTGAAAGATTAACGACATCATCCATTTTTTAATTGGGTAAAGCTAGTTGGGTATAAAATTTTAGGGGAATGTACAACGAAAAAGGGATGAAAACCCATGACGCAGAGAACCATCAGAATTAGGTAGGGAATGCTATTGATTTTATCCCGAAATGTTGTCACTCAGTTTGGTGACTTTGCTGATTTTACTTAGAACCATCCTCTTCCTTAGATTGCCCATTTTGCACTTTACCTCCTTATGAGGGAAGTGCCCCTTTTGCCCTGGAGCTGAATTCTGACTGATGACGATTTGACTGAAGTCCTGAGGACGAAGACTGAACCTGAGTGCTGACCTAAAACCTCAGATGGTAACTATGACAATGAATTTGTGATTTGTCTGTTTGCTTTTCCTTTCTAGGTACCAACAGCTTACTTTTGACAGAGACCATAGGTAGATGTTTTCCAAATTGGTGTTCAAAATTGTTTTGCATGAAGCCCAACATGCCAATGCTAATTAGTGGTTAGGGCAGGTGTTCACTAAATTGACGCAAATCGACAAACGACTAAATCTATGCTTTGTTGAACTGATGCGTTATTGACACTCCGCTAAATTGATCTATGTTTACGCCGTGTTATGTTTTGATGTTTGTGATTCTTGCCTTAATGAAATCTTATCAAAGTTGCCATATCGTGACAATGCTATTGTGCTTCTTGGTTTTAAGATTAACACATCTACTTTTAGAATTGTAAATAATAGGGAATAAAAACTCATAAAATTCTACTAAACTGGTGTGGTTATTCATGACTGCAAGGTCATGGTGGTGTTTTGAATTGATTAATGACTTTGACTAAAGTGAAATGTATCATTGTGATTAATATTGACAACATTATTGACGTATTGATTGACATATTGATTAGTTATCTCGTTCTAAGGTGTCTCTCAACTGGTTCAAAAGATTCATTGGCCTAAAACGAGTCCTGATGTGTAATAAATTATCATAAAGGGACACGTTACCAGTTCTGGTAGCAGAGCGACTGTTTGGCCCTTTGGGGCCCTAGGATGGAGAATTATTGTTTAGATTGTTTTTCGGAGATAATGCAAATTGGAGATATGATGTGTTTCTAAATTCACATTTGACTTTCCTGGGATCTCGGAGCCTGAGGTGGGGATGTTCTCGGCATCTTAGCATGTGTGGTGTAGGATTTGCGCTTGCTCAGCTTATGCATCTTGCAGGTGATTTGTGAAGTTTGTGTGCATTTAGGCCAGGTAGCTTTTAGTAGGAGTGGGCGTACTCCGCAGTATGAGAGTAGGGAAGTTGGCGTACTTCATATGAGTGTGGCGCTTTGTGCTAAAAAATTATCCACATGGTTGGTTGTTAATGTGTGGACCCGTCGTGGTCTAAGACTCCGGAGCATATTGCCAAGTGTAGGAGACACTTGGGTTTATATTGTAATTTGTGCGGTTTAATAGGTCAACCGGGCGTGGTTGACAAGTCGAGTTTGAGTCAATTGTGTGAATAAAATCTTCAATGGAGATTTGGCAAGTTCTAAAGTGCACTAGGACAAACCATTGACAAGTTCAGAGTAGGATTTGCGTGTCGAATTCTGCTTGCGTATGCGGGAACTGAGAAGGAGAGAGTAGCGGCCGAGGCTTCAAATGAAATCTCTGTAAGGTTCTGAAGCGATTGTGTACCCTTCCTGTAGCAAACCAGCAAATTTGAGTTGTTGTTGTTAAAGGTGCTCGCAATTTGTTGCATTAGTTTGGTGTGAATCCAGTGAGGGGCAGACAATCCGCAAGACTTTGTCAGCTGCAGTGTGTGAGTGTGATGTCAGTGGTGCCACTCTGAGATAGGTCAGTTTGCAAGAGGAGTCGCGCAAGGATTGGCTGCCGTCCGTGAGAGGCAATAGGTTGAGAAAGGTGGGTGAGGAGTGTCATGGGAATTAAAGTCACTTTCTGATTAAATACAAACAAAAGAAAAGACACAAAGATTAACTTTATCAAGGCTTTTAGGAGCGCTCTGAAAGGAGACGCATACATTATGGCGAGTGAAGGGGAGCCTACACCGCCTGAGGGTACTCCAGCTTATATAGTCATGGAGGAAAAGGGAGTCGTGCCTTGCTTATGGATGAAACAATGGCGCAAATTGATAGAGAAGGAGGGATGTTTGGCATTTCCGGAGCACGGAACGTTTAATACAAGAATTCTAGAGAATTTGAGGTGGATGTTAAGTGTACAAAAGCCACCTCCGAGGCCAGCCCAGTATGAGGCATTAGCAGTCTGGGATTTGATTGCTACTAAACAAAGGCAACAGAGATTCGAGAGGAGATTGAAAAGGGCAGAAAAGACTTTAGCCAAGGCTAGATGGGACAATGAGAGCAAAATGTGGAGACAGGGAATAGTTGACGGACTAAAATTGTTTCCAGCAATAGCACAGGGAGACGAAACACAGGGGAAGAAAGCCACCTGTAAGACAGACAAGGACTCCAATAAGCCTAAAGAAACTAAGAGGTCTTGGATTGAGGAAGACGAATCAGACGATGAAGAGTTTCTTAATCAGTTATTGCATGATCGCCCGCCACCTTATGCAGTAGACGACAATGCCCCGAGTTCCAGTGGGGGTCCTGGGAACCAGACGCAGGAGAAGGGAGTTACCGATACCGTACAGATTAGTGATACAGGTTTGATACAGAATGGTGTCAGTGTACCCACTGCGCCAGACATGCAGATACAGTTGCAACCTCCACCCCAGATACAAAGAATCTATCCAGACGTCCCAGTACTAGAGACTATTACGAATCTGATAGTGCTGCCTGATCCGATATACACAAAATCGAGGTTAGTGCAGATTGAGCCGACTCCGCAATTGCTGCCCCAGCAACAGCTGGTACCAGGGTATAGTCCAGCAGCAGGACCTCCGTTACTACCTGCCCCAGCCTCACTGAGTCAAGCTCTGGGAGGTACTTCTCCGCGGGGTTTGGGACCAGGTCAGACACCAGCTGCCATATCATTACCAATTACTGTCGGTCCACCGGTGCCATTGTATGCGCAAGGTAAGCCTGGTATGTGTGATCAGGGAGTAATGACCCAAGATGCAATAAGAGGAGGGTCCATAGGAACTCCTCAGTTAATGGCCCCGGGAGAGCAATCAGTTGAAGGATCCAGGTCCTTGTTAGACCTTATGCCGTTTGAAACACCTTTGGAGAGAATGAGACAGGCAAGGCTAGGTGTGCTAACCCCACAGACAATAAGTACGAACGCTTCACAGTCGCCAATGAATCATGCAGGGAATATTTCACTGCAAGGTTTTATGGTGCAACAGTTGAAAGAGTGGTTAGAAAAGACTCATGCTTCGCAAACTACTGTGGTGACCGCAGAGAAATCTGAAAGAGATGAGTACTTAAACTTTGTGAGACTGGGTGTGGAAGCTGCTGAACTAGTGGAAGGGACAATAGGGGTAAACAGATTAGAATCATACACAGAAGCATAGTTAAGGTATCTGTGCCCCAAGATTACTAAAGAAGTTTGCAAGGTGCATCAGAGGTTGGCGAACCTGGCAGACAAATACAATATCGACATTGAGAATACTAAGCATTTGAAAAGAAGTTACAGACTAGATTTCGACTCTAAAGATTTTGATCACATGAGGTCAGCCGGAATAAGGGCTCATCTTAAAGAAATACTGCAAAGTGCTCAGATCTGGGGAGCCTTAGAAAAGTGGGAAGGCAGATGGGCAAAGAAAAGAGATAAGGAGAAAAGTGACAGTCCGGGATTGAGTCCGACTAAAGCCTCACCAGACACTGGGACAGTAAAGATACTACCAATGAGAGAAACAGCTGGAGGGGTTCTAGTCCATGTACCGTGGTGCAGGGGAGACATTAAGTCATTTACAAACGATTATCCCAGGTTGAGGGAGAAACCGATAGAATGGTATCAGCAAACGGATAGGTTTATAAAGCTTGCGAAGTATCTCTGGGAAGACTTGAATACCTTGTTTGAGATTATTGTCCCACCTGACTTATGGCTTGAGTGCAAGAGAGGTGTAGACTGGCCGACACAGGAGCTAGCAAGGGATAAGGTGACCGGAGCACCATCTGGGGAGGTGATGAAGTACTATCATAAAGTAATTGAGTTTTTGAAGCAGAAAGTGTTGCAGAAAGTGACTGATTGGCAGAAAATCGACCGGACCTCACAGGAGGTTAAAGAGTCAATCCATACTTACTATGAGAGGTTATTGAAAGCGTTCAAACATTACAGTGGCACTAAGACTATTGAGCCGAAAGACATGAACCACCTTATGTTTAGAATTGTTGAAGGACTGAGACCAGAGGTTAGTCAGATGATTAAGAATCATTTGATCTGTTGGCAAGCAAAGCCGATTGATGAGGTGTTGCAGTATGCAAAATACTGTAGTGACGAGATTGATCTGAAGCAGAGAAAATTTAAGGAGAAAGTGATGGTGATGCAGATAAGGGAAGCGCAGGCAGGTATGCAAGGGAATGAAACCCAGCAGATGGCACAGCAACAACCGCTAGGGAATGGCGTGTTTCAGGCGCAACCAAGAGGCCGAGGTTTTGTGAATCGCGGTCCAGACTTTAATACTGTTGTGGTTCAAAATGATGCACAAAGGATGAAAAAGATGTCACCATGTCACGCGTGCGGGGACGTGGGGCATTGGAAGCAGGAATGCCTGAATGCGGTGCATGATGGGGTTGTTCAACAAAGCACTGATGTCGGTACATTTCAAAATGTGAGAGGTCCAAAAATGAGAGGCCAAAATCAGAACTTCCAAAACAACATGGTCCAGATGCAGGAGTTACAGCCCATGCAGCAAATGCAAACGCCGTGTGTTCAACCAGCACAAATGCAGCAGGTACAACAGCAGGTTCCCATGGTACCTGGACAGCAAATGCAATTACCTTTAGCTCTAATGGGACAGCAACAGGTGATGCTTCCTCAGCAGGTCACAGGTCAAGGTGTTGAGTCAAAATAATACAGTACAGCTGTTCCCACTACGTGGTGAAGAAGGAATGAATGATGAATGGTCGGATGAGAGTTCAGACAGTGAGGAATGCAGTCTTGCAGCGTCCCTAGAAGTGGACCAGAGGGGACCCTATGTAGAGGGAAAGGTGATGGGTCACAAGGTTTCATTCTTGGTTGACACCGGAGCTACACGCTCTACAGTCAGAAGTACAGAGGTTCCGAAATTGCCACTTTCAGGGCGTACCATAGGAGTGGTAGGAGTAGCAAACCAGTACTTGACAAACCCGATCACAGATCCAGTGCAAGTTGAGATTGGCAACTTTCAGGGACTGCATAAGTTTGTAGTCTGCGATTCAAGTCCAGTGTCCCTATTGGGAAGAGACTTACTGTGCAAAACAAAATGTTCAATTACCTGTTCCAACGATGGAATTGAGGTGCAGACAAAAAGTGATGATGAAGGGGATGATGGTCAGTTTTCAGAGTTAGAGACAGGAACCGTAAAGGAAGATTAGCCTTTGATAACCTTATTCCAGATGCTTACAGTGACTGACTTACCAGCCGAGTTGCTGGGAACAGTGACAGAGAAAGTGTGGGACTTAACAGGAAAAGAGGTGAGGCTGATAAAAGGAGTGGACCAGTTAAAGTACAAGTGAAGCCGAATGCAGTGTTTCCCCAGGTGCCGCAGTACCACATGGCACAAGATGTCCTCATTCAGGTGTCACAAATAATTGTGGATTTTGTAAAGCAAGGAGTTCTGAAAGAGGTACTGAGCAGCCCATGTAATTCACCAATAATGGGTATGAAAAAGCCTTGTGGGAAGGTTCGAATTGTGCAGGACTTAAGGAAAATAAACAAGATTGTGGTAAAATGTTGCCCCATAGTGCCAAACCCAGCAGTGATTATGTTCCAGGTTCCGTGTGATACAGAATGGTTCACCGTTGTAGACTTGTCACAAGCTTTCTTTTCGTGCCTCTTCATGAAGACAGCCAATTTCTCTTCAGTTTCAAAATCCTGGACAAGGTGTACAGTTGGTGCAGAATTCCTCAAGGGTTTTCTGAGTCACTGTCCATCTTCAATCAGATATTAAAAAAGGGCTTGGAGTCATTAGAACTGCCTTTCAGTTTGACTCTAGTGCAGTACGTTGATGACTTGCTGATTGCGTCAAGGACAAAAGATGACTGCAGGTATGACACAATTGCTTTACTGAACCATTTGAGGAAGAACAGACATAAAGTGTCTCCAAAGAAGCTGCAGTACTGTCAGAAAGAGGTAAAATACTCAGGGCACTTGATTGATAGAGGGTCTAGGAGAATATCAAAGGAAAGGGTGACAGCTATACTACAGATGAACCCACAGACAACAAAGAGAGATGTCAGGATGTTTTTGGGAATGGTGGGCTACTGTCGCCAGTGGATACCCAACTTTTCAATTATCTCTAAACCTTTAATAAAGCTGACAGGCAAGGAAACTAAGGATGACCCATATACCATAACTCTGTCCAAGGAAGAGCTTGAGTCATTCATGGAATTGAGGGAGTGCATGTGCAGGGCACCAGCTTTAAGTATGCCTGATTACACAAAGCCTTTTCTACTGTTTTGTCATGAACGTGATGCTTGTTCTTTATCTGTCTTGACACAGGTCCATGGAGGTGCAAACCGTCCTGTAGAATATTTTTAGCTACCTTGGACCCAGTCGCAGCAGCCTTACCGGGTTGTTTGTGTGCAGTTGCAGCAGTAGGTCAAAGCCTCACGCAGTGTGAAGGCATAGTAATGGGACATCCCTTAACAGTAATGGTTTCACATTCAGTTGAAATTCTGTTGACTCGAACTAAAACCCAGCACATGACAAATGCCCGACTTACCCAATATGAGACAATTATTTTGGGTTCACCAAATGTCTCCTTGAAGCGATGTACTGTATTGAACCCGGCAACTCTACTTCCTGTTGAAAGTACTGAGATTAATAACGAAGAGGAAGTGGAGCATGACTGTCTTGAGGTAACAGAACTATGTACCAAGCCCCGACCTGACATTCAAGATATGCAGTTAAAAGAAAATGACTGCCTTATGTTTCTTAATAGATCCTGTTTTAGAGACTCAGTCGGAATACTGAGTGCTGGTTATGCTGTGTGTACAATCGCTGGTATTATTGAAGCTTCCTGGTTCGAGAGAGTGTATTCCACACAAGTGGCAGAATTAATTGCCCTTACTAAAGCATGCCATGCCGCTGAGAACCTTAAAGTCACTATTTATACTGACAGCAGATACGGATTTGGCATTGTACACGATTTTGGCCAATTATGGTCACAGAGAGGTTTTATGACCTCTTCTGGTTCCCCCGTGAAAAATGGTGAACAGATTAAGGTTTTGTTACATGTGATTCAGTTACCTCTTGAAATTGCCGTGGTGAAATGCAAGGCTCATGTTAAATCACAAGACTTTGTGTCAATGGAAACGGCTATGCAGATCAAGTCGCAAAGGTTTTGCGCCTTGAACTGTATATCGTTCAAGGATCAGTGGGAATTGTTACCACAAACTGAAAATGAAACATGTTTGAACTTTGCCTTAAGAATAGTTGATACCTTAGATGAGTTAAAATCATTACTGGGCCGTGCAAGCAGGGGGGAGAAACGCTCTTGGCAGAGAATGCAATGCGTACAAAGAGCTGACGACTTGTGGGTCTCAGAAGAGGGGAAACTGGTTTTGCCAAACAGCCTCTTGTTACAATTTGCAAGGCTTTATCATAGACAGGCACATCTTGGGAGAGATGCAATGATCAGGTTGTTCAAAATTGACTGGTTTAACCCAAAATTAAGACAAGCCGCAGAGGTTACTTGTCACAGGTGCATCATCTGTCAACAGATGAATGCAGGAAAAGGGACTGTGGTACCTTTGAGCCACATAGGGAGAGCTGGCAGTCCATCTAGCAGGATGCAAATGGATTTCATTGAGATGCCTGTTTGTGGAGGATTGAGATATGTGTTGGTGATTGTGTGTGTTTTCAGCCACTGGATTGAAGCTTACCCCACACGTAGGAATTGCAGTCTCACAGTTGCTAAGGTGTTGCTTAGAGAACTAATACCCTGGTTCGGTTTTCCGGTCCGTTTAGAATCAGATAGGGGCAGACACATCGACAATGAGGTAATTAAGCTCTTGTGTGCTGCATTAGGCATTGAACAGAAGCTGCAATGTAGCTACCGCCCTGAAGCATCAGGACTAGTAGAACAGATGAATAGTACTTTGAAGTCGAGAATGGCAAAAATGTGCGCAGCTACCAATATGAAATGGCCAGATGTATTGCCCTAAGTGCTGATGTCGATGAGAAACACCCCTGATAAGAAGACAGGATTATCACCCCATGAAATCCTCATGGGCAGAGCTACGAGGCTACCCGCAGTACCCGCAAATACTCTTGTGCATATCATGGATGATATGGTGTTGGACTACTGCAAAGGTTTGGCTGATGAGGTTCGCTATTTTTCCCACCAGGTGGAAGCCAACACATTACTACCGATCAGTGATCCAGGTCACACCCTGCAAACCGGTGACTGGGTGGTTGTCAAGAAGCATGTGAGAAAGTCGTGTTTGGAGCCACGCTGGAAGGGGCCACATCAAGTAATACTGACAACAACCACTGCTGTGAAATGTGCAGGCGTTACAAACTGGATACATGGTAGTCACATAAAGAAGGTAACATGTCCGACTGATGAGGAACTTGAAGTTTCCTACTCAGCAATTCCAGAGAAGGAAGTCTCAGGGCCAGAAAATAGCCAAGGGGGAACTGAGACTACAGGAGAGCCCACTGAGAATGGCCTAGTCCCTCAAACAGTAAACGAGTTCGAGAGAGGTGACAGTGAGCCTATCTCAGTAGAGGCAGCAGGAGAACTAAATCAAGGAGAGGTTCTCCCAGTAGTAGACGGGTCTGGGTTAGAGCTTGAACCTGTTGCAGACCCAGAAGAAGAAGAAGGGGAAATAGTAGAGATAAGTCAAAGCACACCGGCATCCCCTAAGCCAGTTGCAGGTCCGTCAAGAGAAAACACCATAGCACAAGAGGAGGGTGATATTCAGTGTCCTGAAAGGACAAGCAGGAAGAAGACGCATAAAGGTGATAACTGGCCAGAGAAGCAGGCTACGAAAGAAAAGGTCGTACCAGGTGAAACAATAGCAGAAAAAATCGATACAACGCGAATAGAGGATCTAAGTGAAGGAGAATTGCAAAGTAAACGCAGATTGAAAAGAAAAAGAACCGCAAATAGAAGGTACGCAGGTCCTGAATGAGCATATGCAACAACATCTGAATGGCAACATCAATTCTAAGCATTCTGTTTTGATCGAGAAGTACCAGGCCAATACTACAGTACCTAAAATCAATCAGAGAAAGAGACTGTGTTAAAACTGAAATTGAAAATGAAAGCTGAAAAACTGAGAAAGAGACTTACAAATTACCGGATGTGACACTAATAACCTGAATTGACTTTGAAACCCGATTATGACAAGCTGCTAACCTGATTTGACAAAAAGGGTCCTGTAGTGAGTAAAACGCTGTCAAAGAGAGAGAGAGAGACTTGCATCAAGAAAAAAAAAAAAAAAAAGAGCTTTTATATCGCCCTCAAGTTGATTGTTTGTTTTGAGTTATTCTGCTATCTGATTCTTCACAGACCATGGCTCATAAAAGAGGTAGTAGCAAGAAGGGTAAAGTGTGTGGTTGGTTAAGTATTATATTAGGTACTGTGTGTGCGATAATAATTGTAGGTGTGATTGTGGGAATGCCGTGGTTGGATAAGAAAGCGACTAACAATGCTTCAAAACCTGAGACTACAACGCTAACACCATGGGAAAAGTTGGAGCAAGATACAAAACACTTGCATGTGGGAACTAATTCAAAAGGGGAACTCTCCACTAACGTCTTCTATCGCTTGCTGAATGAGTATGTTGAAACCATGGATGCGAGAAACTGTTATGTGTGCACAAAGATTCCTTCATCCGTACAAGAAGGGGTCACCTATCATAGTCTTCCACTAACATACGGGATAAGTTGTAGCTTGCTACTAACAAGATTTTATGACCAGGAGCATGTGCAATATTTTTACTCAAATTTGGATGTGGTGTTTTCCTTTGTGCCAGTGATTGAGTTTCTGAATAAATTAGCTAAGGAGCATAGTATAAAATTAGTTAGAGGTTTCTTTGAACCGACACTTACATTTGGGACAGCTTATGCATACCGCAACAATCTGACTTGCTTATTAACACCTGTAGAGAAAAGCTTCTTAGATCACACTGATGATAGACGCAAAGCATTGAAAGAGAGACTAGAAAAGGGGCTAGAGAAACGTGCATATGCAAATGATTATACTAACACTGCAATAAAGACACAAGGCAAATTAGCTATAGATGCATTACATTTAGGAAGGCTTTGTGTTTATAGGGCAAAATCCGAACATGACACTTTATTTGTGGGAAAGAGTGAATGCAGGCATGTGTTTTTGTTTCAGAGTAAATGTACATTCATGTTAAATGGACAGGATCCATCTATCCCTGGGATCTATTATATCTGTGGACCTAATGCTTATTACCGTCTCCCTAAGGGATGGTATGGGACATGTTATTTGGGGATAGATTTCCCAAAGATATACCAGATTGACGACTTAAAGCAAATACCTAAAGCGTCTGAATTACAACATGCTAGACAAAAATGAGAGACAGCGGCTGCTGTTGTTGGTGACATATTTGGAGCCATAATTCCTTCAGTAGGGGTTATTCTAAACTCCATAAAGATTCGAAAGTTGTCTACTATTGTGGATAACATGCTGACAAATTTTACAGGGGCTATACTCCTGATGGATACTGAACTTGCTGCAGAAAGAGCTATGACTCTTCAAAATCGGTTTAGCAACATTTGGAATGGGGTTCTTGCAAAAATACTAGGAAGTCCATTAATTGTTCTGGTCTGTTTATTAGGTTTATGTGGAGCATGCAAAATTAATGACAAAATTAAAAGAAATTGGACAAAGAGAAACAAGAGAAATGAGGAAAGTGAAAGGGAGAAAATGTTCAATTACATTTGGGAAAGTTCACACAAGGGACAAGATGTTGAAATGCGCATTATGCGCAAGGTGAAAAATGTAAAGTAAAAGGTCGAAAGGGAAAGGTTTGTGTGATGACGAACGTCATCAGAGGAGGGACTGAGAGAGCGTAGCTTATATAATCTATATTAACTTGAAATGTTTATGATTTAATGTGTGATAATGCCGCATAGAAACTGTAGTAATGAATTTTGCTCAAACGTGCACTTGAAATGTGACCACGGGGAGTGGCCGCCAATGTATCCGTGGACTAATTAAATAACTAAATGTTTATGAATTATTATACTGAATACGTTTTATACTAATTATTAATGATTGCGTTATTGAATTTGTGCTAAAATCCTTGTAGGCCTTAAGTTAGCATGAGCCGGAGCTAGCTGCTTGGCTCTCATATTAAATGTATTTTTCCTATCTTGCAGTGTGCTGACTCGCAAAAGGACATGACCCCTTGTTTTTCTTCAAACTAGAAGCTGAATGTAACCATAGTAGATCCGTTCTCAGGAAATTCACTTTGCTTGTAGGAAATATTAGACAAAATGTAACAGTGTAGATTAATGTAATGTACAAGGTCGTTTGAACCGGTGAAGACAATGGAGCTACTGACCAAAAGATGTGCAAAGAATTACAGAAGGATGAAATCATACCGGACGTGCTACCTCTGAAGATGTCAATCATGTGGAACAATAAAAAGCTTGTAAAATGATATGGGGTGAAAGATTAATGACATAATCCATTTTCTAATTGGGTAAAGATAGTGGGGTATAACCAAGGACCAATACAATTTTAGGGGAATGTACAACCAAAAAGGGATTAAAAACCCATGACGCAGAGAACCATTAGAATTAGGTAGGGAATGCTATTGATTTTATCCAGAAGTTTTGTCACTCTGTTTGGTGACTTTGCTGATTTTACTTAAAACCATCCTCTTCCTTAGAGTGCCCATTTTACACTTTACATCCTTATGAGGGAAGTGCCCCTTTTGCCCTGGAGCTGAATTCTGACTGATGGCGATTTGACTGAAGTCCTGAGGATGAAGACTGAACCTGAGTGCTGACCTAAAACCTTGGAGGGTAACTATGACAATTAATTTGTGATTTGTCTGTTTGCTTTTCCTTTCTAGGTACCAACTGCTTACTTTTGACAGAGACCTTAGCTAGATGTTTTCCAAATTGGTGTTCAAAATTGTTTTGCATGAAGCCCAACATGCCAATGCTAATTAGTGGTTAGGACAGGTGTTCACTAAATTGACGCAAATAGACAAACGACTGAATCTATGCTTTGTTGAACTGATGCGTTATTGACACTCTGCTAAATTGATCTATGTTTACGCCGTGTTATGTTTTGATGTTTGTGATTCTTGCCTTAATGAAATCTTATCTAAGTTGCCATATCGTGACAATGCTATTGTGCTTCTTGGTTTTAAGATTGACACATCTACTTTTAGAATTGTAAATAATAGGGAATAAAAACTCATAAAATTCTACTAAACTGGTGTGGTTATTCATGACTGCAAGGTCATGGTGGTGTTTTGAATTGATTAATGACTTTGACTAAAGTGAAATGTATCATTGTGATGAATATTGACGACATTATTGATGTATTGATTGACATATTGATAAGTTATCTCGTTCTAAGGTGTCTCTCAACTGGGTCAAAAGATTCATTGGCCTAAAACGAGTCCTGATGTGTAATAAATTATTATAAAGGGACGCGTTACCACAAGCGTTAGCATGCTTGTCTAAACAATGAACGGATGTTTCTGTGCCTTAACCACTCATGTGGTGAACTACACATATGCATGGTGAAGGCACAGAAACATCCATACATTGTTCGGGAGAGGACGTGGTGACGTAAGTGGGGCTGGGGCAGGGGTAGGGGGTTAATTATGGGATTGGGGTGGGTGGGTATTTGGGGGCGGGCTATTTTTTTGGGGGGTGGAGGCGTTTGTGTATTTTTTCAAGGAATTGGGGTGGGCATTGGACATGGGGCAGGAGTGATGCGGTGAGGTGAGTGGGGATGGGGCAAGGGTGTATTAAGGGATTGAGGTGGGTGGGGGCTGGGGATTAGCTTTTTTTAAGGGGAAGGGTTGGAGGTTTGGGTATTTTTTAAGGAATTAGGGTGGGGGTTGGACTAGGGGTGGGAGTGATGCAGTGAGTTGAGTGGGACTGGGGCAGTGGTGGGAGGGTGGATTAAGGGATTGGCGTGGGTGGGGGACTAAAGGCTGGCTATTTTTTTTAACTGGGGGGGTTTGGGTTTGGGTATTTTTTCAAGGAATTGGGGTGGGGGTTGGGCTGGGGGGAGTGACGCAGTAATGTGAGTGGGGCTAGGGCAGGGGTGCAGGGGGGATTAAGGGATTTAGATGGGTGGGGGGCTGGGGCAAGGCTTTTTTTTAAGGGGCAGGGTGGGGGTTTGGGTATTTTTTTAAGGAATTAGGGTGGGAGGTTGGGCTAGGGGCAAGAGTGATGCGATGATGATGTGGGTGGGGCAGGGGTGGAGGTGGACTAAGGGTGGGTGTTTTTTATTTATTTAGGGTTGGAGCAGGGTAGTTTATTTTCAAAGGGGTGGGGGAAGGTTTAAGGTAGGGAGGAAGGAGAGAGCAGACAAGAGGAGAAAGGATTGGGAGAGGACGAGGTGAGGGAAGTGGGGTTGGGGCAGGGTTGGTGGGTAGTTTTTTGCAGTGGGGGCAGATTTAGGGCTTAGAGTAGGTGGGTGGTGCTGGGGTTCTTTAGCTTAAGTTTTTAGGGGTGGGGGGTCGGGGTATTTTTTTTATGGCTCAGGGTGGGTGGGGTATTCAGGGTAATTTAGTTCTTAGGGGCTGGGGTGGTGAGGCTGGGATCGTTGTTATTCATTTTTTTTAAGGTGGGTGGGGGGCTTTTGGTAGTTTACTTATTAGGGGGCAAGATTTTAGGGCTCCGGGTGAGTGCGGGATGTCATGGTGGTTGGGGGGTCTCGGGTAGTTTACTTTTATGGGGTGGGGATCAGGATAGTTTATTTTTGTTTTAGGGTGGGTGGGGGGGTCGGGGTACTTTATTTTATAGGCGTGAGGGTGGGGTTTCGGGGTATTTTAGGTATTGGGTAGGGTAGTTTTGGGCCTCAGGGTGGGTGGAGGGGTGGTATGATAGAACCATGTATGCCGTTTCCACACATGCCTTTACTAGGAATGCTTTTACAATGAAAAATAATTGTAAAGGCATGCGTGGTAAAGGCATCCTTGGAAGCAACGCAGACGTAGTTCCGACCGCGTTGTTAAGGCATGCGTTGGTCCAGCATGCATGGTTCCATCATACAACCATCAATGCGTTGCTTACCTGCAGGAAATTAAGTCCTCTCTGAATCTCCCTGCATGCTTTGAACTCCTAAAAATGTCCACATTCCAAATGAAATGGGTATTAAAGTGGCTCATAAAAGAGTGCTTGAGAAATATTGACCTAGTCGATGTGAACTAATCTGCAGCATTTATTTGAGCAGATCATAGTGGCCTAGCCCAGCTTTATCTGCTTGATTTAAAAAGTAGAGACATGCGGATGTGGATGCTGAAGGTTAGGCTGGGTCAGGTCCCTGCCTTCATCAGGAAGCCTGCCCTTTTTTTCAAACTGATGTATTGTCTCTCTCACATTTAATTGTTTTCTGTGCACACTTTGTTGAAGACTTAGCCTGTTATTGTCAGTTTTTAGAAATGTTTAGTTACGAAGCTTTACGATTTACTGATGATAAATTTAAAGTGCAATAATAAGACTATATATTGTGCTTTACGAAAAGTCTGTCTGTAGTAGCTGAAAAGTTAGCTGCCCTGGCTTTTTTGCAGTGTATGGTTTTGAGATGATTATGAAATTGATTTTATTTATCTGTAGCTTAGGTTTCTCATGAGTGGAACTAATGCATGCATACATTTGGATAAGCTTTTTTTTTTTACTTCTTCCTTGGTCTATATCAGATTTTCATGTTTTTATAACTGAAGAATGTTAATTTTTCATGTGATAATTGTTTTGCTTATATGTATTATATTAGGCTTACTGAAGAATGTGAATTTTTCAGGATATCTGCACAATTTCCATCTATAGTGCATACCCTAGGGTATTCCTAGAACATGATGTGTGATCACTTGAGCAGTCTATGTTCCTGTTTTCGGGTCTGGGTTTGTATTGTAATTACCTTATTAGTCTCTACATGTTCTATTCTTTTTATCAAGGACTTGGGCCTTGTCCCTGCCTCAGGTTATCTGTTTTTACAATTATGTTGATTGCATTTTGCACATGGGCCATTGGACAGTTATAGTTATCCAATTTTGGAGGTATATGTTTGCATGTAAATAACTGATGTTTTGATTGGTGATTTTATGAATATTGCTATATTTTATTTTTTTATGGACATGTTCAGCCAAGAATGGTTTGTATGGCCTCATTGGAATTATATCAACCTAATAAAGTAAATACACATAAGATGTGAGCCTCTTTAGGCCTAATTCACAAATTTGTTTGCACATGTATTTTCAACAGACAAGTTCAATTAGTGGGGTGGGAGAGAGCCAATTAACTGATGCACATTATAACTCCTGTATGGTTTATTTTGATACACATCAGTAAATCATCGCCAGAGAGTGTGTGTGGGGGTGTGCAGGATGGAAACCACCTGGAGGATTTGGAAACACTCACAAATCCATGATTTGAGATGAGCTTCTGTCATAGGCAGGAGGAAATAAGGGCCATATGTATGAAGCAACGCATTTGCGAACACCAAGTAGTGCTTTTTACTGAATCGCTATTTGGAAATCGCAAAATGTGATGTAACAACGCAATTGCAAAATATTTTGCAATTACCAAAAGTTTTCAATTGCAAATTGCGAGTATTGCATTCTGGAGCAACCTGATGACATCACAACCAGGAAGTGGGTCAGTGCATGCTGTTTCCAGAAGCCTGAGCCACAGAAGCAGGCAGACATAGTAAGCACAGCACCAGGGAGGCACTTAGGAGTGTCAGCCAGGACCCTAAAACACCATTGCCACTGAGAGGAATGCCAAGGAGACAGGAGGAAAAAGGAGGAAGCTCAAGTTCAGTGAGCAGAAAACTGGAGGTGCTCACAGAAGATGTGATGAAGAGCCATGATAAGCTCTTTGGTGAAAACTCACTCCATGTCCCAGAGAGTGACAAGAGAAAATTGTGGACTGACATCCAGGCAAAAATCAGTACGGTGGGTGGACTGAGGAGATTTGCAAGTGCTGGTACGATTTACGGTCACGTGCTAAGGAGAGGGTAGCAAAAAGGCTGAAGGAAGCAAGGAGCACTGGCAGAGGACCATCCACCCTCACAAAATCCACCCCGTTGGAGGACATGGTGGAGTCAACACTGCAGCCTGAAGCAATAGTTGGTGTCAGCCACATAGACATCCCAGCCACCCAGGCACCAGAAAAGGTAAGAACAGTAATTATTTGAATCACCATATGTGCATTACAAAATTGTCCCATAGAGAAACGCTATGTTATCACGCACTGTGAAAAATAATCCATGCCACACTTTCCAATCAACCCAACAATGCCTTATGGGAGTGGAAGTCCATACTCGAACAGTGAACCTAGAACAAACCTTGCAGCATTATGTATAACCATACAGGCAGACAATACAAATGACAATTAGACACACTATGCCAGGGAAACTGTTTACTACAAAATATAACTGTGAACTGAGACATGAAAATAGTACTTTATAACTAACATACTGCGTATTGATGTTGTAGATGTTCCTGCACCAGATGCAGCAGAAAAAGAAAAGGGGGGAATGAGGAAAGCCAGCCACAGTCTGAGACTGACAATGTCATGTCTATTAGATGAGCACAACCCAGATGCAGGGCAACAGTGGAACCATTCCCTGAGTTTACTCAGGACTCCGATGACTTGCCAGAAGATGTGCATACATCATCTTCTGATGGTAGACGCACCCATAGATGTCAGTCCCTTTTTCCAGTGCCAGTACACTCCCCTCAGGAGACGTAGAGCAGATGTCAGACATTGCTCAGAGCAAGGTGAGGGCCCATCTCTGTTCGGTTGTCTGGATGCATCCACGTTAAAGGTGCAGCGCCTACATTGTAAGAACATGAAATCAATGCACAGGCAGTTGGCGTCTCTCAATCACAACATGTTCCAGCTGAATGCAACAGTGCAGAAAGGAAACAAAGCTACAGCAGGCAATCTGAGGGAGAATTCAAATGCAATTAAGGAACTATGCACAGTAATGTAGCAGGACCATGTCACCCACCGTAGATGACATCACCAATTGATGGGTAGATTGGATGGGTTCAGCAGATCTGTCAATTGCCTCACTAATGCAACTGCCTTGCTGTCACGACATGCTGTGGGCATGCAAGTGGAAATGGCACATTGGAGTGTGGACGTTGCATGGGTATTGTTGTAGGTTACCAGTGCATTGGAGAGCATGCAGACAGCCCCGATTCGTGCAAACAGTGACCTGGGTTGTGGGGATAGTGAGGAGCTCTCTAACCTCAGTAGTGTGACTGCCCCTGTGATGGAGCATAGACTTTGCAGTTCCAGACACAGTACTGTCTCAGAACTCTGAACAAGAGATGCCACTGGCCTACTGACCATTCTAGTGGAGTGCATGGACGCTAAAAGTAATGTGGACAGGTGCTGGGCCTTGCATATTTTCTGACATTGCACTATTTATTTTATGTTAATAGTGTATCATTTGATTTAAGAACAGATAGTGCTTTTGGACTACCTATGTTCTACGCCCACATATGACCTGACATTAAAGCAATAAATGTGATACCTGTAGTAAAAAAAGAACAATGTGGTGTTTTCATTACTTACATCAAAAATAGTTGTGTGTAATCTCTGCACATCTTTGCCTGCCGTCTGCTACTCTGAATCAATCTGCTCGGTGAGGGGGTGGCAATGGGCAGTCATCCTCATCTGACTCTGTATCTGTGGGTTCCAGGGGTATGCCTCTTGATGTTGCGATGTTGTGCACCATAGCACATGTGGCATTGCAGCAGGTCTCAGGACTGTATTGGAGTGCCCCCCCCCCACTTTTGTGCAGGCATCAGAAGCAACTCTTCAGCAGGCCAAAGGTCCTCTCAATGAAACTTTGTGTCCTCCTATGTGCTGCATTGTATCACCGTTCACTTGGTGTGGCTGGATTGAGGTATGGTGTGACGATGAAGCACCTCACTACTTATGCACTGTCTCCTACAATGACAGAAGTGAAAATTGAGTCATTGTTATCTCTGACCTCACCTGTACGATATGCTACATTGTTCTGTGTTAAATTACCAAGTAGGTATCCTTCTTCCACTTGTCCAGCAAGTAGCCATGTGCATATTCCACTATGTCTAAAGATGTACACGTCATGCGTGCTATAAGGGAATCTGGCCACTAAATTGTTGATGATGTGTGAGGCATTGTAGATGACCTGTATGTTCATGGAATGGCTATTTTTGTTCTATTCCTGTAGATGTACTCAGTATCAGATGGTGGACAGACTTCGACATGTGTCCCATCATGGCAGCCAATGACATTTGGGAATTGGGCTATGTTAGAAATGGGGTTTTTGGTTGGCAGATAGGTTGTCCTCTGTCCAAGCAAGAACCCTCACTCTAGTCAGGGTAAGTCACACACAATCCAAAATCAGCCTGTGCTCACCCTCCGGTAGCTTGGCACGAGCAGTCAGGCTTAACTTAGAAGGCAATGTGTAAAGCATTTGTGCAATAAATCATACAACACCATAGTATAACACCACAAAAAATACACCACACAGTGTTTAGAAAAATATAGAATATTTATCTGGATAATTGTAGGTCAAAACGATCAAAGTTGCAATACGAATTTGTAAAGATATCACTGAAAAGTGATATTAAGAGTCTTTAAGTCTTTAAAAAGCAATAAAGTGTCTTTCAAGCACAGAGTACCTGGTTTCTGGTGGGAAATCTCCTCAGAGGGCCACAGGAGAAGAGATGCGTGGAAAAAGGGGTGTGTGCGTCGTTTTCTGCTCAGCACACACAGACTTGCGTCGTTCTTTTCCACGCGGGGAAGTCGGGCGTCGTTTTCCGGCACGCAGACAGTCTCTTTTTGTGGACCGCGAGGATTACCAGATGCCCCGGGTCTGTGCGTGGATTCTCCTGCTCGTTTTCCGGCTGCGCGTCGTTCTGCGGGGCTGCGCGTCGAAGTTTCGATCTCACGGTAGGCGTCGCGTCGATTTCTCCTTGGAAGTCGGGCGGCGTTGTCCTTGCGAGGCCGTGCGTCGAAATTTTGGTCTCACGGCAGGCGTCGCGTCGATTTCTCCTTGGAAGTCGGGCGGCGTTGTCCTTGCGAGGCCGTGCGTCAAAGTTTCGCACTCACGGTAGGCGTTGCGTCGATTTCTCCTTGGAAGTCGGGCGGCTTTATCCTTGCGAGGTTGTGCGTCGAAGTCTCGATCGTCCCGAGGGCGTCGCGTTGATCAGCGTCGGTGTGCGGCGTTTTTCTCGCCGCGAAACAAGCTGTGCGTCGAAATTTTCGGCGCACGGAGCGTCCACGTGAAAGGAAGAAGTCTTTTTGGTCCTGAGACTTCAAGGAACAGGAGGCAAGCTCTATCCAAGCCCTTGGAGAGCACTTTCACAGCCAGACAAGAGTTCAGCAAGGCAGCAGGGCAACAGCAAGACAGCAGTCCTTTGGAGAAAGCAGACAGGTGAGTCCTTTGAGCAGCCAGGCAGTTCTTCTTGGCAGGGTGTAGTTTCTGGTTCAGGTTTCTTCTCCAGCAAGTGTCTGATGAGGTAGGGCAGAGGCCCTGTTTTATACTAAGTTGTGCCTTTGAAGTGGGGGTGATTTCAAAGAGTCTCTAAGAAATGCACCAAGTTCCCTTTCAGCTCAATCCTGTCTGCCAGAGTCCCAGTAGGGGGTGTGGCAGTCCTTTGTGTGAGGGCAGGCCCTCCACCCTCCCAGCCCAGGAAGACCCATTCAAAATGCAGATGTATGCAAGTGAGGCTGAGTACCCTGTGTTTGGGGTGTGTCTGAGTGAATGCACAAGGAGCTGTCAACTAAACCTAGCCAGACGTGGATTGAAGGGCACAACAAGTTTTTAGTGCAAAGAAATGCTCACTTTCTAAAAGTGGCATTTCTAGAATAGTAATATTAAATCCGACTTCACCAGTCAGCAGGACTTTATATTACCATTCTGGCCATACTAAATATGACCTTCCTGCTCCTTTCAGATCAGCAGCTGCCACTTCAACAGTGTATGAGGGCAGCCCCAATGTTAGCCTATGAAGGGAGCAGGCCTCACAGTAGTGTAAAAACGAATTTAGGAGTTTTACACTACCAGGACATATAACTACACAGGTACATGTCCTGCCTTTTACCTACACAGCACCCTGCTCTAGGGGTTACCTAGGGCACACATTAGGGATGACTTATATGTAGAAAAAGGGGAGTTCTAGGCTTGGCAAGTACTTTTAAATGCCAAGTCGAAGTGGCAGTGAAACTGCACACACAGGCCTTGCAATGGCAGGCCTGAGACAAGGTTAAGGGGCTACTGAGGTGGGTGGCACAACCAGTGCTGCAGGCCCACTAGTAGCATTTAATCTACAGGCCCTAGGCACATGTAGTGCACTCTAATAGGGACTTACAGGTAGATTAAATAGTCAATCATGGATAAACCAATCAATAGTACAATTTACACAGAGAGCATATGCACTTTAGCACTGGTTAGCAGTGGTAAAGTGCTCAGAGGTCAAAAGCCAACAACAGCAGGTCAGAAAAAATAGGAGGAAGGAGGCAAAAAGTTTGGGGATGTCCCTGTCAAAAAGCCAGGTCCAACATGACCCCCCACCAGCCTAAAGCCAGGGGAGAACAATCACTAGCCTGATGTACTTCCCTGTTTGAGGCGACAGAACAAGGACCCAGGCCCACAACAGCAGGGGCATGCTCCAGTTCTTCGCCTTCCTGACTCCAATTGGATCCCTCTGTCCATACTCTCAGGGCCCACTAAGCCCATCCATGGGGAACCTTTCTCCTTTCCTGCGGATCCCATCTGTGCAGCACCTAACCTTACATTGCTCACAGATGTATCCCAGGAGCAGGATAGTACCACCAGGACCAACACAGTGGTGTTGCCCATTCTATCCCCGGGGTGGGACACTTGTCCCCTCCCCAGGGATAACTCTGTCCACCCGGACAGCAAGCCACAGTGATTACTGACAGCTGCCAGGGATGAGAGCCAGGCCCCAGGCCTCTCAAAGCTCTCCAACCACTGTGGCTGTGGAGAGTGGGGGGCGGTAGCCCCAGGTGCTGGGCACCCTTTAACCACTCTCCCTTCCACCAGGTCAGGGATGACAGCCTGAACCTGGTCCTCCCCTCTGGGGCTTTGTACCCTCCCTCCTGGAGCGGTACCCCCAGAGTCCAACATGGCCAGGGGGCTTACAGAAGTCGCCCTGTACCATTCCTCCACCAGTGCAGGGCTGTTAACCTGCCACTGGCCCTCCAACCTGGGGTCTGTACCTTCAGGTTGGACTAGGGCCCGGGGTGAGGCTTCCCTCCCCCTGCCCTCCCTTCTGGGGTCCAGCACCCTCCAACTAGGAGTGGCCTCCTCAGAAGACAACATGGTAGGGGCACTGTTATCAGTAGCCCCTCCCTCCAGGTCCGGGGGGACACCCTGAACCTGGTCTTCCAGCCCAGGGTCTGTACCCTCAGACTGGATCACCGCCTGGCAAACCAGGACTTCCTGGGAGGCACACCTACCCCCCACCAGGTCAGAGTTTAACCTCTGCACCTGCCCATTCAACTCAGAGTCACCACCCTGAAGTTGAACAATTGCCTGGCACGCCAGGACTTCCTGGAGGGCACACTGACCCTCCACCAGGTCAGAGTTTAACCTCTGCACCTGACCATTCAACTCAGAGTCACCACCCTGAAGTTGAACAATTGCCTGGCACACCAGGACTTCCTGGAGGGCACACTGACCCTCCACCAGGTCAGAGTTTAACCTCTGCACCTGACCATTCAACTCAGAGTCACCACCCTGAAGTTGAACAGTTGCCTGGCGCACCAGGACTTTCTGGGGGGCACACCTACCTCCCACCAGGTCAGAGTTTAACCTCTGAGCCTGGTTCCCCAACCCAGGGTCACCACCCTGAGGTTGGGCAATTGCCTGGCACGCCAGGACTTTCTGGGGGGCACACCTACCCCCCACCAGGTCAGAGTTTAACCTCTGAACCTGGTCATCCAACCCAGAATCCACACCCTGAGGTTGGACAATTGCCTGGCACAGCAGGGCTTCTTGGGAGGCACACTTACCTCCCACCAGGTCAGAGTTTAACCTCTGAACCTGGGTATCCAACCCAGAGTCACCGCCCTGAGGTTGAACAATTGCCTGGCATGCCAGGACTTTCTGGGGGGCACACCTACCCCCCACCAGGTCAGAGTTTAACCTCTGAACCCGGTTATCCAACCCAGAGTCAGCACTCTGAGGTTGAACAATTGCCTGGCACGCCAGGACTTTCTGGAGGGCACCCTGACCCTCCACCAGGTCAGAGTTTAACCTCTGAACTGGGCCATTCAACTCAGAGTCACCACCCTGAAGTTGAACAATGGCCTGGCATGCCAGGACTTCCTGGAGGGCACACTGACCCTCCACCAGGTCAGAGTTTAACCTCTGAACCTGGTTATCCAACCCAGAGTCACCACCCTGAGGTTGAACCATTGCCTGGCAGGCCAGGACTTTCAGGGAGGCACACCTACCTCCCACCAGGTCAGAGTTTAACCTCTGAGCCTGGTTCTCCAACCCAGGGTCACCACCCTGAGGTTGAACCATTGCCTGGTATACCAGGACTTTCTGGGGGGCACACCTACCCCCCACCAGGTCAGAGTTTGACCTCTTCACCTGGTAAGCCAACCCAGAGTCACCACCCTGAGGTTGAGCCATTGCCTGGCATTCCAGGACTTTCTGGGGGGCACATCTACCCCCCACCAGGTCAAAGTTTAACCTCTGAACCCGGTTATCCAACCCAGAGTCACCACCCTGAGGTTGAATCTTTGCCTGGCATGCCAGGACTTCCTGGGGGGCACTCTCACCCCCCACAAGGGACACGCCGTCCCCAAGGGCCACACAAGAGTCTGGTTGGCGCAGGTCTCCCGACCTCTGCCCATCCGGCAGAGTCTGGGTTTCCCCCAAACCAGAAACGGTCTCACCTGGGTCATTCCTGGGGGGCTCTGCTCTCAGAGCTGACCCCTGACTTTCAAGATCCTCCACTGGGGTCTGCCACCCCCTCTCAACCCTATGTCTGGACTTCTGCACCCCCTCACTAGGAGTGGTACTGCCAGACACCAGAACTGTTGGGATGCTGTCTACAGTCATCCCCCCAAGTTCTTCTGACACTGCGGGGCTTCCCTCAAAAGGTGGCCCTACGGTACAGGTTAGGCTCTGAGACCTACCTGGGACACTACAATCCTCTCCCACCACACTTGGTCGGGAACCACCTAGACCACTCCCTTCAGGAGCACCCCCAAATGCCTCTTCAGACTCTCTGGTACTCACCCAAAAGTCTGCCTCCACTGTAAGTTCCCGGGGGTCAGAGAACTCACACTCCACCTGGTGTTGGCGTAGCTCTGGAAAATAAGGATCAGACATATGCTCTCCAGCAATTACATCACTCTGCCCTTCACATGTATTAACCACAGTACCCTTCACCCAACCACCCAGTAACTCAACCTTGGAAAAGCACTCTACTTCACCCTCCTGAGACTGGTGAGACAGTATCTGTCTGTCCCTGACACTCAACCCAAACTCTTCTGGGATGTCTCTACACTCTATATCCAGGACGTCCACCAGGGGGGAACCCTTTTCTCTGTCACTCTCTGCTAGAGTCAGTAAAGTGTCCCTCCCCCCAGTAGGAATATGACTCCCTGTGCCAGTTCCCCAATCCTTCTCAGGGACCCTGTGCATAACGGGAACTACCTCATACCCTTGAACCACCTGGGGTGTGTCAACTCCCTTCTTCAAGTTGGGCACCACATCTCTGGGCTTGTGCCCTTCTTCAGCAGTACTAGATGCAAGATTTTTGCTGCCACCATCTGAACTGGACTCAGCCCTTCCGGCCTCCAGTTTCAGCTCTTTACCGCTCAGCTCTTGAGCTGCAATCTTTTCTTCTTCCAGGGCTAAAAGTCTTTTTGCCTCAACCTCTGCAAGATACTCCTCTAATTGTTGCTCCTGTCGCCTTTGACTTCGGAGCCATTCATCTATTTCTGGGTCACTGTCCAACTCTGAGTAGCCTTCCTCCTCATCTGAGTAGTCTTCCTCCTCATCTGAGGGGTACTTAGTCATTTGGTTTCTTGCTGCCTCTCTCTCTGCCCATCTTTCCTCCCCCCAGACTATGTAGTGATGGAGCATCTCCGCTTTAGTAGATCTCCTTGCTACAGGAAGGCCCCATTGTCTGCAAAGCTTCCTTAGGTCAGCCTTAGTGAGGTGGTCAGTACGAACAAAGAATGAGTAGGTAAGCAATCCCATTTTGATAAGATCTTATCAGCAAAAACCAAAATCCAAAGTCCAAAATATCAATAGTATATCCAGGAGGACATCAGAGAACCAAGAGCCAAAAAAAAGATGAAAAATCAAGTTGACCTTCCACTGTGGGTAGGTAGTGAAATACTTAGCTACTGTATGTCACTGCACAAACACAAGTCCTATCCTCACCGCTGATCACCAATGTTAGAAATGGGGTTTTTGGTTGGCAGATAGGTTGTCCTCTGTCCAAGCAAGAACCCTCACTCTAGTCAGGGTAAGTCACACACAATCCAAAATCAGCCTGTGCTCACCCTCCGGTAGCTTGGCACGAGCAGTCAGGCTTAACTTAGAAGGCAATGTGTAAAGCATTTGTGCAATAAATCATACAACACCATAGTATAACACCACAAAAAATACACCACACAGTGTTTAGAAAAATATAGAATATTTATCTGGATAATTGTAGGTCAAAACGATCAAAGTTGCAATACGAATTTGTAAAGATATCACTGAAAAGTGATATTAAGAGTCTTTAAGTCTTTAAAAAGCAATAAAGTGTCTTTCAAGCACAGAGTACCTGGTTTCTGGTGGGAAATCTCCTCAGAGGGCCACAGGAGAAGAGATGCGTGGAAAAAGGGGTGTGTGCGTCGTTTTCCGCTCAGCACACACAGACTTGCGTCGTTCTTTTCCACGCGGGGAAGTCGGGCGTCGTTTTCCGGCACGCAGACAGTCTCTTTTTGTGGACCGCGAGGATTACCAGATGCCCCGGGTCTGTGCGTGGATTCTCCTGCTCGTTTTCCGGCTGCGCGTCGTTCTGCGGGGCTGCGCGTCGAAGTTTCGATCTCACGGTAGGCGTCGCGTCGATTTCTCCTTGGAAGTCGGGCGGCGTTGTCCTTGCGAGGCCGTGCGTCGAAATTTTGGTCTCACGGCAGGCGTCGCGTCGATTTCTCCTTGGAAGTCGGGCGGCGTTGTCCTTGCGAGGCCGTGCGTCAAAGTTTCGCACTCACGGTAGGCGTCGCGTCGATTTCTCCTTGGAAGTCGGGCGGCTTTATCCTTGCGAGGTTGTGCGTCGAAGTCTCGATCGTCCCGAGGGCGTCGCGTTGATCAGCGTCGGTGTGCGGCGTTTTTCTCGCCGCGAAACAAGCTGTGCGTCGAAATTTTCGGCGCACGGAGCGTCCACGTGAAAGGAAGAAGTCTTTTTGGTCCTGAGACTTCAAGGAACAGGAGGCAAGCTCTATCCAAGCCCTTGGAGAGCACTTTCACAGCCAGACAAGAGTTCAGCAAGGCAGCAGGGCAACAGCAAGACAGCAGTCCTTTGGAGAAAGCAGACAGGTGAGTCCTTTGAGCAGCCAGGCAGTTCTTCTTGGCAGGGTGTAGTTTCTGGTTCAGGTTTCTTCTCCAGCAAGTGTCTGATGAGGTAGGGCAGAGGCCCTGTTTTATACTAAGTTGTGCCTTTGAAGTGGGGGTGATTTCAAAGAGTCTCTAAGAAATGCACCAAGTTCCCTTTCAGCTCAATCCTGTCTGCCAGAGTCCCAGTAGGGGGTGTGGCAGTCCTTTGTGTGAGGGCAGGCCCTCCACCCTCCCAGCCCAGGAAGACCCATTCAAAATGCAGATGTATGCAAGTGAGGCTGAGTACCCTGTGTTTGGGGTGTGTCTGAGTGAATGCACAAGGAGCTGTCAACTAAACCTAGCCAGACGTGGATTGAAGGGCACAACAAGTTTTTAGTGCAAAGAAATGCTCACTTTCTAAAAGTGGCATTTCTAGAATAGTAATATTAAATCCGACTTCACCAGTCAGCAGGACTTTATATTACCATTCTGGCCATACTAAATATGACCTTCCTGCTCCTTTCAGATCAGCAGCTGCCACTTCAACAGTGTATGAGGGCAGCCCCAATGTTAGCCTATGAAGGGAGCAGGCCTCACAGTAGTGTAAAAACGAATTTAGGAGTTTTACACTACCAGGACATATAACTACACAGGTACATGTCCTGCCTTTTACCTACACAGCACCCTGCTCTAGGGGTTACCTAGGGCACACATTAGGGATGACTTATATGTAGAAAAAGGGGAGTTCTAGGCTTGGCAAGTACTTTTAAATGCCAAGTCGAAGTGGCAGTGAAACTGCACACACAGGCCTTGCAATGGCAGGCCTGAGACAAGGTTAAGGGGCTACTGAGGTGGGTGGCACAACCAGTGCTGCAGGCCCACTAGTAGCATTTAATCTACAGGCCCTAGGCACATGTAGTGCACTCTAATAGGGACTTACAGGTAGATTAAATAGTCAATCATGGATAAACCAATCAATAGTACAATTTACACAGAGAGCATATGCACTTTAGCACTGGTTAGCAGTGGTAAAGTGCTCAGAGGTCAAAAGCCAACAACAGCAGGTCAGAAAAAATAGGAGGAAGGAGGCAAAAAGTTTGGGGATGTCCCTGTCAAAAGGCCAGGTCCAACAGGCTACCTGATTAAAATGTAATTTTGTGAGCTACAAGTCCTATGGGGTGTCAGGGAATTGTATGAGCTCATGATTTTACTTGACTTTGCACTGGGGAATGCATGGATGGACCATGAGCACGCACTTTGGTACACACCTCTAGCTGCTGCTTTATCCCCCTGATAGCTTTCTGAGGTTGAGAGGTGCAGGGAGCATAACACCTGCACATGAGTGGGTATGGCATTGGTTCAGTGTGTGTGTTGCTGCAGTTGTGGTTGTAAATCGGCTCTTAGGCTTAATATATTGCAGACATCAACCAATACGTATCACAAATCTCCTCCTCAGTTTGGGAAAACAAAGCCTTCTAGGGTCCTTACTCTCCTCGCCATGACATAGAGTGCAGCCATTTCTGAAAAGGGTTGATGCACTCTAGGCCTGTTTAAATAGGTTGCACCTGATTTGAGTTGGTGGTTAATTGCACATGCAAATTCCTTGTTTGGCAACCATTCGCAATTTGTGAATGTTTCATACATTTATTTATTTATTTTGCAATTGCCGATTTGCGATTCAATTAACAAAATTGCAATTTTAAGGAATAGCTATTTTGTGATTCCTTAGAATTGCACTGTGAATGCCTTTCATACATTCTGTATGGCTATTTTGCATTTCCAAATGGGATTTTGTGATTCGCATTGTTTGCGAAAGCAAAATCCTTTGATACATCTGCCTCCTATGTTTCTAGAATGGTAATGGGGAAGGGAACAATCACATATTTGGTGATTACACAAAGATTAGGTTTCCAATGGACAAAATAAATGTTCTCATAAAACAACATTTTTAAAAACAGATTAAAGTAGACCTGGTATCTTATGATGGCATTTTTACATGCACAGTTGTACGCTTTGTATAATTATGCAACTGACTTCATGTACACTCAACTTGGAAACAGCAAAACATGTCCAAGGGACTCGTGGAAATCTTTGTGATTTCAAAAAATGTAAACCAGCATCAATGTAAACCTGCAGGCGTAGGCTTGCAATCACTTTCCTTTAGAAATCAGACTATGAATGTTTGGGCAAAGTCTGGCTGCTAGCTTGGCAGCTCACACATGGAAAAGATGTTTGGCTTGCTGTGCGTGTGTAGCTTGGGGGGCGGTGCCCAAGCTGAAATAACTGTTCAAAAATAATATCTTCGAGGATCAAGAATTCTGTGTAAACTATAAACCGCTCTTTTGTTTCAATAACAAAGGGCGTGTGTTACGTTTTATAATTGTCACTCATGCATTGTTATTGGAAAGCCCTGTAACCGCAGTCACATGTCAGATGCCTGGAAAAAGCCCAGGTATGCAGAAGGCTAATCCGTTACATTAGCCCTTCCATTAGCTATTGTGCTTGGAGAAACAGGCGGTCTGACACAGTTCCTCCTAGCCATGATTTCCTTTTCGTGACATCTTGAAGGAAGGTAATCTGTAATGGATAGTCCCTTGCGGTGCGCTGTTGACACTAGAAGAAAGAATGCAGGGCTCAAGTGCCACTCACGTTACAGATGAGCTGCAAGACCTGCCCAGCGCTGTAGGCGATGACAGCTCACTGCACTAACTGCCGCTGCCTGTCCATGATGTCTTCATAGCATGGGCCTGAGGTCCAACCGCAGTTGACAGGTGGGGCCTTGACAAGATCCAACAAAACTGAACCAATTAGCGGGCTGATAGTACTATGACGAAAGATCAAGGGTGGGGAGTTGCATCAAGTGGAAAGGCAAGACATCACTTATTTTGCAAATTGGCAACTCTGTGATATTTGTTAAGAATCAACTCTGTAAATCCTGTTTATCTTTTGATCTATTTTGGTTTTCTTGTTCTTTCTTCCTCAGTATTTGCAGGCGGCAACGACAACACACACCCCAGTGTACAGACCACAGCACCAAATCATAAACTGTGTGCCTTGAAATCAAAGTATTTACTTGCCTTCATTGATTTCTCTTGGCAGACAAGGACATTACACCACGGTACCTCCTGTCATCACCACCCCCAAATATCTGATTGTAGTGCATGCTTTCATTTAATTTTCTAATGACTAATTGCGGCTGTAGTTCACATTAGTTCGGATTGTATTTTTTTATCCATGACTTTGTCCTCTAAATCACATCTTTTCCGTCTCTGAACAATTTGTTTTTTTTCGTAGCTTTGACCACCTTGTATTTTATAGTTAATGTATATGGAAGACAGGTAATGCAAGAGCTAAAAATTGCCGCTAGAAGCATGCCCACAGTACACAATTCGTTCTTTGTACCCTGTTTACCATTTCTAATTCTTGCCACCTTTAAACTTAAAACCCATCAGGCAGCCAGTAAAATATGCGCCGCAGAAGCTTCGGCAAAGCTAACTTGTCATGCCTCCTCCATGTAGACATTTAGCTCAATTTGATGTGATGGTAGCATAGATGAGCGCATGCGCGGAAATACACATGCATGTACATGGTCACACATACAGACATACCTATGAACCTGCACACACACACACACACTGCACAAATACACCAAATGTAAATGCTACACCTATTCTAATTACACAACCCATAAACATTGCACTGATATGTGTTTAATAAGGTAGGAAAGACAGGCGCAGAAAGCGTTTCACATATGCAGACTCTTGGTTACGCAAAATGTTGCCTTGAACGACTTGCTGCCATGTGCAGATTCTCTAGATCCCCTTTATACCTCACAACAGGGCGGTCCGAAGAAGTAAATTCCCCATTTGGTCAGGCAAAGCGTAAACTTTTTATTGTGAGAGAAAAGAAAATCTTTGGGTGGGGGAAATTCAGTAATAATTTCCACGTTCAATATCTGTCATTCTCATGAGAATAATGGATTTTAAGAAATTTACGACTGGAAGACGTAGATGTGAACATTGTACATGAAGCATGGATTTGTCTACAAAAGGTACTCGAGATACTGTTTAATGTTTCTTAGGTCAGAATATGTACATTGATAACACAGCACAGGCTGCACCTGTGCACAACCAGTTCTACGAGACATATTATGCTCAAATCGAGTTTCTCTTGAGCGAAAATTACATGATCATCATAAAGGAAACAAAAACAGAGACTGCATAATAAGCGAGGCTCATGAACGATCACGCTGAGCTACAAAATATCACTGTGCATTAGTCAGTGGTCGACGTGTAATAGAATAATATGGGAACTGTGATGCTGCACGCAAAGGGGATCGGGGTTAGTTAGCCTGGGGCAGGGTCAAAGGCGTGGCTAAAAGAAACAAAATATTTTGTAACTTTTTGTGGTCCCTCCGGTAACTATATATAAAATAATGCACAGGCTAAATAAAAACAAAATACGTGCACATTAACTTGATCATTAGGAAATGTATTATCGTACATTGTGAAACCTATATTAGTTAATACACTGGAGAGGCCTGTCTGTAACCAGCCAGCCACACAATGGTACCATGGTGGGTGCAGTGAAGAATACTGACTTGTGTATGATTAGTACAGAGGTTCCAGTCTGTCACATCAAGCACTGTGAATATGTAAGTCCTTATTTTAAACTTGCATTAAACACAGTAGAAGATAGGTTGCTATAAAATATGCAAAAGGCTTAAAATACAAGGGACTTCCAAAACTTTAATTTTAGTAATACCCAGAATGTACCTAGTGCACTTTTTCAAAATAACTGTATTTAAAAGCACTCACTTCGCGGCACAGCACTCCCTTGCAACACCACTCAAAAATAATAAATCTGTGTTTCAAGAAGCTTCAAGTGATTCCATCAGTTAAAGGCAATATTGTTTTCCAAGCACACTTGACAACTGCAGATTAACCAGTTGCGCACACTTGCATTTCTCTCAGACAAGCAGCACCTTGGCAAAAAGTCTTGTTTAGCTGACTGCCCATCCCTCAGTTTCACAGCACAGGATCATCCCTACCTTACACTCAAGTTAAAGCATTTCATCTGTTGAAATTAACCGTCCCAGGAAGATTGCCTTTTCATAACAAGCATCTGCAATGCAGTGGGTCTCATGTTTGCATGAGTTAGAGCTATTAGAGTTGTAAATTCCTATCTGGACTTTTCTTGCCACGTACATTGATAATCAAATGTAAGACAGTTGACATAGGCGAGCCAATCCAAAGTGACATGGCCGCCATGAACATCAGTGTGAAGGAGAGAGACACAAGGGGATAAAGAAGTTTGCTCGCAGTCAAACATATCAGCAAAAGGTGAATTAGCCATGTAACAGGGTCGGTGTCGAAGGCGGTAACAAACCCACCCCAAGGAGGAACAAATGTAAAGCATTTAACAAAGAAAACAAAGGAGTTTTGAAAGGCAAGCCCATGAACGAGTGACAGTGATGGGACTGCGATGGTCATGGTTAAAATCCCACAGCTAGATTACAACAGGTCAGAGCGCTTGTGCGCTCGACCTAAAAAATACTATAATGGCCCAGCACTAACTGTGTTGACCAATTTCTTTTTTTTACTTTCAGTCACACTGTGCAGAAGCTGCTGTAGAACTTGACTAAAACCAATGACAAAGCCAACAGCTGCCTTGTAAGCAAGACCTATTGGTTTTGCTAATGCTTGTATGTTTCTCTGTATCTATTTCTGCAGAGGCAGAGTTTTTAAACACAAATGTGATACTAGCAAAACATAGGCGGGTTGCAATTGACTCTTCACAGTACCTGTTGGACATTACAGCTGCTCCCACCCACACACACAAACCTTTGAGGTTTCCAGGGTAGGTAATTTCCAGTTCCTATGCTCCCTGCATCACAACTTCAAAGAGCAGCAAGAACATAATTTTCCCCCAGGAAAGAGGACGTTGGATGATGAATGTGTGAGCCAAGAACTGTACAACAGCTGAACACTAACCTCAGGTTTCTGTAGTTTAGTGGTTATCAAGTGTGCCTCACATATGAAAGGTACCAGGTTTGAAACCAGGTGGGAACACAATTTTTGAGGATTAATTATGCAATAATACTTTGTATTTGGAACGAAAAATAAATAGAAATATTGTACAAATTTAGTTAATCATTAATGCTATTATTATTACTATAGGTTTCATTTTTAATGTAAGTACTGTATAAATAAAAGGTCCGCGCGAGTGTAGAGTTTGCGCCCTTGTAAACTTAGTGACAGCATGTGTCCAGCAGTGACCGCGGGGCGATGCAGCGTTTGTAGTCAGTACAGCACCTGAAACCAGGTTAGAAAACCTTAAGTATTTTCAGAAGAGCTTAACGATAAAAGTAATGGAGGAAAGGGACACTAAGAAGCGTAAAGTGGTTTCAGGCAAGAAGCATTGCATCAAAATTTACTTTATAAATAATGGTAGTGTTAACATTCGCAACACCGCAGAGTTGTGTTAAGGTTGTAGTAAACTTTATAAAGTTGTGTTTGTGTGCAACCTTGAGATCTTTAATACGACGGTGATAGAATTAAACTGTGGCTGGTATGAACATAAGTGCAGTAGCTCCGTTGTCCTGCCCCTTGGGTAAGTGCATTATTTCACGAAGTGTGAACGATAATTTTGGGAAAACTGTAGCTAATGATCTTGATATTTCAGAATGAGAAAGAATATGGCAATAGTGCATGTATAAACAGACATGCAATGGTAAATGAGTTAGAGCTATTAGCGCAGTAAACCCCAACCAGACCTTTCTTGCCGGATAAATTGAAAATTAAAAGTAAAACAGTTTCACATAAGCGAGCCGATTCAAAGTGCCACAGCCACCATGAGCATTAGCATGAAGGAGACATACAAAAGAAAAAAGAAGTTTGCTCGCAGTCAACCATATCAGCAAAAGGGGAATTAGCCATGTAACAGGGTCGAGGTCAAAAACAGTAACCAAACCACCCCAAGGAGAGACAAACGTAAAGCATTTATCAATGATAACAAAGGATTTTTGAATGACAAGCCCATGCATGAGTGATAGTGATGGGCGTGAGGTGGGCGTGGTTCAAAGACCAAATAGATAACACATTGGAAAAGAATCGCTTACACGCTGCTATGGTCGACCTAAAAAATAGGGTAACTGTTTTTCGAGAACTAAAAAAGTTTGGGCACATTGTGCCCCTCAGATCTCACCCACTTCAACCACTGGCCCTAGAATATAAATTCATCTCTTGTACCACACCCTAGTATTTCTTAACTCCACATACATGTTCCACACATGATCTAGGTGAAAAACTTAAGTTGAGGAAAAGATGTGGTGACATGGAACAAAAATGGCTCTATCTACATTGTTTACAAATATCAATAGTAGCAGCCCCACTAAATTGAGTTGTGCATATATGAGCATGAGAAAATAATATAAATATTAACAATGTGCAACAAATTTGTTGGTTCCTAAGTTACCATCACCAAAAAGTGTTCCCACCCATTCAACTCCCACATGTTCATACCCTACCTATTCAACTGCCTAGCTGTCTCTTCTTTCTCATGGGATACAGACTAACCTTTAAGCACTGAACCATTGGTGGGAAAGTGATGATGCTGAGACACAGCACCCAGAGCTGGACAGTGACAAAAAAACCACGAAAGCCTCACCAAGGACAACTCTTATAATCCTGACAAAGGTGGCAATTACCCTTTCAAATATTGAAGGCACACATAAAATTAAAACAACAACACAAAAGGCCCAAAGCAGAATATGTCTAATCCTGGGTGCAATATTAACTACCCTGAGGAAATTCATGCAGTTTGTCAGCATACTTTATGATTGGGTGGTTGCTTGTAATGTCCCCTTGACACAAAGTAATGCAAAGCAGAATTTGTGCTGCTTTGTGCTACTTTTGGGTGCTTTCCATCACAAAAATAGTTTTGCACTGGAAAGTGACTCAGGAAAAAAGAATTTTGTGCTAGTGAGCATCACCTTTGTGGAGCTATCCCAGCTCAAAATGTTTGAGAATCCCCCCCCATGGTAAATTTCAGCAGGTCAAATAAACTGGAATTTAACAGAAGAAAATGCCTGATGTTTACTGACATGGGGATTGTGGTACAGAAAACATTAACATCTTTGTGTTATGCCCCATTTTGCCCCATTTTGACTTGTAATAGGTGTTATTTTTTGCACGTGAAAGATTCTGCCCCTTATGATGCCATATTTTATCGGATGTCATAAATATCACATGTTCCTCTGGCACAGTGGCAATGAAGACCTCAGCCTTTCTCTGTTCAGGAACATTTATTTTGAAGGCATTTTGAAGGCATGTTTATTTCATGTTAAAAGGTCTCAGAACTTTAAATATGGAATTGTTTGGTGATGTGTAAGGTTTCTGTAAATTATGAATCTAATTTTCCATACTTTATGATAATTACATACTACAGAGAAGGTTGGTACACATTGGTTTATACTTTGCATATTATAGTGTAAAGGTGGCATAATGGAGAGACAGAGCCCATCCATGACCAAGATGGCTGATAACAAGTTTAGTTCCTCTGACTGAAGAACTCCACAAGACCCACATCCAGCTAGAGGGAATGCCTTCCGATCAGACATCAAGGAGAACTGTGTGGGGTGCACCTGCTGGGATTGGTACTTCACAACTGGGCAGGATTAATGGTAACAAGACCGACAATGGAGGGAGAGATGGAGACCACATCACTTTATCTCATTATGGATTATGTCTTGTGACCTGAACTTTTCACCTCCAAAAATGGTTGATTTTAGGTGTGTTAGACATTTAAATAGAATCAAAACAAGACTACAATACTCAAAATGCAAATATATATATATACACCTGAAATCAACATTTTTTGTTAGTGAAAAACCTAGCAGCCCCATCTAAAATATATTTCTAAAAGTGTTCAATACGTTACATTTTTAAAATATATTAAATAATTAGCAGTTAATTGGCAATTAATTATTACTCAATTAACTTCCCTCAAACCTCTACAAACCTAGCAGCCCGTAATTAAAATATAATTAAAATATAATTCAAATAAATAGGTATTTCATAATTTACATGTTTAGAATTCAATTAAATAATTAATTTACAAATAATACATTGTAAATAGCCCCCTACAAACCTAGCAGCCTGCAATTAAAATATAACTAACATAAATAAGTATACCATAGATTACTTAATTAAAATGCATTTAATTAATTTACAGTTAACTATTATTCAGGTATTACTTAATTCATGTCCCACACTATACCCTACAAACCTAACTGTGTGCAAATAACTTACAACAAAAATAATCAGTATTACACAATTTACATATTAAAATGCATTAAATAATTCATAATTATTACCATATTAACTTCCCAACCTGTCCCTAAACCCAACAACCCGCTACAACACTATAAATTACTATTAAAAATTGAATATTGAATACAGAATTTTAAATCACTTAAAATGACATGTTATATTTAAAAAAAATATTAACATGTATATAAACAATAGTAACAATTAAAATTAGCTTATCAATTGAAATACTACAAAAATATAATAACCAATATTTTTAACCACTATATTACTGAAATCAATAGTAAAAGCATCAATATTATTTAAAGCAATATTACTTTCCTCAAAAAACAATATTTTGTCAACAATATTCTTGTGCTAGTGCGTCCCTTTATGATAAATTATTACACATTGGGACTCGTTTTAGGCCAATGAATCTTTTGACCCTGTTGAGAGACACCTTAAGACGAGATAGCTAATCAACATTTCAATCAATACGTCAATAATATCATCAATATTTATCACAACAATACATTTAACTTTAGTCAAAGACATTAATCAAACTCAAGACACCACCATGACCTTGCAGTCATGAATAACCACACCAGTTTAGTATGAATTTAGTGATATTTATTCCCCATTGGTTACAATACTACTAGCAAATGTATTAGTCTCAAAACCAAGAAACATAATAGCATAGTCACAATATGGCAACTCTGATAAGAGTTCATCAAGGCAAGAATCACAAACATTAGAATATAGCACAGCGTGAACACAGACTGTCATTAGCAGAGTATATCAGTGCATTGTTCAACAAAGCATAGATTCAGTCATTTGTCCATTTGTGTCAGTTTTAGTGAACCCCTCACCTAACCTCTAATTAGCATTGGCATGTTGGGCTTCATGCAAAGCAATTTCGTAACACCAATTTGGAAAACATCTAACTATGGCTTCTGTCAAAAGAAAAGCAGTTGGTACCTAGAAAGGAAAAGCAAACAGACAATCACAATTTCATTGTCATATAGTTACCCTCCAAGTTTGGTCAGCACTCAAGTTCTGTCTTCGTCTTCAGGACATCAGTTGATAGGCCATCAGGAATTCAGCTCCGGGTAAAGGGGCACTTCCCTCATAAGGAGGTAAAGTGTAAATGGGTAGTCTCTGGATCATATCAAATCACATCAGCATCTCCCTAACTAACTCATTTCCATGTGTCAAGGGGTTTTATCCCTTTTTCATTGTACATTCCCCTAAAATCTAATTGGACAAGGGGTTGCACCCCACTATCTATAACCAATTAAAAACACATTAAATCTTTATCCGCATTATACCTATATCAGGTATCCTCATCTTTTCTGTCATTTATTCTTGTATTATATTCAATTCATCCATTGATAATATGGATATTGAGCCAAACTCACTAAAGAGTCCATTTGCTTTGGTCCATTCAGATCCTAACTGACCCAATTAGTAATGATTGTCTGCAGTATTTGTTTTGATGAAAATAATCCAGTAAATCCATTCACTAAGTATCCAACCATAGAAGATATCCTACTGTAGACATCTGCCATCTATATGTTTGTCCTCACTTACCCTCAGGGTCCTTCTTCAAGTCCTAACACATTCTCAATCAGTCATCAGAAAGTCTTTCAGAACCACCCTGCTAGTGCACCGACCCACTCTGCATGTGTTCTGATCTACTGTGACTGTGTTCAGTTTGTCAGCCTCACTTTATTGAGTACCTGTTTTTCCAAAGATACTTTGAAATGATACTCACTGTTAGTTGCCTTTCACTGTCCCTCAAATGGCACACCATACATTTTCAGGCATGTTTACGTGGATCACTAGTCAATAATGACCACCAATTAAGCTATTGTCGTAACTGTCCATTTGATTTGTTTCAGAAGGCAAGTTTAGCTTTGATTGAATGGACTCTTTTGCTAATCTGTGTTGATTATCTATTGCCAGCAGAACATATGTAAAATCTGTCAGGTAGTCAGATATGGTCTCGAGCTCTAAAATGTTTTACTTTGGAATTACCTAAGACTACACTGGCAGTAAATCCTTTAGAGCATTTGCATTGCTTGAAGAGGATGACACATTTGCTTTTCCTTTCTATTTGCTGTCATTAGATAATTCCAAAATCATAGTCACAAAAAAACATGTCCAGTGCAGTTGCAGAGATAATATTGCCAATGCTAAGTTTAAGGAAGTGGAGATTTCTATGAGCGATGTGCATAGCTGCTCGTCTTTTGCTCAAGAAAGACAGACTCCACAACATAAAGGCTGGTGTAATGGCTAGACGTTCTTCGGGAGCAATTGAATAGTATTGTTTGGAAGCAGCACATTGTCTAAACAGAAAGGTCACAGTTAGAAATTGGCCTGTCTTGACACCTCTTTGGGAAAAAAGGCCTCTCAATCATTCAGAAATGCATGTCTGTGGATAGTAAAGATCTGAATTCGGGTGATGTGTGCTACTGGTGCAAATGTGAAAAGAGTTTCAAGTTCTGGATCAGAATCTCATATTGTTCCTCAACAGTTTAATGTCTAGAAAGACTGATCAATGTTTGAAAAACTATGAAACTTTGGCTTTTTTGATTGTGGTAGAAAAGCCTTTCCTGATGTTTAATCACCAGAAAGGACTTTGAAATTAATATTTTTGTCCACATTCCACTTTGCATTGAAATACCAGTTGCATCTAAAAATATATTGAATGATTGATCACTGGGAATCTTGGCACAGTTTGGTGTCTACCTCTTCAAGAGATACCTGCTAAAATTGTTTCATTTTATGATTAAAGTTATTTTGTTCAAATAATGAGCTGTTATTTATGTGAACTGTTTTCATTTAGATATTCATTTCAAATCAAGTATAGCTTGTGCCCCCGTGGCACTCACTGTGAACAGTTTACTTGAGTGCTTAATTTGTAGGAGTATAAGTGCTGGATCCGAGAGTTTTGCTAAGAAGTCCATGACTTTTACTTTTGAAGTTAGGGGTGCCAATTAGCAGGAGCGTTAGTCTTGATTTCACATTCTGCCTCTTTAAACCACCATCAGACACGACACACAATGGCTCTTTATCTCCCTCTTGCAGGTTCATTTTCATTCTAGATTCCTCCCTTTGTCACTGTTTTTCTCTCTTCCGCCTTCTTACTCCCCATGTGTCTCCCTTTCTCTAGATTAATGGCTCTTGAGGAAAAATAAGTGCCAATTCCCAAAACGAGTGCCAGTGAGCCTCACGTACAACCACTGCCTAAAATTAAAAAATGGCTTCCGAAAGAAATGTAATTAGTCAAAGGAAAATATTTCACCTCATTAGCTGAGTCTAAATAGGAACACACTAGATTAATGGTTGTGAATGTGTCTTGGAGCCACTTGGGCGTTAATGCATTCAGGTTTCTATTGACGATGTAGTGATTTTTATTTGTTTTATCAATGTCTTGTTCTTTTAATTGGTGTCACGTTGTATCTGTTTTCCTAACCTTTAACCATTTCTTAAAGTGAACTTTTACTATTCAATACAATAGCATAAAACATCTGGGAGAACTCCGGCGCAATGAATTTCCAGAGCCCAGGTAACATTTCAGTGCTCACTTTCCCCTGGCAACAACACGATGTTCTGGTAATCTGGTAAAATATGGAGCGATCTTTTGCCCATTTGAGTTGAAACTATAATGCATGTTCAAAAGGTCTAGCGCTGACTTACTTCCTAAACACCAGGGTTTTTTGGCAGCTGTTCATGAGACAACTGTCCATGAACACTCACTTCCCCAGTAGATGGACATTTCCTGATGCATCTGTAACGTTTGCAACTGTTTTTGTCTTGTTTGTGTGAAGAAGTTATTTGCAGTTGCATGTTTGTATTTTCTGTAGGACATTTTCATCATGACCATTATCATCGTTGTTTGAACATCGCATATTTATAGAATCAAGAGTGATTCATCTACCATTACCATGACTGATAACTCATGGTACCCTAAATGAATGAATGAACGGCTATATTTGTTGAGCTCACAGCTGCTTCCGGGAAATTACTATTACTTCACTTAAATCCTTCACTTAAATCTGGCCATTAGTATGTCTCACAGTGCTTAAATGTGACCTTAGGTGCATAAGTGCTGGAAGCAGGGGTACAGGAGGTAGGGGTGCAGCAGCACCCCCCAAATTAACATGCTGGAGTTCGGAATGTGAATATAGCCTTAGAACCCGCCGTAACGGGCTCTACCGGCTATTAAAGGCCCGCTCCCGCGTTAAATGATCGAGCCGAAGGCGAGGGCATTTAACAAGGGAAAGGGCCTTTAATAGCCAGTAAAGCCCGCTACGGCGGGTTCTAAGGCTATTAGAACATTCTGCCACTCAGGGCAGAATGTTCTATTAGATAAAACAAATTCCTCACGAAGCCCGAGGGGATTAAAATCCCCTTGGGCTCCGTGAGGCTTTGTTCACAGCTCTTGGTGTGAACAAAGAGAACATTGGAATGTTGGCGCTGCGGGCTTTTACCGGCCAGTAAAAGCCTGCAGCACTCCATTGTTTTCAATGGAGCTGCCAACGTTCCAATGTTCCAATGAGCGATAAAGACGCCTTTACAGTTCGTTTTTACCATGTCACATTTTCTATGTGTTCAAAGACAGAGGTCAGATGTCAGTCTATGGGGGTCATTCCGACCCCGGTGGGCGGCGGGCACCGCCCGCCGGGCGGAGACCGCCAAAAGACCGCACCGCGGTCAAATGACCGCGGCAGTCATTCTGACTTTCCCGCTGGGCCGGCGGGCGACCGCCAAAAGGCCGCCCGCCGGCCCAGCGGGAAAGGCCCAGGAACGATGAAGCCGGCTCCGAATGGAGCCGGCGGAGTTGCTGGTGTGCGACGGGTGCAGTGGCACCCGTCGCGATTTTCAGTGTCTGCTTTGCAGACACTGAAAATCATTATGGGGCCCTGTGAGGGGGCCCCTGCACTGCCCATGCCAGTGGCATGGGCAGTGCAGGGGCCCCCAGGGGCCCCACGACACCCGTTCCCACCATCCTGTTCCTGGCGGTATTTACCGCCAGGACCAGGATGGCGGGAAGGGGGTCGGAATCCCCATGGCGGTGCTGCAAGCAGCGCCGCCATGGCGGATTCCTCGGGCCAGGGGTAAACCGGGGGGAAACCGCCGGTTGCCCTTTCCTGACCGCGGCTTTACCGCCACGGTCAGAATGGCCCAGGAAGCACCGCCAGCCTGTTGGCGGTGCTTCCGCGGTCCCCGGCCCTGGCGGTCCATATGACCCCCTAAGTCTTCTAACTAGTTGCTGCTTATTCTCTTTTCTGACTACAGAGTTAGAGAATTCTATAAAGTCAACAAACTGACAATATTGCTAAAAGGAAATGCTGTAGGAGGTCAGCTTTTTCCCCACCGGCAATCAACATTTCAAATCGTTCAAAACGTATCAACATTTAGGCAAGCATATAAAGAGCAAATTTTTCTGTAATCTTGAAGTATGATGGAAACAAAGATTTAAATATGATCAAACAAATCAAGATTCTTAACTTGGTGATGTGGAAATGATAAATATTTCCCAAAACCTGATTTCCGCACATTAAAGTTTTGGGGCTATATAGTTTTATCAGTAAAACTGCATGTGTTGTCTCTAAATGACAGTGCACTACCACGCCACTCTTTAGTAATATATTTGTGATTATGTGCTCCAAAATACCCCACTGGCTAACTACTATACCTCTACCAATCTTCTGCTACATTGGCATCGCTCATTTGCTATACTTGTTTTTTTTGCGATGCTTGGATTTTTCCCATTCCGTATGCGTTTAGTCATGTACAGTTAATAACAGCATCCTTACTGTGAAAATTGTTCCAGCACCACTGTTTGAGAGTGTTTCAAAGGACCGTAAATCTCAGTGTTTATTCCCCGTTTGAGAAGTACTTGAAGTGTTTTTGCAGTTTGACGTAGAGCTAATGAGTTTTAAAATTACTTGGAGCCATAGTAATGACTGAAATGTAAGATCCTATTTCACAGAGTGGGCCTGGCCAGGGAGATAATTTCCGGGACATGTGCCCACCCTTCCAACAGACAGCACAGTCAAAGCATATGACGTAACAAAGAGTGGTTACACCAACTTGCAGTCGGGGTAGAGACAATATGAATTCTAATAGTAGGGAAAGCTGTGCTGTGCTTTACCCCTTTTGAAGACTTGCAACAGGCAATGTTACAGTCCAGTGCCAGTATCCAGCACAACAAGCCAATGGCTTTTTTTTTTCTCCACACCGAACGGAGAAATGACCTACACAGAAAATTCCCTCTGCACATGATAGGCACAGAAAGATGCCTGGAAAGCTAAAAAAGTATGCATAATCTTCACATTAAACATGTAAATTTGATAGCATAAATGTGACTGCTCTAAATGTATTTGCAAAGTCATAGGGTTATAAGTTTTCATTATGGCATTGGCAACTTCACACTGTGGTTTGGAAATGTTGAAGAATGAATATAAAAGTGTCATAATATTGTGACCAGAATATTGAGGACCTAAATGTCAAAATGTAAGTTTGTATAGAGTTTCTATACCTAATTTCAAATCTACGTACCTTAATGATATGTATATCTTCAAGGTGCATAGATGTGGAGTTAACAATAGTAAATACGTACCTCCCTCTGTGCACATACTTTTTTCTATATTTTATTCCCTCAATATTCTGGTCATAATATTGTGATATTTTTATATTTCCTACTAAAATCAAACTTAGCATTTAATCCTCCTCTATCTCAGTATATTAAGTGCAGTGTCCGAAGTCAATATTATAGAGGAGATCAATAGTTTGTTCTGTGACACCCGATGAGTGGTATCTGCTGCAGCAATGCATTATAAAAGATAACTAATTGGTTTTGAACGTGTGTGGCGGGCTCTCCTATGCACACCAACATATTTCAGTGTAGCCTTTTGGGTGTTTCTCCTGGAACACCTGCACAGGGTCAAACCACTATGAGAAGGAGCAAATGCCAGAACAGCACAGAGTTGGTCAACATGTTTAAGCCCATCTTTAAGATGGTGCTTAAAATGCATTCTACTGCTCAAGAAGGGCATGGTCTGATTTCAAAGTTGGAACATGAGCATAGCTCCAGAATCCATCCTTTCTGGAGCCTCCATTAGATTGGCTGATATCGGAGTACCTTTCATCTTTGTAGACATCTTCAACCACCCAACAAAGGATGGTGAGGGGAACCGCAAGAGTTTGGGGGATGAGCTTGACAGAGCGAGCAATATGAGACCAAGTGAAGTGTGTATCACTTCTGCTGAGAGATGGTACTAGGCAGCTCCTTTATGAAAATTGAACATCATTATTTTGGCTGAATCTGTCAGCAATCCCATAAAGCAGAATTGTCTCGACAGGATGGGCTCTTATGACAAACTAAAGGTGAAGGCAGACATAATTTACAAACTTGCAGGTTCTAGTCATTAGGCTGTAAATACCTTCTTCCCTGCTACACAAAATTATGCATGGAAACACACGTACATAAAACAGAGCTCTTTTCTCATTTGAGTTTCCCTTATTGTGTTTTAGTGGTTTTTAATGGCCATACCTTAATAATGAACTCTTCTAGGAAAACAAGGCACTTCGGGGTTAATTTACAAGCCCCTTGTGCCGCCATAGCATCATTATTTTTAAGCTACGACAGCGCACAACAGTGCCTCACCCTGCATCGTAATTACAATCTGGCGCAATTACAAACTTGGGGACTATTGTGCCACTTTATAAAACCTTGCTCCACATTATACCTGCGCCATGTATAATGTATGCAAGGGAGGCGTTCCCTCACTAGGAGGCCCACAGGAATGGAGAAGTGAAATCTACAAGATTTCACTGTGTCATTCTAGCGTCATTTTTTAACACCTGCTCAGGGCAGGTGTTAAAATGATACTGTGTTGATTTCAGTTGGGCTCCCCTTAGCATTTCTGGACTAGCATTAACATTTTTGACGCTAGTCCAGCAAAGAGCCAGAACTTCATCAGAAATTCGGACACGGCTGTGCTAACAAGCGCCATGGTGCTCTGTATTGTAAATACAGCGCTACCATTGTGCCATTAGGGAGGCGCAGGGCAGTGCTGGCAAACTGGCTAAGCACTACCAAACTGACGCATCATGATCATAGGGCCAGTTTGTTCTAAATGAGGCCCTTAGAGTTTGCACGTGCATTCGAAATTTCATACGCACAATATATGTTCCCTCCGATTTTCCGTTGCCAATGAGGACTTTATTCCAGAATGCATATTTGTAAGGCTCAAGCTTGTCAGTTTTCTTTATAATTTTCTAATCCCGAATTCCTTTTCTACAAAGATTTCCGTATTCGAGTAGGATGTGACCACATTTTTCATCCTTTGCTAAGCAGCATTGAAGCTGGGTGTATAATTTCCATTTCTTTCTGTGGTTGAGCATGTTTAAAGAATACATATAGTTTTTTAGTGGTGGTTGTAGGCGATCAATGCTCTAAATTTAACCATTCTCAACAGGAAGTATTCTTGCTGCACAACGCGTCCCGTAATTCTTAGCCATTTTTCTGAAATTTAAGCCCATATCCGCTGCTGCTTCCTATTGCAATACAACACTGGTATATTGAAGTGGGCTGATGATATTTTTAATCTAAAATCCTCCGTAGGAAATACATTTGGCAAGTTATAAAAGCACATATATTGCATTAGGAAAGAGTGTGGCTTTGCTTTGGGGTAAAGGAACTTTTTGGTCGATGCAATGATTTGAAAATTAGTTTGTGCATGCAGTAGTTTGTGCAATTATGCTGCTTTCTACCTTAGGAATGAAATATTTCGGTTTTTGTCCTTATCTAAGGATTAAATTCATTTTTGAGTTGGACTGTAGCCCGAGATTGAATACTGTGACAATAACACAGATTTTCATATTAGGTTCTCATGTCACTGACAAAATGCATGAATGAATGTATGCATGGAGATTTATACATTATGTGCCAAGCTGCAAAGTATTGGAATGTAAACACATTCTGTGTGGATGCAGAGCTATGGGTGTACAGCCTGTCATCACTCTGCCTATCTCGTTGCCTCTTCTACCACTGTGTATATTATTTAGGCCCTCATTTCGAGTGGCCAGTAGTTCACGGTGCTGTTGGTAACAGGCATTACCGCCACGAAATATGCAGAAATCAGTGCAGACCACCAAGTGTGAGGATTATTCTCTGTTCCAAGCACTGCAAATTGTAATAAAGAAGAGTTCCTGGACCCCAAAGATACCAGTACCTGCCATTTAACTAATTCAGCCACGTTTCTGGATGTGGGCACTTATGGCTAAGCTTACAAAACTCAGCACAGGACAGCAACCGGTTACTTCACTGCATTGTGTCAAAGGGAGAGAGAAGAACCACTCCATGGGCCAGATGTAGCAAAGTATTTGCACGTCGCAAACGGCGAAAATCGCAGTTTGCGAGGTGCAAATGCCTCTTTGCTATGCAGAAATGCATATTGCGAGTCGGTATCGACTCGCAATATGCATTTCAGAATCACAAATAGGAAGGGGTGTTCCCTTCCTATTTGCGATTCGGAATGGAATGCAATACCATTTGCGACCGCATATGCGGTCGCAAAGGGTATCGCAGTTACCATCCACTTCAAGTGGATGGTAACCCACTCGCAAATTGGAAGGGGTCACCACGGGACCCCTTCCAGTTTGTGAATGGACCCCAAAAAATTTTTTCAGGGCAGGTAGTGGTCCAAGGGACCACTGCCTGCGCTGAACAAAAAACGAAACTAAAGGTTTCGTTTTTTTTTTAAGTGCAGCTCGTTTTCCTTTAAGGAAAACGGGCTACACTAAAAAAAAAAAAAAAAATGCTTTATTGAAAGCAGTCACGAACATGGAGGTCTGCTGACTACAGCAGGCCTCCATGTTTGCGAGTGCCTATACTCGCTATGGGGCCGCAATTTGCGACCCACCTCATGATTATTCATGAGGTGGGTCATTGCGACCCCATAGCGAGTTGCAGTCGGTGTCTGAGACACCGTACTGCATACCAATTTCCGAGGTGCAAATTGCGAGTCGCATGGACTCGCACTTTGCACCTCGCAAATTGGCGTTTTGCTACATCTGGCCCCATATCTACTAAGGTATGGAGCTGCTTCTCTCTCTCCCTGCGCTGGGGTATGTTTAGCTGCTTTGCGCCTCTCACCTACACTTGTATTATAGTGCAAGGGTGAATGTGTGATGTCTAGTGTATGTTTTATACTGAGGTGGCTTCCTTCTAGTGCACAATACTATTCTAATAAATAGTTTAATACTTTTCTAAGTTTGTATGTGTGTTGTATAGAACTGCAGACAAAGCTTGAATAGGTTTGAAAAAATAAAACTTTTCTGCAACATCATTACTACTTTGGGGTGTAATATTTTGATGCAAATCTGTCTATTAATGTTTGTAGAGAGGAAATGTGTCGAAACCCATGGGTTATTGCAAGGCCAATGTACCACACACTCTATTTCCGTTAAACAAAGGCCCATATTTATACATTTTTAGCGCTGCATTTACGTCATTTTTTGATGTAGAAGCGGCGCAAACTCACAAAATACAATTGTATTTTGTACGTTTGCACCGCTTTTGCATCAAAAAGCAGTACAAATGCTGCGCTACAAAAGTATAAATATGAGCCAAAGTATGGCAAAGTAGCACTTAGTGCTACTTTGTGTTACTTTAGGGTTAATTTCCAGCTCTAAAGGGGTGAAAAGTAAATTATGATATAACACTTTGCACTGGCTTATGTCATTTCTGTGATGCAAAACTGGCACAAATTGAAAGTAAATCTGGGCCTTATTCTTCAGCTCTCCTTTTGATCTTCACTACATAATAATTGCCATCTGCCCCAGGCCATATTTAATTAACGTAACTATGGAATCACAATTTCATAATAGAAAATTGAGAGAAAAGAAGCTAAGGGCCAGATTTACAAGGCCCTAGAGCCTCCTTGTACCAAAAAAGCATAATTTTTTTAAACCAATGTGGCTCAAGGAGGCAATTTTCACCACATCATATTTACAAAGTGGCACAATGCATGCATTGTGCCACCTTGTGGCCCCTTGAGCCACATTTTGCCTGCGTCAGGCATAATGGGTGCAAGGGGGGCATTCCGCCATTAGGAGGCCAGCAAAAATGACACAGTGAAATCTACAAAATTTCACTGCACCATTTTTGGTGTCCTTTTTAATGCCTGCTCAAAGCAGGTGTTAAAGTAATGCACTCATGTTAATCAATGTGCCTCCTTGCACTTTTCTGCACTAGCGTCAACATTTTTTACGCTAGTGTAGCAAAGCCCCACAGTAGCATAAAAAATGTTGACGCTATTGGCCTAACATACACCATGGTGTGCCGTATTGCAAATACGGTGCACCCATTATGTTGTTAGGTAGGGCAGGGGTGACGCAAGAAAACTGGCTCATCAGCACTGATCCACCAGTTTCTTGTAAATATGACCCTAAGACAGAAAGGAAAAATGTGAATACTTTTGCATCTTTATCTATTTTATTTTGTATATTGTTCCTTTAAAGTACAGGCACTGCTTGACAGCTATTTCAGAGAACTTTGGAGGGATGTATGACTTTATGTCAATTAACTTTCAAAAGGAGGAAAGAAACAGATATGATTAAGCAGAGTCTAGGTCATATGCTTGATAGAAGTCAGAATTAATCATCCTATGTTTTATTAAGTCCTCTTCCAGGACATGGAGCAAACAAAGCCAGTTCCATTGGAGGAGCCTCTTGAGTGAAGTATCTTAGAACACGTAATTTGTACCGTGTTGGTAAATTGTGTAACTTAATCGTTAGGCAGCTAGTCTGGTGTAAAGGAAGCTTCAGCTTTGCCGTATAGTCCAAAGGGCATTCTGAATCCTAGCAGGCCAAATGTTACAACAACCATTGAGCACACTACCACAACAAAACCAATGGCACATAAGGACACTGGTAGCACAAAACATTATGAGTCACAATATTTCCAACCTAATAGAATTTAGGCATAATGAGGTTACATAACTATCATTCACAATGCCACCTGCTGATCGCACTACAGGAGGAAAAAACTACTGAATAGCCAACTAGACCTGTGAACTTGATAGAATGATGTTAGACCTGTCAGCCTTAGGGTGGCCTTCCACCAACTTTTGACTTCCTCCTCTATTTTTGCTTATATCGTTTTCCCTGGCCTTAGGACTCTGCACAATTTACTTCTGCTAACGAGTGCTAAACTGCATGTGCACACTTCTTAAAACATCATAATATTGTTTTACACCCAATTGACATATTTAATTTATTTATAATTCCCTAGTAAAGCAGTACTACCTGTGCACAGGGCCTGTACATTAAATGCTAGCGGGCCTGCAGCACTTGTGCCACCCACTTAAGTAGCCTTACAAATCTGTCTCAGGCCTGCCATTGCACCCTGTGTGCGGTTTGAAAGTGCTATTTCAACCTGGCAAAATAAATACTTTGCCAGGCTCAAAGCTGCCTTTTTAATACACATAAGTCACCCCTAGTGTCTGCCCTAAACAGCCCAGATGGCAGGGTACAATGAACTCAAAAGTATGATATGCCCTTTTAAGTTTTGCTTGTCCTGGTAGTGAAAAACTCATTAAATTTGTTTTTTCACTACTGCACGGCCTACCTCTCCCCTAGAATAACATTGGAGTTACCTTATTACATTAACCTCTTCTGTGCCCTGGACGTAATGGTTACGTCCAAGGGCACAGTGCTCGTGTGCCGAGGACGTAACCATTACGTCCTGGGCACAGAGCTCAGAGGCAGCGCTAGTGCTCCCTCTGTGGGCTTCCCTCCCACCCTGCCAAGGCAGGGATGGAAGGGGAAGCACTTCCCCTTCCAACACCGCCCCATCACACCCCGTAATGATCACGCGCTGACATCATTACAGGGTCCCGGTCGCACTGGAAGCCATTTGCTTCCAGTGCGCTATCGGAGAAACAGGTGAGTTTCTCCTCCTGCGGGTGGGGAGTTGTAAACAAAGAGGCACCGAGGGAAAGGAAAGGGTTTTCCTTTCCCCTGGTGTCTCTTTGAGCATTCCTGCTGCCCGATCGCATTGCGATTGGGCAGGAGGAATGCCTACTAGACGCCAGGGATTTTCTTTTTTTTTGTTTTAGTGTGCTGTTTGTGTGTCAGGAGTGGCCCCTTGGGCAAGGGTGGCTTCCATTTGGGGGGTATGTTTGTTGTGGCCATTTTTGCCCCTCTTGGGGGCAGATCAGTCTATTATTTTTAAGCTGATCTGCCCCCAATGGAGGCAGACACCACTAGACGCCAGGGATTTTTTTTTTCTTCATGTTGCATGATTTTGTTGTTTGGGAGCGGACTCTTGGGCAAGGGTCACTGCCATTTTGGGGGCATGTTCCCTGTAGCCATTTCTGCCCCCAAGGGGGGCAGATGGGCCTACTTTTTCTAGGCCCAACTGCCCGCAATGGGGACAGAAGCCACTTAGACACCAGGGATAGTGTGTGTGTGTGTGTTAATGGATGGGGAGGTGGCCCCTTGGGAAAGGGTCATCTCCCTTTGGGGGCACGTGTACCAAGGCCATTTCTGCCCCCCTTGGGGACAGACCGGCCTATTATTTTTAGGCTTGAGGGCTGAAACCACTAGAACGCCAGGGATTTTTTAATATGTTTATTTATGTGGGAAGACGTCCCCATGGGCAAGGGGGGCATTGAACTGTTGGCCATTTCTGCCCCCCTTGGGGGCATATGGGACAAATCTTTTTTAGCCCATTGTCCCCAAGGGGAGCAGAAGCCACCTAGGCACCAGGGAGAGTGTGTGTGCTTTTTATTTTGTTTGGGGGGTGGCCCATTGGGCAAGGGTCGCTCCCCATGGGGACACACTACTAAAGGTATTTTCTGCCCTCCTTGGGGCAGATAGGCCTATTTTTTAGTAAGCCCATCTGCCCCTATGGCAGAATCCACGTAGGCATCACTTTCTAAATGCTTGATGGCAGAGTATTTGCATTTGTGAAAATTATTTTTCCTCCTTTTTGTTCTAGTTCAAAGCTTTTGCTTTCTTTGCTGTGGCTCCTTGCGGTTTGGCGGTGGTTGACCTGCGGTTTGCATAGTTCCATGTTATAGGTAAGTAAAAACAATTTATTCCAAAGGAGTATTGTTGCCATGCATGAATGACATGTTTGTAGGTGGTGTACTAAATGCAGGATTGTGTGTGAAATTGTCCTTAGATTTGTGCACAATGATATTTGAGTTGTCTTATTTCTAATTTGCTTTTCTTTCTTTCTTTTTAGCGGGATATCATTGGTGATTGCTGTGTCTGTGCAGAGTAGTTGCTGGTGAGTCAAGCTTTTTCAGGCAAGTGAGCGGTATAGTATTTGAGTTTATAACTCTTACTGACAAAGCTACACTTTCTTACTTATCTTACACAGTGCTGGTTGTTGGTGGTACATTTGTCCAGTTACTTTTCGTAGGAAAGATCATGCCTAGCTGCAGGATGACCGCTCAGCAGGTGGTTGGCATGCTTTTTAAGTCATTGTCTGATCATAATTATGAGCTGGACTCTGCATCTGTGGCAGAGGAGGAAGTGAGAAATTCTGGCAGTGAAGTTTCTGTCAGAGAGCAATCTCCTGATGAGGAAGCCACTCTCAGTGCAGATGAAGGGCCTGTTTTACAGGAGGTCACTGGTGTGCCATTAGAGCAGCAACCTGGGGCTGAAAGGTTTCCCGATAGAAGACCTGAACTCTGGCTTTGCCCCAAACATGGAGCAGCCAGAGTTGCCTGTTTTTACTGGTCTCCCTGGGTGTAGAGTCAATAGAGAGAACTTTTTGCCTGTCAATTTCTTTGAGTTATTTATGGATGATGTGTTTTTAGAAGAGATTGTTGAGCAGACTAATTTGTATGCGGAGCAGTTTTTGAGGGACAACGCTGCTAGACTTAAGCCACACTCTAGAGCTACCCAGTAGATTCCCACAAATTGGGAAGAGATAAAATGTTTTTGGGGTTTGACTCTTTTGATGGGCTTGATAAGGAAGATGTCACTGGCTTCTAATTGTTCTACTAGTCCCTTGATGGTAACAGCTATATTTCCTGCAACCATGAGTCGTAATCGGTATTTGCTTCTTCTTAGGATGCTGCATTTTGTTGACAATGCTATAGCCTTGCCACAAGATCACCCTAATTCTGACCGTCTTTGTAAGATTAGGCCTGTCCTTGATCATTTTGTAGATCGGTTTTCAGAGGTCTATGTTCCTGGCAAAGAAATAGCTGTGGACGATTCTTTGGTCCTCTTCAAGGGTCGTTTGGTTTTTAGGCAGTACATTCCTAGCAAAAGGGCACAATAAATTATATATGCTGTCTGAAAGTAGTACAGGATATGTTTATAGTTTCCGTGTCTGTACTGGTAGGGATTCCAGTATTGACCCCCCTGGTTGTCCTCCCACCTTTGGAGTTACTTAGAAAATTGTGTGGGAACTTGGAAGACGACTGTTCAACAAAGGTCACCATTTGTATGTAGATAACTTCTACACTGGAGTGCAGTTGTTCAAGGAATTGTTTAGAGTGGACACTGTTGCCTGTGGCACAATTCATTGTAACCTGAAAGGCTATCCAAGGGAGCTTGTCTGTAAAAAACTTGAGGGGGGACAGTGCAGTGCCTTGCGGAATGATGAGCTGCTAGCTTTGAAATTTTCAGACGAGGGATGTCTACATGCTAAGTACCATCCATGATGAGAGTACTTCCCCCGTGACAGTTTGGGGCCAGGTTGCTGAAGTGCGCAAACCTGTGTGCATTTTAGATTATAATAAGCACATGGGAGGTGTAGATAAAGTTGATCAGAGGTTGGAACCTCATACTGCTATTCGTAAGTCTTACGTTTGGTATAAGAAGTTATCAATTCACCTCTTCCACTTAGCCACTTTTAATGCTTTTATTGTGTTTAAGGATAGGTCTCCAGAGTCAAAGATGATATTTGTGAAATTTCAGGAGTCAGTGATATAGAGCCTTATTGTGGTGGAACAGGCAAGAGTTCCTAGAGAAGCAGTGGTGGAGGATGTGGCTAAATTGAAAGATCGCCACTTTGCTGAGCACATTCCACCCACGCCCAAAAAAGACATTCCAGCTAGGAAATGTAAAGTCTGTGCTCGAAGAGGTATCCGGAGGGAGACTCAAATGTCCTGCCCAGATTGTCCTTCAAAGCCTGGGCTGTGTGTGGGTGGTTGTTTCAAGAATTACCACACCCAGAATTACTGGGAACTACCATGAGTGTAAACTGCCTGTTTTATATTTTCATGTGTTCAGTTTCATGGTTGGCATTTCTGTCATGTACTTAGTTAGAGCTTTTGTGTTGGTAGTTTTGAAATTATTTCTAATTAGTTAGTGGTTTCTTTGTTTTTAAAACAAAAAAAAGTGATGCCATTGTGTATGGAGTGGCGCTTGGCTGATGGTGTACATATTGACTTACTGTTGGCTACTGCAACACACTGCCAGACAAACACCAGTCCACACACTCCCATCAGGTGGTGTGATTGCTGTATCAGGCATGTGGGCTTTTGCAAGTGATGGGCCCTGGGGTGGCGCTGTCTGTCGATGCAAGTGTTGTAATGTGCTGGGCCCGTGGCTGGCAGCCTGAATGTTCTTGTGCATGCCATGTATTAAAGGTGTGTGAATGGACTGTAAAGGGGTTGGTGCCTTGCCGTGGCTTTACAGCTCACGAGCTGTGAGTCATTGGTTCAGTTTTTTTGCCTTTCTGTTATTAACAGTGCATTTCATTTTTGTGAAATCTCTTGTTAATAAAATTTGATCCACTGAACCATCACTCACCCTCGTGCCAAATCCAACCAGTATGTGTGGTAAAAATGACAAGACCTGCTCCGCTGTAATCAGGCGTCTCAGCACACCTGTGACACGCTAGGTGTCTCGGGTGGAACCCCGATGTTGAAGCATGCCACCAACTTGGTTGGTGGGTGAGGGGTCTTTTTAACATAACCTAAGAGTGTTTCTTTTCACAATTTTAGTGTTTGGGACATCACATAAGTATGTGGACACAAGAAAATGATCTATTGCAAAACTACCTGTGTGTGGGGGGGCACCTATGTTTTTGTTCCCGGGTGTGGCCTTCATCTAGGGAAACCTACCAAACCCAGACATGTTTTACAAATAGACCAAGGAGGTGTGGCGTCCCCGGATCCTCCAACATTTTCTTACTCAGACTCCAAGGCAAACCTCAAAATTTGCTTAAAAAATCATATTTTTTTCATTTTTCTTTGTAGGATCACCGCTGCGGCACAAATTTCCTACCACCCAGCGTTCCCCTCAGTCTCCCAAGTAAAATGATGCCTCACTTGCATGTGTCTCCAAAGCAGAGTCAGCCTAAAAGATGTATAAAAAGAAAAATATCAACTCGCTGTGCTATCCCTTCAATCTCTACAGGTTGTTGGCATTTTTCTGTTGCAGGCACCTGGGCCACCCACACAAGTGAGGTATCATTTTTATCGGGAGACTTGGGGGAACGCTGGGTGGAAGGAGATTTGTGGCTCCTCTCAGATTCCATAACTTTCTGTCACCGAAATGTGTAGAAAAAGTGTTTTTTTGGCCACATTTTAAAGTTTGCAAAGGATACTGGGTAACAGAACCTGGTCAGAGTCCCATAAGTCACCCCATCTTGGATTCCCCTAGCTGTCTAGTTTTCAAAAATGAGCAGGTTTGGTGGGTTTCCCCAGTGCCGGCTAAGCAAGAGGCCAAAATCCACAGCTAGGCACTTTGTAAAAAACAGCTCTGTTTCTTTCTGAAAATGTGATGTGTCCACATTGTGTTTTGGGGCATTTCCTGTCATGGGCGCTAGGCCTACCCACACAAGTGAGGTACCATTTTTATCGGGAGACTTGGGGGAACACTGGGTGGAAGGAACTTTGTGGCTCCTCTCAGATGCCAGAACTTTCTGTCACCGAAATTAGAGGAAAAAGTGTTTTTTTGGCCCAATTTTGAGGTTTGCAAAGGATTCTGGGTAACAGAACCTGGTCAGAGCCCCACAACTCACCCCGTCTTGGATTCCCCTAGGTGTCTAGTTTTACAAAATGCACAGTTTTGCTGCGTTTCCCCAGGTGCCGGCTGAGCTAGAGGCCAAAATCCACAGCTAGGCACTTTGTAAAAAACAGCTGTTTTCTTTCTGAAAATTTGATGTGTCCACGTTGTGTTTTGGGGCATTTCCTTTCCAGGGCGCAAGGCCTACTCACAGAAGGTAGGTACCATTTTTATCTGGAGACTTGGGGGAATACAGAACAACAAAACAAGTTTTATTGCCCCTTGTCTTGCTCTAAAATTTTTCCTTCCAAATGTAAGACAGTGTGTAAAAAAGACGTCAATTTGAGAAATGCCCTGTAATTCACATGCTAGTATGGGCTCCCCGGAAATCAGAGATGTGCAAATAACCACTGCTTATCAACACCTTATCTTGTGGCCATTTTGGAAATACAAAGGTTTTCTTGATACCTATTTTTCACTTTTTATATTTCAGCAAATGATTTGCTGTACCCCCGGTATAGAATGAAAACCCATTGCAAGGTGCAGCTCATTTATTGGCTCTGGGTACCTAGGGTTCTTGATAAACCTACAAGCCCTATATTTCCCGCAACTAGAAGAGTCCAGCTGACGTAACGGTATATTGCTTTTAAATATCTGACATCGCAGGAAAAAGTTACAGAGTAAAACGTAGAGAAAAATGGCTGTTTTTTTCACCTCAATTTCAATATTTTTTTTATTTCAGCTGTTATTTTGTGTAGGAAACCCTTGTAGGCTCTACAGAAATGACCCCTTGTTGAATTCAGAATTTTGGCTACTTTTCAGAAATGTTTAGCTGTCTGGGATTCAGCATTGGTTTCACACCCATTTCTGTCACTAACTGGAATGGAGGCTGAAAGCACAACAAATAGTAAAAATGGGGTATGTCCCGGTAAAATGCCAAAATTGTGTTGAAAAATTGGGTTTTGTGATTCAAGTCTGCCTGTTCCTGAAAGCTGGGAAAATGGTGATTTTAGCACCGCAAACCCTTTTGTTGATGCCATTTTCAGGGGAGACACCCACAAGCCTTCTTCTGCAGCCCTTTTTTCCATTGTTTAAAAAAAAATGTAATTTTTGCTGTATTTTGGCTAATTTCTTAGTATCCTTCAGGGGAACCCACAAAGTCTGGGTACTGCTAGATTCCCTAGGATGTTGGAAAAAAAGGACGCAAATTTGGGGTGGGTAGCTTATGCGAAAAAAAAGTTATGAGGGCCTAAGCATGAATTGCCCCAAATAACCAAATTTGGCACAGGAGGAGAAAAGGCCTGGAAGTGAAGGGGTTAAGCAGATGTAACTTCCAGATGGAACAGATAACCAGTCCATGTTTGGTATCTTTGAAACTGTAATGAAAAATCCTCTCTTATGGTAAAGTCAGATTTTAAATTACAATTTTGAAAATGCCACTTTTAGAAAGTTTGCATTGTCCTGCCTTAGCCATGTACTGCCTGCAGCCACTGTGTCATATGACTGGGTGTAGTTGGTAGTTGTGCTATGTGTATTCCTCCTAGGTAGCCACACACAATAGAAGGTTTAGATATGGCTAAATGGGCCATTGCTGGAAGGATTAGGTCGAAGTTGAGCACAGCCCAACTTACGCTAGAATAGGCTGTGTCCTGCCTCCATGCAAAAGACTGCATACCCCCGGGAGTTAGCCAGGAGATAGGGTACAGAAGGCAGGAAACCTGTGCACTTTAAAAGGAAACCTCTAGAAGCTTCTCCTACTTCAAAGGAGGCACCTGGTGAAAATATTGACATCAAATGCAATCTCTTCAGTACACTTTTGAACTGTGGAGACTTTCCCAGGAAGAAGGCCTGTTGTTCTGTTAAAAGGGCTACCACTCTACTGGACTACTTCTCTGATGGCCTACTGCCTTACTGGATTGCTGTGCTGGTGCCCTCCAGCCTAAGCCAGAATGATCGGACTTATACCTGAAATCAGGACTCCCAGAGTGACTCCAAGGACTAGTCTGCTGGCCTCCTGTTCAGAGCTAGAGGGGCATAACAGGCTCCCAACCACCTAAAGCAGCACCCAGCTTCAGCTGGAGCCAGCCTCTAACCCCCACGTGGTACCTCACAAGTCACAGACCATTGATGTGGCCTTACTGGAGTTGCCTTGCAGTTCTTGGGCTCTTTGTGACCGAGAACGGGTCTGTTGGCATCAAAACTTTGTTGCTCGCACTGCTCGCGAGCATAAAGTTTCATCAACCCAACTTTCACGCTACAGCATTGACCGCTCGGGGGGAGTACCATGCGAAGCTTTGACCAGACCATTTGTGACAACAAAAAGATCTTTGTGCTACAGCAATGACTGTCAGCATACTTCCCTGTTCCTCGTGGCCCCTCCAGCGTGCACAGGACTGCTTGTGCTGGACTGGGAAGTGACTTTCCAGCAGGATTGAACCGGTCCCTGATTCCAATCCGAACTCCATTGTGGTCAGCCTGAACTTGTGACTGTCTTCGGGTCTCGCACGACCAGATCTCCATGAGAGGCATTTGGGCTTTTTGGCACTATTTTCACTTTAAACTTTGAAATTGCATATCTCTAGTTTTTTTTTTTTTATGTCTAAATACTTATTAAATTCTGTTCCATTTTTCTAGACTGTGTGGGATTTTCCTTGCATTGTGTTTTAACTTTATTGCTGTTTGAAGTGCTGCATAAGTACTTTGCACATTGCCGCTAAGGTAAGCCTGGCTGCTCTGTGCCTAGCTACTAGAGGGTTGAGCACAGGTTTATTTGGGACCTACTTGCGCCTCACCTCATCCTGACAAGGATTGTGGTTGCTGCTTGAGTAGGGTTCCCACTCCTCAACCACTATCCCAACTTCTTACAATGAAATACACCTTTCAACAAATAATGAATATGATTAGCAATATCCATGCACTTCCAAATGAGTTTCATGAACAAAATATTTCAAACACAATTAAAACACCAGATGTGTCCAATCTATATTTAGCTAGTGTTAACGCAAATATCTTCGGTAGAAATTATTATTGAATGTTCGTAATGAATTATGAAGTAAGTGATTAACGTAGAAAAATAATGTCACGTTTGAAATTGTGACCTCGGAGAGCGATCACCAAGATTCAAAAATTATATTAAATGAATGTAGTAATATGTCATAATGAGAGATATCTCCTATGTTTTGCAGTGTATTGTAGGCTTAACTTGACTAAAGTCTTGGCCTATTTTTGCCAGGCCTCATGCAGAAGCTGTATTTCTAATGCACAATGAAAATGCTGATGAGTTGAACTAACCGTGAACTGCTCATTGTTAATAACATTTTGGTTAGCTAAAACCTTTGCATGAACCAACAGACAGTAGATGATGGGACAGAAATGTAGCAAATAGTGTGTAAAGCGCTCTGAGTGTACTTTCCCAGGACTTGATCAATGAAGGCACTGACTGGAGAAGAAGATGCAACATTTTCAATACCTGGCAAGCCAGATGATGAGAACATCGTATAGTGAACCAATTAACAACCTGAGAACTGTGTCAGTCAGTCAACACAAGCTTTATTCGATCCCATATCATCAAAGCAATACATAATAAATATTATCATAAAAATATAAATACAGTTTCATTTTAAAATCATAATACCAAGTATAAGGTCACATCCACTAACCCATCTAAGGATCTCATCTGAGCATTCCTAAAAACCATTGCTAATATAAAAATTACGTATGCGCCATGCTGACAATAAGTATTTGCTAACGGCGTATATTAAAACTTTAGAACAATGACTTTTTAAAATCCTCAAGGCTAATGCACATTTCCTTATACCCATTTCCCAACACAAATTACGGATCCACTTGGACCTAAAAGATGAATATGCGGGACAAAAAAACATAAAATGCTCGACAGTTTCAGAGGAAATATCACACACAGGCATATGTAATTTGTTACATTTACATCCCATCTGAACATCACGGTGTTCAAAGGCAAAGTCCCAAAGCGGAATCTAGCATATAGGCTTTTGCCTAAGATGTCGGGTATAATATCTAAATATTGTTTAAACTGTGGATACCACTTGATGTCGATAAAAAGATTGGTTAGGCGACCACAGGATTTGCAATTAATGTAAGCGTTCCTCACATAAGACCAGTAGACACGCTTCAACACTTTTGAGTGAACTTTCTCTAGCTTATGGGGGTTCTCCCAAATGTCTCCCAGACCCAAGTTCTTAAACCAACTAGATACATGCTTGGCCCATGGAGTAGAGAGAGAGTTAGAGCATTTTAGAGCATTTTAACAGATCTAGGAGTGAGACCTTGTATACATCTAATTTGGGAATGGTCCATAGCCTTACCCAATATAAAAGAGGTCTTAAAATAATTAGGTCGGCTATCCGTTTTAGTCCCAAGTCTAGAAACAATGGAATCAATGGGGTGCTAGGAGGGCAGGCACACAGAGCCCTCGCAAAACTATTCTCTCCGATGGTTAACCTATTGCTATCAGAAAAGCCCCATACCTCCGCACCATAGACAGCAGCTCTCTGTGCCTTAGCAGCATAGATCTTGATGGCTGGGGTATTGTTTTTACCATTGTGCCCCTATAAAAGTGCAGAATAGATGCTGCACTATGCTATAGAAGTCCAGTACTTTTATTGACCTTTTCTTCCCAAAGTAGATTATCAGTAAGCCTCATACCTAAATAATCAATAGCGCTAACCTTATCCAGGGGATCACCATCTAGAAAAATGGTACACTTAATCCGCGACCCAGAACGCAGAGCCATCAACTTCGTTTTCTTAGAATTTAGCTCTAAACCATAATCCTGACAAAATGCATTAAATCTGTCAATGAGGATTTGTAAGCCCATGGGAGTCTTGGAAATAAGAACTGTGTGATATTAGAATTCATAGATGTGAGTTATTAGTTAGAGTAAAATGGTGATTGATTGACCAATTAGGAATTGGGGGATATTCTGGGTGACTTTTATATAACCACATGTCAGAGTGGATAGAGGGCAGACCTTATTCCGCAATTGATGCGATACTGGGAAGAAGATTTGAGATTCTGTCTTTGGGCTCATGCCCTTGAGAGCCTGATGCGATGCTGGTCATCTGATAACCTGAAGATGTAGACTGACTTTGTGGCTGATCTATACCGAGGATAGGTAGTTATGACAATGTGACTGAATTACCTTTAGTGTCTTTTCTTTCTAGGTACCAACTGCGCTGTCTAATAGTTTTTCTCTTAGCTAGATGTTTTTCAAATTTATGTTCTAAACTGGTTTTGCATGACATCCCACATGCTGATGCTAATTTGGGTTAGTTGAGGTATCCTACTCTGTGACTCTGACAGAATTTTGAAGACAAATGATTGACGGACTGATTTGCTGAACTCTGCTACTTATGTTGACACATTTGCCTTTGATTCTATTGATGATTTATGCTAATGCTCTAGAACATATCATGATGCAATTTTGACTAGGTTATGCTTTTGCTGTTTACTAATGAATTAATGAGAGAATTGTTTTGAATTGAATTAAGTTTGAAATAAATTCATGACTTAGTATTGTAACAAATAATGAAATAAAATTACTGAACGTATACTGAGTTGTGGTTATTCATGACTGAAAGGTCATGGTGTGATGATTATTAATTGTTGATTAATGACTAGATTAATGGTGATTGAGTTCTGTGTATTGATTAATGAGAAACATTGGTCACATCATGGCTAGGATACTCCATGCGAATCAGATGGTTAATCGACCTATGCGTGTCTCCTTTTAAGTTTGCTTATTAAGGACCAGACGTGCTAGCAGTTTTTGGTAGCAGAGGATGGTTAGTTTCCTTGGAGAACTTGTTATGTGGTGACCAACGGTTATGGTGGTAGTTTGAGTTAAGTTAGTTGTTCATTATTATTGTGATTTGGATTTTTGTTTTTCGAGATGGCAATTGTAGCAAGAATGATGTCCCCTTAAGCCCAGAAATGACTTTGTCAGATCCTGCATCCTGCTAGTAGAGTTGGGTATGTTCTCTGCATTCTAGTGATAGTGTGAAAGTGATAGATTGCGCTTGCAAACCTTATGCAAATCACAGGTGAATTGTGACGTATGTGAGGGAAGGTAGGAAGTCTGCGTACTCCATATGAGGTTTTAGTAGGAGTGTGCGTACTCTACAGTATGAGAGTAGGGAAGTCGTCGAACTTCATATGTGTGTGGTGCTTTGTGCTAAAAAATTGTCCACGTGGTTGTTGTTGATGTACGGACCCTGTGTGGTCTAAGACTCTGGAGTATATTGACAAGTGTAGGAGGCACTTGGTTATATGTTGTAATCTGTCTGGTTTATGTAGGTTGGTCGAGCGTGGTCAACAAATCTGTGTGCGAGTTAAAAGAGTAGGAGAAAAATGTTGACCGAGATTTGGCCAGTCCAATGTGCACCAGGGCAGACCCATTGATCAGTTGAGAGTAAAATTTGCAGGTCGAATTTTGCTTGCGAATGTGGGAGACTGAGAAAGAGGAATAGCTGCATGAGCATAAGGGCCATCAGTGAAAATCCGTAAGGTCTCTGAAGCGATTGTGTTACCTTCCTGTAGTAAACCAGCAGATTTGTTTTGGTTGGTTTTTGGTTAGTGCTTGCAATAATTTGCATTAGTTTTGTGTGAATTGGAATTTAGGAGAACAAGCCTCAAGACTTTTTCAGCCGCAGTGTGTGTGAGTGTGACGTAATTTGAGCCGCGCTGGGATAGGTTGGTTAGTGAGAAGAGTCGTGAGTGGATTGGCAGCTGTCCCTGAGAGTCAATTGGTTGAGAAAGCGGATGAAGGGAATCCTGGGAGTAAAAGTAATTTACTGATTTTGATTTGAATACACAAAAATTAGAAAAGATGACATTTTTCAAAGCGTTTTAGAGGGCCATGAAGGGTGATACATACATTAAGGCGATGATAGCGCATCCTCACACCTCCATTTCCTCCATTCGCAAGCTCCGAGATTCCGAGAAAGTCTTTGGGAATTAGGGCATCATCATCTCTCCCACTTGTTTTATCAAAGAAAATTATAACTTGAATCCGTCTATTGTTCGGATGGGGTCCCAAAGGGCGAAACCATCAATCTCTGCTACCATCTACTGATAGCGCGTCCAGTCTTTATACATTTCTTATACTTGGACACGCCGGAGGTCGGTGAACCTTTTAACTGAGTTGGGTTCTCCTCATCCAAGAATAGTCAGATCACTTGAATCAATAATCAATAACCATTATAATCAATACCCAATACTTAATTAATAGATCAAATAACACATTAGGAATCAATAACAATCAGTATTTTGACGCACCATGACCTTTCAGTCATGAATAACCACACCAGTTTATTAAAAGTTAATGAGTTTATTTTCCCTATATTAACAAAGCTAGCACAATATATGTAAGTCTCAAAATCAAATGATATACGTATATGAACATTACTAGCTGTCCATAGTGACGGAAGAAATGCAATCTGCACAAAATCTGGATTATAATGCACTCGGTTATAGCAATGCAAATCACTAATATAAGCAACTGAATTTGACTAATTGCATACATCGGTCAGCATAACAAGATTTCAATTCAGCATGGTGCATCAAGTGAATACCTCAACTAACCTCTAATTAGCATTGGCATGTGGGGCTTCATGCAAAACAAATTTAGTCAACACAAATTTAGAAAACTTCTAGCTTGGGCCCTATCAAAATAAGCAGTTGGTACCTAAGAAGGAAAACACAATGCATAATACAATTATCCTTTCATATTTACCAAATACAATCAGCATTCAAGGAAAATTCTTCGTCCTTCAGGTACCGGTTCGATCAGCATGGGGCGAATTTCAAAGGGGCAAAGTTAAAGCAAGTTTCCTTGCGGCAGCAAGGAGAATGGGGCAAAAGTTACTGCATGGACAGGACGGGGCAAAATTAAAGTTAAAGTCTCTAGGGTGGGAATTCTTAAAGTCTCTTTCTCTGCGGCAGAGAAAAGGCATCAAAATTTCATATAAAAGGGCATCTTGAATCAGGCTTCAAAATGGCATCAAGGAAAAGGGCTGTCTTCTCTTTGTCCGGTGGGTTTAAGTAAGAAACATTCCAAATTCTTCAGGGTCTTCCATTGGAGGGTTCATAGGGTGGCTTCCTTTTGACCAATGAATAGTGTCTTTCTCTTAGTACTCATTTATGCATAAGGTGTCCTTGGAGCCTTGGAATACAAGTTGCAACAAAGTTTGCCAATTAATTCAATATCAGAGCTTTTATTGTCTGCACCTGCAGAAGCTGACCTTGCTTCAAAGGGGATGAATCTAGCCTAGCACGAAACCTTGAGATAAGTGTATTAGTCATTTCTACTGGAAAAATACAACCTTTAAGTAAAAGAATATGTCTTTGTTAACACAAGTGAAAACCAGGCAGTTAAATTTTGAGGTCAGGCAACTAGGCCAAAGCCTCTGCTAAATTAAAGCTACGCATAAAACAGTTTCAACAAGAAAATCATAGAATACATTTGCAATTATGACAGATTACTACATTTATCGATTCTTCATGATTAATTAAGCTTGTTTATAATAATGGCGAACTACCCCGTGGGCACCTTTTCCCACGTACATTATTTTTCTTTACTAAAATCACAAAACCTTATACGATTTTGTTACATGATATATGAATATTTGTTAGCCTTTCTTTTTCTGCTTCATCAATCCCTCCTCTGATGACTAATTATGTCATCACATCAAATCTTCCATCACAAATTTTATTTAATTAAAATTCTGTTTTAGTAATTTGGCACTTCAGTCAGTTCTCTTTTTGTTCCCTTTGATTTTTCTCTGTATATTGCTACTATTTAATTTTGTTCTTTCTCTTCTCTTCTCCTATTGTTTCTTGATTTCAATATTTTAATAGCTTTCCATATTCCCCAAATACCTAATAAGCAAATTAATATTATTAATATTCATTTTACTATTTTTAGTAATATTCCATTCCAAATGTTGCTGAGCCAATTTCCCACGGAAGCAAATCCTTTTCCAACCTTTTTCCATACTCCTGGTTCCTTCAATTCTTTCAAATCTGCACTCTCGTTAGTTAAATTTGTAAGCATTTTCCTAATTTGCCTTCTGTTGTCTGGAATATAGGAACAACAGTGACGTGCACTAAGCATTTTGAAAACGCCTCCATTCTTTGCTAACAGAATGTCTAAAGCAAGCCGATTTTGAAGAGTCATAGCTCTTTCTGCAGCAAGTTCAGCATCAATCAGGATTATGGCTCCTGAGAATTTTGTCAGCATGTTATCCACAACAGTAGACAACTTTCGTATTTTGATTGAATTCAATATGACTCCTACTGAAGGAATCATCGCTCCAAATATATTTCCTACCACACCAGAAGCTGTCTCCCTTTTTTGAATGCGATGTGATTCAGACAGCTTCGGAAACTTTTTTAAGTCATCCAGTTGATAAATCTTTGGAAATACTATTCCCAAATAACACATCCCACACCATCCTTTAGGAAGACGATAATAGGCGTTAAGTCCACAAATATAATATACCCCTGGAATAACTGGGTCTTGTCCATTCAGCATGAACGTCCACTTAGCCTGAAACGAAAACGTATGTTTGCATTCACTCGTTCCCACAAAAATTGTGTCATAATATGATTTAGGTCTATATATGCAAAGATTCCCTATATGTAATGCATCTAAAGCTAATTTCCCTTGTGTCTTTATTGCGGCAAAAGCATAGTTATCTACAGATGTCCTTTAGTGGAGTTCCCTTTCTAATTTCTCCTTTACCATTTTCCTCCTAGCTTCAGTATGCTCTAAAAAGCTCTTTTCTACGGGTGAAAGTGAGCATGTAAGGTTGTATCTATGAGAGTGGACTACAGGAAAAGGCAATAGTGGTTCAAAGAAACCCCTAACTATTTTTATATATTAATCCCTTGCCACTTTACTCAAGTACTCTATTATAGGAACATATGGAAATACGACGTCATGATTGGAATAGAAGTATTGAATAGACTCCTGGCCATAAAATCTTGTCACTAGCAAGCTACATGAAATTCCATATGTAAGCGGCATGCTATGATATGTCACTCCTTCTATTACTGAGGTAGGTATTTGTGTGCACACATAACAATCTTTCGCATCCATTGTCTCAACATACTCATTCAGCAAGCGATAGAAGACGTTAGAGGAGAGCTCTTTTTTGTCGTGTGAATATTTCTCGTCTTGTTCAAGTTTCTGCAAGGGAGTTAATTCAGTAGGAGTTTTAGAAGTAGAAGCATCATTCGTGTCTCTTTCATTCTCTCCATGCATTCCAAAAACTATTGCTATAATTATTAGTACACATGCAGTTATTAGACCTATACACATGTATTTACAACATTTCATTTTGTGTCCTTTTGTAGTACTGCCTGACATGATCTATATAGAATCAGAAAATTGAAGACACTTTATCAAATCAAATTTGCAGATATATATAAAGCTGAACGAGTTAGATGCTCACACAGTTTTCTTTAGCAGCTTAGTCTCTCATCGGTTTAGCAGCTTTATATCAAAATCGGTTTCAAAGTCAATCAAGTTATCAATGTCTAATCCGGTTCAAAAGTCAATCAGGTTTTCAATGTCTTTTTCGGTAATGTTCATGGAATTTCACTTTTCAAGTGCCAAAATGTCGTTCTGCTTCTTCGTTTTCAAGACTGAGAGATAGAAATTCGTCTGACCAATCGTTAGTGGCTGTGTATGCCCACTCTGGACCAGAATATCTTCTGCTCGGTATTCTTTTCCTTTTCAATTTTGCATCTCCTTTTGATTCTCTTTCGCTTATGTCTTGTCCTTTGGTTGTGTCTTTTTCTTCACTCGGTGTTGTTATTACAATAGACACTTCTTTTCTCCTTCAATTTTGGCCCTTCATTTTCTTTTAATATTTCTTTAGTCTTTGATTTCACTGGCAATATGCTTTGCCTCCGTTTCGCGCTGCTTTCACCTGATGGACCTGCAACCGGTTCTGGAAGAACTTGAACGATTACACTCTGTTCTGTCTTGTCTCCTTCCCCTAGGAGGTCAATCAAGTTTTCTCTTTCTTTTCCTGTATCGTCTGCTTCTGGGAACGCCCTCCTCTGATTAGGCTCTCCTGCTTCTTCACCTGTGACAGGCTCTTTGTCACCTTCAGGATCTTTGTCAATTTTTTAGGCTTCTTCTCTGTTGTCCTCAAAAGGATTGACTGCGTCTTCCTCAGAAAATATTTCTTCTGTCTCGATTTCTTGTCGTTCACTTTCAGGCTCTCTTTGTTCTGTCTCAGTGCCTGGTACTTTCCTATCAGTTGCTGATAACTTAAATGCTTCAATTTCCTCCTCTGTGGGACACGTCACCCTTTTCGTGTGACTGGCGTGAATCCAGTTGGGAACTCCCGCACACTTCACAGCGGTGGTAGCTGTCAGAATCACCTGAAAAGGTCCTTTCCAACGGGGTTCCAGACACAACTTCCTCACGTGCTTCTTTATCACGACCCAGTCACCTGCTTTCAGGGCGTGTCCTGGACCTTGGATCGGTGGCAAGGTGGTTGCCTCCACCTGGTGAGAAAAAGAGCGGACCACATCAGCCAGACCTTTGCAGTAGTCCAATACCATATCATTGGTAATATTTACAAGAGCATTTGCAGGAACTACTGGAAGTCTCATGGCTCTGCCCATGAGGATTTCATGCAGTGATAGTCCAGTTTTTCTATCAGGTGTGTTTCTCATTGACATTAACACCAAAGGCAATGCGTCAGGCCATTTCAAGTTTGTGGATGCGCATATTTTCGCCATCCTTGATTTCAATGTGCCATTCATTTGCTCCAATAGTCCTGAGGCTTCAGGGCGGTAGCTACAATGCAATTTTTGCTCAATGTTCAGTGCTGCACACAGTAATTTGATTACTTCGTTATTGAAGTGACTTCCCCTATCTGATTCTAAAGAGATCGGGAATCCGAAATGTGGTATTAGTTCCCTCAAGAGTAGTTTTGCGACTGTGAGACTGTCATTTCTGCGTGTAGGGTATGCTTCAATCCAGTGACCAAAAATACACACAATCACCAACACATACTTCAAGCCTGCATGCATAGGCATCTCAATGAAATCCATTTGCATCCTGCTGAATGGACCACCTGCTCTTCAAATGTGGCTCAAATTTACTACTGTTCCCTTCCCTGCGTTCATTTGTTGGCAAATGACGCAACGATGGCAAACTGCTTCAGCAACTTGGCGGAATTTGGGATTAAACCAATCAATTTTGAATAATCTAATCATGGCATCCCTTCCAAGGTGGGCTTGTCCATGATACAACCTGGCCAATTGCGTTAAAAGACTGTCTGGCAGAACCAATCTCCCTTCACTTGAAACCCACAAATCATCTGGTTTCTTTATGCATTGTTGTTTGCTCCATGAGAGTTTCTCATCCTGACTGACATTATTTTGTAGGAACTTCAAATCTTCAATTGTGTCTACAACTTTTAGAGCAAAGGCGTCACTTGGTTAAAGTTCTGGCTCATTTATCAAGTTCCATTTGTCTCTGAGCAATATACAGTTCAATGCGCAAAACCTTGCGACTTGATCTGCATATCCATTTCCCAAAGAAACAAAGTCTTGTGATTTCGAGGGTGCACTGCATTTTACCACTGCTAGTTCTCCTGGTGACTGGATGGCATGTAACAATTCTCTTATTCTTTCACCATTTTTCACTGGTGATCCTGAAGAGGTCATGAAACCTCTCTGCGGCCACAATTGTCCAAAATCATGCACTATTCCAAATCCGTACTGACTGTCAGTGTAAATGGTGACTTTCTTTAATGCGGAAAGTTGGCAAGCTCTAGTAAGGGCTACTAGTTCCGCTACCTGTGCAGAGTGAACTCCCTGAAGCCAAGATGCTTCCAGAACACCAGTTATCGTACATACAGCATATCCTGCTTTCAATATTCCTAGTGCATCTCTTGAACATGAACCATCAACAAAAATAATTTGATCATTTTCTTCCAATCGGGTGTCTTTGATATCAGGTCTTGGTTTTGTACAAAATTCAGTCACCTGAAGACAGTCGTGCTCAATGTCTTCAGAGTTCTCAATTTAGACATTTTCACTGGGGAACAAAGTTGCTGGATTCAACGTAGTGCACCTTTTCAGCTGCACATTGGGTGATCCCAAAATTATTGTCTCGTACCTTGTAAGCCTAGCACCGGCCATGTGCTGTGTTCGGGAACGTGTCAAAAGTATTTATACTGAGTGAGGGACCATAACTGTTAAAGGATGTCCCATCACTATTCCTTCACTCTGATTTAGGCTTATACCAACTGCTGCTACAGCACGCAAGCATCCTGGTAAGGCTGCTGCGACTGGATCCAAAGCAGCTGAAAAATATGCTACTGGTCTGTTTACGCCACCATGGGCTTGAGTCAAGACAGACAAGGAACATGCATTGCGTTCATGACAAAACAATGTGAAAGGCTTTGTGTAATCAGGCATACCTAAAGCTGGAGCTCTGCACATGCATTCCTTTAATTCAATAAAAGCATCCATTTCATCTCTTTTCAACACTATTTCATCCAGCGCATCCTTCTGGGTCAGTTTCAGTAAAGGTTTTGCTAGAGTTGAGATCATTGGCGACAATAGCTCACCATTCCCAAAAACTTTCTCACCTCTTTTCTAGTCTTGGGTGGACTCATTTGAAGTACACTTGTTATTCTTTCTTTCATGATTCTTCTCGACCCTTTCTCTATCTGATGACCCAAATATTTCACTTTCTTCTGGCAGAACTGTAATTTTGAAGGAGACACTTTGGCCCTCATTCTGACCCTGGCGGTCGGTGATAAAGCGGCGGCCAAGCCGCCAACAGGCCGGCGGTCTAAAATATGCAATTCTGACCCTGGCGGGAACCGCCAACACAGCCCGCCGTATTAACACTCCGCCCGCCACGGCGGTACAAACAAACAGCGCGGCGGTCCCCGCCAACAGCCAGGCGGCAGACAATGTACCGCCCACCCTATCACGACCCACCAATCCGCCACCTTTTCCGGGGCGGGAGCACCGCCGATAAGAACACGGCGGAAACAGACTACGAACGGGAAAACGCTCACCTCTACGCACTCCACGCGAGATTCCGGCAGTATGGAACCAGAGTTGCAGGTCATCCCCGCACTCCTATACCTGCTCATATACCAGGAGCAGGCCCGGCGGCGCGGAAGACATCGGTGAGTACTGCACCTACGACACAGGGGAGGGAAAAGATTACCGGCACACACCCACCCACCCACACCCACTACAACACACACATCAATGCATTCCCACAGATCACTGTCACAACCCACAAACCACCCCCCTCCGAAATAATGCAAAGACCAAAATAAGAGATCATAAACGGGCAGATATATTGAAATATGTACACCAGTAATCCCAATAAATAAATAAACTATGTACAAAATATACACAGCTACTAAATGTAGTCCAACCACTGTCCGTGGATCACAGGGGTCCTGTGCAAAGGGGCAAGGCCCAGTCCCACGACAAGAACTCCACGGAGAGAACACTGCAGGGGCATCAGAAAGAAAATAGGACAGGCACCTCAGGGGGAAGGGAAGGGGGGGCACCTCAGCCACTTGAGTACACGACGCCAGATCCACGAGGGGACTCCATGACCACTGGGCCATCCTGGGGAGTGCTAAGCCACAGTCCATACAGTCCATACAGTGGGTGGCCTGCCCACTGGGCCATCCTGGGGAGAGCAAAGCCACAGTCCAAACAGTCCATACAGTGGGTGGCCTGCCCACTGGGCCATTCTGGGGAGTGCAAAGCCACAGTCCATACAGTCCATACAGTGGGTGGCCTGCCCACTGGGCCATCCTGGGGAGTGCAAAGCCACTGTCCATACAGTCCATACAGTGGGTGGCCTGCCCACTGGGCCATCCTGGGGAGAGCAAAGCCACGGTCCAAACAGTCCATACAGTGGGTGGCCTGCCCACTGGGCCATCCTGGGGAGAGCAAAGCCACGGTCCATACAGTCCATACAGTGGGTGGCCTGCCCACTGGGCCATCCTGGGGAGAGCAAAGCCACGGTCCATACAGTCCATACAGTGGGTGGCCTGCCCACTGGGCCATCCTGGGGAGTGCAAAGCCACGGTCCATACAGTCCATAACAGACCCCACTGCCACTGGAGGAGGCAAGTTGGCCAGAGGACATCCTGCAGCCCTGCCCGAGATAGATCCTGCCCTGCCACGTCTGCCAAAGGGCCAGCGGTTCTTGCCTTGAAGGGCCCAGTTCAGCGGTTCTTGAGACGGCGGGGCCCAGCGGAGCGGTGCTTGAGACGGCGGGGCCCAGTTCAGCGGTTCTTGAGACGGCGGGGCCCAGTTCAGCGCTCCTTGCCTTGAAGGGCCCAGTTCAGCGGTTCTTGAGACGGCGGGGCCCAGTTCAGCGGTTCTTGAGACGGCGGGGCCCAGTTCAGCGGTTCTTGAGACGGCGGGGCCCAGTTCAGCGCTCCTTGCCTTGAAGGGCCCAGTTCAGCGGTTCTTGAGACGGCGGGGCCCAGCGGAGCGGTTCTTGAGACGGCGGGGCCCAGTTCAGCGGTTCTTGAGACGGCGGGGCCCAGTTCAGCGCTCCTTGCCTTGAAGGGCCCAGTTCAGCGGTTCTTGAGACGGCGGGGCCCAGTTCAGCGGTTCTTGAGACAGCGGGGCCCAGTTCAGCGGTTCTTGAGACGGCGGGGCCCAGTTCAGCGGTTCTTGAGACGGCGGGGCCCAGTTCAGCGCTCCTTGCCTTGAAGGGCCCAGTTCAGCGGTTCTTGAGACGGCGGGGCCCAGTTCAGCGGTTCTTGAGACGGCGGGGCCCAGTTCAGCGCTCCTTGCCTTGAAGGGCCCAGTTCAGCGGTTCTTGAGACGGCGGGGCCCAGCGGAGCGGTTCTTGAGACGGCGGGGCCCAGTTCAGCGGTTCTTGAGACGGCGGGGCCCAGTTCAGCGCTCCTTGCCTTGAAGGGCCCAGTTCAGCGGTTCTTGAGACGGCGGGGCCCAGCGGAGCGGTTCTTGAGACGGCGGGGCCCAGTTCAGCGGTTCTTGAGACGGCGGGGCCCAGTCCAGCGCTCCTTGCCTTGAAGGGCCCAGTTCAGCGGTTCTTGAGACGGCGGGGCCCAGCGGAGCGGTGCTTGAGACGGCGGGGCCCAGTTCAGCGGTTCTGGAGACGGCGGCCGGTCTATGGCCAACTGCTCATTGCCTGGTGGTGCCCTCCTGGGCAGCGGGGATGGTGCTCCTTCAATGCCCACCTGGGCTGTGGGTGGTGGGGCCCTCCTGGCCAGCTGGGCTGGGTCCTCCCTGGGCAGCGGCTATGGGGGTGGTGGGCTCTCCCGGGGCAGCTGTGCCGGTTCCTCCCGGGGCAGCGGCTATGGGGGTTGTGGGCTCCTCCTGGGCAGCAGGCCTGCTGCCTGACCTCTCCGACTTGCTGCCCTTGCCCTCCTTAGTCGTGGGCCTGTGGCCCTTTCCTCCCTTTGGAGCAGTGGCTGGTGACTGTCTCTGGGTGGTGTCCGGGGGGGATGTAGAAGGCGGGCTCCTGCGGCGCCCCTTCCGCCTTCTGCTCCTCTTCCCAGGGGGTGGGCTGGCTGTCCCCTTGCTGCTGGGCGAAGATCCAGACATGCGGGCTGGCGGGCTCCAATACCCCTGCACCCTTGTCAAGGGGGCTGCAGGGCTGGTGGTGGCTGAGGTGCTCTTCTTACCCCGACGAGAAGGAGGGGGGGGCTCAGGGTCAGGAAAGAAGTTAGTAGTGGCGAGGAAGAGTTTCTTGGGACAATGGAGAGTGGTAGGTACAGTGGGAATGGGAGTGGAGGGAGAGGATGTGGTTGTAGGTGAGTCACGTTTGCTGTCTTTGGGTGCAGGTGCAGGAGGGATAGGCTGTCGTGAGGTGGATGGCTGTTGGGTGGGTGGGTGGCTGCGTTTGTGTGGTGTGGAAGAGGGGGTGACAGACACAGTGGGAGAGGACACAGGGGACGTGTAAATGGCAGTGGGGGTGGTGACTGCACGTGTGCGGACTGGAGTGGAGGGTGTGCTGGTGATGGAAACACTGGCTGATGGTGAGGTGAATGGAGGTGTGAGTGTAGACGTCACAAGGAGGGAGGAGGGAGACGAGGAGGTGGGGGTCACAGAGGTGGTAGTGACTGTTGGCATGTCTGCATCGGAATGTTGCGTGTGTGAATGTCTGCGTGATCTGTGGTGCTTATGTTTGGATGAGCTTCTCTTGGGTGTTGAGGTGTGTGCAGGCTGGTCTGATGGTGTGGGTGGGACAGGCAGAGGAACAGGAGACTGGGAGGAGGGAGTTAGTAGAGGGAGGCAGGAGACAGGGACAATGGCTGCCGTCAGTGCTGAGGCCAGAGCCTGGAACGATCGCTGATGGGCAGCCTGACCCGAATGAATGCCCTCCAGGTACGCATTGCTGCGATGAACCTCCCTCTCCACCCCCTGGATGGCATTCAAAAGGGTAGTCTGCCCAACAATGAGCGTTCGGAGGAGGTCAATGACCTCCTCACTGAGGGCAGCGGGGGTAACAGGGGCAGGGCCTGAGGTGCCTGGGGCGAAGGAGATGCCCGGCTTCCTGGCAGAGCGGTCACGGGGCGAACGCTGAGGGGCTGCTGGGAGGGCGGAGATGGTGCGCTGGGTGGCGGCTGTACCTGTAATGGCGGGGGGCACGGATGGTGCCACCCCCGCAAGGGAGCCCCCTTCCGAGGACGTGTCCGTGTCGCTGCAGGGTCCAGTCGTCCCTGTCGTGGAGCTCCCCTCGCCCTCCGTCTCACTGGTCCAGTCTGACTCTGTGGCATGGCCCTCCTGGGCCATGTGAGATGCAGCTCCCTCCTGCCCCGATGCCACTTCTCCTCCGCCTGATGATGCTGATGCACACAAGCACAGAAAGACAAACAAAAAGGGGGGGGGAGAGAGAAATAAAGGGATATTGAGTACATGGATCTCCGGTACAGTTAGCGGACATGACAGACACAGATGCCCCCTGCACTAAGTTGCGCACTTGGGGTCCGCTACGCATTCCGTGGAACATGCCCTACACGCCTAGAGTTGACAACTGCACCCATGGATGACACGGCCCAGGGATGGCTGTACTGACAAACTACTGAGGGTGGTGGCTGGGGACACAGGGGCTTACGGGGGTGCCCAGCCTACAGATATCGCCCTGGCCTAGGGGGACCCCCAGCCCTCCTCCCCCACCCAGACACCTCCACTGCGCGACAACAGAGTAGATAATGCTTGTACTCACCCCCTTGTGTCTGCTGTGCTGCCCTCACGCGCCCATCCAAATCAGGGTAGGCCACCGCCAGGATCCGGAACATCAGGGGGCTCAGTTGACGGCAGGCACCCCACCTACGTTGGGAGGCCATCCCCAGCAGAGACTTGGCGGTCTTCTTGGTCCCGCGGCGGATGTCCTCCCACCTCTTGCGGCAGTGGGTGCCCCGTCGATGGTGGACCCCCAGGGTCTGGACTTCCTTGGCGATGGCACGCCAAATCCCGATCTTCTCATGGGTGCGGACCTATGTGACACGTACAGGGAGGGAGAAATACCACGTTCAAGTTTGTCAGCATTTTCCTTGCCAGTGGCCCAACGCCCCCCATACCCGCCAGACCCCCCGCCATGCCCCCCGCCAGGCCCAACATGCCCCCCATCCCCGCCATGCCCCCCGCCATGCCCCCGCCAGGCCCAACATGCCCCCCATCCCCGCCAGGCCCCCCGCCAGGCCCAACATGCCCCCCATCCCCGCCAGGCCCCCCGCCATGCCCCCCGCCAGGCACAACATGCCCCCATCCCCACCAGGCCCCCCGCCATGCCCAACATGCCCCCCATCCCCGCCAGGCCCCCCGCCAGGCCCAACATGCCCCCCATCCCCGCCAGGCCCCCCGCCATGCCCCCCGCCAGGCCCAACATGCCCCCCATCCCCGCCAGGCCCCCCGCCATGCCCAACATGCCCCCCATCCCCGCCAGGCCCCCCGCCAGGCCCAACATGCCCCCCATCCCCGCCAGGCCCCCCGCCATGCCCCCCGCCAGGCCCAACATGCCCCCCATCCCCGCCAGGCCCCCCGCCATGCCCCCGCCAGGCCCAACATGCCCCCCATCCCCGCCATGCCCCCCGCCATGCCCCCCGCCAGGCCCAACATGCCCCCCATCCCCGCCAGGCCCCCCGCCATGCCCCCCGCCAGGCCCAACATGCCCCCCATCCCCGCCAGGCCCCCCGCCATGCCCAACATGCCCCCCATCCCCGCCAGGCCCCCCGCCAGGCCCAACATGCCCCCCATCCCCGCCAGGCCCCCCGCCATGCCCAACATGCCCCCCATCCCCGCCAGGCCCCCCGCCAGGCTCAACATGCCCCCCATCCCCGCCAGGCCCCCCGCCATGCCCCCCGCCAGGCCCAACATGCCCCCCATCCCCACCAGGCCCCCCGCCAGGCCCCCAAGCCAGCCAGTGGCCCCAAATCCAGATTGAATTAAACTCACTTGTTGGTCTGGAGGACCGTAGAGTAGCGCATACTGGGGGAGGACCCCATCCACAAGTTTCTCCAACTCCTCTCCAGTGAAGGCAGGGGCCCTTTCCCCAGGCGCAGCAGCCATTGTCCCTTCCAGACCGAGGTCACAGCAACACTTGCAGTATAGGTCCTCTCCTGTGAAAGTTCAAGTCGCAAGTGGATAAGTAGATAGAAAATGGCGGTCACGTCCGCGGCGGTGCGTACCGCGGCGGTGCGTCCCGCCACCGCCGGCGCCCTTCGCCATTGGCTCCTGAAACCCATAGGCTTCAATGTTAACCAATGCGGCTTCGCGCCGCGGTCTTCGCCCGCCGCCCGCCGCGGTGTGCCACGCCAGCGCATTGACCTCACATCCCATTGTCACACTTCACAGGTCAGGCAGCCGCCATTTCCAGGGCCCACATGGCTCAATTTCAACTGCGTCACACAGGCCTAGGCCTTGCATAGCCACTCAGACACGCCATTCACTGCATAGAGAATCGTTTACTGTGCTAGCTGTGAGTACGTACCTGTGGGTTGCTTGACTGTGTGCTCCATGTTGTCCTTCCTAGGCACCGTCCGCTGGGTTGGGCGAGGAGACGGATGAATCCTCCCGTGTACCGACCGCTGGTGGACCTGTCGACAATGGAAGAACGCCACATTATCCTGACCTACCGTCTTAACCGTGCCACTATCCATGAACTGTGTGCCCAGCTGGAGCCCGACCTGATGTCCCCCATCCGCCAACCCACAGGGATTCCCCCTCTGGTGCAGGTCATGTCAGTACTCCATTTCTTGGCAAGTGGGTCATTTCAGACAACAGTGGGAATTGCTTCTGGGATGTCTCAGCCCATGTTTTCGAAGGTGTTATCCAGAGTGTTGTCTGCCCTGATGAAATCCGTGAGGAGCTACATCATTTTCCCTGAGGTGGGCGAATTGGCTACAGTGAAGGGTGATTTCTACGCCCTTGGACATATTCCCAACGTCATTGGTGCCATTGATGGGACCCATGTGGCTTTGGTTCCCACAAGAGACAGGGAGCAGGTGTACAGGAACAGAAAAAATTACCATTCAATGAATATCCAGGTGGTGTGTTTGGCTGACCAGTACATCTCGCATGTAAATGCCAAATTCCCAGGGTCAGTGCATGACGCCTACATCCTAAGGAATAGCAGCATCCCTTACGTGATGGAACAGCTACAGAGACACCGTGTATGGCTAGTGGGGGACTCTGGGTACCCCAACCTGTCGTGGCTACTGACCCCAGTAAGGAATCCCCGGACCAGGGCAGAGGAACGGTACAATGAGGCCCATGGGCGTACTAGGAGGGTGATCGAACGCACCTTTGGCCTCCTAAAGGCCAGGTTTAGGTGCCTGCATATGACAGGTGGATCCCTAATGTACTCACCTAAGAAGGTGTGTCACATCATCGTGGCCTGCTGCATGCTTCACAACCTGGCTTTGCGCCGCCAGGTGCCTTTCCTGCAGGAGGATGGTCGAGACGGTGGTGTTGTGGCAGCGGTGGAACCTGAGGAGAGTGACGAGGAGGAAGACAACGGGGCTGAAACAGACAACAGGGACAGAATCATTGAACAGTACTTCCAATAGGACACAGGTAACATTTCAAAGATAATTTAGTAAATGTGAACTACTCTCCTGCATCTCTGCTGCCTGTCTATTTGCCCCAGTGTATGATGACTGAGTTTTGGCTTTTCCCTCCCTATTTCAGATCTGGGGTCCCCACTACGAGTCCTGTGCTTCGTTTCCCCATGGACTACAGCTTTGTGGCAGCTGTTTGTTGACTTCACCATGTACAAGGACATATTTGCACTGTCATGTCAATTACAATATATTGAAATCACAGCCAGACTCCAGATAGTTTTGTGCAAAATAGGTGTTTATTTAAGTGCTCAAAATGGGATGGGTGGTTTCAAGTGGGTGGGGGCTATGGTGAAGGAATGTCCATGGCAGAGTCCAGAGTAACAGTCACACAGGTGCATTGTCCAGAGGCCTGTGGAGAGATGGAGCATGGGCAGTTCAAGGATGGACAGGGTGACAATGTGGGACAGTGGGATGACATCAGGTGGTATCCATTGCTGGCGGGGGTCTTGACATCCTACTCTGTCTTCTTGCGAGATCTCAGGGCCCTCTTGCGGGGTGGTTCTTCTCCTGCAGGAGGTGGGGGTCTGGTGGGCTGCTGCTGTGCGGGGGCCTCCTGTCCACTAGCGCCGGCGGAGGTGGTTGGCTGTTCTTGGTCCAGGCTAGTGGCAGGGGCCCTTGGGTGTTGTTGAGTGTCCGCCCTGGTGTTGACGAGGTCCTGCAGCAGCCCTACCATGGTAACCAGGGTGGTGTTGATGGCTCTGATGTCCTCCCTGTACCCCCGATAGTGTTCCTCCTGCAGTACCTGGATCTCCTGGAACCGGGCCAGTACCGTCGCCATCGTCTCCTGGGAGCGGTTGTATGCTCCCATGATGGTGGTGAGGACCTCGTGGAGAGTGGGTTCCCTGGGCCCGTCCCCCCCCTGTCGCACAGCTGCCCTCCGAGTTGCCCTGTTTCCCTGGGCCTCTGCCCCCTGGCCGGTGTGCCCACTACCACTGCCCCCAGGTCCCTGTTGTTGTTGGGGTGGTGGGTTATCCTGGGTGCCCTGTAGTGGTAGACACACCGCAGATTGACGCGCCCTGGAGACAGAGGCATGGGCCCGCTGGGTGGGAGCTGTGCTGGTGTTCCCAGAGGGGTTTGGGTCTGTAGTGGCCTGGGCCTGTGTGAGGGGAACCGACTGTCCAGAGGTCCCCGATGGTCCGGGCTGGTCATCGGTGTCCAGGTCGACAGAGCTGCTGTCATCGCTGACGGCCTCTTGGGTGGGGGGTGTGGAGAATTCTGGCCCCTCCGCCGCGGTGTGTTGACGGTCGGGTCCTGCAGGGGTATAGAGGTATGGTTATAGTTTCAATGTGTGGCATATGGGTGTATCTATGGGTTCTCGTGTCCCCAAGTGCTGGCATTCGTGTGTGGGGGCTTTGGTGAGGGTGGCTTGTGGGGGGGATGTGTATATGCATTGGGCATGCTTTGGTGATGGGTGTCCATGCTTAGTGGACGCATGCAGGCCTAGGTTTTGGGATGTGTGGGTTGTGATGGTGAGACATTGGCGGGGAATAGGTGTGCTGGGGGTGGGGGTGAGGATGGTGGTGGGGGTGAGGATGGTGGTGGGGGTGAGGGTGGGGTTCGAGGATGGGGGTGAGGGTTGGGGTATGATTTGGCATGCAGGTGGGGGGGAAGCAGTATTGAAGCTTCAACTTACCAGTATCCATTCCTCCGCCGACTCCTGCGAGGCCGTCAGGATGCAGGATGTTCAAGACTTCCTCCTCCCATGATGTGAATTGTGGGGGTTGAGGTGGGGGTCCTCCGCCAGTCTTCTGCACGGCGATGTTGTGCCTGGATACCATGGAACGCACCTTCCCCCGTAGGTCGTTCCATCGCTTCCTGATGTCTTCCCGATTTCTGGGGTGCTGTCCCACAGCGTTGACCCTGTCGACAATCCTCTGCCATAGCTCCGTCCTCCGGGCAATGCTGGTGTATTGTATCTGTGTGCCGAACAGCTGGGGCTCTACCCGAACGATTTCCTCCACCATGACCCTGAGTTCTTCGTCTGTGAAGCGGGGTTGTCTTTGGGGTGCCATGGGGTGGTGTGTATGATGTGTGGGGTGGAGTATGTGTAGTTAAGTGTGTTGAGTGTGGTGGTGTGTGTTGTTTTGTGTGTGGATAGTGTGTGGGTGATGGTGTTGAGTGGCTGTGGCTGTTAGTTTGTGGATGCTGGTGTCTCGCTCTGGCCTTCTTTCAGAATTTTTTTGCGTAGGGGTTTGTGGGTGATGTGGGTGGGTGTTTTATATTGTATTGTGTGTGTGGGAGTGGTGTGTGTATGTGTATCAGGTGTGTGGGATTCAAATCGTCCAATGTGGCTGAGTTTTGTTCGTTTGTGTGTATTCTGACCGCGGCGGTGTGTCCCGCCAATGGAATACCGCGTTTGAATGACCGCCGCGTGGATTCGTGGGTCGTAATGGCATGGGCGTATTTCTGTTGGCGTGGCGGTGGAGGTTTTGTCACCTCCACCTTTCCGCCGACCGCTGGTCTGGCGGTCGGTTGTGGCTGTCGGATTTTCGGAGGTTTGCCTTCTGCGGGTCAGAATGACCGTGGCGGGTTTCCGCGGCCGCGGCGGTGTTATGGCGGTCTTCTGACCGGCGGTAAGTGCATTTTACCGCCGGGGTCAGAATGACCACCTTTGTGTCCATTCCTTCCAAAATGGTTCAATAGGGCAATAGTGTCAACCGTACAGTCATTTTCGGTCTTGGATGCGATCAGTAAATCGTCAATATACTGTACTAAGGTTGATTCAAATGGCAATCCCAATGATTCCAAATCTTTCTTTAGAATCTGATTGAAAATTGATGGTGACTCCAAAAACCCTTGAGGAATTCGACACCAACTATAGACTCTGTCCAGGAATTTGAAGCAAAAGAGAAATTTGCTGTCCTCATGAAGAGGCACAGAAAAGAATGCTTGTGACAAGTCGATGACTGAGAATCACTCTGCATCACAGGGAATCTGAAACATTATCACAGCTGGATTTGGTACTACGGGACAACATTTGACTATTATGTCATATATTTTTCTCAAATCTTGAACAATTCGGACCTTTCCACTTGGTTTTATTAGCCCCATGATTGGTGAATTACATGGACTACTTAGTACTTCTTTCAGTACTCCCTGTTTTACAAACTCGTCAATGAGTTGGGCGACTTTCATGAGAGTGTCTTGTGACATATGGTATTGTGGAGTCTGAGGAAAATTTACATTAGGTTTTAGAGTCACTTTCACTGGTTCTGCTCCTTTGACCAATCCTACTTCTTTCCCTGTCATATCCCACACTTTCTTTTCAACTGTTTCCTGTAACTCAGCAGGAATATCTGCTTCAGTGAGCATTGGATAAAGAGTAATCAGGGGATACTCTTCCTCGACAGTTTCTGCTTCGTCCCCTCCTAAACTGTCCTCCTCTTCCTCATCACTGTTTGTCTGAATTTTAATTCCATCATTTGAGCACATAATCGAGCATCCCAATTTGCACAATGAATCTCTCTCTAATAGGGATATCGGACTTGAGTCACACACCACAAATTTATGTGACCCTTGAAAGTTACCAATTCTGACTTGCACTGGATCTGTGATTGGGTTTGTCAGATATCTATTTGCTACTCCCACTACTTGAACTGTTCTCCCTGAAAGTGGCAAATTTGGTACTTCAATACTTCTGACTGTAGAGCGTGTAGCTCCTGTGTTAACCAAGAATGAAACGCTGTGACCCATAACCCTTCCTTCCACATACGGTCCCTTTTGATCAACTTCCAAAGATGCTGCAAGCATACAATTTCCCTCCTCATCTGAACTTTCACTCTCCCATACATCGTTTATTCCATTCTCACTGTGTAACGGGAATTGGTGTACTGTGTCATTTTGATTCATTCCTTGATCTGTGACCTGTTGAGGAAGCATTACTTGTTGCTGATTCATTGGTGGTAAGGGTATTTGCATTTGCTGATTAGGTACCATAGGAAACTGCTGTTGCATTGGCTGCAACTGTGCCATTTGTACACGGGGCATTTGCACCTGCTGTGACTGTACGGGTTGTAAACCCTGCATCTGATTTACATTATTTTGGAAATTTGGATTTGGACCTCTCAATTTCGGTCCTCTCATATTCTGAAATGAATTGACATAATTGTTTTGCTGACCTACACCTTCCTGCACCAACATTGGGCATTCCCGTTTTCAATGCCCGACGATTCCGCACATGTGACATGGCATCACCTTCTTCATTGCCTGTATACCATTTGGAATCACAACAGTATTTAAATCAGGACCATTATTCACAAAACCTCCTTGGCCTCTGCCTCTCATCTGTGGATGAAACATAGCATTTCACTGCTGTTGCTGCTGCGGCAACTGCTGTTGGAAACCTTGCAAACCTTGCAAACCTGTCTGAGCTGCTCTAATCTGCATCACCATCACTTTTTCTTTCAACCTTTTCTGAAATCATCCGTAAAAGATTGAATATCGCACCTGTGCCATGGTACATGGACAAGTTTTCCCCCTGCCGTTTCTCTCATTGGTAACATGGTTATCAGATCATCATTCTGTTGTGCTTTCTCATTCCGATCTGGGGTACTTTCTTTCTTCTTGTCCTTTTTCTTAACCCACCTGCTCTCCCATTTGTCTAAACATCTTCAAACTTGCGTGCTTTGCAGTATCTCCTTAAGGTGTGTTTTCATTCCTGCAGATCTCATGTGTTCAAAAATTTTTGTTTCAAAGTCTAACCTGTAACTTCTGCTCAAGTGTTTGGTTTTACCTATGTCGACTTTGTTTCTGTCTGCAATTTATTGTAACTTCTTATCTATGCTGCTTACTTCTCTTGTAATTCTAGGGCACATGTATCTCAGCTCTTCTTCTGTGTATGATTCTAACCTGTTCAAACCCATCGTTCCCTCTACTAGTTCGTCTGCTTCCATGCCCAATCTTATTTTATTCAAATATTCTTCTCCCTTCCGGCTGGGTGTACTCTGTGGAGAGTTCAGGCTGTTCAACCATTGTGTTAACTGTTGCGCATTCAGTCCCATCAATGTAGCACTTACATCTACCGCTACTGATGGTTTCTGTAACATTTCTGTTTTTGAAGTTAGCGGTACTATTAGTGGTGGACTTGACCTTACCACAGTTGACGGAGCACAAATTGGAATTGGACTAAATTCCAACAAAGACCCAGATCTATTTGGCAGTGTTCCTACCGGAGTTGTTTCTGGAGTATTTTCTATGCATCTCCTTCCTGTCTCATTTTGTGTCATTACCCCTTGGTCGCATACATTCGGCTTTGCCTGTATATACAATGGCATTGGCAGGCCTACAGTGATAGGCAAAGATATTGCATCCGGATTCTGTCTGTTCCCCGAATTCTGTGGCATGTTAATTCCCATATTATGGTTCATCATTGCTGGCATGTCTAACTGGATTTCTGCTATTTGAATGCATTTCAGCACTTCTTGCATCTGCTTTTGAGGCATCAAAATTTGTGTTGATTCAGCTTGAATCAATGTCGGTCTTTAGTATTTCTGTCCTTCCTGCGCCATTAAACTAGAAGTCATTTCCAAATTATGCTCATCATAATAGCACCTTTGAACCTGTGGCTGATAATCATTGACAGATTTCAATTTAGGCACGTCAGCATATATTCTCTGAACTTATGGTATTTCTGGTGTAAAAGGCATAACGGGACTACTTTGCCTCTGCGATATTCTCAAATTCGGTGTTACAGTACCATGTATTGGTTCTGGAGGGGCAGTGCTAGTGCTTGGGCCATTTTCGCTTTCCACATATGGTGGCGGGCGGTCATTTAGCAATTGCAGAATGAAATCCTCATCGTCTGATTCGTCTGACCTTTTCGAGTCTCTATTGTTTTCTCTATCTCTGGACTGACTCCTGTTTGTTTTATAGGTAGCTTTCCTTCCTTCCATCTCTGCTTCGTCAGTAATTGCTGGAAACAATTTAATTCCCTGCAATACGTCTAATTTCCAAACCTTTTGGGTACTATCCCATCTAGCATCCACTAGTGTCTTTTCTACTTTTCTCACTCTTGTCTCAAATTTCTTTTGTTGTTGCCTTCTAGCCATTTGCTCCCAAATTGCTAATGCTTCAGACTGTGCTGGTCTTGGAGGTACTTTCATGTCGTATAGCGCAAATCTTAGATTCTCCAAGACTCTTAGATTAAACAACCCATGAATAGGGAACGCTACACTTCCATGCTTTTCTTTTAATTTACACCATTGCTTTAACCAAAGACATGGTGCGACACCCTTTTCCTCAATCACGATGTAAGCTGGTGTACCCTCAGGCGGTGTTTCTTCTCCTACATTTGCTTTAATATATACATCTCCCCTCAAGGCACTCTTAAGTGCTTTGAAAAATGTAATCTTTCCGTCTTTTATTTTCTTTAAAAAAATTTAATCAATAAGTTACTTTAATTCCCGGAATACTCTTCGCTTGCCTTTCCCCACCAATTGCGCTTCACAGACTGCGTCCAATCTGTGCGCGACCCTTCTCACCAACCAACCTATCCCAGCGCGGCTCCTAGTGACGTCACACCCACAAACTGCAGCTGACAAAGTCTCGCGGCTTGTCCTCCTTCATTCAGCTTCACTCAAAACTAATTTCTGCAACATATTGCGAGCACTAACCAAAAAGGAAGAAAACAAATCTGTCGGTTTACTACGGGAAGGGTAATACAATCGCTTCAGAAACCTTTGGGATTTTTCACTAGCCTCGGCAGTTATTCCATCTTTCTCGGTTTCCCACTTTCGCAAGCAAAATTTGACCCGCAAACTTTACTCTCAACTGATCAATGAACTATTCGAGCGCGCCTTAGAATACGTCAAATCTCAAAGTCAAAAATTTTCTTTCATTCCTCAATATTCATACTGACTCGTTGACCACGCCCGATCAACCTATTAAATCAAACAGATTACAACATCAATCAAGTGCCTCATACACTTTTCAACATACTCCAGAGTCTCTTGACCTCGCAGGGCCCGTCTCAACATCAACAACCACATGGACAATTATTTTCCTGCACAAAGCGCTACACACATGTGAAGTTCGACGACTTCCCTACTCTCACACTTTGGAGTATCACTCCTCTAAAATTTTTGATTGGGGTTCGTAACCCCCCTAGAATCCTCACAAACTTCACAATTCATCTGCGGCATAAGCTGTGCAAGCGCAAAACCCTAACTTCACTCATACTGTCACTAGAAACGCCGAAAGCATACTCACACCTCCATTTCCTCCATTCGCAAGCTCCGAGATTCCGGGAAAGTCTTTGGGGATTTAGGGCATCATCATCTCTCCCACTTGTTTTATCAAAGAAAATTATAACTTGAATCCGTCTATTGTTCGGATGGGGTCCCAAAGGGCGAAACCATCAATCTCTGCTACCATCTACTGATAGCGCGTCCAGTCTTTATAAATTTCTTATACTTGGACACGTCGGAGGTCGGTGAACCTTTTAACCGAGTTGGGTTCTCCTCATCCAGGAATAGTCAGATCACTTGAATCAATAATCAATAACCATTATAATCAATACCCAATACTTAATTAATAGATCAAATAACACATTAGGAATCAATGATAATCAGTATTTTGACGCACCATGACCTTTCAGTCATGAATAACCACACCAGATTATTAAAAGTTAATGAGTTTATTTTCCCTATATTAACAAAGCTATCACAATATATGTAAGTCTCAAAATCAAATGATATACGTATACGAACATTACTAGCTGTCCATAGCGACGGAAGAAACGCAATCTACGCAAAATCTGGATTATAATGCACTCGGTTATAGCAATGCAAATCACTAATATAAGCAACTGAATTTGACTAATTGCATACATCGGTCAGCATAACAAGATTTCAATTCGGCATGGTGCATCAAGTGAATACCTCAACTAACCTCTAATTAGCATTGGCATGTGGGGCTTCATGCAAAACAAATTTAGTCAACACAAATTTAGAAAACTTCTAGCTTGGGCCCTATCAAAATAAGCAGTTGGTACCTAAGAAGGAAAACACAATGCATAATGCAATTATCCTTTCATATTTACCAAATACAATCAGCATTCAAGGAAAATTCTTCATCCTTCAGGTACCGGTTCGATCAGCATGGGGCGAAATTCAAAGGGGCAAAGTAAAGCAAGTTTCCTTGCGGCAGCAAGGAGAATGGGGCAAAAGTTACTGCATAGACAGGACGGGGCAAAATTAAAGTTAAAGTCTCTAGGGTGAGAATTCTTAAAGTCTCTTTCTCTGCGACAGAGAAAAGGCTTCAAAATGTCATATAAAAGGGCATCTTGAATCAGGCTTCAAAATGGCATCAAGGAAAATGGCTGTCTTCTCTTTGTCAGGTGTGTTTAAGTAAGAAACATTCCCAATTTTTCAGGGTCTTCCTTTGGAGGGTTCATAGGGTGGCTTCCTTTTGACCAATGAATAGTGTCTTTCTCTTAGTACTCATTTATGCATAAGGTGTCCTTGGAGCCTTGGAACACAAGTTGCAACAAAGTTTGCCAATTAATTCAATATCAGAGCTTTTATTGTCTGCACCTGCAGAAGCTGACCTTGCTTGAAAGGGGATGAATCTAGCCTAGCACGAAACCTTGAGATAAGTGTATTAGTCATTTCTACTGGAAAAATACAACCTTTAAGTAAAAGAATATGTCTATGTTAACACAAGTGAAAACCACGCAGTTAAATTTTGAGACCAGGCAACTAGGCCAAAGCCTCTGCTAAATTTAAGCTAAGCATAAAACAATTTCAACAAGAAAATCATAGAATACATTTGCAATTATGACAGATTACTACATTTATCGATTCTTCATGATTAATTAAGCTCGTTTATAATAATGGCGAACTACCCCGTGGGCACATTTTCCCACGTACATTATTTTTCTTTACTAAAATCACACTACCTTATACGATTTTGTTACATGATATATGAATATTTGTTAGCCTTTCTTTTTCTGCTTCATCAGCGACAGTGGGGGAGCTTACTCCATTGGAAAATTCTCTGGCTTATATTGTGATGGAGGAGCGAGGTGTTGCGCCACGTCTTTGGTTAAAGCAGTGGTGCAAATTGACAGAGAAACAGGGAGTTTTAGCGTTTCCAGAGCATGGATCGTTTAATTTGAGAATTTTGGATCAGGTGCGGATGGTGCTGTATGATACAATGCCCCTTTCGAGACCAGCACAGTTTGAGGCTTTAGCAGTTTGGGAGCTCATAGCGAGACAGAAGCAAAAAATAAAGTTTCAAAGGAGAATAAGAAAGGTGGAGAAGTCTTTAGCAGAAGCGAGATGGGATTTGGAGGGACTGCAGTTCCCATTCTCTACTATTTAGATGTTCTAATTTTACTAAGTTCAATTGCCAGTGATTCTGTAGTACCCCTTAAACCCTACCCACCTACATTGTAGCCAACAAGCTTGTAATGAATGACACATTAGACTAAAGTACCGATGTTTGGCATAGGTAAAGTGATTCACCTCTTATATGGATAAGGGAAAGGAAACTGGATCAAGTGAAAGAACAAGTAACTGGGCTTATGTTAGCTCCTACTATAAACTGGAAGCTGAACCTGAAGAACGTCAGTCTTAGGTCAACTCAGAGTTGTGCTGGCTTCAGCATTTTGTCTTTGGAGAAAGGAAGGCAGTACGAGTACCCCGTTGCTGAGAAGATTCAAGAGCAAACTTGTGCCATCGATGACCCTGAGCATGCGGACCACAGCAATGAATGCAAAGATATTTAAATAAACTGGAATGCAAAGTTTTGAAGAAAATGCTCAGTGTGGGTTCCTACGCTACAGCGCATGCTTATCTGAATTAGCACACCAAGACGTGAGCTGCTTTTCTTTCGAATTAGTCTTGCACGAACATTTATTGAACTTAATATGGAGGTGCATTTTAAAAAGCTGTTGTCTTTGTCAGAAGCAGAAATATCTCACATACTTTCACCTTATTTTAAGGAAACCATACGTAATGCAAATATTTAAAGAAAAGATGTGTAATATACATGATGCCATACAATTATGTTTGACGGTTAGCAATAAGAAACTCTGCTATCAAGTGAGCAAATTTGCCACCACTTTATATATTGCTAATTGATCCCTTTCATCCTATAGTAAAGCACAAGAAATCTGTAAATGATATTTTGAGTCGCAAACACACCCATTTAATCTCACTTTATCAATGACGCCCTGCTGCACATTACAAATCCAGTATGCAGTTGCAGCCATATCAAGTGTGCTTTGAAAATATGGGTACATTTCATAATAAGGGATCAACCTTAATAAATCTATAGCAATATACATTAGCCTTTTGCACTTAATGTTAAACTTGTTGAGCGTTTCTTTGTCACTCAGTTCTAATGTTTGACGTACCCCTGCATCATAATACCCAACAATTGTGCTGACATGATAGAATGCCCTCCTGCACATGGCAACAGTGGGCAGCAGCACTCACTGTGCCACCCACAAAAGTAGCCTTTTAAAACATGTGTCAGGTGTTCAACTGCAGCCCGTAGTGCAGATTTGAACTATCCTTTTGACCTGGCAAAATAAAGCTTTTGACAGGCCAAAACCTTTCTTTTAAATACGTATAAGCCACCCCTAAGATGGGCCCTGAAGCCTCATAGGACAAAGTGGGTAAGCACTGTAGGACATGCTGGTTTAAGTCATGGATGTCCCTGTAGTTAAATACTCCTAAACTTGTGTTTCACTGTTGTAAAACCTGTCTCTCCCGTAGACTAAGACGTGGTTACCTTATTACCTTTAATAAGTGCTAACTTTAGTTTCTGACCAGATAGAGATATACTATTTAGACTCAAATAAATTGTGATTTAAAATCCACATTAATGCTAAAATCGGATTTTAAGTTATTATTCTGAAAATGCCACTTTGATAAAGCTGGCCTTTTTCCGCTTAAACCAACTGTCCCTTTCTGCCAGTGTCCTGGTTCACATGACTGTGAACGCTCTATTGTTGTGGGTTGTTTATTGCTTTCAGACAATGAGACAAAGAAGCCTAGGTGTGAGGGGAAAGGGTATTCCTGACAGGATGACTGGGGAGACGCTTACCCTACCCTGCCTTAATTACACTTTAATGGGCTCTGTCTGCAGCACACACAAAGGAACCTGACACCAGGCCTGCCTTTATCACTCTAGACAGTTTGGAGACAGGTCAAGGGGAAGAACTGACCAGTACCATTTTTCGGGGTAGGTCAGGAATTTCCCCCACACAAAAGCTGGTACCAGGTACAAATGTGGGGCCTGCAAAACACTCCTGGACCTGTGGTAGATTGAGAAGAAGAATTGACCTGCTGCCTGAGGAAGAGGAACTGTTCTTCTGATTGAAGAAGGATTGGACCTGCTTGCTTTGAACCCAAGCTATCCAGAGTGACTCCAAGGGGTAGGTGGCTCACCTCCTGTGTGAGCTACAAGGACACAACAAGTTTCCAGAAGCCTTGCTGCAACTGGCAAGCACCACTGGACCTGCCTGGACCTGCCCAAGCTCTGCTGCTGGCCTCTGCTGAAGTGAATTCTGATCCCCAAGAGCTGCCTTCCCCAGGTCTTGGACACTTTGCTGGCATCAGTGTGAATGTCTTCTGAAGAAAAAGTGAAGATACAGATGCTTTGGGCTTCTCATGACCGCAAAGTGACCTCTTTGTGCTGAGAATTGACAGCCCATGACAACCGCCAACACAAAGCTCCAGAGGACCCTGCTCTTTGACCGACAGTAAGCGTCCGTGACAACTGACAATGATAGACTTGCACTTCACACTAACAGACTGCTACAATAGCCAATGCGAAGCTCTGTCTTCAACCAATTCTCTGCGCTATAGCAATGACCGTCTGCAACACTCGACCAGCTCCTCATGCACTCCTCAACGCAAACGGAACTCTTTGTGAGGACTTCAAGAAGGTAACTCTTCAGCAGGAGTAACCTAGCCCCTGTTTCTGACCGACTCTCCATCACAGTGAGTTTGAACTTGTGACCTTCGCCCCATGCAGCAGATCCAGGTAACCACGGGAGGCGGTTTGTGCTTCTTTGTGCTGTTTTCACCAAAAATATTGATAATTGATACCTTCAGTTTTTTTAATTGAATTTTGACTGTTTTGGGGTTATTGTATTTATTAAAGTACACACTATTTTCTAAATTGTTCTGGGATTTTTCTCATTTTGTATTTTCACCTTATTACCTTTAATGTGCGAATAAGTACTTTACATGCTGTCTTCAAGTTAACCCTGGCTGCTTTTTCACCAAGCCAACAGAAGGTTAAGCACAGGTATATTTTATGACTTTTGTGGTTCAGCCGGAAAAGGATGATGTTTACTTTAGGAGTGAGACTTCTATCCCTCTCAACAATAATCCAGTTTTTTACAGAATGTATTTGGGTTTGTGACAGATGAGAACACTACTCCAAAGAATTTTGTAGTAATGCTGGCAGTACAGAATAATTATCTCTTCATACCTTGTTGGTCATAGTTTATCATGTGGTCTACCTTAGTTCTACAGCTTATAACATGGACTTGGTACTTGCATTTTAGTGAAAATGCTGAATCCGAAAAAAGTGCCTTATCCTTCTAAAAAACCACACCAACAGAGACAGCTCACAATGATTGCCAAGATGTGGAATCTGAGTAGTTCAAAAACCTCCCATCTTTAGCCCTGTATTATGCAGTGGATTCCAAACTTTTTAGTACCACAACCCACTTTTTATAAAAACACAATTTTGCAACCCACCTACCTTTAAAGACCATGAACCTGGCCTTTTTTTTACTGTAACTGAAGCATCATATGGTACAGCATTGTCATTTACAGACAGCACACTTTTCATTTGACATGACCAGTAAATTTGCACAGACATAACTTTATGGATAAAACTGTACAACCCACAAATTATAATATATAGAAATCGAGTTTGTGTGAATATCAATTGTGAATTACCAAGTATGCAGTACCAAGTATGGCCCATATTTATACTTTTTGACGCAAACCTGTGTTAGTGCAGGTTTGCGTCAAAAAGTATAGCGCCTGCTAGTGCCGTTCCAGGACATCAACCGGGCACCATATTTAAGGAATGATGCAAGCCGGCACTAAGGCCCGGTTAGCGTCAAAATACATGACACTATCGGATAGGGGAGGCGTAGGGAAAACTGGAGGTTGTGCGGTAAAGAATGGCGCTAGTCAGGTTAGAGTAAAAAAATGACTCTAACCTGACTGCCGTCATTTTTTTTAGTAAAGACAGGAGTCATGTCCCCCAGCCCAATGGCCATGCCCATGGGACTTATGTTCCCTGGGCATGGCCATTGGGCACAGTGCCATGTAGGGGGGGTGGCAAGTTAGGCCCCCCATGGCACTTTAAATTTGTTTTAAAAATATTTACCTGGACTTACCCGGGATGGGACTTCCCATCCTTAGTTGTCCTCCAGGTGTGGGTGCAGGTGGGTGGGGTGTCCCTGGGGGTAGGGAAGGGCACTTGTGGGCTCTTTCCATGGTCTGTGACCATGAAAAAAGGCCCACAGGTCCCCTAACGCCAGCCCTGACCCAGGCGCTAAATAATGGTGCTAAGGAGGCTTAGTGCCATATTTAAGGCCCTCCTCCGCCCATGCTTGATTTTTGCACTGGAGGATAAATAAGGTGCTGGGGCCTTTGAGTCATTTTTTGCCTGGGAACACCTACCTTGCATCTTATTGACGCAAGGTAGTTTTCCACAGGCAAAAAATGACATTAACTCCAATATTTTGGTGCTAGACATGTCTAGCGCCAAAATATAAATATGAAGTTAAGTTTGCGCCAGATTTGCATTAAAAAAGACGCAAATCCGGCGCAAACAGAGCACAAATTTGCCGCAATGTGTCTTGATCCTATTAAATTCTCTGTTTACAGCACACTTCAGAATTACAAAAAGTGCTTCATTTTTTACTTTCTTAACTCCTAGATGCATACAGTTTATTTACAGGTATCTACATACCTACATATTGCTATGTATTGCAAAAACAACATCCTACATTGCCACATAATTCACTATAAAAAATCCTTTCACTTTGCAATCAGTGAAAGAAAAGTAAATACCAATCCCCATGCTAAAAGAATAAAGCAGCCTGACGCTTGACCTCTGTCTTTAAATCAGTGGCAAATGTGACAAGCTAAAAACAGAATTTAAATAGATTTTTATTTATTGCTCTGACTTTCGCCACCCACCTAAATTTGGCTCACAAACCACCAGTGGGTCACAGCACATAGTTTGGGAAATTCTGGATTAGACACATCAAAGAGTATGACTGCAGAAAGGAGGCTACATAGAGAAGTGGAACCACATATGGCCTAAACAGATGCATGATGTCAGTGTCTTGGGCCACAGTGGGGATGAGAAGTGTTATGGGTCTCATTTTTTGTGAAGCAATCTGAGGTGTGCTAGGGCAGTGGTGGCAGCTGTACCCTCTGACAGATTTGTGGCTGCACCCTGATTCCTAGGTTTTCCTTACATTCCTGACATTCTGGAGGACTCTCTTTTGCAAGGTGCTTTCCTTTGTCTCATTGTTCTTGCCCCTATGCATTGATTTTATGTCAAAACAGGAGGCTTGTATTATGCATATCCTTTTATTCACTCCTCATGAGCAGCACAACTTAAAACCTCCAAAATAGAACAATGAAGGCATAACAAAATAGAATCCTAACAACATAAAATATTCCCATTCACTGTCTTCTCTTTCACCTTTGTTTGCTGCTTCTGAGCAGAGTAGATAAGTATTGTGTTTTTTTCTGTAAATGCAAGATATATATTTTTTTGTAATTTACAGACATTTCAAGATAGAGGGAATCCATCTTTTAAAGGATATTCTAAAAGATAAGGATTAGATTGCAAATATAGATTTGAAGGATGCATATTTTTCAATACCACTTGCAACAGAGAGGAAACATCTGTGATTCATCTGTTAGGGCTCATCTACACGATAGTCAGTGGTTCCTGTAACACAGTGTGCATGAAAACCCACATCTGGCCATACCCGTCCTACTTTGTGTGGCACACTAAGGTACACAAAATGATGAATTATTCTCAGTCACTGGTATCTACTCCTGAACCACATCCGACTCCATCATTATTTTGCACACCATGCCACCTCAGTCTGGATCCAGCCATATGCAAATAAGTCTTGGCCTTGTTTCGATGGGTACAGCCCAGATCAAACTGCTAGGCCAGGTCCTTCTTGGACCGGAACACAAGCAGCCCAGGGCTGGTTTCACCCTAGTTAGGGCACTGAGTGATTGCCAGTGACAGATATTAATTCAAACATTCAATCAATCACCTTGTTGTTGTTTCATTTGCTGCCCTAAGTCCAACAGATATGCTAGGTCCTCTGCACTCTACCACTGGAACCGTGCTATACTTGGCTGATGAGCAGTAACTAGAGCAAAACTGTCTGTGGGATGCTTGTGTTTTGGTTCACAGAGGACCTGGCCTCGCAGTTCGGGCTGAACTCTTCCCAATGGAGCAACTTCAAGACTGATTTGCAAATGGGTTGGGACAAGCTGTGGTGGCATAATGGGTGAAAAACAATGGACTGGGATGCAACACAAGCTTTTGCCAGTAGCTGAGATTAATTCAAGCATTCCATTCATCACCTTGTTGTTGTTGCAGTTACCTCATAACATACAGTATGCTGGAGCCACACAGGACAGCATCCTTTGTCTCAGGGGCCAGGAAATAAGTCCCCTCACGTCCCCCATCTCTGAGGCAGATCAGAAAAATGAGCGCTTCCGTAGACCAGCAGTCTACCCTTGCCTCAGAATCATCTTGTATGTGTGTTGTCATAACTTCGACTATGCATATCAAAACTGGTTGTTCGACTCAGAAAAGTAACCACAGCCTTTCATTGTGCCAATTATCTGCTTTTGCTTGTGAAGCATAAACAGATTTATGGGACATCAGAGGTAGCTTATATGACAGCCATCCTGCAAAGGTAGACACCACCCTGTTCCTTTGTACTTTATGAACATGTATGTAGTATTTGCATCACTGAAAACTCTACAACAATAGAGACCTGTAAAAAGAATGTCACTGCTAAATATATAAAACCTGCTCTTTCATACAACAAAGCACTGCAGGAAATTGGGTTAGTGGTTGAGGGGGTACAACCTCACTTAAGCAACAATCACAGTTCTTGTCAGGGTAAAACACAATCAAACTCCAAATTAAACTGTGCCCTCTGGTAGCTTGGCACAAAAGCAGTCAGGCTTAACTTAGAGGCAACGTGTAAAGTATTTATGCAACATTACAAAGAATAATAGCATAAAAATACAATGCTAGAAAAGTCTTGCACCAATTAACAAAAAAAAATGAATAAAAAATAAATATATTGAGACCAAAATGACAAAATCCAATCAGCAGAATCAGAGATATGCAATTTCAAAGATTTAAGGTAAGTATAGCACCTAAAAGCACAAAGCGTCACTCTTTCTGTACAGAACCGGTGAAGTCAGAAGTTTGGGCTGACTGCACTAGAGCATGGGCAGGATACAGGGATCAGGTTAGTCCTGCTGAAAAAGTTACTTTCTAGAATTCAGAGTGAAAACTTTGAGCTTGGGGTAGAGGAGGCTGCAAGGAGCGGAGAGGGCATCGCGGATGGTTGTCGCTGTTGCATTAAGTGCAGGCTGGGTGTTGCAGATGGTCATTACTGTTGCACGAAAGTTATGTCAGGTGTTGTGGATTGAGCTGCTGGAGATTCACTTTGGCGGCCACTGCTGGCAGTCACTGCTGTGGCATGAAGTGCTGATCTTGCATTGCTAGTTGTTGCTGGCATTCTCCGTAGCATGAAGAGTCAGGATCACAGGAGCTTCACATTCACAGACGGGCGCAGGTGGAATGATTTTAATGTGAATGGGCGAGTAGTGGTCACAAAGAGCAAAAAACTTCAGGATTTCCCCTTTTCTTGAAAGGATAGTTCAACAGATGCCACACTAAGGGTCCAGGACCTGAGGGAATCTCTTAGGGATTAGGAATTTCCCTCCAGCAGAGGTCATCAGGGTTCAAGCAGTTCCAGCTGCAGACCTAAGCAGCAGGCCAGCTGAGCAGATACTGGGAGGCCTCTAGAGCTCGTTATGACCCTGTCGCTCAGAACAGGAGGTCAGTCAGGTGACCATTGAAGTCACCTCAGCCTGGGATTGAGGGTGCTGGTCCAGTCTTTCTTCTCAACAAGCAAAGAAGGCTTCAAGAAGCAGTGCAGCAGGGCATAATTCTGCTGTAGTATCCATATGTCCAGGAGTGTACTGAAGAGTTGGGTCTAAAAGTCCATTATTTATACCTGGTGCCAGCTTTAAAGTAGGAGAAGTTTCTAGAGGGATGTACCCCAGAGATTTGGAATTTCCTTCCTCCCTGCCATAAACCCAGCTTGACTGGGAGCACAACTGGCTACTGTGAAATCCTTTGTGAGTGTGTTGAGGCAGAGTCTTTGTGAGGTGCAAGGGGGTAGGTGAAAGTGCTGCCCCGTCAAATCAGAGATGGCCCATCCTGCCAACACATAGTTCCCCTTTGTCTCATGATTAGGAGGAATACACAAATACCAACTGCCAGCTTCACATAGTCATGTGACCCAGGTTACAGGCACCAAATGCTTGGGACAAGAAAATGACAACTTTATAAAAGTGGCTTTTTCAGAATTGACACTTAAATTCCAACTTACCTTTAGAGGAGCTAAATTATAATTCTTTAGACACCAGACTTTAATTTCTGACCTGCCCCCATTTGAAAGTTACCACTTGTCATAAGGTGATCCAATGTTATTCTATGATAGAAGTAGGCCTCACAGAACTGAAAGCGAATTTAAGAGTTTTTCATTACCAGAATATGTAAAAGGTTAAACGTACACTTCATTGGGCCCTATGTGCTGTTTATACCTACACCAAGAGTGAATTATGTGTTTTAAAACGAAGATTTAGGCTTGGGAAAAGGTTTGTTTTCCCAGGTTAAAATGGCACTTTAAATCTTCACACACAGGCTGCTATCGCATGCCAAATACATGTTTTAAAGTCTACTTAATTGGCTTGCACAATAAGTGCTGTCTGACCCTCTAGTAACATTTTAACCCCTGGGTGCATATAGTACTACTTTACTAGGATATTAAAAGTAAAGTAAATGTGTAAATTGGGTGCAAGTTAATTTTATCAGGTTTAAATGCAACAGCACAAACACTTTAGCACTGGTTAGCAGTGGTGAACTGTACAGAGTCCTAAAAGTCAACAAAAACAGGTTCCCAAAACAGGAGGGTGAGGGAAAAAAGTTTAGGGATGACCTTGCCGAAAGGGTCAATTCCAACAGAGGCCATATATTTAGTGGAGTTTTCAGGAGTAAATTGTGTTTAATGATAGAAATTGAGCCAAGATTTGACTAGTAAGTGAATGAAACTCTTGGATATTTTTAGTTTACATTTAGGTTTTGTGAAGTGCATTGTACACCAGACAGGCAAGAGCTTAAACTTCTCCATAGCTTTAGTGGGACCTGGATGAATGGAGTGATATTGAATGGAATTGAGTTTCAAATGGCAAAATGTGAAAAGGACATTATAAAACACTATAAACCAAAGGGAAAAACAATTTTATCATATCAAGAAACATAGCTGTGCATTTACAGATATACTTTTGCGTGACCGAAGTTACATCTTGGTGAAAGTAGAAAGTAACTTCCTTCTGGTAAGGCTATTGTCCCTCCATCTAATTTGTTTGCAGATATAGGCTTTTCTAGCAAGATCTTCATTGGTAATATGGACACCAGTACCTCATTTCCCACTGACCACTTTTAAAGTAGTTAATCAAGCTACCAGGAGAGTTAAAGGTAGGTGCTGAAAATAGTTGGTAGGGTAGGTTGGACCGCTTCTATGCCTAGGCTGGTAGTAGCCCTCATCACTAATGTTCTGTCTTCTCAGTGGAAACTCACATGCCACCATCTAACAGACTACCACCCCTCACTATTTGTGTCCTATTTATTTCATTATTTTACAATTTTATCATGGAGCCCTCCTTTTGGTGTGTCAGGGTGATGGATGTGAGTGGCAAATGGGTAAACTATAGATGGAGTGAATGAAGAATGTAATTGTCATTGTTTGCAATTATAGTGCATAAAGATTTGAACAACGTGTGATCATTAGACCATCAGAACACTCCGTACTGTGTGACTATGAACACTTCTAAATCAACTTTTACAGTAAAACCATTTAAAATGTGCAAACATGTGTGTAAAGATACCTAACCATTGGTATGAAGGACTGGCATCCCTTCAAAATATGACCAGTGGAAAGTGGTTGGGCAAAGTTGGGATATGGGGGAGAGAATGAAAATCAAAGTGAAGAGAAGCAATGTGAAAAGTAATGTGGAACAATGAGATGCTGACCATACGGAAAGTAGACCAGGCTGCCTAGCTTATAAAGAACGTGTGCATAATAGATGAGAAAGGTAGCTAAGATTAGGATAATATTGATGATTGAGGGTCTTCCCTGTTAAGGAATGTGCAATATATGAAGTCCCTCCACTATGTAAATTTAAATATGGGAACATGCCATTTAGGGGGTCATTCTGACCCTGGTGGTCCATGACCACCATGGCGGAGGGCGGCGGAAGCACCGCCAACAGGCTGGCAGTGCTTCCTGGGCGATTCTGACCGCGGCGGTAAAGCCGCGGTCAGAAAAGGGGAGCCGGCGGTTTCCCGCCGGTTTCCCGCTGGCCCAGGGTATCCGCCATGGCGGCGCTGCTTGCAGCACCGCCATGGGGATTCCGACCGCCTTCCCGCCAGCCTGTTTCTGGCGGTGTCCACCGCCAGAACCAGGATGGCGGGAACGGGTGCCGTGGGGCCCCTGGGGGCCCCTGCACTGCCCATGCCACTGGCATGCATGACAGTGAAAACCGCGATGGGTGCCACTGCACCCGTCGCACCCCTGCAACTCCGCCGGCTCCATTCCGAGCCGGCTTCATTGTTGAAGGGGCTTTCCAGCTGGGCCGGCCGGCGGTCTTCTGGCGGTCGCCCGCCGGCCCAGCGGGAAAGCCAGAATGGCCGCCGCGGTCTTTCGGCGGGAACCGCTTGGCAGGCGGCGACCGCCGACCGCCGCGGTCAGAATGACCGCCTTAGTGTAGATTGGGTTCATCTGGAGTTAGGGAGGGGGATAGAATAGATAGGGTGCACTGGGTGGGAACCAGCCTGGAGAAAAGACAAAAAATGGTCTTCATTTTCATTATCACAGTATTAATAAGGCTAGCCTCGTGGTCCATTTATTGGTATCTATTGGTATTGGTATTGCAGCTTAAGTTGTAAAACCCCAACACATGGCGTTCTGATCAAATGGTATATTGATGGTATATTTAGAGACAGGATGAAGCAGATCCAGATATTAACTTGGAATATTATGTGCTGAGGACAAGGAGAAAACAGATTAATCTTGCAATGCCTTCAAGATATTACTGCACAGATGTTTACATTACATGAGACCCAGTTTACCTTGCAGGAGAACAAGATCCTTTTCGTAAAGTAAAGGTGGATACAGCATATGGTATGCTCTGCTCAGTCAATCTATTCAAAGGGAGTCACTCATAGTAAGCAAGAATTCAGGAGTGAATCTCTTAGAATATAGGGCAGATGCATCAGGTAGATGGGTAGTTGGAAAATCTGTTAAAGATTTGTTAATGTGTGATGCATTTCATGGGATTTTATGGGACGACCTCTGATGATACATGTCCACTTGATACACTACAATTGTTTTTTGTGGAATTTCCCGGCCCGGTGATTATGGGAGGTGATTTTAATGCTCTTTTTGGATAGGGGGCTGAACACCACATCAGCCAGAAAGGAGGTCTGTATGGTTAAATTAGGTAAAGCATTAAGAGGCTTGATGCATGACTATGGCTTGTTTGACGCATGGCGTGTGAAGGCAGGAGCGGAGAGGGGCTATACTTTCTATAGGAAGAAATATCAAATGCACTCTAGAACAGAATTGTTTGTGGATAACACTCTCAGGTCACTGCTCGGACCATTATGACATTTTGCTAACTAACCATGCAACTCTTAGGGGCTACATTGGAGGGGAGATAACCAATGGACAGAACACTGTTAACCAATCAAGAACTTAGACAGCACACTAGGCTCCTTTTTAAGGTCAACAAGGGAACTTCGGTACCTGCTATGATGTGTGATGCCTTTAAGCAATAGATGTGAGGAATCTTGAGTACGATAGGGCTATTAAGTCTAGAATGCTGCGAAAAGAAGTAAAGAGAAGAGAAGACGATATTGGGAAGGTAGAGAAAGTGATAATAAAGGTGAATCCCACAGCAGAATTTCAAATTATAAGTAACAAGTTGGTAAAGAAACAATATGCTTAGAGCGAATTAATTGAGGGGCGGGTAAGAGCTAGGTGGCAGACTTCCCAGTTAGCTATCTATGAATATGACGAGATGAGTGGCCAGATACTTGCATGGAAGGCAAGAGCAGACAGGGTACGGAATTATATTAGCAAATTGGTGATTGATGAGATTAAAAATGTCTCCGAGAATCTTACAAAGGTTAAAGAAGGAATAAGAAAGGTACTTGAGTTAATATATACTGAGACTTGTGACTCGGATGTGGGGTTGATGAAAGAGTGGCTGCGAAAACAACAATTATTAGACCTGGAGCATGATCATAGGAAGATATTGAGTGCTAAATTAGCAGATGAACAGATTGAGAAACAGGAATGCAGCAGGGCCAGATGCTCTCCTGATAGAGTTCTATAAGCTGTTGAAAGAATGGATGGTCCTGGTGTGGGTGGTAATGTTTATCTAGATATTTAGTAACAAAAAAGGAATAAAGTCTAGCTAGAACGAGGACGCCTTAATAATCTTGGAGTTTAAACCTAATCAACCTGTATCATTGCTTAATAGCAACTTTAAAGTCTACTCAAGAATATTAGTTAGAAAGTTGGCAACAATAGTGGGGAAGGTTTATTCATGTAGATCAGAGGAGTTTTCTCCCAGGGCAACAAATGCACAATCTCATGCAGCAGCTAATTTCCACAATAGATCTTGTTGGGGCTAAGAACGAGCCATTAGCCATAGTGACAACTGACACCACTAAGGCATGCGACAGGATATTTTGTGGATAATAATGGGAAGTTCTGGACTGGAAGTATTTAGACTTCCCTCAATCATGATTGAGGGTAATAAAATGTTATGTAGGGCCTCGTCAGTGCAGATTTTATTTAACAACTCCTTAAGGGATAGTTTGAGAATTAGTAGGGAGACACCTCAGGGATGCACCCTCTCCCCAGTACTTTTTGCTCTACATGTATCACTCCTGGCACGGATTTCTAAGATGGATGAGAGGATTATCCAATTTCGGTCCTTAAACTATAGAAATAAAAATGCACACTATGCTGATGACATCATTTTATACACAAAATACCCAGTATCGTCGATGCCAAGGATGAAGAAAATAACGGGGAGTGTTGGTGCATGTTATGGTTACCAGATAAACAAATCGAAAACTGAGGTTATGAGTTGTAACCTGCTACAGTACCCAGATAAAGCACAACCTTCATTAAGGTATTTGGGCATCACAATTGGAAATAAATTAGAGGATTAGCCAAGGATTAACTCTAAAAAGGTAATGAGTGAGGTAAAGGATACGCCTAATAGATGGGTAAATCTTCCCTTGACAATTTGTGCATGTTGAAAGTGCACCGGAAAGCAGTATGCTATGATGTGAGGAAAAGTTGGTGGAGCAACTATTATGACCAGTTTGCTCCAATCTGGGATTCACCAGGTACCTCAATTTGTTTAAAGGATAAACTCAGCTTTCGCATAGGAGAGGCTGGGCTGATATGCTGGGGCCAGTTGTTAGAACAGTCTCCGAATGGGTCGTAATTACTGAAGTGGGTGGCAATGAAGGAGGTTCCTTGTGGAGCTGTTTCCAGATTTAAATGTTATCAGCTTAAATCTTGGTGGTATGCAACACTATGGTCCAGCATCTGACTATTGGCTGTTTGAGGAAAGAATAAAAGATTCAACACCTTTGAAAAACGATGTCTCACTGTAGTAGGGGAAAGGACATCTGTCAGTGCTCGAGCAGCCAGGCCTTGAAAGTAGCAAGGAGCAAGTATCCTTGAAACTTCTTTATTCCTTGGTTGAGTCTGCTACGTTAAAGTAGAACTATTCTTATACCATTCACGGGATAAAAATGACACCAGGCAGGATAAGCAGTTCGCAAGAAGCACGGTCCCAAGGTCTAGGAGGTGTGGTGAGCTGAAAGCAGATGACATTCAAATGTTTATAAACGGTCCAATGCTTACCAAATTTTGGGAAGAAGTAGCTGATATCCTTTTAGAGATATTGGGATGAACTGTGCAGGTAAGCTAGCACCTGGTCTTCTTAGGTATGGGCTTTGAGACTCTAAGGTCCCAGCAGAATGCAGGATTCTGTTTCTCATGAGTCTCCTGCCAAGGAGAAAATTATGTCAGAGGTGTTTACACCCATTTCCTTCAAGGCTGGAGTGACTGGCTTCAAGCTGTGGGGAAAAAAACAGGTTGGAATTAGTTCTCAGCCCTACAAAGCCAGTTCAAGATGTATGGTTAAAATATCATGCTTTGCCTAGCCAAATACCAACATGTATCGGTCCGATGGTTAATTTGCTGAGTTTTGTTTTCCTGTAAGACCTTTCGAGACAGACTTTGTCAAAGTTCTGATGCCTTTTTACTCTCAATATCAAGTTACTTAAATATAAGAAGATTCTTGTACAATTTTATAGTTTTCCCTGAGGCTTTTTATTTCTTTCCACTCATAGTCCATTTTATAGCCAACATGCATTTCACCCCATTCATTGCCTGCCCGATGGGGATTTGTTCAAGGCTAAAATGCAACATATACTTTATTTAGTCATACAATCCTTATGAATTATGTACGCCTCTTGTGTGATATAGCGAGTGCCCTTACACCAAAAGATGTGCTCACAGACTTTCGTCTTTATTTCTATTTTCATGCCTGTGCTCAAGGAAGTCACCTGTTAAAGTGCTGAGGTGACCCTCAAACGGTTTAACAGAGGATTTAACATCCTTACAGCATGTTTAAAGAAACGGGGACCCAGAGTGTAGAAAAATAATAAGAAATGTTGATATATTTCGATTCGGCATGGTCCAAAATGTTTAGAAACGCCCCTTGAAATCGGAGTTGAAATCAACGAGTTGATGGCCTTGGTATACGTATTAACCTGAATTACCTTGTTTAATGTAAAGATGTAAATGGCAAATACTTTGTTTTAATTTTACTTTATTTTTGTTTTAATAAATGTTAGAAATGGGGTCTCTGGTTGACAGTCAGGTTACCCCCTGTTCAAGCAAGGACCCTCACTCTAGTTAGGATAAAAGAGAATCACCCTCAGCTAACCCCTGCTTACCCCCTTGGTAGCTTGGCAGAGCAGTAGGCTTAACCTCAGAGTGCTGGGCGTAAAGTATTTGTACCAACACACACAGTAACTTAATGAAAACACTACAAAATGACACAACACCAGTTTAGAAAAATAGGAAATATTTATCTAGACAAAACAAGACCAAAACGACAAAAATCCAACATACACAAGTCAAGTTATGATTTTTAAAAGGTTTAAAATAAAAAGAGTCTTTAGGTAGTTGTAACAACACACTAGCGCTGCTAGCGTGTAAATGTACCTGGTTTGCGTCAAAAATAACCCCGCACGGGCGGTGTGCGTCGAAAATAACCCTGCACGGTTATGTGCGTCGAAAACAGCTCGGCACGGCGATGCGCGTCGAAAAAGCCAGCCCAGCGACGGTCCGAAAGTCCCGCGGCGCAGGTTGCGATCTCTCAGCCTTCGTCAGCGATGCTGCGCGTCGTTTCTCCTGCTCCGGGCGTCGATTCTTCGGTCGCGTTTCCTGCGGCGTCGTTTCTCAGCTGCGGAGCCGGCGTCGCGTCGTTTTCTCAGCCGCGATCGGATTCGCGTCGATCTTTTCTCCGCACGGCGCTCGGTGCGTGTATTTTTGTCCTTTGGCTGCCAGCCTCTCCTTTCAGGGTCCCAGGAACTGGAAGGGCACCACAGAGCAGAGTAGGGGTCTCTCCAGAGACTCCAGGTGCTGGCAGGAAGAAGTCTTTGCTATCCCTGAGACTTCAATAACAGGAGGCAAGCTCTACATCAAGCCCTTGGAGATTTCTTCTTCAAGATGGAAGGCACACAAAGTCCAGTCTTTGCCCTCTTACTCTGGCAGAAGCAGCACTGCAGGAAAGCTCCACAAAGCACAGTCACAGGCAGGGCAGCACTTGTTCCTCAGCGATCAGCTCTTCTCCAGGCAGAGGTTCCCCTTGATTCCAGAAGTGTTTCTAAAGTTTGTAAGTTTGGGTGCCCTTCTTATACCCATTTTAGTCTTTGAAGTCACCTTTCTTCAAAGGGGACTCACACCTTCTTGTGAAATCCTGCCTTGCCCAGGCAAGGCCTCAGACACACACCAGGGGGCTGGAGACAGCATTGTCAGAGGCAGGCACAGTCCTTTCAGATGAGAGTGACCACTCCACCCCTCCCTCCTAGCAGAGATGGCTAATCAGGAAATGCAGATCACACCCCAGCTCCCTTTGTGTCACTGTCTGGTGTGAGGTGAAAAACAACCCAACTGTCAAACTGACCCAGACAGGGAATCCACAAACAAGGCAGAGTCACAGAATGGTTTAAGCAAGAAAATGCTCACTTTCTAAAAGTGGCATTTTCAAACGCACAATCTCAAAATCAACTTTACTAAAAGATGCATTTTTAAATTGTGAGTTCAGGGATCCCAAACTCCACCTGTCCATCTCTTCTCTAGGGGAATCTACACTTTAATCATTTTTAAAGGTAGCCCCCATATTATCCTATGAGAGAGAGACAGACCTTGCAACAGTGAAAACGAAATTGGCAGTATTTCACTGTCAGGACATATAAACGACATTGCTATATGTCCTACCTTATCCACACACTGCACCCTGCCCTTGGGGCTACCTAGGGCCTACCTTAGGGGTGCCTTACATGTAAGGAAAGGGAAGGTTTAGGCCTGGCAAGTGGGTACACTTGCCAAGTCGAATTTACAGTGTAAAAATACACATACAGACACTGCAGGGGCAGGTCTGAGACATGATTACAGAGCTACTTATGTGGGTGGCACAACCAGTGCTGCAGGCCCACTAGTAGCATTTGATTTACAGGCCCTGGCACCTCTAGTGCACCTTACTAGGGACTTACTAGTAAATCAAATATGCCAATCATGGATAAACCACTTACATACAATTTAAACAGGAGAGCATATGCACTTTAGCACTGGTTAGCAGTGGTAAAGTGCTCAGAGTTGAAAAGCCAACAGCAACATGTCAGAAAAACATAGGAGGCAGGAGGCGAAAAAGACTGGGGATGACCCTGCATAAGCAAAAGTCCAACACGACCCCCTACCAGCCTAAAGCCAGGGGAGAACAATCAATACCTTGATGTACTTCCCTGATTGGGGCGATAGAACAGGGACCCAGGCCCACAACAGCAGGGGCATGTTCCAGTTCTACGCCTTCCTGACTCCAGTTGGATCCCTCTGTCCATACTCTCAGGGCCCACTAAGCTAACCCATGGGGAACCCTTCTCCACATCTACAGACACCATCTGTGCAGCACCTAACTTTACTTTGCTCACAGATGAATTGCAATGGGCAGATAGTACCACCAGGGCCAACACAGTGGTGTTGCCCACTCCACCCCCGGGGTGTGACTCTCGTCCTCCCCCCCCCAGGGGCAACTCTGTCCACCAGGACAGCAAGCCACAGTGGCCCCAGACAACTGTCAGTGATGAGAGCCCGACCTCAGGCCTCTCTAACCACTGTGACCGTGGAGAGTGGGGGGTGGTAGCCCCAGGTGCCTGGCACCCTTTGACCACTCTCTCTTCCACCAGGTCAGGGATGACAACCTGACCCTGGTCCTCCCCTCTGGGGCTCTGTACCCTCCCTGCAGAAGCGGCACCCCCAGAGTCAAAAACTGTCAGGGTGCTTGTAGAAGCAGTCCTGCACAATTCTTCCATCAGTGCAGGGATGTTAACCTGCAACTGATCCTCCAACCTGGGGTCTGTACCTTCAGGTTGGACCAGGGCCAGGGGTGAGGCTTCCCTCCCCCTGCCCTCTCTTCTGGGGTCCTGAACCACCCAACTAGGAGCGGCCCCCCCAGAAGACAACATGGTAGGGGCACTGTTAGCAGTAGCCCCTTCCTCCAGGTCAGGGGGGACACCCTTAACCTGGCCTCCCAATCCAGGGTCTGTACCCACAGACTGGATCACTGCCTGGCAACCCAGGACTTCCTGGGGGGCATACCTACCCCCTACCAGGTCAGAGTTTACCCTCTGAACCTGGTCATCCAACCCAGGGTCACCACCCTGCGGTTGAACCACTGCCTGGCACACCAGGACTTCCTTGGGAGCACATTTACCCCCCATCAGGTCAGAGTTTACCCCCTGAACCTGATCATTCAACCCAGAGTCACCACCCTGCGGTTGAACCATTGCCTGGCACACCAGGACTTCCAGGGGGGCACACTTACCCCCCTCAAGGGACACGCTGTCCCGAAGGGCCACACAAGAGTCTGGCTGGCGCAGGTCTCCTGACCTCTGCCCATCTGACAGAGTCTGGATTCCCCCCAACCCAGAAATGGTCTTACCAAGGTCATTCATGGGGGGCTCTGCTCTCAGAGCTGACCCCTGACCCTCCAGGTTCTCCACTGGGGTCCGCAACCCCCTCTCAACCCTCTGTCTGGACTTCTGCACCCCCTCACTAGGAGTGGTACTGCCAGACACCAGAACTGGTGGGACGCTGGCTACAGCGGCCCCCCCAAGTTCTCCTGACACTGTGGGGTCTCCCTCAACAGATGGCCCTATGGTACAGGCTAGGCTCCCCTCCTGGTGTTCCCGCAGGGAACCCTCCAGGACCTGGGACCGGATCTCGGGCACCTTGGGCCTCAACCCATCCCCATTCCCTCTCCTCTGAGACTGGACATGGGGTCCCTCACCCATCCCACTACACTGGGACCTACCTGGGACACTACAATCCTTCCCTACCTCACCTGGTTGGGAACTACCTAGACCACTCCTCTCAGGAGCACCCCCAAATGCCTCTTCAGACTCTCTGGTACTCACCCAGAAGTCTGCCTCCATTGTAAGCTCCCTGGGGTCAGAGAACTCACACTCCACCTGGTGTTGGCATAGCTCTGGAAAATAAGGACTAGACATATGCTCTCCAGCAATTACATCACTCAGCCCCTCACATGAATTAACCAAAGTACCCTTCACCCAACCATCCAGTGACTCTGCTTTGAAAAAGCACCCCACATCACCCTCCTGAGACTGGTGAGACAGTACCTGACTGTCCCTGACACTCAACCCACACTCTTCTGGGATGTTTTCACACTCCATAACCAGGACTTCTACCTGGGGGGAACCCCTCTCCCTGTCACTCTCACTTAGAGTCAGTAGAGTGTCCCTCCCACCAGTAGGAATATGACTCCCCATGCCAGTTCCCCAATCCACCTCAGGGACCCTGTGCATCACTGGAGCTACCTCATACCCCTGAACCTCCTGGCGTGTGTTAACTCCCTCCTTCAAGTAGGGCACCACCTCTCTGGGCATGTGCACTTCTGCAGCATCACTGGATATACAATTGTTGCTGCCACCATTCCAGCTGGACTCAGCCCTCATGACTTCCAGCTCTTTCAATTTAAGCTCGTAAGCATAAATCATTTTTTTAATCTCTAAGTTCCTCCTCCTTACTTCCAACTCTTCCCACTTGTCATACTCCCTTTGCATCCTCAACTTTTCTGCCTCCAACCGGCGAACCCTTTCTGCCTGTCTGTCCTGTAACTCTTCAGGAGTCAGACCCTTGGGTGACACCCTGCCATCCCTCCTGGGGACCCTCCCCCCAGGCGTGACAGGTTCCTCCACTACACCACTGTGTATCCTCTGCACTTCCCCCCCCATATTCTCCTCCTCTGTGTGCCCTCCAGCCTTCTTGATTGTCACCCAAGCCCTCTGTGCCTGTTGCAGCTCCCCCTCCCTGGTGGAGCTCTCAGTGGGACAGTCAAGATTTTTAAGGAACTGTTTCAATTGAGCTACTGAGTACTCCTTCAGTTTCTCCATTTCAAACACAGCTCCAGCTGTTGCATCTCCAGATTGAGACATGATGGTCACAAGTGCGAAGTTCCAAAAGGCAGAAAAAAATAATTTCCCAATGAAGTAAAAAGAATCAGTCAAGGGATCAGCAAAATCATGGAAGTAGAATAAAAAGAGTCCTTAAGAGAAAAATCAAAAGATCATCAAACAAGTAGTATGTGGTCACGTAGTGGTCTGAGATCAAAACAGTAGTGTACACTTAATTACTGTATGTCAAGTACAAATACAAGTCCAATCCCGACCGCTGGTCACCAATGTTAGAAATGGGGTCTCTGGTTGACAGTCAGGTTACCCCCTGTTCAAGCAAGGACCCTCACTCTAGTTAGGATAAAAGAGAATCACCCTCAGCTAACCCCTGCTTACCCCCTTGGTAGCTTGGCAGAGCAGTAGGCTTAACCTCAGAGTGCTGGGCGTAAAGTATTTGTACCAACACACACAGTAACTTAATGAAAACACTACAAAATGACACAACACCAGTTTAGAAAAATAGGAAATATTTATCTAGACAAAACAAGACCAAAACGACAAAAATCCAACATACACAAGTCAAGTTATGATTTTTAAAAGGTTTAAAATAAAAAGAGTCTTTAGGTAGTTGTAACAACACACTAGCGCTGCTAGCGTGTAAATGTACCTGGTTTGCGTCAAAAATAACCCCGCACGGGCGGTGTGCGTCGAAAATAACCCTGCACGGTTATGTGCGTCGAAAACAGCTCGGCACGGCGATGCGCGTCGAAAAAGCCAGCCCCGCGACGGTCCGAAAGTCCCGCGGCGCAGGTTGCGATCTCTCAGCCTTCGTCAGCGATGCTGCGCGTCGTTTCTCCTGCTCCGGGCGTCGATTCTTCGGTCGCGTTTCCTGCGGCGTCGTTTCTCAGCTGCGGAGCCGGCGTCGCGTCGTTTTCTCAGCCGCGATCGGATTCGCGTCGATCTTTTCTCCGCACGGCGCTCGGTGCGTGTATTTTTGTCCTTTGGCTGCCAGCCTCTCCTTTCAGGGTCCCAGGAACTGGAAGGGCACCACAGAGCAGAGTAGGGGTCTCTCCAGAGACTCCAGGTGCTGGCAGGAAGAAGTCTTTGCTATCCCTGAGACTTCAATAACAGGAGGCAAGCTCTACATCAAGCCCTTGGAGATTTCTTCTTCAAGATGGAAGGCACACAAAGTCCAGTCTTTGCCCTCTTACTCTGGCAGAAGCAGCACTGCAGGAAAGCTCCACAAAGCACAGTCACAGGCAGGGCAGCACTTGTTCCTCAGCGATCAGCTCTTCTCCAGGCAGAGGTTCCCCTTGATTCCAGAAGTGTTTCTAAAGTTTGTAAGTTTGGGTGCCCTTCTTATACCCATTTTAGTCTTTGAAGTCACCTTTCTTCAAAGGGGACTCACACCTTCTTGTGAAATCCTGCCTTGCCCAGGCAAGGCCTCAGACACACACCAGGGGGCTGGAGACAGCATTGTCAGAGGCAGGCACAGTCCTTTCAGATGAGAGTGACCACTCCACCCCTCCCTCCTAGCAGAGATGGCTAATCAGGAAATGCAGATCACACCCCAGCTCCCTTTGTGTCACTGTCTGGTGTGAGGTGAAAAACAACCCAACTGTCAAACTGACCCAGACAGGGAATCCACAAACAAGGCAGAGTCACAGAATGGTTTAAGCAAGAAAATGCTCACTTTCTAAAAGTGGCATTTTCAAACGCACAATCTCAAAATCAACTTTACTAAAAGATGCATTTTTAAATTGTGAGTTCAGGGATCCCAAACTCCACCTGTCCATCTCTTCTCTAGGGGAATCTACACTTTAATCATTTTTAAAGGTAGCCCCCATATTATCCTATGAGAGAGAGACAGACCTTGCAACAGTGAAAACGAAATTGGCAGTATTTCACTGTCAGGACATATAAACGACATTGCTATATGTCCTACCTTATCCACACACTGCACCCTGCCCTTGGGGCTACCTAGGGCCTACCTTAGGGGTGCCTTACATGTAAGGAAAGGGAAGGTTTAGGCCTGGCAAGTGGGTACACTTGCCAAGTCGAATTTACAGTGTAAAAATACACATACAGACACTGCAGGGGCAGGTCTGAGACATGATTACAGAGCTACTTATGTGGGTGGCACAACCAGTGCTGCAGGCCCACTAGTAGCATTTGATTTACAGGCCCTGGCACCTCTAGTGCACCTTACTAGGGACTTACTAGTAAATCAAATATGCCAATCATGGATAAACCACTTACATACAATTTAAACAGGAGAGCATATGCACTTTAGCACTGGTTAGCAGTGGTAAAGTGCTCAGAGTTGAAAAGCCAACAGCAACATGTCAGAAAAACATAGGAGGCAGGAGGCGAAAAAGACTGGGGATGACCCTGCATAAGCAAAAGTCCAACAATAAATATGTGGAAAGTGTGAGTTTATATTCAATCCAAAAGCTTGTAATTCAAATGCTAAAAGGACCCAGTCTCTAAGCGTAATGATCTGCTAGTTGGTCAACATTAAAGATGGATATCACTGGCATCATTATCATGCACCTCACCTCCTGTATGAGGCCAGGTGTATTATGCATGGAAATGTAACGGCCCTGAAAAGATGTTAAATAAAGCGCTTGCCTGGACCCGAAAGAAAAGTGAAAAAGACTAGTAGCATGCATGTATGATGTTTATATAAACCAGATACACGGGTTACCCAAATAGTTTTAAGGGATTTTAAGGATTTGAAAGTTTTAAAATGGTACAGGGAACAGTTTAACAGAGGTCAAGGCACACGTGAATTAATGAACTACTGATCATATTTATTAATTCACGTGTGCCTTGATCTCTGTTAAGCTTGTTTTTGTCTGTTTGAGATAGTATTGGAGGAGGGGGAAGATCCTCCGGCCAAGAGCACCGTACTTAAAATAGTTTGTACTGATCTAATAAGAAGAGTGAATTTTGTGAGCGCTTACATTCCCTTGTTTTTTCTTCCCATTCCTGTCGTCTATTGTCTAGTGATACCGGGACCAGTGCTTCCTAGCTCTCTTAGGCCCTGATTTATACTTTTTGATGCAAACCTGCACTAGCACAGGTTTGCGTCACAAAGTAAAGTGCCGGCTTGCGCCATTCCAGGACGCCAGCTGGGCGCTGTTAGGAATGGGGTTTTTGGTTGGCAGTCAGGTTACCCTCTGTCCAAGCAAGAACCCTCACTCTAGTCAGGGTAAGTCACACACAATCCAAATTATCCTGTGCCCACCCTCTGGTAGCTTGGCACGAGCAGTCAGGCTTAACTTAGAAGGCAATGTGTAAAGTATTTGTGCAATAAATCACACAATAACACAATATAGCACCACAAAAATACACCACACAGTGCTTAGAAAAATATATAATATTCATCTGGGTATTTGCAGGTCAAAACGATCAAAGATGCAATATGAATTTGTAAAGATATCACTAAAAAGTGATATGAAGTGTCTAAAGTCTTTAAAAAGTAAACAAAGTCTCTTTCAAGCACAAAGGCCCATATTTATACTTTTTGACGCTAAACTGCGCTAACGCAGTTTAGCGTCAAAAAATTTTGCGCCGTCTAACGCCATTCTGAAGCGCCATGCGGGCGCCGTATTTATGGAATGGCGTTAGACGGCGCAATCAGACCGGCGCTGCCTGGTTTGCGTGGGAAAAAACCACGTAGACCAGACAGCGCCGGCGTAGGGGGAAAATGGCGTATGGGCGTCTTAAAATGGGGCAAGTCAGGTTACGTCGAAAAAATCGTCGTAACCCGACTTGCGCCATTTTTTTTCGACGCCCATCCCTCATCAACATGACTCCTATCATTGTAAAGATAGGAGTCATGCCCCCTTGCCCAATGGCCATGCCCAGGGGACTTCTGTCCCCTGGGCATGGTCATTGGGCATAGTGGCATGTAGGGGGGCACAAATCAGGCCCCCCTATGCCACAAAAATTAAAAAAAAAATACTTACCTGAACTTACCTTAATGTCCATGGGATGGGTCCCTCCGTCCTTGGGTGTCCTCCTGGGGTGGGCAAGGGTGGCAGGGGGGGTCCCTGGGGGCAGGGGAGGGCACTCTGGGCTCATTTTGAGCCCACTTGTCCCTTAACGCCATGCCTGACCCAGGCGTTAAAAAGCGGCGCAAATGCGCCGTTTTTAGCCACGCCCACTCCCGGGCGTCTCTTTTGCCCGGGAGTATAAATACCACGTAAAGGCCTGGGAGTCATTTTTTAAGACGGGAACGCCTCCCTTGCATATCATTAACGCAAGGAAGGGGTTCACGCTAAAAAATGACGCACATTCCGGGAACTTTGGCGCTAGACGCCTCTAACGCCATAGTATAAATATGGCGTTAGTTGGCGTTAGTTTAGCGTCGAATTTGCGTCGAAAAAAACGACGCAAATTCGGCGCAAACGGAGTATAAATACGGGCCAAAGTACCTGGTTTGGAGTGGAAAATCTCTGCAGAGGGCCGCAGAAGAGGAGATGCGTGGAAAAATGGTGTGTGCGTCGGTTATGCCCCTTCACACACGGACTTGCGTAGTTATTTTTCACGTGGGGAGACGTGCGTCGTTCTACGGGAGGAAAAATGGTGTGTGCGTCGGTTTCGCCCCTTCAAACATGGACTTGCGTTGTTATTTTTCACTCGGGGAAGACGTGCGTCATTTTCCGGCACACGGACTGTCTTCTTCTATGGATCGTGGGATTACCAGATGTCCCAGGGTCTGTGCGTGGATTCCTCGGCTTGTTATCCGGCTGCGCGTCGTTCCGGGAGGCTGTGCATGGAATTTTCTTTGTCACGGCAGGCGTTGCGTCGATTTCCTCTCTGGAAGCCGGGCGGCGTTGTCCATGCGAGGCCGTGCGTCGAAGTTCTGGTCACACCGCAGGCGTCGCGTCGAGCGGCGTCTTTCTGGATCGGCGTGCAGTGAATTTCTCACAGCGGAGCAAGCTGTGCATCGACTTTTTCGGCGCACGAGGAGTCCAAATGAAAAAGAGAAGTCTTTTTGGTCCTGAGACTTCAGGGAACAGGAGGCAAGCTCTATCCAAGCCCTTGGAGAGCACTTTTGCAGCAAGACAAGAGTTCAGCAAGGCAGCAGGCCAACAACAAGGCAGCAGTCCTTTGTAGAAAGCTGACAGGTGAGTCCTTTGAGCAGCCAGGCAGTTCTTCTTGGCAGGATGCAGGTTCTGGTTCAGGTTTCTTCTCCAGCAAGTGTCTGAGGTGGTAGGGCAGAGGCCCTGTTTTATACTAAATTGTGCCTTTGAAGTGGGGGTGACTTCAAAGAGTGGCTAAGAAGTGCACCAGGTCCCCTTTCAGTTCAATCCTGTCTGCCAGGGTCCCAGTAGGGGGTGTGGCAGTCCTTTGTGTGAGGGCAGGCCCTCCACCCTCCCAGCCCAGGAAGACCCATTCAATATGCATATGTATACAAGTGAGGCTGAGTACCCTTTGTTTGGTGTGTGTCTGAGTGAATGCACAAGGAGCTGTCAACTAAACCTAGCCAGATGTGGATTGTAAGGCACAGAAAGATTTAAGTGCAAAGAAATGCTCACTTTCTAAAAGTGGCATTTCTAGAATAGTAATATTAAATCCGACTTCACCAGTCAGCAGGATTTTGTATTACCATTCTGGCCATACTAAATATGACCTTCCTGCTCCTTTCAGATCAGCAGCTGTCACTTCAACAATGTATGAGGGCAGTCCCAATGTTAGCCTATGAAGGGAGCAGGTCTCACAGTAGTGTAAAAACAAATTTAGGAGTTTTACACTACCAGGACATATAAACTACACAGGTACATGTCCTGCCTTTTACCCACACAGCACCCTGCTCTAGGGGTTACCTAGGGCACACATTAGGGGTGACTTATATGTAGAAAAAGGGGAGTTTTAGGCTTGGCAAGTACTTTAAAATGCCAAGTCGAAGTGGCAGTGAACCTGCATACACAGGCCTCACAATGGCAGGCCTGAGACAAGGTTAAGGGGCTACTTAAGTGGATGGCACAATCAGTGCTGCAGGCCCACTAGTAGCATTTAATCTACAGGCCCTAGGCACATATAGTGCACGCTACTAGGATCTTACAAGTAAATCAAATAGCCAATCATGGATAAACCAATCAGCAGTACAATTTACACAGAGAGCATATGCACTTTAGCACTGGTTAGCAGTGGTAAAGTGCCCAGAGTTCAAAAGCCAACAACAACAGGTCAGAAAAAATAGGAGGAAGGAGGCAAAAAGTTTGGGGATGACCCTGTCAAAAAGCCAGGTCCAACATGACCCCCCACCAGCCTAAAGCCAGGGGAGAACAATCACTATCCTGATGTACTTCCCTGTTTGAGGCGATAGAACAAGGACCCAGGCCCACAACAGCAGGGGCATGCTCCAGTTCTTCACCTTCCTGACTCCAATTGGATCCCTCTGTCCATACTCTCAGGCCCCACTAAGCCAACCCATGGGGAACCTTTCTCCTTACCTGCGGATACGATCTGTGCAGCACCTAACCTTACTTTGCTCACAGACATATCCCAGGAGCAGGATAGTACCACCAGGACCAACACTGTGGTGTTGCCCACTCTACCCCCGGGGTGTGACACTTGTCCCCTCCCCAGGGATAACTCTGTCCACCCGGACAGCAAGCCACAGTGGTTACTGACAGCTGTCAGGGATGAGAGCCAGGCCCCAGACCTCTCAAAGCTCTCCAACCACTGTGGCTGTGGAGAGTGGGGGGCGGTAGCCCCAGGTGCTGGGTACCCTTTAACCACTCTCCCTTCCACCAGGTCAGGGATGACAGCCTGAACCTGGTCCTCCCCTCTGGGCTCTGTACCCTCCCTCCTGGAGCCGTACCCCCAGAGTCCAACATGGTCAGGGTGCTTATAGAAGCCGCCCTGCACCATTCCTCCACCAGTGCAGGGCTGTTAACCTGCAACTGGCCCTCCAACCTGGGGTCTGTACCTTCAGGTTGGACTAGGGCCCGGGGTGAGGCTTCCCTCCCCCTGCCCTCCCTTCTGGGGTCCAGCACCCTCCAACTAGGAGTGGCCTCCTCAGAAGACAACATGGTAGGGGCACTGTTATCAGTAGCCCCTCCCTCCAGGTTTGGGGGGACACCCTGAACCTGGTCTTCCAGCCCAGGGTCTATACCCTCAGACTGGATCACTGCCTGGCAAACCAGGACTTTCTGGGGGGCACACCTACCCCCCACCAGGTCAGAGTTTAACCTCTGAACCTGGCCATCCAACTCAGAGTCACCACCCTGAGGTTGAACAATTGCCTGGCACACCAGGACTTCTTGGGGGGCACACTGACCCCCCACCAGGCCAGAGTTTAAGCCCTGAACCTGGTCATCCAACCCAGAGTCACCACCCTGAGGTTGAACAATTGCCTGGCACGCCAGGACTTCATGGGGGGCACGCTCACCCCCCACAAGGGACACACCCAAGGGCTACACAAAAGTCTGGTTGGCGCAGGTCTCCTGACCTCTGCCCATCTAGCAGAGTCTGGATCTCCCCCAAACCAGAAACGGTTTCACCTGGGTCATTCCTGGGGGGCTCTGCTCTCAGAGCTGACCCCTGACTCTCCAGGACCTCCACTGGGGTCCACAACCCCCTCTAAACCCTCTGTCTGGACTTCTGCACCCCCTCACTAGGAGTGGTACTGCCAGACACCAGAACTGGTGGGATGCTGGCTACAGTCACCCCCCCAAGTTCTTCTGACACTGCGGGCCTCCCTCAACAGGTGGCCCTACGGTACAGGCTAGGCTTCCCTCCTGGATTTCCCTCATGGAACTCTCTATGACCTGGGACCTACCTGGGACACTACAATCCTCTCCCACCTCACTTGGCTGGGAAACACCTAGACCACTCCCTTCAGGAGCACCCCCAAATGCCTCTTCAGACTCTCTGGTATTCACCCAGAAGTCTGCCTCCATTGTAAGCTCCCTGGGGTCAGAGAACTCACACTCCACCTGGTGTTGGCGTAGCTCTGGAAAATAAGGATCAGACATATGCTCTCCAGCAATTACATCACTCTGCCCTTCACATGTATTAACCACAGTACCCTTCACCCGACCATCCAGTGACTCAGCCTTGAAAAAGCACTCTACATCACCCTCCTGAGACTGGTGAGACAGTATCTGACTGTCCCTGACACTCAACCCATACTCTTCTGGGATGTCTCCACACTCTATATCCAGGACGTCCACCAGGGGGGAACCCTTTTCCCTGTCACTCTCTTCTAGAGCCAGTAAAGTGTCCCTCCCCCCAGTAGGAATATGACTCCTTGTGCCAGTTCCCCAATCCTTCTCAAGGACCCTGTGCATAACAGGACCTACCTCATATTCTTGAACCGCCTGGGGTGTGTCAACTCCCTTCTTCAAGTTGGGCACCACATCTCTGGGCTTGTGCCCTTCTTCAACAGTACTGGATGCAAGATTTTTGCTGTCACCATCTGAACTGGACTCAGCCCTTCCAGCTTCCAGTTTCAGCTCTTCACAGCTCAGCTCCTGAGCTGCCATCCTTTCTTTTTCCAGGGCTAAGGCTCTTGCCGCCTCAGCCCTTTAAATAAAGTAATCTAGCTCCTCTCTCCACTGCTCTGCCTCTAACAGCCATTCATCTCTCACTGGTTCTCTTTCCTCATATGAGTAGTCCTCCTCCTCATCTGAGGAGTCCTCAGTCGTTTGGTTTTTTGCTTCCTCTTCCTCTGCCCATCTTTCTTCCCCCAGGGCTATGTAGATATCTAGCAGTTCCATCTTAGTGGATATCCTTGACATAGGAAGTCCCCATTTTCTGCAAAGCCTCCTTAGGTCAGCCTGAGTGAGGGATTCAGTAGGCACAAAGAATGACACACGGTAGGTACCCATTCCCAATCTGACAAGGTATTACAGGCAAAACCAAAATCCAAAGTCCAGAATATCAATAATATATCCAGGAGGACATCAGAGAACCAAAAGCAAAAAGATGAAAAATCAAGTTGACCTTCAACTGTGGGTAGGTAGTGAAATACTTAGCTACTGTATGTCACTGCACAAATACAAGTCCTATCCTCACCGCTGATCACCAATGTTAGAAATTGGGTTTTTGGTTGGCAGTCAGGTTACCCTCTGTCCAAGCAAGAACCCTCACTCTTGTCAGGGTAAGTCACACACAATCCAAATTATCCTGTGCCCACCCTCTGGTAGCTTGGCACGAGCAGTCAGGCTTAACTTAGAAGGCAATGTGTAAAGTATTTGTGCAATAAATCATACAATAACACAATATAGCACCACAAAAATACACCACACAGTGTTTAGAAAAATATAATATTTATCTGGGTATTTGCAGGTCAAAATGATCAAAGATGCAATATGAATTGGTAAAGATATCACTAAAAAGTGATATAAAGTGTCTTAAGTCTTTAAAAAGTAAACAAAGTCTCTTTCAAGCACAAAGTACCTGGTTTGGAGTGGAAAATCTCCGCAGAGGGCCGCAGAAGAGGAGATGCGTGGAAAAATGGTGCGTGCGTCGGTTACGACCCTTCACACACGGATTTGCGTCATTATTTTTCACGCGGGGAGACATGCGTCGTTTTACGGGAGGAAAAATGGTGTGTGCGTCGGTTTCGCCCCTTCACATACGGACTTGCGTCGTTATTTTTCACTCGGGGAAGATGTGCGTCATTTTCCGGCACGCGGACCGTCTCCTTCTATGGATCGTGGGATTACCAGATGTCCCATGGTCTGTGCGTGGATTCCTCGGCTTGTTATCCGGCTGCGCGTCGTTCCGGGAGGCTGTGCGTGGATTTTCTTTCTCACGGCAGGTGTCGCGTTGATTTCCTCTCTGGAAGCCGGGCGGCGTTGTCCATGCGAGGCCGTGCGTCGAAGTTCTGGTCGCACCGCAGGCGTTGCGTTGAGCGGCGTCTTTCTGGATCGGCGTGCAGTGAATTTTTCACCGCGGAGCAAGCTGTGCATCAAATTTTTGGGCGCACGAGGAGTCCAAATAAAAAAGAGAAGTCTTTTTGGTCCTGAGACTTCAGGGAACAGGAGGCAAGCTCTATCCACCCCTTGGAGAGAACTTTTGCAGCCAGACAAGAGTTCAGCAAGGCAGCAGGCCAACAGCAAGGCAGCAGTCCTTTGTAGAAAGTAGACAGGGGAGTCCTTTGAGCAGCCAGGCAGTTCTTCTTCGCAGGATGCAGGTTCTGGTTCAGGTTTCTTCTCCAGCAAGTGTCTGAGGGGGTAGGGCAGAGGCCCTGTTTTATACTAAATTGTGCCTTTGAAGAGGGGGTGACTTCAAAGAGTGGCTAAGAAGTGCACCAGGTCCCCTTTCAGTTCAATCCTATCTGCCTGGGTCCCAGTAGGGGGTGTGGCAGTCCTTTGTGTGAGGGCAGGCCCTCCACCCTCCCAGCCCAGGAAGACCCATTCAAAATGCAGATGTTTGCAAGTGAGGGTGAGTACCCTGTGTTTGGGGTGTGTCTGAGTGAATGCACAAGGAGCTGTCAACTAAACCTAGCCAGACGTGGATTGTAAGGCACAGAAAGATTTAAGTGCAATGAAATGCTCACTTTCTAAAAGTGGCATTTCTAGAATAGTAATATTAAATCCGACTTCACCAGTCAGCAGGATTTTGTATTACCATTCTGGCCATTCTAAATATGACCTTCCTGCTCCTTTCAGATCAGCAGCTGTCACTTCAACAATGTATGTGGGCAGCCCCAATGTTAGCCTACGAAGGGAGCAGGTCTCACGGTAGTGTAAAAATGAATTTAGGAGTTTTAAACTACCAGGACATATAAACTACACAGGTACATGTCCTGCCTTTTACCCACACAGCACCCAGCTCTAGGGGTTACCTAGGGCACACATTAGGGGTGACTTATATGTAGAAAAAGGGGAGTTTTAGGCTTGGCAAGTACTTTTATATGCCACGTCGAAGTGGCAGTGAAACAGCCCACACAGGCCTAGCACTTAAGTAGGTGGCCACAATCAGTGCTGCAGGCCCACAAGTAGCATTTAATCTACAGGCCCTAGGCACATATAGTGCACGCTACTAGGGTCTTACAAGTAAATCAAATAGCCAATCATGGATAAACCAATCAGCAATACAATTTACACAGAGAGAACATGCACTTTAGCACTGGTTAGCAGTGGTAAAGTGCCCAGAGTTCAAAAGCCAACATCAACAGGTCAGAAAAAATAGGAGGAAGGAGGCAAAAAGTTTGGGGATGGCCCTGTCAAAAAGCCAGGTCCAACAGGCGCCATATTAATGGAATGGTGCAATCCAGCGCAAAGGATGGGATAGAGTCAAAAAAATTGATGTTAGCCGGGTGGGGGTGGCGATATGGGAGATGGGTGATTAGCACCAAAAAATGACGCTAGGCTGGTTAGAGTTAAAAAAAAATGACTCTAACAAGATTAGAGTCATTTTATGGTGCTAAACACACCATGCCACATGACTCCTGCCTTAGAAAAGGCAGGAGTTATATCCACCTCCCCCAATGGCCAGCACACGGGACTAGGGTCCCCTGGGCATGGCCATTGCACTCTGTGCCAGGACTGGGGGCCCATATCTGGGCCCCCATGGCATTTAAAAAAAAAAGATAAATACTTACCTTTACTTACCTGTACTTACCTGGGATGCAGTCCCCCATCCTGCGCTGTCCCTCTGGTGTGGGTCGGGGTGTCCCTGGGGGCTGGGGAGGGCACTTGTGGACTCATTCCATGGTGTTCCACCATGGAAATGAGCCCACAGGTCCCCTAAGCTTAGCGCCATTATTTAGGCCCGCCTCCGTCCCGTGCACAATTTTTGCACAGGAGGATAAATAAGGCGCACAGGCCTTAGAGTCATTTTTTGCAAAGGAATGCCTACCTTGCATCTTATTGACGCAAGGTAGTTTTCTGCAGGCAAAAAATTACTTTAATCCAATATTTTGACGCTAGATGGGTCTAGCGTCAAAATATAAATATGGAGTTAAGTTTGCGCTGAAATAGCGTAAAAAAAAGACGCTATTTCAGCACTAACAGAGTATAAATATGCCCCTTATTGTTTATAAGCACAGGCATATAGGCTGACCCGGGGATGTTAGTGCGAAAAAGATTAACATTTGCCAATTTTGGTTACCTCCCGAAAGGGGGATGGGATAGTATGTTCATAATCTGCATATTGTGGTGTATTCATATCCTGCTGGTGAGCCAAATCCATAACGGCATAGTACGATTAAATGTAATACATTTAAAGAAGGTCCCCGGGAGGCATACTGTTGGAAATGGCCCTTTTTGTAGGGTCATTCCCTATCTTTTTCCTCCTTCCTCCTATTTTGTCTGACCTGTTTTTGTTGGCTTTAGGACTCTGGGCACTTTACCACTGCTAACCAGTGCTAAAGTGCTTATGCTGTCTGTTTAAATTGTATTGTTGATTGGTTTATCCATGACTGACATATTTGTTTTACTAGTAAGTCCCTGGTAAAGAGCACTAGAGGTGCCCAGGGCCTGTAAATCAAATGCTACTAGTGGGCCTGCAGCACTGGTTGTGCCACCTATGTGTAGACCAGCAATCATATCTCAGACCTGCCACTGCAGTGTCTGTATGTGCAGTCTTGCACTGCTTATTCGACCTGGCAAGTGTACCTGCCTGCGAGGCCTAAACCTTCCCTTTTTCATACATATAAGGCAGCCCTAAGGTAGGCCCTAGGTAGCCCCATGGGCAGGGTGTAGTGTATGTTAAAGGTGGGGCATGTACGGGTGTGTTTTACATGTCCTAACAGAGAGAAATACTGCTAAATTTGTTTTTCACTGTTGCAAGGCCTATCTCTCTCATAGGTTAACATGGGGGCTGTCTTTAAATAACTCTAAAGTGCAAGTTCCCTTTGGGAGATAGAAATCTGGAGTTTGGTGTCTCTGAACTCACAATTTAAAAATATATATTTTATTAAAGTTGTTTTTTAGATTGTTAGTTTGAAAATGCCACTTTTAGAAAGTGGACATTTTCTTGCTTTAGCCATTCTGTGAGTCTGTCTGTTTGTAGATTCCCTGTCTGGGTCAGACTGACAGTTGGACTGTTTGTGCAACCCCTCTAGACAGTGAGACAAAGGGAGCTGGGGTGTAGCCTGCATATCCTGATGAACCATCTGTGCTAGAGTGGTCACTTACACAGGCTGTGCCTTCCATCTCACAATGCAGTCTCCAACTCCCTGGTGTTTGCCTGCGGCCTGGCCTGGGCAAGGCAGGATCTTGTGAACAAAAGAGACTTTCCTTTGAAGTATTCTTACTTCAAAGGCAGAAAGGGGTATAGGTATTGGACCCATACATAACCCCTCAAAATTGGATTACTTCTGGAACCAAGAGGTATCTCTGTCAAGGAGAAGAGCTGGAGAGCTGGAGGAGGAGAACTGCCCCTTTGCCTGTGACTGTGCTTTGCTGGTCTGGCCTGCAGTGGCTGCTTCTGCCTGAGAGAAGACAAAGACTGGCTTTTGTGTGATTTCCCACTGGCGAAAAATCTCCAAGGGCTTGAACTGAGCTTGCCTCCTGTTGTTGAAGTCTCAGGGAAATCAACGACTTCTCTCTGCCCACACCTGGACTCTGTGCTGAGACTCCTCCCCTGCCAAGTGTTGCCCTAACCTGTCTCTGGGCCCTTTAAAGGTGAAGCTGGTGGAAAAGGACAGATATCCACACACAGACAGCCGTGTGGAGAAATTTCCAAAGCACCATCCGCAACACCGCTAATAAACAATGCACTGCTGGCATTGCGGCTAAAATCGAAACTCCACCTGCATCGCAGCAGGAAGATTGATGCATCGTGGCTGGAGAAACACCGCACAGCACTCACTTGCGGCTGCTGATAACGACACAAACCAAGCATGGTTTGCTGACACCGTACGACCTGATTTTGAACGCAGCATCGCTGGGTGTGAAAAATCAATGCAAAACCTGCCCGGACCTGAGGTGCCCATCTGGGAATTGCCGCATCACTCTCTTGTGGGAGGGAAAAAAATTACGCATGCCAACCCGACCAGAGAAGGAACGATGCACGGTCTCGCTTGCGAGTGGGGAATCGATGCATTGCTTACCTATTTCACCGCACGTTCTCCATGTGCGGTTTTATTTTTTACGCTAACCAGGTACTGTGTGTAACAACAGCGTTCTCATTGTTTTCTATGGATTAAGACTCTTATTCTTTTTTAAAAATTCATATCCTGACTTGTGTTTGTTGGATTTTTGTCATTTTGGTCTTGTTTGATTTAGATAAATATTACCATTTTTCTAAACGGGTGTGGTGTGCAATTTGTAGTGTTTTCACTGTATTACTGTGTGTGTTGGTAAAAATAATTTTTGTATTGTTTCTGGGGTTAAGCCTTTCTGCTCGTGCCAAGATACCACGAGGGTGAGCGGGGGTCACCCAGGTGTGTTTTTCCTTTTCCCTGACTAGAGTGAGGGTCCCTGCTTGAACAGAGTGCAAACTGACTGTCAACTAGAGACCCCATTTCTAACATATACCAGGGTCCCTCACTCCTGCACCCCGTATTCCTACCTTCAAGTTGATGCGGGACGAAAGTGGAAAGCATGTCTGCGGTCCTGTGTGTCGAGTTTGTCTCTCCTCCCATGGTCGTATGTGGTGTTTACTTTACCCATCATTTTTAGAGAGATCTTTCAATAGATTTTCCCTATTTCACTGTCAATTCATCGGGTATCGCCAGAACTTTCTCTCAGGACCACACTATCTTGGAGCAACTTACCAAGGTTAATGCAATAATTATCAGTTGCTCTGTGTAAACCGCCCAATCTACAGTTTTACTATTACTGGGCACATAAAACAAACTTATTGATTCCAGATAGGATCTCTGCTGTCCCAACAGGATTGTATGTATCATTTGCTTTACATTTTTAGATACTCCCTTGGTGGTTGGTACTACCTCGCTGTCAAGTAATCAGACACACATCAAAGTTGTCTCCAAAAAACATGCCTTCCTTAAGGGGCTACCTCTGGTAGTAACAGTAAATACCTATTGTTCACAATTCCACAAATGCTTTGTTAATAGATTAGGATGATTGTTAATTTAGTTTTCTTAGCACTTTTTTACCCTACAACAAGCTAAGAATAATAATTAACAATCCTTAAGAACAGTCATATGTTTAAGTAGTGTACTAGAACACATTATTGCATGTTTGTGGTTATAAAATATGATCGCATGTTTGCTATAACACAAAATTAGATATTTTCTATTATAATATTATGATTGCATGCCCTAAGTGGCTTAATTGCCCCAATGCTTATCATTTTTTAATGTATATTTTCTTATTTTTTTGAAGACATTACATTGAGATTTTTACATTGATTTGCAGGCAGCTTGCTAATTCAGTGTGTGAAGTGATGCTACCCAACTAAACATAAAACCAGTTTGTCACCATTTGTACATTGGAGCATAGCAGAGTGGAGACTAGTCTGTCATCTTTTGTGCATTGAAACATAGCAGAGTATAGGATAATTGTTGATAACTAAGGGTAAAAGGACTCGTTCTAAATGTGTTACATTGGTCTGGTAACGTTATTTAGATTCCTCATTATCTCTGAAATATAGTAGGGGAGATAATACTTAGAAAAGTAATTTGAACAACCATTTACGTATGATAACAAATTCAGTCCAAAGTATTGAAACACAGGCTTGCGCACAGTTTTTTCCCCAAAAATACTTCTGACCCAGCTAGTCAGTCACATAATGTAAGAGAAGTTCAAATGCTGTGCTTAGTGAAAAAAACATTATTCAAGTTCATTCCTATTGTTTCCTATAAAAAAGGTAAGTAGTTCAGCATCCTTATTGAGTCCCTGTTTGACTGTATTGCATCTCAAAATCATGTAACTTTCTCATTTTCTTAAGGAATTTTCCATATCACCCCCTCTTGGTTTCTGTTCAGTTTTCCAAGCCCATAAAAGGTAAACATTTTTTATGTGGATGTTATTTTTCAAAATGTTCAAACATTGATAGTCTCATTCCTGCTTTTTGGATGTTACGATAGTGCTCATGTATTTGGTGTTTTAGGGGTCTGAATGTAATACTGAGATAGTTCTTTCCACAAGGGAAGGTTGTTTTTATACACCACATATGTGCTCTCTCAGTTGATAAGTCCTGAATTTGAACATGTTGTGGTTTTATTTTTTCTTAGGTTACATATGGAGCGGTTTCTGCAGACATAAAATCCTACATGCTTTTCCAAGAAGGTTGTAGTCTTCTCCCTTAATTTACTGATAAAATGAGTGACATGACTTCTATTTTAGGTTTGTCGCTATTTTGAAGCTGATTTGTGAAAAGGGCTGGATCTCCTCTTATAACTGTATATGATGTATTAGAAATTACCAATGTTTTCTTCAGATTAATACAATGAATCTCATCTATAGAGCACACTCCTAGAAGATCTGGAATGGGAATATCATAAGTGTAAAAAGAATATCAGGTATCTACAGTCTAATATCATCCAAAAACAAAAACGGGCAATCAAGGAACTTAATGACAACACGGTATTGATCATTAAAAAGCAGACAAAGGGGGCAACATTGTCATCCTACATACTGATGACTCGTTGAAGGAGATCCACAGACAATTGGAGAATGTTCCATGTTACAAGAAGCTACCCCAGAAGTACAAAAACATATCAGAACATATTGAGGAGTGTTATAATAAAGGCCTTATCACTCTCGAGCAGAAGCAATTTTGTACATAAAACACCCAGTGATGTCCACCTTATATGTGCTGCCAAAAATGCACAAGTCAGGATTTCTCCTGAAAGGATGTCATCACAGGTATAGATTCAATCTGTTCCCAGTTAGGAGAATATAGTGACAATGAACTAGCATTTCAAGAAGAGCTTGCCGTCTTACACAATGAACATGTAAGATATACTGCATAAATTGGACAACATCAACTTGCAATCAGACTACATACTGACCACAATATATGTGGCTAGTTTATACACATCTATTAAACACTCAGATGGTAAGGATGCTGTAAAAAAGGCACTTTCATCAAGATTACTTAATTTCCCAGAAAGGAACAAAATAATTTTAGAAATGTTTGATTTCTGTCTTCCGAACAGCTTTTTTTATCTTTAATGGTCCCATCTTCTTACAAAAACAGGGGGCTGCGATGGGAGACAGACCCACTCCACCGTGTGCCTGCATTTTTATGGGTCAAGTAGAAAAATGTTGGCTTTGGAATAAGAAAAATTATTCACCAACACCATATTTTCTTGGGCAAGGTATATCAATGATATATTGATGATCTAACAAGGTCCACCAAACACCCTTTAAAACTATATCTCTGAATTATCTATTAAGGAATGCGGCATCACAGTGACTTCTGCCATGTCAAAAGAAGAGATTGAGGTTTTAGACCTAAACCTGTACATTGACCAAAAACAATACAAAGCTGAGTACATAAGAAATCAACAGTGGCAAACTTCATCCTGCATGCCACGAGCTGTCATCCCAAATCCACAATCAATAACATACCTAAGGGTGCATATCAAAGGATCAGAAGAAAATGTAGCAAGCAGAAGGGCTATACACAGAGAGCAATTTAACTCACAGGTTGCCTAAAATAAGAGGGTTATGACACTAGGGGGCATATTTAAAAGCCCCTACTGCCACCCTGCGCCACAGTCACATCATTGTTTTTACGCTAATGTGGCCCAGCGAGGCCAAAATCCTTGAGCCATATTTACAAATTGGCTCTATACATGTATTGCGCCACTTTGTAACATTTTGCGCTACAGTATGCCTGCGCCAGGCATAATGTATGCAAGGGGGGCGTTCCCCCATAAGGAGGGCCGAAAAGATGGGGCAAGGAAATCTATGAGATTTGCTTGCGCCATTTTATTCGGCACATTTAATGCCTGCTCTGAGAAGGCGTTAAAAGGGGGATTCCATTATTTAGAATGAGCCCCTATGAACTCTGCAGGAGTAGCGCCAACATTTTGGCACAACTCCTGCAGAGTACATCAATAGCATCACAGAGAATGACGTTATTGCCCCCTACCCTGCGCCATGCGTATATATACGGCGCACACATGGTCATGGTAGGGGGGGCGCTAAGGGGTGCAGGGAAAGTGGCGCTGCATTTACATCAAACTATGTATGACATTGGTCAGCTGGACAGAAATCAACTCTTACAGGATCCATCTAATAAACAAACAAAAAATGTAACTACTCGATTCATTATGGACTATAACAATGGCCATCAAAACCTCAGAAAAATCTAAAGAAAACATTGGTCTCTTCCAACACTTCATACCTGACTGCAAAAGGAGACAAATCAGCTTTTGGCATAACACATTCCAGTGTAGCACACTACAAAACAGTCAAATTGTGTTTAAACAGAATTAAATAGGTCTATTTTGAGTAATTCTGTAGTGAATCATACAACCTTTTTGACACAGGACCACTAGCAAACCTACTAACTTACTGTGGTGTGCTACATAGGATGAAAGTAGGTTCCTTATTTGTTACACACAATATCTAGGTTCATTATCTTCTGAACTACTTGATGATGATTCATTCTGTGACCAGAGTTTGCAGGCAGATCTCTCTTCAAATGTATTAACCACATTATTGATCACATTGCAAACGTATTAATCAGAGTGTTAGCAAGTAGCTATATTTACTCGTAGTAGAAAACACTTTTATATTATCAAAATATAAATATAATAGATTTTCCCTATCATCTCTATTTGTGTTCTTAATAATTATTCATTTTGAGTTGTTCCCATGTATTGTTTCAGTTTCAGGTGTCCTATCTAATTTGTTAGTTAGAAAAGACCTTTATTTATTATGAGAACTGCTAGATTAGGGTATAGTAATTGGAACTTGGTTCTGGACATGTAGTGTGTGGGGATAGGAGAGATCTTCCTGTACCAGGCACACCAGCCCATTGCTATTTTCAAGACCATGCAGCTGTGTGCTTCTTTGTTTGGTGATGGGAATGAGGTGGATTTACCTGCTCCCATGAGACACTGTACCCTAAAAGGTCGAGCCAGAGGGGGTGGGTGTGATGAAGCTTCCAAAACTTTCTACTGTGTATAATTTTGTTATTCTCAGTACAGCTTAGCAGATCCTGACTTCGCTGAGGTCAGACCTTTCCTGAACTCCACTGATTTCCCCTACTTCTGGTGTTGAGCTTCATGCTTGAACACCTTCTGCTATTTCTGCTGAGCCTTAACTTGGTTCAACTGAGGCTGAAACCTTCCTCTTCCCCTTTCAACTTTCAATCCTTTAATTAGATTAGAGAAGTTCCTTTATGAAACCAATCTATTTTCTGTTTTTTGCTTTGTGTATGGTTATATTTTGCATCATTCTTTTCACAATATACACATTTAGATTGGTTGGATATTTATACTTTACTGGTAAATTGATTTACAGATTGATTAACATTTAACTTATACTAAATTCTTAATAAAGCTTTATATTTTGGAGATCGTCCTCTCTGTCTTTTGTTGCGGAGCCAAATTGGTTTTACTAAAAAGGGAATATTGTGCTAATGCTATCTCCTTTCATACTTTTTCAGTTGAAAATCAAAGGTCCATGTGACTTGTAGCGCCATCTCATAGATGACTATACTAGAGAACTGAGGTAGAAGAAAGTGCACCAAATCATGGTTAAAGTGCCTTGGAGCATCAACTGGGTTAAGAAGTTATTTTAATTATATAAGTCTTAGTTCTCCTTCTTTTAAATTTCATTTGGAGGCAGATGCAAATGTACTGGCAGATGTTAGGCTGACCTTCATTGTCTGCTTCCACCACTTCTTCCATGATGACCCATATCTCAACCACTCACAACTTTGCCACATTTCCTTATATCCTAATTTGCATCTTCCCAGATTATTTTTTTTCTATTTCCATGAAAAATGATTGGTCTGATTGTGGCTCTTAATATCTGTAATGAGGCCTACATTTAAAGCACTGCCTTTTTTCCTGGTGGGCAGGAATGTAATAACTATTTTAAAGTAAGCCGTAATATGCCTAAAAATGATTTTAGAGAGCCTTACTTGATGTACATGATCTATAATCGTCTCCCAAACCCTCATGTAATTCACACACAGCTAGGTTCTCGCTATGCAAACATATACTTACATACGTGCAGTAAGCTATAGATCATTATACATATTGCTGATGAATAAACTCTGTTCTACTTTTTTGCGTTTGTGCAAGAGCTCACACAAGACAAGGCAATTTAGCACTGCGAGCACAAGCCCTCACAATGATAAGTAGACCTTATTCTTTATATCTAGCGAGTGCCCGTGCAAAACTTTAATACACGTGAGCCCAGGTGGGATCTTAATTGTTTTCTACCCCTACAAATATGTATTCCTCGTCATGGCGACCCTCAGCAGTTATTCTTCCGTCTTCGCTTCGCTCCAGCATTGCTGTGTTTCTAACCCCTTCATTTGTGGACACTGCATTACGATTGTTATTGGCACACTGACAGACTGGACCTCTCCAACTCTTTGTTAAAGATCTCAGAACTTTCCACGGTAAAATTGTCAAAGCAATAATGAGCGGCAAGCAATGTTTTTCAAGCTTTTCCACATGCGTCCAAGGCCTGGTTTATTTAAAGGACTGCTTGCGATCCTACATAGCCGTCAAAGTGCACTGTTAAGTTCATTCCCTATCTGATGATTTTGTGATTGCTGGACTCCCGCTGTTTGCCAACATCCATGTTTTTTTCTATCCTTTTTGGCTTCAGATTCTAGGATTGTTTCCAGAATGCCTTGTGAGCGTGTGGGATGCTTAACAAATTGTTTATGGAAAAAGTGTCAGCTACGTGACCCCGGACGATCGAAGGGGATAGAAAAAAATAATTAATAGAGGGCCTCCTCGACCATTTTAGGCCCCAGGGGGAATATATTACAAATATGATTCCTCATGTCTAACACGTGTTTGGCGGGTGCCCAGTTAGTTTATTAACCGTTGCAGCACGGTTTTCTGCAATTGGAAGATTGTCTCAACCTATATCCTACTTTGTCAGGGGAAAAAGAACTTGGATAGGGTTCCTGGGTTTGCAGAACACTAAAGAAGGACTACTATTATTCTGGATCCTAATTATAACCGGGTGAAGTTTGAATTACACTGGATAAATGTGTGCATATTGTGTTACGTTAATTTCACTGAATTGTTTTAAATTTTATATAGTGTTATTTATTTTTTGTAATTTTCAGCTGCCGGAGACTGATTTGCGTAGAAATTCTCTTGTATGAGAGACATTTTCTGCTCACTTCCGTATCTTTCCGGTATCTTGCATGATGTTCTGTGCTAAGGTGTTTCCTCCTGTGAAGTTTTCAATCATGATACCTACAAACTAAGGCCCAGATTTACTAAATAGTCAGGCAACGCAGTGCAACAGCGAAAAAAGCTGCACTAAGTGAGAAGGAGAGAGCTGGTGAACACCATATTTACAGAATGTGACTCCTCCACCTCTCCCTAGCGCCAGTGCTGATTTTAGCTGCAGTGCTTCACGCACACGCCTTTATGCTATAGTGCAAGGGTGTGTGCCTGAATCTATCATAGGTTTTGTATTGCAAGGGTACCCCTCCAGTACAAAATACTATGTGTAGACACACTTTAAAACTTTTCCTATGCTGTATGTGTGCTACACAGTGCAACACACATGCAATGTGAGAAAAGAAAGGAGAAATGAAAACACTTATCCGTTTAACGCCTGCTTTCACATGGCATTAACATTTGGCGCAAAATCCTGTCTACTATTGTTTGTAGACAGGGTTTTGCATTAAAAGGCATGGGTGGTTGCATGGGAATGCCCATGTTCCACACATGTAACATCTTCTTGGCGTTAAGTAATGCAAAGTAGTGCTTCACGCTGCTTTTTGTTACTTTTATGCTACTTTCCAGTGCAAAACAAGTTTTGCGCTGGAAAGTAATTAGGTACATAAAGAGTTTGCATTGATTTGCATCACTTTTGTGATGCAAACACAGGATAAATTCTTAGTAAGTATACCCCCTCAATTTCTTGAACGTTTATGAAGCCTTGCTGCATTTTGTTGAAATTTCATGGAAAAAAAATATTCTCACACCTGTAATCTTGTTCCCCCACTTCAAAAAATTATTTTGGCTTTGTACTAGTAATGTTTATTTTATTTTTCTTTTGTTGTGAGTAATAAAATGGAAAATATATGAGTAATTTTAAATGCATGGTAGGTTTTAGGATTTGGTGTGGCTTGGGGTAAGGAGCTAAGCATGTAAGGGGCAGTTGCATAAAGGGCAAGGTGGCTACAGGGTAAGGGATTAAAGTAGAAGAGGTTAAAGGAAAGGAGTTATGGTTGAGGGGTTAAGGCTAAATTGTAAAGTTAGGGGCTGACTGCGGATGGGGTGGGGCAAGGGTTGGCCTGAAGCTGTGCTCAGCTGAGATTGGCCAACTTTCTTTGGGATGTGCACTAACACAGGCCAGATCCTGTGGTTAATCCCTGATATGCACTGATAACGGCTGTGCGCAGCTGAGGTTGGTAGCCTGAAGGCAGTGCACAGATGATGTAGACCTGCACTTCCTCGTACATATTAACATCTTAAATGTGGTATATGATCACAAATGTGCTGAAAAAGTAAAGGTTAAAGCTAAATTATGGTTGGCTTTGTTGTAATACGTTAACATAATGATTGAAAAAAATCTCAGAAATTCACTAAAAAAACAGTTAAAATGAAATTATGATTATGAAAACAAAAGAGCCACTGAAATTTGCAAGTCATGATTAGAACCACAATCCATGACTTGTGCAATAGCCATGCATACATTTTTTCAATTTTCAATTGAGGTGAGACATTTTAAGTTCCTACAATTTCTTGTGAGGAACATCCACAATCCATTTGGACTGAAATCTGCCCTAAGACTCTTCAAGTGGATGGCATTAATTAGAGCCTACCTGAGATAATAGAAAATATTTGTCTAGCTATACCTAGATATCTCCCTATTCAACACAAGAGGTAGTCATGCTGGATTTTCAGAAAATGTTATGAACTCTAAATAGTTGAAGCTTGCGAGTCAACCACACAAATTCAAAGTCAGCTCGGGTGCATCTATACATGGGGACAGCACTAGACAGTCAGACAGTCAGGCAGTTAGAGTGTATCTTTTGGTGGAGAGGCTGTCTGTCTTCTACCACTTCTATGTGTCAGGCTCCCCTGAAGACATTGAGGTGCAATGTTCAACCAATAGCCTCCCTTTGTGGGTCCATTATTTATTCCATTTTTGGATACCTTAAGCTTAGCTTCTCTGCAATAGTTCTTGAATGAGATTAAAAATAGATGTACCACCATCTGTGATTCAATCATTCAAATGGCGGTAAAAGGCAAAAACGTTTTGAAATGAGTTTCTTTCCACCAAGACATTTCAAGTAAAACAATTGTCACTGATGCACCTCTACAGGGTTGGGACACCAATATGAATTGACCTAAGGTTCAAGGGGCACGGTCTCCAAAATAAATGTTCTATCATATCAATGTACTGGAACTTAGCAGCCCACCTTCTTCCTCAAATCTTTTCTTTTGGGACAAGTTCCTTACTTCTAAAATCAATCAATACACCAATAATGCTCAACCTCAACAAGCAGAGAGGTTCAAAATTCACATTACTGTCCCTTGGAGTGCAGGCCATCTGGAGATGGCTGATAGCTAGAGACATTCAGGGCCTGATTAAGATATTGGGGACGGGTAACGCTGTCAAAAAGGTGAATATCCTTTCTGCTGAAATCTAAATGCCATAGGACAGAATGGGATTTTTATGTCGGCAGACAGGATATCCGTCTCTGTTGTGATGGAGTAACCCCTCCGCCAATGTCTAAATCAAGCTCTTAGTTGGTTGCAGTTTGCTCCCAGGTGTGCAAATGGGCAGAATCTTCCAAAAGACTCTTTCAGAATTGAATTATATATGCTGATGTATTTAGCCACATTTTCAGCTAGTGGGGTTGTTCTTAGTTAGACCTTTTTGCATTTCCCCTCAACAAGAAATGCCCTGATTTCTTTCCCATGCAACACAAACCAGGAATAAATTGGAATACCCTTGTGAGAGGCTGATCACAGATGTTTTTGTAAGCACTTCCTTTGTTATTTTTTTGTACTCCTAATCTCACAGATCATCATCAAGCTAACCTCCTCCAGAGGATAATACTTACTACACCAGTGTGGCTGCACCAATGCTCGTTCACCAATCTTTTTCACCCGTCAGAATAGCCACAAAGGAAGATTCAGTGCAGACCAGGTCTTTTCCAAAAAGTTGAAAGACTAGGGGCCATGGTGATTTTCCATGCATATTAAATTGTGATTACTTAAATGTGATTCCATGTGAATCATAATTAGGTAATCACTATTCTAATGTGTTTCCTAATGGGTCACAAAGCGACCTACCTCAGTAATATTGATGAGGTTGGTTGCAATTTGTGACCCATTAGGAATTGCTAAAATCACAGGGATGGTGGCCTGCTAGGAACAACAGACCACTATGTCTGTGTTTGCTTTTAAATAGAACAATCTTTTTTTTAATGCAGCCCATTTTCCTTAAAGGAAAACAGGATGCATTTCAAAAAGAAAAATGATAAGTTTTATTTTAATTTTTTAAGAGTTTGCAGTGGTCCGCGGGACCACTGCCTGCTCCTAAAAAATGTTTTTGCATAGATTCACAAAGGAGAAGGCATCCCTTGGGGACCCCTTCCAGTTTGCGAATGGGTTACCATTCTTTTCACCTTTTTTAATGCAGCCCACTTTCCTTAAAGGAAAACAGGATGCATTTAAAAAAGAAAAATGAGAAGTTTTCTTTTTATTTTTGAAGGCTGCCGGCTCTTAAATTTTTTTTCCGCATGCATTCACAAAGGGGAAGGGATCCCTTGGGGACCACTTCCCGTTTGCGAATGGGTTACCACCTACTTGAAGTAGGTGGCAAAAAGCAAAAGTTTTGTGTTAGACTTTTCATCCTTGGCATGGTCTCCCTTAACCTTTTGCCTCTGTTTCACAGGTACTTGATGTGTGCGGGACTCTGTTTTTGCTGTTTTTGTTACTCTGGGCACTTGACCACTGCTAACCAGTGCTAAAGTGCAAGTACTCCTTTACAAAATGTATATGTAATTGGCTTATCCATGATTGGCATATCTGATTTACTAGTAAGTCCCTAGTGCAGTGCACTAGAGGTGCCCAGGGCCTGTAAATCAATTGCTACTAGTGGACCTGCAGCACTGGTTGTGCCACCCACATAAGTAGCTCTGTAATCATGTCTCAGACCTGCCACTGCAGTGTCTGTGTGTGCAGTTTTGACTGTAAATTCGACTTGGCAAGTGTACCCACTTGCCAGGCCTGAAACATCCCTTTTCTTACATATAAGACACCCCTAAGGTAGGCCCTATGTAGCTCTATGGGCAGGCTGCAGTGTATGGTTAAGGTAGGACATATAGACCCTCATTATGACATTGGCGGTAAGTCCCGCTTACCGCCATGCTGACTGCCGCCGACATACCGCCGCCGCAGTGGATTACCACTACCCATATTATGACACACACACAGCATTATGACCCACAAATCACTGTGGTGGAAATTCAATGGCGATAAACCATTGGTGGTACATACCTCTGCGCTCAAAATACACACACACATACAAAACAAAAATACATTGGACAATTCCAACTACACACACCTGACACCCATACACACACCACACCCACACCACTATAAAACACCCACCCACAATACACACTTGGCACAAGACTGACACCACGACCACAGACAAGACCACAGCCACACACCACCATCACCTATACACCATCCACGCACCATACAGCACACACCCCAACACATCACCCCACACACCCTCAGACACACCACTCACACCACACCCATGGCACCACAAAGACACCCCAGGTTCTCAGAGGAGGAGCTAAGGGTTATGGTGGAGGAAATCATCCGGGTAGAGCCACATTTATTCGGAACACAGGTGCAGCAGACATCCATTGCTAGGAAGATGGAGCCATGGCGGAGAATCATGGACGGGGTCAACGCCATGGGACAGCACCCAGAACCAGGGATGACATCAGGAAGATGTGGAATGACCTACGGGGGAACGTGCATTCCGTGGTAGCAAGACACCAAATAGCTGTACAGAGGTCAGCGGTGGACCCCCACATCATCCCCCACAACTAACAACATGGGAGGAGCAAGCCTTGGCAATCGTGCATCCTGAGGGCTTGGCAAGAGTAGCAGGAGGACTGGTCTCTGGTAAGTCATCTCTCTACTACTTTTACCCCCATACCTGCATGCCATCACAAACCCCCACCTTTACCCTCACTCCCATCGGTCCACCACCTCACACACACCCCACCATCACAACCCACCAATCCCAATACCAGCCCTGCATGTAACACCAATGCACAGACCCCATCACAGACCTGCATGGACACCCATCACTAAAGCATGCACACTAGAGACAATCATCTAGCCCACCAAATAACTACTCACACAAGGCAAAGCTGCCAGGGCAATAACAACCATAGAGAGCAACACACCCTTGTACAAGATGTCACACGCAGAAACAATAACACTGCATTTACATCCCCACAGGTCCCCCACCCAACGTCACCGGAGAGGAGGTGCCAGCAATATCCATTCCCCCCCAAGAAGAGGCCCACAGTGATGACAGCAGCTCTGGACGCCTGGATCTGGATGACCAACCTGGCCCATCTGGGACCTCCGGACAGGCGGTTACCCAGGCACAGTCCCATACCTACAACTAGCCTCCCCCCTCAGGAAACACCAGCACAGTACCCACCCAGCGCCCCAAACCTCTGTCCCCAGGACATGTCAATCAGCAGTGTGTCCACCACTACAGGGACCCGAGGGCACACTACAAACACACGATGATCAGGGATCTGGGGTAGGTAGCAGTGGGCACACGGTTCAGGGGACAGAGGCACACGACAACAGGGAAGCTAAGAGGACTGCTGTGCGAAAGGGGGAGGACAGGCCCAGGGAACCAACTCCCCAGGAGGCACTTGCAGGGATCCTGGGAGCATACCACCATTCCTAGGAGATGATGGGTCAGACACTGGACAAGTTGCAGGAGACCCAGCAGCTGCAGGAGGGACAGTACCTGGGGATCAGGGAGGACTTGAGGGACATCAACACAACCCTGGTCACCATTGCAGGGGTGCTGGCAGAAATGGCCAACACCATGAGGGAGGCAGTGGCACACCACCAGGCCCCTACCACTAGCCCAACAGATGAACAGCCCTCCACCTCCGCTGCCGCTAGTGGACAGAAGGCCCCGCCACAGGACCAACAGGCCACCAGCACCCCTCCCCCTGCAGAAGGAGAACCACCCTGCAAACGGTCCCTATGATCCAGACAGAAGCCAGCGACTATTGCCAAGACCCCCGCAAGGAAATAAGGGCCACATGTAGCAAAGTCCGATATTGTGACTCGGAAATTGCGAGTCTGTCCGACTCGCAATTTCCGAGTCGCAATATCAGATGCAGAACGGTGTCTGCAAAATGAAAAAACTTCCGAAACCATTTGGTTTCGTTTTGCTCTGAAAAAATATTTTTGCCGACGTTCACAAAGGGGAAGGGGTCCCATGGGGACCCCTTCCCTTTTGCGAATGAGTTACCACCAGTGTGACACTGGTGGTAACTGCGAGTTGCTTTGCGACCGCATTCGCGGTCACAAAGCAATTCTGAATTGCGATGCGAGTCGCAAATAGGAAGGGAACACCCCTTCCTATTTGCGAGTCGCATTCACAAATTGCGAGTCGGTACCGACTCACAATTTGTGAATGAGCATCGTGTTAGGCCGTTTGCATGGCGCAAACTGCGATTTTCGCAGTTTGCACCATGCAAACGGCTTCCTACATCTGGCCCTAAGACTCTCCTGATTGTCACCCTTGTGTCCCACTCTGTCACCCTGTCCACCTTGAATTGCCATTGCCCCACTTCCTATGCCCCCTTGGACAATGCACCTGTGATCCACATAGACTGGACTCTATCCTGGACATTCCTCCACCATCACCCCAGCCCATTGCACAACCCCTCTACTTATTGGCACTTAAATAAACACCATTTGAAAAAATACAAGTATGGAGTATGTCAAATGATTGCACTCTGTATTTGTTTACCAAGCTGTAAACACTGCAATACAACTGTACAGTAATGTATACATAGGAATGACTTGTAGTTGGCTGCGGTCAACACACCAGGAGCGATAGTGAGGCACAAATATCTGAAAATAGAGATGCCAAAGGGTACAGTAAGTGGCCATAGAAGTGGGAAAATCAGCCTGCCAGTGACAATGTCAAACACAAAACTGTCATTCTAAAGTGAAATTACAGTCTCTTACCTGTGTGTCATTGAAAGTATTGTCGTATTATTGCATTTCTGTTGTCCTCATCCTCATTCCCTGCCTCCTCATCTTCACTGTCCACAGGGTCCACTGCTGCCTCACGGCCATCTCCAGCCTCATCCTCCTGCAAAAAGGCACCTGCCGACGTAAGGCAAGGTTGTGCAACATACAGCATGCCACGATGATCTGGCAGACCTTCTTGTGTGAGTAGTACAGGGATCCACCTGTTAGATGGAGGCAATTAAACCTGGCCTTCAGGATTCCAAAGATCCTCTCTATAATTCTTCTTGTTCGCCCATGTGCCTAATTGTAACGTTCCTCTGCCCTGTCCTGGGATTCCTCACAGGGGTCAGTAGCCATGAGAGGTTGGGGTAACCAGAGTCACTTGCAAATATCGAGGGACAACTGTTAGACACACACTAACCCTTAGGGCCACACCATACCCATACACCAACACAACCTGGGTGTGAACCAGGGCTCACCTATTAGCCACCCAGGTGCCTCTGGAATTGAGCCATCACATATGGGATACTGCTATTCCTCAGGATAAAGGCATCATGCACAGACCCAGGATACTTTGCATTGACATCGGAGATGTACTGATCCGCCAGGCACACTATCTGCACATTCATCGAGTGAAAGCTCTTTCAAATCCTGAACACCTGTTCATTTCTCCGGGGTGGGAGGGGAATGCAATATGTGTACCATTAATAGCCCCAAAAATGTTGGGATATGTCCCATTGCATAGAAATCAGCTTTCACTGTGGCCAAATCCTCCACCTGGGGGAAAACGATGTAGCTCTGCATGTGTTTAATCAGGGCAGACAACATTCTGGTTAGCACTATTGAGAACATTGGCTGTGACATTCCTGCTGCCAAGCCCACTCTCACTTGAAAGGAGCCAGTTGCCAGCAAATGGAACACAGATAGGACTTGCACAATAGGGGGGATCCCAGTGGGCTGAAGGATAGCAGATATCAGGTGAGGCTCCAATTGGGCACACAGCTCTGTGATTGTGGCCCTGTCCAGTCTATAGGTGAGGATGATGTGCCTGTCCTCCTTTGTTGCCAAGTCCACCAGGGTACTGTACATGGGGGGATGTCTCCATCTCCTATTCATCCGCAGCGGTTGCAATATAGGGGGCAAAATGGTGAGCAGCTGGTCAGTATCCCATATTTCATGCATGTTGTGACTGTAACAGTATATTGTTATATAGGTCCAAATGGTTCCTATGTGTACTGTGATGCAGTTAGGTGCCATGGCCTGCCCCCCCCGAAATGGCATCCACCTGTCTTGTTGAAGGGACATGTGGAAATGAGGTAATTCCCCTGACATTGCGCCACTGCGGGAAGCGGTTGAGTACTGCCGTGCAACTCCTCATTGGTTAACATTGGGTCCTATGGGTTACAGTGGCCAATGGTGATGTACACCGGTGGTGACGGTATGCACCACCGCAGCCGTAACTGCCATTTTCTATCTGTTCACTCACTTGCTACCTGATCTTCAACAGGTGAGGACCTACACTGCAAGTACTGCTGTGACCTGTGTTTGGAAATGACCATGGCTTGTGTCACTGGGGAAAAGGCCCCTGCCTTCACCACTGCAGAGTTGGAGAGACTGGTGGATGGGGTCCTACCCCAGTACCGAATGCAATATGTGCCTCCAGACCAACAGGTAAGTACACTGTGAGGACGATGCATGGGGCATGAATGCATGGAGTGCTGTGAGTGAGGGCCTTGTGTGGGAGGGTTGGTGGAAGGGCCCTGGGCGGCGTGCTGCATGTATGGTGGGCAATGTCTGTGCATAAGGGGATGTGAGGGCTATAGTGAGACATAAGTCTAACAGGCAGGACAGTCTGACTCATACCTTTTCCTATGTGTATTTCTCTGCAAGTCAGCTCCAATCAGAAAAAGGGTATATGGTGTGTCATCGCCAAGGACGTGCGGACCCTGGGGGTCGATGGCAGGTAGAGCACCCACTGTCACAAACAGTGGGAGGACCTGAGACACTGGGCACGCAAGACAGCGGAGGCCCAGTTGGGGATGGCCTCCCAATCAGGAAGGAGCACCCGTCGAACCCTGACCCCCCTGATGACCCGCATACTGGCGGTGGCCTACCTGGAGCTGAATGGGTGCTTGGGGGCATCACAGCAGCCACAAGGGGGTGAGTAAAGTTTCCCAATATACTACTTGCGCGTGGTGGGGTGGCATCCGGGTGGGGGATGTGGGCCTGTGGGTGCCCCTAGGCCAGGCCGGGCATTGCAGGGTAGGTCCCATGTGAGGCAGGGTCTGATGTAAACCTCCTCCAACCAATCTAGAAGGCATCCACTACTGGGAAGGGGTCTGTGGGTCTCAGGTATGCTGCAATTGGCGTTAGGTATTCCTGTCCATGGCCTGGTGACTAGAATTGTGACTGTTAGTGCATTGCCTAGTGCGTAGGGCTGTTCCCTGTGTGTGGGTGTGTGTGTCGTGTACGCCAATGGTGGTGTTGTTGCAGCCATTGACCAAGTGTATCCTTTGTCTCTCTCCCCCCCTTTTTGTTTTGTCACCCTGTCCTTCTGTGCATTAGCATCATCTGGCGGAGGAGCAGAGGCACTGGCGATGGAGGGAGCTGCATCCTACAGGGCCCAGGAGGCGGAACTCACCGACAGTGAGGGCACCAGTGGGACGGAGGGTGAGGGGAGTACCACGGCGGAGACTGGAGGGGACAGTTCTGACAGTGATACCTCCTCCGATGGAAGCTCCCTTACCAGCACCGCCCTCCCAGCAGCCCCTCAGCGTGTTTCCCATTCCCGCTCACCCCGGTGGGTGGGCATCTCCTTTGCCCCAGGCACCTGAGGCCCTGCCCCAGTTTCCCCTGTTGCCCTGAGTGAGGAGGCTATTGACCACCTGCAAACCATCTGTGTTGGGCAGTCAACCATTGTGAATGCCATCCAGGGGCTGGCAGCCCATTTGCAATAAACAAATGGATTCCTGGAGGGCATTCACTCTGGCATGGTGGCCGAACAGAGATCAGTCAGGCTATGGCCTCCTCTCTGATGGCAGCCATTGTCCCTGTTTCTAGCCTCCCCCCTCCAACTTCCTCTACCCAGTCCCATTCCCCTCAACCCTAAACTATTCCAGGCACACAGGCAGACCAGCATGCACCCAGGACAACACACAGGAATGGTTCAGACGAACACAAGTACCACACATCATCCCACAGGCACTCACACAACCACCATCCAGATGCAGACATACCAACATCCACTGGCTCCACTGTGTCCCCCTCCTCCTCGTCGTTCACCTCCCTCCCAGTATCATCTACACTCACACATGCATGCACAACATCCTCATCCACTACCACCATCATGCCTATCAGTACACGCCCCTCACTGGCAGTCACTGCCCCCACATCCATGCACATTTGCCCTGTGTCCTCTCCCACTGTGTCTTCTCCCCCTCCTCCCAAAGTACACAGATGCAAGCACTCAGACACCCAACAGCCATCCACCTCACAATAGCATCCATCCCATGCACCTGTACACAAACACAGCAGACATCTCCTACAACCACGTCCTCTTCCTCCACTCCCAAACCTTCACCCTCTTCCCGCCACAGTGTCCCTAAGAAGCTTATTCTCTCCACCGTTGACCTCTTCCCTACCACTCCCCCCCGTCCTTCACGTCGGGCCAAGGTGGTCAGAACCCAGGTGAGCACCTCAGCCACCCAGTCCACGGCCACAGTAGTGTTGACAGCTACTGCAAGTGGGAGAGGATCCCGGGAACCAGCCAGCAACACTGAAAGGTGCCTGCACCTGGTGCATCAAGGAAGGTGAAGGAGGCACCAGCAGCTGCGACAAGGAGGGGCAAGGAGGCACCACCAGCAGCATCTAGGAAGGGCAAAGAGGCACCACCAGCTGCGACAGGGAAGGGCAAGGAGGCTCCACCAGCTGCGACAGGGAAGGGCAAGGAGGGACCACCAGATGTGCAGGGAAGGGAAAGGGGCAATCCCCAGATGCTGACAGGATGGGCAAGGGGTCTGCACCTGCAGGCAGGAACTACAGGAGGCCTTGTGCTGGGACCCATTCGGAGCCCCCACCACCAACCATGGTAGTTCAGCCATCCGAGGCTGCAAGGGAAGGGCTGGAGCCTCCCCCCACTACTGCCAGCACCGCCACCAGTACCGCCACAAGTACCGCGACCAGCACCACTGCCAGCAGCAGCAGCCGAAGTGGGCAGCCGTCAGAGGCTGCATGGGATGGGCTGGAGCCTCCCCCCACCACTGCCAGCACCGCCACCATCACCACCAGCAACACGGCCACCAGCACCACTGCCAGCTGCAGCAGCCCCAGTGGACAGCCGTCTGAGGCTGCAGGGGATGGGCTGGAGCCTCCCTCCACCACTGCCAACACCGCCACCAGCACCACTGCCGGCAGCCCCAGTGGACAGCCATCCGAGGCTGCAGGGGATGGGCTGGAGCCTCCCCCACCACTACCAGCAACGCCACCAGCACCATTGCCAGCAGCAGCAGCCCCAGTGGGCAGCCGACCAAGGCTGCAGGGGATGGGCTGGAGCCTCCCCCCACCACTGCCAGCCCCGACACCAGCCCCGACATTTCTACCACTGAGCAGCCATCACTGCCGGCAGACAGTGTGTAGTCCTGCTTCCATGGGCTGTTGTGCGTCCTTGCCTCTGAAAATCCTGTGGGTCTGACACAGGGCACAAAGCCGCCTCCAGAGCCAGTGGAAGAAGCCATCCACTCACCCCATCCTTCCCAGGATAAAGAATACTGGGCACAAATCCCCCTCCAGAACCAGTGAAAGAAGCCATCCACTCACCCCATCCTTCCCAGGATGAAGAACACTGGGCACAAAGCCCCCTCCAGAACCAGTGGAAGAAGCCACCCACTAGAGAGACTGTTGCCTTGCACACCCCAGGACCATACAGTGGGCAAACCACCCACTTGAGAGGCTGTGGCTTTGCACTCCCCAGAACAGCGCACAGGGCATGTAGCCCCCTCCAGGACCAGTGGTCTTGTACCATCTTCTGGCTGAGGTGCCCCCCCATTCCCTGTCCCCCTTAGGTGCCTGTGTGTTTTCGACCTGATGCCCCTGAAGTGTTTTCTCCGTCTTGTTGCAGGAGTGAGGTGGGGCCCTGGCCTATGTGTTGTGGCCCTTTGGCACACAGACATTGAGGACTTGGCAGTGTCCCAACATTTGTAAATATGTAGATATGTTTGGATTGTGATGCACTTATTCGTGTTATGTTATCGTATTAGATTCACTTTCTTCAATACCTTTTGTCCTTGCATTATTCCTGAGTGGTACGAGGTGTATATGTAAGGTTACTGCATCTGGTTGTGTGTATGGTGTTGGGGGTGTTGCGTGTGTGTGTCACTCTCTTTTTCCTCCCCCCTCCCTTGTGTGCTAGGCGGCAGTACTCACCGTAGTCATCTTCGCTGGCGTTGATGTTCTTAATGCAGCAGAAGGTAGACGAGCATTGGAAATATGTGCAACTCGGGCTCCATGGTGTTGTGGTTGTTCCCTGGGTCTCCACAGGTGAGTCTTTTGCATTCTGTTCAGTGTTTCCACCAGCCTTAAGACGTCATTGGTACTGCCCCGGAAAAGGCGGCGAATAGGCCCGTAGTAATAGTGTGGGTAATACATTGTCTTCCGCCTGGCTGTTGGTGGTTACCGCCGTGCTGCTTGTTGAGTCCGCCGTGGCGGTTGGTGTGTTAAAGTGGCTGTCTGTCTGAGCGGTTTCCGCCGTGGTCATAATTTCGTTTTTTTACCGCTGGCCTGTTGGCCGTATTACCACCACTTTATTACCGACCGCCAGGGTTGTAATGAGGGCTATAGTAATGTGTTTTACATGTCTTGACAGTGAAATATTGTTTAATTCGTTTTTCACTGTTGCAAGACCTGTCCCTCTCGTAGGTTAACATGGGGGCTACCTTTATATCTGATTAAAGTGTAGATTCCCTTTGGGAGCAGATAGACATGTGGAGTTTGGGGTCTTTGAGCTCACAATTTAAAAATACATCTTTTAGTAAAGTTGATTTTAAGATTGTGTGTTTGAAAATGCCACTTTTAGAAAGTGAGCATTTTCTTGCTTATATCATTTGTTTGACTCTGCCTGTTTGTGGATTCCGTGTCTGGGTCAGTTTGACAGTTGGGCTGGTTGCACCTCTCACTAGACAGTGACACAAAGGGAGCTGGGGTGTATTCTGCATTTCTTGATGAGCCATCTGTGCTTGGAGGGAGGGGAGGAGTAGTCACTCTCGCCTGAAAGGGCTAAGCCTGCCCTCACACAATGCAGTCTCCAACCCCCTGGTGAGTGTCTGGGGCCTGGCCTGGGCAAGGCAGGATTTCACTATCAAGAGAGACTTTGCTTTGAAGTAGGCCTACTTCAAATGAGAAAATGGGTATAAGAAGGGCACCCAAAACCACAGACTTTAGAAGACTTCTTGAAACCAAGAGGAACCTCTGCCTGGAGAACAGCTGAAGAGCTGAGGAAGAAAAGCTGCCCTGCCTGTGACTGCTTTGTGGAGCTATCCTGCAGTTGCTGCTTCTGCCTGTCTAGAGGACAAAGACTGGACTTTGTGTTGCCTTCCTTCTTGTGAAGAACTCTCCAAGGGCTTGATTTAGAGCTTGCCTCCTGTTGTTTAAAGTCTCAGGGACAACAAAGACTTCTCTCTGCCAGCACCTGGAGTCTCTGGAGAGACTCCTACTCTGCCAAGCTGTGCCCGTCCAGTTCCTGGGTCCCTGAAAGGAGAAGCTGGCAGCCCAAGAGTGAGAAATCCACGCACCGACTGCCGTGTGGGAAAAGATCTACGCGACTCCAATCTGCTGCTGAAACATCATCGCGCCGCCGGCTTCGTGGCTGAAAATTGACACTCGCCTGCAACGCGACCGGAAGATCGACACCCGGAACTGGGGAAACAGCGTGCAGCATCACTCACGGAGGCTGTTGAGATCTGAACCCGCGCTGCATGGTTGTTTTACCATTGTGCAACTGAATTTCTGGCACAACCACCGCTGGGCGTGAAAAACCAACGCAAGGCCTGCCCGGACCCGACAGTGCTTACTGGATCGACGCATCGCTCTCCTGCAGAGAGAAGAAACAGCACACGCCAACCCGACTGAAGGAGAAATGACGCAAGGTCTCACTCGTGAGTGATATCAACGCATCACAAGCCCTTTTTGACACACACTCTTGCCTGCAGGCTTATTTTTGACGTGCCCAAGGTACATTTTCATGCTAACAGCGTTAGCGTTGTGTTTAAAATTACATGAAGACTCTTTTTTGGTTTTTAATTGATAACTAAACTTGTGTATTGTGGATTTTTGTTGTTTTGGTCTTTGTTTTGTTTAGATAAATATTCTCTATTTTTCTAAACCTGTGTTGTGTCATCTTGTAGTGTTTTCATTGAATTACTGTGTGTGTTGGTACAAATACTTTACACCTAGCCCTCTGAGGTTAAGCCTACTGCTTGTGCCAAGCTACCAAGGGGGTTATCAGGGGTTACTTGAGGGTGATTCTCTTTTACCCTGACTAGAGTGAGGGTCCTTGCTTGGACGGGGGTAACCTGACTGCCAACCAAAGATCCCATTTCTAACATTTTGCGACTGCATTACAGTCACAAAACATTTCTAAACACTGCTGTGAATCGCTATTAGGAAGGGATGCCCTTGACATGCCCCTTCCTAATACTGAATGGGTATGTAGTCGCAATTCCAATTTGCATTTTGGTAACAAGTTACTGAATCACTAATTAGACTTCATACATACCAAAATGCATTTTTGCGGTCACAAACGGCCCGATTGGGCCATTTGTGACTGCACAAAGGCATTATACACCTGACCGTAGACCCCTAAACTCTAATCTTCCATCCTTCATTTTCGGCCTTCTGAAAGAGCTTATTGTGCTTTCAAATGGAAGAACTTCTGCATCTGGCATGTGGAGAAAAACCTTGTTCCTACAAAGTGTCAGGAGGAAGCAGTATTACCTTACCACCTTTATTTGGTGGAATTCAGCTTGCAGTTCTCTTTTTTAAAGTTATATCGTGCTGCTATGAGAGTGTACAGGAAATGTCCTTCACAAATCTCCTGCTTGAGGGTTCCCTTTATCAAAGGTTTTCTAGACACCTTTAAGAAAGTCTTTTCTCTAGTCAAAAGAACATCTTCCTCCTTGGGAAATTAATATGGTCTTTGTAAAGCTCATGGTCCTCATGTTAAACTGAATCTTACATCCTTCTTACAGCATGCTTCATGGAAGACTACTTTCTTAGTAACAACCATCTCCGTTTGTGGAGTGAGTGAGATTCAAGAGCTAGGCTCCCAGGAACTCTGTGTTGTGTTCTTAAGAACAAACTGGTCACAGGGACATGTCCAAGTTTTCTACTCAAAGTAGTCTGACTTGTTTGTTAATCAGGTTGTTTTGATCCCCACATTTCAGAATCCTTTTTCACAACCTGAAAGATGTTTATTCACTCTGGGTGTAAAGAGAGTTCTCATATTCTGTCTCAATAAGATAAAATATATTCTGTAAATTACGGGCCTGTTCATAAAGGTAGGACCACGTTAAAATGATTTCCACCCAGATGGATTGTCTCTTGTATTGTGCTCTGTAACCAAAAAGCAAAAAAATCCTTAGTAGGAAAACCAAAAACAAGTTCTACTGTGGCAAATTTGCAACCACTGCCTTGTTGAAGAATATTCCCATATCAGAGACTTGTAAGCCATACACAAGGCCTTCAGTTCACTCTTTCATATGAAAACATGCTCTTGACTGAGATTCCACAGTACATGCCCAAATTGGGTAAGGATCTTTAAAGGAATCTTTGTGCTTAAATCAGAATAAATAATGTTTTCTTCCACTACTTGTTCTTCTATTCATAGCTCATGATTATTGATATTGACATTAAAAAGTTTTATAGAGCGCTCAAATGCTTAAATCAGAATAAATAATGTTTTCTTCCACTTCTTGTTCTTCTATTCATAGCTCATGATTATTGATATTGATATTAGAAAGTTTTATAGAGCGCTCAAATGCTAAAGGCACATTAGCGCTCAAAAACTATCACTGAATCATGTGACTACAAAAGGAAAACAAAGCTTCAGTCTGACATAATTATGCCTCACCAACTGGACAGGTGAACAGCCAGGTTTTGAGCTGTTTTCTAAAGCACATAAAATTGGGTTGGTCTCTAAACTGTTCTGGCAAATTGTTCTACAACTGGTCTGCCAAGTAAATTAATCTCCTGCCCCCCCCAACTGGATCTCCTAATTTTGCAGACATTGATAATTTTGGAGTTGAAAGATCTTAAGGATGTACTGGAGGTGTAGCAAGTGGAATTTTTCTTTAAATAATCTGGGGCAACTCCATATAGCGTTTTTGGTACAATACATAGGTGGTCATTTTGAAATTGGTGGTAAAAACCGGCTACCAAAATACCATCACCGCGGCTACCATCCGTCTGCCATATTATGATCACTGCCGGACTTCCGCCACAAGAAGGGTGGAAAATCTGGCAGCAATCATGCTGGCAGACCGTGATAAGCTGGCGCTGCTACCACCGGCACCGCCACGGCAGTTGAACGCCGCCAGCCGTATTATGACAATTCATACGACCTGGTGGTACTCTGCTGGCGGAGCAATGCTGGTGGTTGCAGTGCCTCTTCCCGTTCCCTGCCGGAAGTCCTCCTCGACCAAGATAAGTTGGGCATTCGACAGGGGAGTGTGTGTTGTGTGTGTGTGTGTGTGTGTCTTGAGTGTGTGAGTGCGTGTGTGAATGCGTCTGTATGTGTTGTGTAGTTTGCGTGTATGAATGCGTGTATGCAGTGTGTTTATGAATGCGTGTATGACTGTCTGTGTATTAATGCCTATATGGCGGTGTTAGTGAATGGGTGTATGTGTGGTGCGTGTGAGGGTCTGTGTCCATGTATGCAGGGAGGGGGTGTGGGGTGAGGGGTGCTGTGACAGGTGGGGGTGAGTAGGGGGGTGATATGTGCGTGTTTGGCTGTGGGGTCAGTTGTGTGTTGTGTGTGTGTCTGCAGGTGTGTGCATGTATGGGGTGGGGGTGTATGTGTTGATCGGAGAGGGTGAGGGTGTGTTGATCAGAGGGGGTGGTGGGAGTTTGGATGGAGGGGGATGGGGGCGTCTGGTGAGTGTTGTGGGGCGGGTAGGGGAGCCGCCTACCGGTGACAGGGAAGTCTTACTCTACGAAAACCATGATGGTAGGCAGGCTCATAATGCCTCCGGAGGTACTGTGCCGGCTGCCAGGCTGGAGATTGAAATCTTCGGCCCGGTGGCTGATACCGCCATGGTGGTATGAGTGGAGAAGTCCATTCTCATAATGTGCCGGTATGTACAGCCCGCCTGTTGGCGGTACTGCCGCCACATTAACACCCATCGTCATAATGACCCCCAGAGTGTCTTAAATCTTCTGCTTTTCCTCATGGGCAGCAGTGTAGCCCTTTTAAAGTTTCAGAGACTGACTGGAATTTAGGGATCTTTTTTAACTCTCGCTGCTGCATTCTGAAGGCACTGCTGTTTGTTCAGGGACTGCTCGGTGGTCCCCAGGACCAGGGTGTTACAGTGTTCCAGTCTAGATAAGACCAAATGGAATGGAATATAGACAAAATCTTCCTGATTCTATGCAACAAATAGAAACATCAAGAAGCAAGTCTGTTTATCGGGGCATTAAAAGACAAACTAGTATTGAAAATAGTGCCCCGATTTTTGGCAATCTTTATAAATTGAGATTACTTGTAGTAGAAGAAAAAGTTGCCTACCTGTACTCCTCCTTTTCCTTCAGAGATACTTCCATTGAAATTAACGGTATCCTTTCTTTTTCCTAGGTGGATGAATTATCACATATGCTTAGAAACCTAAGTCCTGGGATCCTAAGTCTGATGGAAAAAACACAACTGGAGCACCTGCCACTGACAGGGCATAAATGAACACTGGTGGAGTGTGCATTCTTAAAGGAGATGAGATGATGTTGGTTTTCCAGGTTGTAAAGGACTGCAGCCTATTTAACTACATTGCCCTGCTTTTCCCCTATTTTTTCCTTTGTGGGTGAGTTGTCCTTGTTACTCTTTGTAATGTACTGACTTCTGAATTCAAATTGCCATATTCTTTTAAAGAAAACATATTGGTGTGAAAATGATTGCAACAGGGTGTCCATGTAGGTAAATCACTAGCACAGTACCCTTAACACAAGTGTGACAACAAAGGCGTGTCTCCCACGCTTTTCTTTTTAACAGTATCTTTGTTGACCATGGAGGCAATATCATGTGTTTCCAGTAGTACAGCAATTAGGCAGCAAATTATATATGTTTATACTATTGGCTAACAACATGTCTGACTGACCTTCAGAGGACAATAAACGTAGACACAAATTTAAGAAAAGATAGCGCCGCCTTTGCGACCTTTTTTTTCTACGCAAAAGGGGAGCTAACCCAGTGTCATACTTATATACTTTCGCTAGGGCAGTCTAGCAACAGATTTCCTGACTTTGGGTCATAATTTAGGAGCGCCTTCTCACCATGCGTTGTTTAACGACAATTATCTGCAAGGTAGGAATTCACTCCTAAGAAATGACGCTAGCTCCATATCTACAAGCCGACAGAAAAACAATTCGCGCCTAGGATCGGGCCCAAAAAATGACGCTAATTTGATTAATGTAAAAAAATTAACACCTTGTCAGACCAGGCATTAAAAAGAGGCCCAGCCACAACTACATGAGGAAAACACACAGAAGGAACCTTGGCAAGCACTGGACAACATGGACCTGTTACCACCCCATGGTCCTGAACGTCATCAATCTCCTCACATCCCACCACATCCAGTTCACTAACACCTAGCAACTTCAACAGGAGATCAAATAAGGATTTTACCAAATTGCTGGGTTTTCCGCATGTGCTGGGTGCAATGTACTGCACACATGTCCAACTTGTTTCTCCTGCTGTGATGGAACACCTCTTCAGGAACAGGAAACACACACACTCAATTATTGTGCAGGTCATTGTGGACCATCGTGGAATATTTACAAACATCCTTGCTAAATATCTGGGCAGCGTCCAAGATGTATACATCTTCAGACACTCAACTATTAATCATAGCTTCCAGGATGAACAATATGGCAATGGCCTACTCGTAGGTAAGCCAGCTTACACATCATAACACAGAGAACACGCTAAACATGTGGGAGAAACATACATATACCATACTACATACTCATGGACAGGGAAACACAGATGTGTGGACAACAGCACATATACCACATGCCTCACTACCCCACACTCAATGCACAACACCTTCACATACGCCCATATGTCCAAGTTCTTAGCACCACATGTCTAACACTTTACATAATAGACTGGTGGATCAATATCCCCTTTGCGTTCAAATGCTGGGGTCAAACCACTACATGTGTTCACATGTCTATAACAAAATACAAATTCTTCACACATAACACTTAGCATGGAATAGCTCAGCAATGTGTATTGTATTGGGCATGCCACCATCAAATAACTCACATATTGGTACAGCCCCACATTTACCATCCTGTAGAAACCTGAGGCAGCACCGACTATTGATGCCACCCTATTGGTAGAATCACCATCTACATATCATCAGAATATACCTGATACAGTCATTGTATTCACACATTGAACTAGAACATTACCATCATTGTTAGATCATGTGTACGAATGGACACCTCACAGCACACCAACAATCATACCTGTAAATCCCACATCTTCCTAACATGATATAAGGGTTCCAACAGTGGACTGTGGCAGCTAAACCTCTGCCAGTGCCTTGGTAGAGGCCAGAATTGCACAATAATAAGGAGACACAGGACTTTGCAGGGCTGTATAGGTGATGCAGGGCAGTGCAGAAAAGTACTTCCTGCCCTGTCCTGTCCCAGAAGTGCCTGGAAACGTTTTACATACATCACAATACTTCTCATACAACTGTGCCACACTCTGCATATGAACCATACACACATACGCATGCTAGCCAGCAATTGTCAACAACAACACTTTGTGCAAGGGATGTATTTCAAGGCCAAGGATGTGAGATTCACATGCAACACACAGGGCGCAACACCTGTCTCATGGCACATAACTCACAAAATAGGTAACAATTATGCAAAAATCACTCTTCTGCAGGTCCATACTAATGGGACTAAGGGACAAATGTAGGCAACACCACCCATATTCTACATGGGTGAACTGTTATACCAGAAATTAATCAACAATCACCAGGTCCTTGAGACACAACCCATGACTGGAAAATGCACCACCACACACCAATACAACCATGAATTCAAACAGGAACACACACAATATTAGATGTAAGTCTCAGTCACCACTTTACTGAAAACAAATATGTGCATGTCTGACATTCCATTGCAGCGGACCAACGTGTGAGAAAAGGCCTCTTTTTTTATATTGTTAGCCCCCACTTTTTGCCTGATGTATGATGTAGCCTTGAAATTTTAGTGCCCAGGGCTAACCTGCTAACCAGGTTCCCTGGGCCAGAGCTCTTTTCCTAAAACTGTTGTGATGCATTGGCACAATTGGATACACCTTTAGCTACCACTCTAGGTCCCTAGTAAAAGGTACTTAGGTACCCAGATCATGGGGTACTAAGGGTAAGCCCCTGAGGGCAGCAACACTGATTGTGCCACTGTCTAGGGCCATGCATCCAGATGCACCGAGCACTGCCATTGCACTGGGTGTCCTAGTGCAAACCTAAAACACAAACTTGACATGGCACACTGCCTGTGTGCCCTTTCCAGGAAACACTGCATACAATATTGATGAGACACCCCTCTGGCAGGTCTTCCAGCCCTAAGGCAGGTTGCACCATTTTATATGTGAGGGTATAGCTGCATGATCAATATTCCCCCAGTGTGTCCTTGCCAAACCTTAGACATAGTGAGTAAACAGAGCAGCCATTTCAATACATGTGCTGGACATTGGTCAACACAAGTTCCTCAGCTACAGTATGGCCTCCCTGAACCCTGGGTTCTTTGGTATCAAACATCTCAGAATGATAAATCCAAACTGGTACCAGTATTGAATTTATCTCTAAATGTGCACAGGGGTCTCCTTAGAGGTGCCCCCTGCAAAAGCTAACTATCCTGGCATGGTTGCTGACTGATTCTATCCAGCCTGCCACCTCCAGGCACTCAATCCACAAACCATGGGGAAGAGATCCATCTCTCTGGTTTGTGGAACAATGTCCTTCCTGTTTGGAGGTGCTAACAACCCCTCCTTCAGGAATGTGCACTTCCCTGGTGTCAAGCTTGAAAGGGCTTACGCCACCTTTGAAACTCGACCTCCAGGCCTGCTGCTAGCATTAGATGGTCAACCCCCCTTGCAAACCACCATTTTTGGTGGGAGGAAATGTGGAGAACTACATAAAGAGTAGGAGGAGTGGCTCCACATGGCATGCACCACCTGTAAGGTATTGCCTACGAGGTTGGCACTCCATTTCATTTTCCTCCATCTTAGATGGAAGGAAAATAGCCAATTAGGGAAAGGGAAGTGACCCTTTCCACTAGAAGTGGTCACTGTAGTAGGTGTAGCCCCCCAAAGATAGGTTATCCATTGGCCACTACCAGGGTCCCCCTAAAACACCCACTAAATTCAGTATTTAGTGGGCATCCCTAGGCCAGGTAATCAGATTTGATAAACAAAAGAAGACCAGCACCAAGACAATCCAAAGCACAAGTACTGTGCACCTGCTACGACATAGAAAAGGTGCCAAACCCTGCCTCCTGCAACCAGGAGCCGACAATTGCTGTTGAGAAGCTGTTGAACAACTGAAAAAATTCTAAAGAACCCCAGAGGACCTCCAGGCCTTAAAAATCACCCAAGAACTCCCTCCAGAGTGGAGGTACCACTCTGAAACAGCAAGTAACCAGCAAGCCAGTGAGGGTCACTTCACTGACCAGCAACTAACTCCCACACCAGAAGTTGCAGCTGGACCTGATGAGATGACAACAACTGCGAGGACAAACCCTGCAAGTGTGCCAAGTTTGGTGTAACTGCATCCTCCAGTGGTCAAATGGAACCAATACCCTGGGTATTTGTCAGCTAATGTCGGGTGCAAGAAAATCAGCCTGACCCAGTCTGAAAAAGGGTCAAGAGGAAGCCCCAGTAAAGGGACTTCAGGAACACCCTGGACCTCCCACAGGAGTGCCCCTGTTGTCCTGAAAGCAAACCTTGAACCAAACTACCTCCAGTTCCAAAGGGCATCCATGCGCACAGCTCCTGGCTCACTGATTTGTTTTGAACCCGGCCGCCATGTGCCCTGCAACGAAAAAGCTGCTGTGCTCTAGGGGTCCCCCACCTCTCGCAACATCAACACTCCAAGGGGACCCCAAGGAACCACTTCTAAATGTACTTGTTCACTCCTTTTCCAAGAAGTCCCTTGCAGTTGTCCTGCACCCACTCCAGAGACCCTTCATGTCTACTCCCGCTGGAACCGGGAGCCACCTGAACTTCTCCAGCTGGCACAGCATGCCCACCGATGACCTCGACCAACATGCAAAAGAAGAACCTGGTAAGCCAGCTGTATGATTTTGTATGTATTTTTAAAGGTGACTTTCCGTTGATTCCTATGGTGCGTAATTACACACAAAAAGACCATGGCCCTCATTACAATGCTGGCGGTCGGTAATAAAGCGGCAGTACTACTGCCAACAGGCCGGCGGTAAAAAAAATTGAATTTTGACCATGGCGGGAACCGCCAACACAGACAGCCACTTTAACACTCTGACCGCCACGGCAGTAGCAACAAGCACTGTGGCGGTAACCGGCAACAGCAAGGCAGAATACAATGTACCACCCACTGTATTATGGCAGGCCAATCCGCCAGCTTTTCTGGGGCGGTACCAACGCCATCAAAAGCAAGACGGAAACAGTACACAGAAGGGAATGGACTCACCTCTCGACATTCAAGGATGAACCACGACGCCATGGAGCCCGAGTTGCACATTTTTCCAATGCTGGTCTACCTCCTCCTACACCAGGAACATGAATGGTGGCAAAGACGACCACGTGAGTACTGCACCTAGCACACAAGGGTGGGGGGGAGGAAAAAGAGAGTGACACACACAAGCAACACGCAACACCCCCACTCCCAACACCATGCACACAAACAGATGCAACAACATGACATGTCCCCCCCTTAACCCTCAGGAATAATGCAAGAACAAAAGGATATGAGTAAAGTCAGTGTAATATTAAAAATTAGATAAATACATCCTTAAAGCACAAAACAGTATGTACAATATATACAAATGGAGGGACAATGACCACTCCAAAATGTCTGTGGCCCATAGGGCCATAACACATATGCCAAGGCCACACTTGACTCCTGCCTCAATATGGAGAGAACACTGCTGGGGCATCAGGTGGAAGATACACAGGCACCTCATGGGGAAGGGGAATGGGGAGCACCTCAGCCGGAAGATGGTACAACAACACTACTCCTGGAGGGAGCAACATGCCCTCTGCGATGTCCTGGAGAGTGCAAGGCCACAGTCTCTCAAGTGGGTGGTTTGCCCACTGCTTGGTCCTGGGGAGTGCAAGGCCACAGTCTCTCAAGTGGGTGGTTTGTCCACTGTTTTGACCTGGGGAGTGCATAGCCACAGTCTCTCAAGTGGGTGATTTGCCCACTGCTTGGTCCTGGGGAGTGCAAAGCCACAGTCTCTCAAGTGGGTAGTTTGCCCACTGCTTGGTCCTGGGGAGTGCAAAGCCACAGTCTCTCAAGTGGGTGGTTTGTCCACTGCTTGGTCCTGGGGAGTGCAAGGCCACAGTCTCTCAAGTGGGTGGTTTTCCCACTGGTTCTAGAGGGGGCCTTGTGCCCAGTGTGCTTCATCCTGGCAAGGAGGGGTTGAGTGGATGCCTTCTTCCACTGGTTCTGGAGGGGGCCTTGTGCCCAGTGTGCTTTATCCTGGCAAGGAGGGGCTGACTGGATGCCTTCTTCCACTGGTTCTGGAGGGGGCCTTGTGCCCAGTGTGCTTTATCCTGGCAAGGAGGGGCTGATTGGATGCCTTCTTCCACTGGTTCTGGAGGGGGCCTTGTGCTCGGTGATGCAGATCCTGGATGGTGCAAGGTCACAGTCTCTCACCTGGGTGTCACACCTACAGTTGTTGCAGGGCACAGGACGCACTAGAGCCCTTGTAGTCACGACTACACACTGCTCGCTGGCGGTGATGGCTGCTCAGTGGATCTCAGTTGCGGGCTGGCGGCAGTGCTGTCAGTGGTGGGGGGAGGCTCCAGCCCTTCCCTTGCAGCCTCAGACAGCTTCCCACTGGGGCTGCTGCTGCTGGCAGTGGTGCTGCTGGCAGTGGTGCAGGTGGCAGTGCAGGTGGCAGTGCTGGCGGCGGTGCAGGTGATGGTGCTGTCAGTGGTGGGGGGAGGCTCCAGCCATGCCCCTGCAGCCTCGGACGGCTGAAGTGCCATGGCTGGCGTTGTTTGCCCAGATGCTGCTCCAGGCCCAGGCTCCAGATCCATACTGCCTGCGTCGTCTGTTCCTTTGACATTGTCCTTGGCAGCTGTTGTTCCCTTCCTGACCGTGGCAGCTTGTGGTGCCTCCTTGCTTCTGCCAGCTGGTGTTCCCTTCCTGCTCTTGCTGTCTCGTGTTCCCTCCTTCCCCTCACTGGCTGGTGGTGCCTCCTTCCCATTGCTGGCTGGTGGTGCCTCCTTCCCCTTGCTGGCTGGTGGTGCCTCCTTCCCCTTGCTGGCTGGTGTCCCCTTCCTGCCCTTGCTGGCTGGCGGCCCCTTCTTGCCCTTGGCAGGTGGTGCAGGCACACTGGCTATGCTGACGGGTAACTCCTTGGAGCCTCTCACACCTGCAGTAGCTGCAGAAACTACAGTGGCCGTGGACTGGGTGGCTTAAGTGCTGGCCTGGGTTCTGCCCCGCCTGGCCCGAAGTGAAGGACGGGGGGAGGGGCAGGGAATAGGTCAAGGGTGGAGAGGAAAAGCCTTTGAGGGACACTGGGCCTGGAAGAGGGTGAAGGTTTGGGAGTGGAGGAAGAGGGAGTGGTTGTAGGAGGTGTCTGTCTGCTGTATTTGGGTGCATGGGCTGGATGCTGTTGTGAGGTGGATGGCTGTTGGGTGTCTGAGTGCTTGCATTTGTGTATTTTGGGAAGAGGGAGCACAGACACAGTGGGAAAGGGCACAGGGGAAGTGTGCATGGTTGTGGGGAAGGTGACTGCCAGTGAGGGCCGTGTTGTGATAGGTGTGCTGGTGATGGAGGTAGTGGATGAGGATGTAGTGCATGCAGGTGTTAGTGGAGACACAACTGGGAGGGAGGTGGATGAGGAGGAGGAGGGGGACACAGTGGAGGCAGTGGATGTTGGTGTGTCTGCATCTGGATGGTGCTTGTGTGAGTGCCTGTGGGATCAAGTGTGGTGCTTGTGTTTGCCTGAGCCACATCTGTGTGTTGATTTGGGTGCATGCAGGTCTGAAGGTGTGCTTCGGATAGGCTGGGGTTGAGGGAAATGGGACTGGGTAGAGGAATTTGGAGGGGGTAGGGGGGAGACAGGGACAATGGCTGCCATCAGTGAGTTGGCCAGAGGCTGGAATGATCTCTGTTGGGCCGCCATGCCAGATTGAATTCTCTCCAGGAATGCTTTTGTTTGTTGCAAATGCCCTGCTAGACCCTGGATGGCATTCAGTATGGTTGACTGCCCAACAGAGAGGAATCTCAGGAGGTCAATAGACTCCTCACTGAGGGCAGCAGGGCTCACTGGAGCAGGGCCTGAGGTGCCTGGGGCGAAGGAGATGCGCATCCTCCTGGGTGAGCGGGCACAGGAAACTTGCTGAGGGGCTGCTGGGAGGGCAGTGCTGTACGGGGGTGGTGGCTGTACCTGTAGTTAGGGTGGCCACAGAGGGGTCCGCCACCACCAGGGAGCTTCCATCAGAGGAGGTGTCGCTGTCAGAACTGTCCCCTCCTGTCTCCGTCATTTTGCTCCCCTCACCCTCCGTCCCACTGGTACCCTCACCGCTGGTAGATTCGGCCTCCAGGCCCATGTGAGATGCAGCTCCCTCCTTCGCCGGTGCCTATGCTCCTCTGCCAGATGATGCTAATGCACACAAGGACAGGGTGACAAAACAAAAAGGGGGGAGTGACAGAGGATACACTTGGTCAATGCCAGCAACAACACTACTGTTGACGTACACAACAACAGGGAACAGCCCTATGCACTAGGCCAGGCACTACTAGTTACAATGCTAGTCACCAGGCCATGGGGTGCAATGCCTAACACCATTAGCTGCACATCTGAAACCCACAGGACCCTGCCCAGTAGTAGATGCCCACTAGTATTATTGGGGTTGGGGTGCATCTGAGCTTGCCCATCATGGAACCTACCCTGCCATGTTCGCCCTGGTCTAGGGGCACCCACAGACCCACATCCCCCACCCAGGTAACACCTTAACACGCGCAACTTCATGATTCTGAATCTGTACTCACCCCCTTGTGGCTGCTGTGATGCCTTCAAGCGCCCATCCAACTCCGGATAGGCCACTGCCAGGATGCAGAGCAGCAGGGGGGTCAGGGTACGACGGGCACCTCTTCCTCGTTGGGAGGCCAGCCCTAGCTGGGCTTCCGCCGTCTTCCTTGCCCAGTGGCGCTGGTCTTCCCTCCGTTTGCGACAGTGGGTGCTCCACCTGTCAAAGACCCCAAGGGTCCACACCTCCTTGGTGATGGCACGCCAAATACCCTTTTTCTGATGGGCGCTGACCTGCAGAAAAAGATACATAAGAAAAGGCCTTAGTCATACTGTCCGGACTGTTATACTCATGGCCCACCATATCCCTCCCATCCCCTTACGCACAGACATTGCCCACCAAACATGCAGCACTATGCCCAGGACCCCTCAGCGCCCCCCTACATGGGGCTTACACACACAGCACTCCATACATACATACATGCCCCACGCATCGTGCTCACAGTCTACTTACCTGTTTGTCAGGAGGAACATAAATTAAAGGGTATTGGGGTCGGACCCCATCCACTAGTCTCTCCAACTTCTCGGAAGTGAAGGCAGGGGCCCTTTCCCCAGACACGCAAGCCATGGTCGCTTCCAGACACAGGTCACAGCAGCACTTGCGGTGTAGGTCCTCTCCTGTTGAAGGTCAGGTAGCAAGTGAGTGATCAGATAGAAAATGGCAGTCACGTCCATGGCGGTGCATGCCATCACCGCCGGCGTACATCACCATTGGCTCCTAGAACCCTTAGGCCCCAATGATAACCAATGATGTGTTGCATGGCGGTCGTCGACTGCCTCCCGCAACGGCGCACATCGTCAGCAGAATCACTTCATATCCACTTGTCCCTCCTCACGGGTCAGGTAGCCACCATTTCAGGGGGGCACAGGGCCATGGCACCTAACTGTGTCACAGCAGACATAGGCACATCAATGGACCTACACGTTTATGTTAAGTTTCTGTAAAAAAATGCAAGGCATATTAATCTGAGTATATGTTTGAATATGACCATCTGCTCACCGTTTTTCACCGTAGAGTTCAACCGGTGAGGATGAATAGGAGATGGAGACATACCCCCATGTATAGACCCCGGTGGACCCTGCGGCAATGGAGTACAGGCACATTATCCTAACCTACAGACTTGATAGGGCCACAGTCCAAGAGCTGTGTGCCCAATTGGAGCCAGACCGGACTTCATCTATCCGCCACCCCACAGGTATCCCCCCTCTAGTGCAGGTCCTGTCAGTGCTCCACTTCTTGGCAAGTGGTTCTTTCCAAGCGACTGTGGCCATGGCAGCAGGGATGTCACAGCCTATGTTCTTAAATGTGCTGACCAGAGTGTTGTCTGCCCTGAGGAAACACATGCGCAGCTACATTGTATTCCCCCAGGTGAAGGATTTAGCCACACTGAAGGCTGACGTCTATACAATGGGACATATCCCCAACATCATTAGTTTAATTGATGGTACCCATATTGCCTTTGTCTCCCCCCCCCCGAAGAAATGAACAGGTGTTCAGAAATCGAAAGAGCTTTCACTCTCTGAATGTGCAGATAGTGTGCCTGGCGGACCAGTACATCTCCCATGTCAACGCAAAGTATCCTGGCTCTCTACATGATGCCCTTATCTTGAGGAAAAGCAGTATCCCACATGTGATGTCTCAACTCCAGAGGCACAGGGTGTGGCTTATAGGTGAGCCCAAGGTCCTCACCCAGTGTCTGGTGGTATATGGGTGTGGAGTTGGCCCAAAGGGTGAGTGTCTGGCTAACAGGTATCCCTCGATATTTACAGTTGACTCTGGTTACCCCAACCTCTCATGGCTGCTGATCCCAATGAGGAATGCCAGGACAAGGGCAGAGGACGTTACAATGAGGCCCATGGGCGAATGAGGAGGATTATTGAGTGCACATTTGGCCTCCTGAAGGCCAGATCCCTGTGCCTCCATCTGACAGGTGGATCCCTGTGCTACTCACCCAAGAAGGTCTGCCAGATCATCGGTGCATGTTGCATGTTGCACAATCTGGACTTGAGACGCCAGGTGCCTTTTCTGCAGGTGGATGAGGCTGAAGATGGTCTTGAGACATCGGTGGAGCCAGTGGACGGTGACGAACAGGAGGCAGAGGAAGAGGATGTGGGCAACAGAACTACTATAATTCAACAGTACTTCCAGTGACACACAGGTAAGACAAAGTAACTTCACCTTCCATTGCAGTTTTGTGTTGGACATTGTACGTGACAGCCTGATTTTCCAAAATCTATGGCCACTTACTGTACCCTTTGACATCTCTATTTTCAGATATCTGTGCCCCACTCTGGCTCCTGGTGTGTTTACTGCTGCCCACTACAGGTCATACCTATGTATATATAACTGTACATGTGAACTGCAATGTTTACAGCTTGTTAAACTAATACATTTTTCAATCAATTGACAAACTCCATACTTGTATTAGTTCCAGGGATGTTTATTTCTGTGATAATAAGTGTAGGGGGTATTGCAATGTGCTGGGTTGATGATGGAGGAATGTCCAGGATAGAGTCCAGTCTATTGGTATCACAGATGCATTGTCCAAGGGGTCATAGGGAGTGGGGCAATGACAGTTAAAAGGGGACAGGGTGACATAGGTGACATTCAGGGGAGTCTTATTTCCTGGCGAGGGTCTTGGCAATGTTCTCTGGCTTCTGCTTGGATCGCAGGGACCTTCTGCGTGGTGGGTCTCCTTCTGCAGGGGGAGGGATGCTCGTGGCCTGTTGTTCCTGTGGCGGGCCTCCTGCTCACTAGTGTCAGCGGAGGTGGAGGGCTGTTCATCGGTGTGGCTAGTGTCAGGGACCCGTTGGTGTGCCACTGCCTCCCTCATGGTGTTCGCCATATCTGCCAGCACCCCTGCAATGGTGACCAGGGTGGTGTGGATGTCCCTCAAGTCTTCTCTGATCCCCAGGTACTGTCCCTCCTGCAGCTGCTTAGTCTCCTGCAACTTGGCCAGTATCTGGCCCATGGTATCCTGGGAACGGTGGTATGCTCCCAGAATTTTGGTGAGTGCCTCGTGGAGACTTGGTTCCCTTGGCCTGTCCTCCCCCTGTCACACAGCAGTCCTCCCAGGGTCCCTTTTGTCCTGTGCCTCTGTCCCCTGAACCGTGTGCCCACTGCCACTGACCCCAGGTCCCTGATCGTTCTGTGTTTGTGGGGTTGCCTGGGGTCCCTGTAGTGGTGGACACACTTCTGATTGACGTGTCCTGGGAACAGAGGTATGGGCCCGCTGGGTGGGTGCTCTGGTGGTGTTTCCTGAGGGGGAGGCTGTCTGGTGGTTTGGGACTGTGGCTGGGTCACTAGCTGTCCAGAGGTCCCTGATGGGCCAGGTTGCTCATCCTGATCCAGGTGTGCAGAGCTGCTGTCATCGCTGTGGGCCTCTTCTGGGGGGGACTGGATGTTGCTGGCACCTCCTATTCGGTGACGTTGTGTGGGGGTCCTGTGGGGATATAAATGCAGTGTTATTGTTTCTGCATGTGACATCTTGTGCATGGGTATGTTTCCCCCTATGGTTGTTATTACCAAGGCAGCTTTGGCTCGTGTGAGTTGTGATTTGGTTGGCTGAGTGATTGTCACTAGTGTGCATGCTGTGGTGATGGGGGTCCATGCAGGTCTGTGATGGGGGTCCATGCCTTGGTGTTGCATGCAGGGATTGGTATTGGGATGGGTCGGTTTTGATGGTGGGATAAATGTGAGGTGGTGGAGTGATGGGGGTGAATGTAGGGGTGGGAGTTTGTGATGGCATACAGGTAGGGGGGGTGAAAGTAGTAAAGATTTGACTTACCAGAGTCCAGTCCTCCTGCTACTCCTGCCAGGCCCTCAGGATGCATGATCACCAAGACTTGCTCCTTCCATGTTGTTATTTGTGGGGGAGGATGTGGGGGTCCACCTCCAGTCCTTGGTACAGCTATCTGGTGTCTTGCAACCACAGAACCCACCTTCCCCCGTACGTCGTTCCACCTGTTCCTGATGTCATCCCTTGTTCTGGGGTGCTGTCCCACGGCATTGACCCTGTCCAAGACTCTCCACCATAGCTCCATCTTCCTAGCAATGGACGTCTGCTGCACCTGTGATCCGAATAGCTGTGGCTCTACCCGGATGATTTCCTCCACCATGACCCTTAGCTCCTCCTCAGAGAACCTGGGGTTTCTTTGTGTTGCCATGGGTGTAGTGTGAGTGGTGTGTGTGAGGGTGTGTGGGTGATGTGTTGGGTAGTGTGTTGTGAGGTGCGTGGATGGTGTATGGGTAATGGTGTTCTGTGGCTCTGATTCTGTGGGTGCTCCTGGTTTGTCTCTCCCTCAGTTGTCAATTTTCTTGAGTTGTAAGAGGTTGTAGGTAATGTGTGTGTGTGTTTTATAGTGGTGTGGGTGTGGTGTGTGTATGTGTGTCAGGTGTGTGTAGTTTGAATTGTCCAATGTGGTGTTGTTTTATTAGTGTGTGTGTATTTTGAGCACAGCGGTATGTACCGCTAATGGTTTACCGCAGTTGAATGTCCGCTACGGTGATTCGTGGGTCATAATGCTGTGGGCGTATTTCTGTTGGCATAACGGTGTGGGTTTTGGTACCGCCAGTTTATCACTGACCATTGGGCTGGCGGACTTGTGTGTGTGGCTGTATAGTGGTGGATTTCTATGTGTGGGTCATAAGACGCGTAGCGGTATACCGCCACGGTCGCGGTATGTTGTCCACAGTCAGCATGGCAGTAAGCGGCACTTACCGCTAATGTCATAATGAGGGACTATTTTTGTTAAACTTCAAAAATTCATATTTTAAAAAGTACTTAACCAATTTTGATAATCTTGGTATTAAAAACTACATAAAATCTGAATCTGAAGTATTTATAAATTGGTCCTCGAGTTATTCCTTTGAGTGTGTGAGTTGCATGATTGGTACTGTGAATACAACAAATGCTATGCACTTCTCTAAGATTGGCCTAACTGCTTGACCAAGCTACCTTAAAGATTAGAGCATTAAGTGATCTCGTTTTTACCCCTATAAACCAACATTCGGTTGCCTGAACCCCCTGCACATTGTGCCTAGCTTTGCATACTGCATAGGGGGCCAGCCCCCAACATTTGTTACAGCATCCAGCAATGGCTCATGATTCCATATGGAAATCCACAAACTGATGCTGAGCGGGCTTACAGTGAAACACCCAAAAAGACCTGGAATGTGGTGGAGAGGACATTTGGCCTGCTGAAATCCAGGTTCAGGTGCCTAAGTCTAACAGGAGGAATCCTGTTATATGCACCACTCCTTGTCTGCAAATTAATACTTGTCTGTGCAATTTTGCACAAACTCTGTGTACTCACCAAAGTCCCCTGGGACAAATAGGTAGGTGTCCCAGGAGTGGAGGATGAGGACAATGGTGCACAAGAGGAGGATGGGGAACAGCCAAATTCTGCTGCTCGAGCACGCAAAAGAGACCAAGTTGTGTACAACTTTTTCAGTTAGAGACTGTATTCCAAGCATCAATAAATAAAATTTGTAAATAAATCACTTGAATTCTAATTTCTCATGGTGTAATTATTTTCACCATCACATACCTATTTAGCTTGCCGACATCTCAGAGAGCATGACTAAACAACAACAGATGTCAAAAACTTAGGAACATAGTCAGCAACTAAAACAAATTAAAACAATGCAATACCACATGAATGTGTGGGTGAAATGTAGGCATAGTCTGTAGTGCTAACAATTTACATTGTCATACACATATCACACAAGTGTGTTGGCATAACTTATACCTGCAGCAATCCTGGAAATACATTTGAAGATTGCTGTACATATGTACCTACAATGGCAGGTTTGTGTCTGCTTTGTAACCAAGCAATGCCTGAATGTCACTATGACAGGTGATAACAAAAAGTATACTCCTCAGTGACTCACATGGTTGACCAAGAGAGAGTGACATACAGGGACCAAAACACCTAAATGTCTTGGTCTCTCACACTCAATCCAGTTTGGAATGTGCATCTTTTCTACTCATAGCTGTCATGAGTAAACACATAATCTAAATACACTCATAGTGAATGTGACAAAGGTTGTAGAAGGCGGATGTGAGTGCATGCCCAGCTCGAATAAATGATGTGGAAAGACAGCTGAGAGACTCCTTTAAGTCTATTTGAGATCCAATATGTAGAGGTCACTTAGACACTACACAAGTGCTGTGGTTGGTGTTCTGTAATGTGTGGGGTCAGTCATGTGATCTAGCAAAGCCTGGAAATGCGAGGGCAAATATTGCTTAGCTTGTAGAAGAAGCTATATCCATCAACAAAGTACACAAGTCTGACTTAGTATGCTGTGCAAGAATGAAGAGACAATATTGATGGCTGTTAGACCTGGCATCCTTGGCGTGATCTCCCTCGACTTTTTGCCTCTGGTTCCAAGGTTGTTGATATGTACTGGATTCTGTTTTTGCTGTTTTTGATACTCTGGGCACTTTACCATTGCTAACTAGTGCTAAAAGTGCTCCCATGTAAAATATATGTGTAATTGGCTTATCCAATATTAGTATATTTGATTTACTAGAAAGCCCCTAGTAAAGTGCACGGAGGTGCCCAGAGCCTGTAATCAAATGCTACTAGTGGGCCTGTAGCACTGGTTGTGCCACTCATATGAGTAGCCTTGTAAAAATGGCTCAGACCTGCCACTACAGTGTGTGTGTGCAGTTATAAACTGCCAATATGATTTGGCAAGTATACCCACTTGCCAAGCCTAACCCCTTCCTTTTCATACATGTAAGACACCCCTAAGGTAAGCCCTGGGTAGCCCCATGAGCAGGGTGCAGTGTTTGTTAAAGGTAGGACTTGTTCTGATGTGTGTTACATGTCCTAACAGCAAAATACTGCTAAATTCAGGCATCACTGTTGCAAGGCGTATCTATCTCATATGTTAACATGGGGCCTTTATTATTAAAGTGCAGATTCCCTTTGGGAGCCAATAGAAATATGGAGTTTCGGGCTCTGAACTCACAATTTAAAAATATATCTTTTAGTGAAGTGGATTTTTAGATTGTTAGTTTGAAAATGCCACTTTTAGAAAGTAGGCATTTTCTTGCTTTTACCATTCTGTAACTCTGTCTGTTTGTGGATTCCCTGTCTGGGTCAGTTTGGCAGGGGGGCTGTTTGTGAATCCCCTCTAGACAGTGAGACAAAGGGAGCTGAGGTGTAGCCTGCATATCCTGATGAGCCATCTGTGCTAGAGTGGAGGGAGGAGTGGTCACTTATACCTGAATGGGCTGTGCCTGCCCTCTCACAATACAGTCTCCAATTCCCTGGTGTGTATCTGAGTCCTGGACTGGGCAAGGCAGGATCTTGTGAACAACAGAGACTTTTCTGTGAAGTAGGACTACTTCAAAGGTGGAAAGGGGTATACTTATTGGAAGCAAGCCCCTGAAAATTAGATCACTTCTGGAACAAAGAGGAACCTCTGCCCAGGAAAAGAGCTGAAGAGCTGAGGAAGAGTGCCGCCCCTACCTGTGACTGTGCTTTGTTGGGCTATCCTGTATTTGCTGCTTCTCTCTGTGAAAGTGGACAAAGACTAGACTGTGTGGTATATTCCTGCTTGTGAAGAATCTCCAAGGGCTTGAGTTGAGCTTGCCTCCTATTTTGAAGTCTCAGGGCCATCAAAGACTTCCTCTGCTAACATCTGGACTCTCTGCTGAGACTCCTGCCCTGCCAAGTGGTGTCCTATCAAGTCCCTGGACCCTTGAATGGTGAAGTTGGCAGACAAGAGCTGAAAATCCATGCACAGAACGGCGTACATGGGAAATTTTTGATGCACCATCTGCAATAGGGCTCATAAACGATGCGCTACCGGCTTCTCAGCTAAAATTGATACTCCACCTGCTTGTGACTGGGAGATTGATGCATCGCAGCTGGAGAAAAGACGCACAACAAATGCCTGTGGCTACTGATAATGACGCAAACCTCACGCAGCATCAGGATTTTCCACGCATCGTCCCTGGGCATCAAAGTCAACACAACTCTGCGGATCCGAGGTACCCCGTTCGGGAATCAAGGCAGTGCTCTCTTGCGAGGGAGAAAGCAACACATTGTCCCCTTTTCTGATGCTCACCCGTCCATGAGGCTTTATTTTTTACACAAACAAGGTACTTTGTGCGAAATCCTTGTTTCCATTGTTTTCTATGAAGTAAGACTCTTGGACCCATATTTATACTTTTTTAGCACCGCAATTGCGTCATTTTGTGACGCAAAAGTGGTGCAAACATGCAAAATACAATTGTATTTTGTAAGTTTGCTACATTTTTGCATCAAAAAGCAGCGCAAATGCGGCGCAAAAAAAGTATAAATATGGTCCTTATTCTTTTGTAATTCATATCTTGACTTCTGTATGTTGGATTTTTGTCATTTTGGTCTTGTTTGATTTAGATAAATATTGTCTATTTTTCTAAACTGGTGTGGTGTCCATTTTGTAGTGTTTTCACTGTATTACCGTGTGTGTTGGTACAAATACTTTATATATTGCTTCTGAGTTAAACCTACCTGCTTGTGCCATGCTACCAATGTGGTCAGTGGGGGTTAACCAGGTGTGTTTCTCCTTTGCCCTGACTAGAGTGAGGGTCCTTGCTTGGACACGGGGTAACCTGACTGCCAACCAAAGACCCCATTTCTAACAATAAGTAAGATGGGTACTAAGAGTAGTCTGCAGAAATTATTCCAGCAATGTTGAACTAGAAGCATACCAAATATGCCATTAATGTGTGTGAAGGAACACACATAGACTAGTCCACATTGTACTACAAAACAATGCTTCCATGTAACACCAGACACATGTTCACAGAGATTTTGTTTGTCTGTACCTATTGCAGTCACATTGGCAACAACTACAACTATGTGCTTGGCCAGCACAAACAAGTGTGACGGAAGCAAGTGACAAATGAGAGTATCTGTATCCTGGGCCTGCAGATATGCCCCACTTCCACAATCTATCAATTACCTATCCCAGCATCATAGGATTATTCTCACCTATGTATGCCATGTCATGTCAAACCATAGCAAATGATGAGACATGTCCAGCACAAACAAACTGTAAGTCCTCAGTAAAGTGGAGAGTAAGCCTGACATCAACAACCTCAAAGTCAACAAAACATACTTGGCCATGGGACCACAAATGTGCAGGTGTATGTCTGCAGGCGGCTGTGCATTGCAGTGCTGATGACTGATTTGAGGATGGCAGAGCACCCCCACCCCCACTCCACCCAACCCCCAGAGGATGCTACTTAGACTCTAGACACAATCAGTGGCCTGCCTGCTGCCTGTGCATAGCGAACTGAGCTAAGGTGACCACAGTTAACCTATTTCAATACATGCAACAATAGGCCTGTGTGAGCATACAAAGTGTCACTGAAGCACTGATGACTAAGGTGCCATGAATGCCTGAGAGCAGCCCTGCCATTCAGATGGTATGCTAATAGGGAAATCTGTCTATAAAAAGGGTGGGTCCTTGTACATTCCATGTGTATATGCTAAACACATAAATCCTATATCTGAGCACACATGTCCCATGTAGGTGGACCAGGCTTGGTGCTGTCTATTTGCGTATGGACAAAAGAGAACAATTTGTTTATGAAAATGCGTATGCGTCACATATTTACTTACAAACTTATATGAACAGTTCATATGTTTCCACATAGGGAAACATAGTAAACACAGATATGAAAGACCTCAGCCGGAGGAATATCCTTCACTGACCTTGCAGCAAAGAGCTGGAATATCTTGCCTCTTCACCTCAGGCAGTCAACATCGTTCCCTCAATTCAGGAAGGACCTTAAGACCTGGCTCTTTGACTGAAGCACAGAGGACTGACCCCTTCAGCACCTTGAGACCCTTACAGGTGAGGTGTTGCGCTCTATAAATTTGATTCATTGATATGGAAACACATTTCTTTGTTACCGGTACACAGTGAAATACTCATGCATACATATGTTGCCCTACCATACAAACAACAAAGATGCATAGCACCTGTAACTATGAATGTGAATCTGGGTGCCCTGTCAGCCTTTCCTCTAAAATCCATGCATGCCCATCATGCATTAAAAAAAATGACGTATACAGTAGTTCTACATATATCGCAAATACTAATTATGCCTCACAACTGCACATCTAATCTAAATCATTATGCATTCTCAACCTTCATACAAAAGTTGACGCATGGTTGTCATGTGTAAAAAATCACAATGCATACAGTAGTCCTTGAAGCATCTCAAATATAGAAAATGATGCATTGTACCTGAACGCCTAAATTAAATGGTTATGCCTTGTCAGCCTTCATTCAAAATTTCACATATGGCTGTCATGCGCAAAAACAAATGACGTATTTCAGAAACGGTGATGCAATAGGACTTCCTTGCGGCACACATGGAAAAGTGAACCTACTTTCACTTTTACTTTACAGACTTGTAGTCTGTGCTTGAGAGAGGTTGTGTGGTGCTTGTGTTGGTGTGAGGAGTGGTGGATTTGGAGATTTTGAGTCTTTTGTGCTGTGTGCTGTCTGCGTCTTTTTCATCTAGTAATTGTTGTCATTGTATTGTACATTTTTGTCCAGTTCTGTCAGTATTGTCGGGCGTCTGTCTGAGTAGTTATGTTTGTTGGGGTAGTTGGAGTTATTTGGGAAATAGTATTTTTCTTATTTTTCTGGGGTATTTAGGTTGTAGTGGAGAGAAACTGCAACATGTGAGAGAGGGGAAGGGCTCAGAGGATGCCTGGGGATGAGCTGGGAGCGTCCATCTGGTTGGTGTGCCACTACCTCCCTAACATGGTGCCTATACCTCTCTAACATGGTGGCTATTGGTGGCCAAGTGATTATGAGCAACCCAACAGAGGGAGGGACGCTGCACTGGGCCAATGTGCTGTACCAACTCAGATGCACCTTGTTATTCAGGTCGGAGGAACTGTTGGTAAGTACCCTTATACATAGCTAGATCCTTATTTACATTTGCCTGACTGCAGGACATAAGGATTAGTTCAGCATGTCATGACAAAGGAGAGGACGGCAAGTTCTGTGTCTCAACCAAACTGCATTCATGAGAGGTCAGCAATGCACCGGTCGCTGACAATTTGCACATTCCTCTCTTTGTACCTTGTGTATCACATGTACATATTGAAGTGCCGAAAACAAAACACACATGTGTAATGGTGCAAGGGGTCATGTGTCCCAGGCACAACTCTCCATATCCATCTTGGGCTTGACAACTGTGGAAATTTGCAAAGTAATCCTTAAGTGATGACAAACATGATGTTGCATTATAGATAGTCATGGATGTGCGTGTACCTTGAGTCATGTATGTGAAGAGTGACACAACAAGGACACAAATGTAAGAAGGACTTAGAGGTTCCTACTGCAACATTAGTGTCATAGTTTTTGAAGGTAATGTGGCGGATGGAGGCCAGTATTGCAACACCATATGTCAAAAGTTGTGCAATGCAAGCATTGCGGCACTTTTAACCCTGGTGCCACATCATGCGTGTGCCAGGCATGATGAATGTAAGGAGTGTAGGAGGCACACAAAAACTGAGCAGTTTAATCTACTAGTCTCCACTGCTCCATTTTTGGAGTTCATTTAAATGGGTGCTTCAAGCAGGTTGATTAAATTACACTCCCATTGTTTACAATGTGCCTAATTTCCCTTAGCAGGTTTGACAACTTCATGTATAGTGCAAAGCATGCAAAGTGTCACCATAATGTCATAGTTTACAACGTTAGTGTCCTGACATGCGCCATGGTGCACCGTATGTCAAATACGGCATATACGTGGTTGAGTTATGTGGTGGTAGGGGGAGGCAGAAAAAGTGGAGCATCTAAGTCAATGCTCCTTTTTCAAATAGATTTACCACAATGTACTAAGCTTCTAACAATTGCCAGTGCCCAGTCCCCAAGAAATTGTTACATATGTATTTGAGACATGTATGTATATGTGAATCCCATATCTGTACGTGTTTTTGTGGGCTAACAATGTCTGTCTAGATGACATGTTATAGGTGCCAGTTGCTCATTCCTAATCCCAAGTTAATTAGGTCAATCAGCTAAATAAGTGGAATGTGAAACAGTTGCCCATGCTTTTCTTTGTACACCAATCACAAAGCTATATTTTCATGAATTATCTTGGAGGTGGACCTCCACCCTACACCACTGGTGAGGTTTCACAATTTGAAGACCCTGATGCAGTCAGTAAGCGTTATCTTGTATGTCAAATGTGTAGATCAAGGGTTGTGTGTGAGAGAGTATGATGTGTGCAATGCCTTGTTAAAATGGCATGTGTGTCAATTAAGACACCATTATCTATCCTTGGATATCAGCATGATGCCTGATGTTATATTGAGGATGTGGAATAAGAAAAAATTATGCACAGGTGCCAACGTGTGCTGAAATGGATTTGTGAGTCTTTAGAAAAGGTAATTATGATGTCAGTCAAGATATGTATCAGAGGTGCTGAGTCTCAGAAATGTATGGATGTTGGCAACATATTTGTCACAGAATAAGTTAGTGCATTGTGTGCCGCACATTGCACAATGTTAACCTAGACATGCTACAAGTTATGCCCATGTGCCGAGGTCTCCATGGGGCTTATCAATGAGACACTTGCACCACAGGTGCTTCACTACTCTTCTGAAATGAAGTGATGCACCTGCCTCGCAAGGAGATTTTGGACACGGCCAACAGTTAGTTGAGTACACATTGAGATTGCAGCTCTTCTTCTGATGACTGTGGTCCATGTCTATGAATTGTAGTAAATAAGATGTGTACAGATGAACCTACATGATCTATCTATCCATCATGACGAATGTGACCAAGTATTGTCACATCATGTGTGCATGAGATGTGCATGGTTAGTGTTTACCTGGTATGTAGGAGATGTTTCAAGCTTGCGCACAGATATTGTGCACATTGGATAGCCCATATCCCTGCAACATGAACAATATATTGTACATGCTTGGGTGGCAAATTGGTATAGACTTTGGGCTTGACTGTGTTTTATGAGGTCTAGTGGACTACATGTGTAATCTGAAGATGCTGTTTCGATTGCATGCTTGCACTCCTCTACCCAACGCAGTTTCTGATGACATGTTCACCTCATGTTTTAGTAGCCTCAATGACACCAGCACAGAAGTGTGCCTTTGAAAAGAGGGCTGAGAGATTAAGGCACATCTGTGAGGTCCAGAGAGGGTACAGCAGAGTGTCCAAGCATTACAGACATGAGAAATCATCAGGTCGTGGGAGACATTTCCTCATGGAGGACCAAACAAATAGCCTGCTACAAGTATGAAAACAAATGGAACCTCAACGTAGAGGGTCAGAGGTGGGTCTTCAGGTTCGGCCCCCTTAACTTCAATGGCCTCTACCATAACAGCATCCAAACCACAGCCACCACCAGCTTCCACTGCCTCTAAACTTGAGGACAAAATGCGTAAGAGCATGGCCGAGATCAAGTTGCAGTTGGCCAAATTGGAGGAGGCTAATGAGCGTAATAACAAACTTTTAAAGTTCATCAAAAAGAAGCTGCAGAAGCATTGAATTTGAAACCTTTCCTCTTCCTAGTACCTTCCCTTCCCCTAGTTTTTATTGTAAATAGTTTTTGTGGGTTTTAGATGGGTAGGCATACATAAGGTAGCATAGAGTAGGTTAGGTTTAGGACCTAGTTGGTATAGTTGGGGTGGGGGGTTTTAGGTATCTTTTTTGTTTTTGGGGGTGCTGCGGTGTTATGTATAGGGGTAGATGTTGAAAAAAATAATTAAAGAATAGATTTATGTAGCCTATGTTTATCTTTAGTTCATGTTGTCCTTCTCGTCTATTGTCTCTCAAGGAGGTGGGGGGACATGTTTATTGTGTGGCGTTATATGTGCAAGATAAGTTTAGATAGGATAGTTAGTTGTAAGGGTAAGTTAAGATTAGTTAGTACAGCTTAGGTTAGTCTAGGTTAGTATGTAGTTTAGTTTTTTGTTAGATAATGATTTTTAGTATTAATAAATCTTGTTTCCTACAATATGGTGTCCATGAGGATTGACTGTCTGGGTGTTATCATGTCTGCACTGCTCACATTAGACAAATGCCTTTGGGTGTGCCTTCAGTATTGATTTACATATGTGACTGTGTATCCCCTATGACCAAGGACCTGTCTGGTTGGCAGCGGTATGGCATCAGCTACTCAATACACTATTCAGTGCAGTACCTAACACTCTGAATGTGCATGGATACAAATTCTAATACAGGTAATCAAGCAACATCTATTGTTTGTGGTAAGTAATGTAACATTAATTGTTGGGAAGTTTCAAACATTGCACGCCACCTCATTTGGGGAATGTATACTGGCACACTAACAGCTACCCCTCACAGTCTTACATATGCCTATTTTGTTGGTCACATCAATGTTGTACTGGTACAATCAACAGGGATACTTCCAGACACTTGTGTTCTGAAAGACACAGGCCATATTTAAACTTGCATGGTATCTTTTTATTACATGCTTGGAAGACTCAGAAAATGTGTTGTAGTCCACAATGCTATTAGTCACCTTAATCATGTTTGGGTCTATGTGTGTGGCTTTGTGTCTGACTAGTTGTTCCTAACTTCGCACAATGCATACATTTGAAACAGTTGATGGATCACAGAAAAAAACAGAACATTTGTGATTATGGTAATTTATTTACATGTGCAAGTTTTGTTTCAGATGATGTACAATGTACAGTTCACTGAACCCCATGAGAGATCTTAATCCATTGAATGTACAGTCAGAGGTCAAGGGTGAGGGACATGTCATGAGACATGTGTAGGAGATGCGAGCATCTGTGAAGAGGTGTCCAAATTGACAATAGTGAGGAATTGAGACTATGGCAGTCCAGGCATGATGAGTCAACTGTGATAGAGTGAAGAGGGTACGTTGGCAGCTGTCACTACACTTGCATGATCTTAAGCACAGAACCAAAATGATTCTGATCATGTGGCATAGACTGAAGCTACTGAGTGTTTTTTCTGGTGAATGTTGTTCCTTCCACATCTTCATCCTCTGATGTGTGTGGTGCCTCCCTGTGCCATGGTTGGTGTTGTTGTTGAAGTTGAGGGAACACACACACATCAGGGGATATAGATGTGGAATCAAAGGTCCCGGAAGCTGACATTTGTGGGAAAGCAAAAGGCATCACTGCAGCAAGAAGGAACTGCTGGTTTCACAAAACAGCACCTACATCATGGTGATAAGCAGCCATGTTTCAATGAGGGAGGCCAGATTCTGGTGCATGGATTCCAGTACATTTTGGATAGCCCCCAGCCTGTTATCAAACATGCTGCTGCCACTTTGAGGGGTCAGTTGTTCCAGCCTCTGCCTCAGGACAGCAGCTATGTCGGCCACGGACTGCTGAAGTCCACATAGTTGGGAGTTCTGAAGGCAAAAGAGTTGTAATTATTTGGACTGAGGCACCTCTGCACTCCCTTTAGGCTGCACGCCATGGTCTCCATCCCCACCCGCACCTGCTGTGCCAGCTCTGACTGGACTCCTACCGCTGTCTTCTGAAAGGTAATGTCTGGGTCCTCAGAGTCCAGGGCTGTGGCTAAACTGGTCAGTGCAGTGTGAAGGTTGTTGGCTGGTTCACGGGAGACCTTGAAATGCTATGTGTCCTTATCCTTGTGACTGGAGATGGTGTTTGGAGAGAACCCACATTTATGGACCCCTAGTGGCACACTGTGCCACCTGAGCATCTTTTCTGTTGAGTCACCATTGGCACAATCTGCCAGTTCACATTTCCCAGTGTTACCCCCACCTGGATTGAATTATCATGGTCATCTGCATATGTACCCCTTTCATTGATTTGACTGTGTTACATATGCATGCCATGGGTGTTGTTAGGGATTTGTGCACACAACACAAATGGAGATGTACAGAATAGATTGTGTTTGGGTTTAAAGGTATTTGAGTAAGTGACTGACTCCTCTGCCACCCTATGTGTATTGTTATAGTGATGGAAGGGTGTGAGCTGTCCACATGCATCCTCCTTGCCACTTTGAGTCATGTGTGCAGCATCCTGCCCCACCCATTGTGAGATTCAACTACCTCGTGTGTATGTGTGCAAACAGGAATTTCTCCCTTCCTGCAGAACAACACTCATCCGTGCATCACAGTTTTCCTTGTTGCAGAGCTTCAAGGGTGCCTGCATTTCTGGACTGAGTGTTGTTTTGCTGGAAGGTAAACCTTCATGTTTGCACACATACACATGAGGTGGTTAGAATGCTGAACACATGACTATAAGTGGCTAGGGGATGCATGTGGAAAGCCCACCCACTTCCATCATTCTGGCAACACATGTGGGGTGGCTTGGGGACCTGAAACATTTTGAGGCTTGTTGATGTGTGGATGCATCATGTTCGGACACCACATAAGAGGTGTCAATGTAGTTGTTGTACTAAGGACTGATATTGTTGTAATCCTATTGTGGACTACTTTCAGTGTGTGTTGCAATCATCATCAATCATTGTAAGTGGCAGACAGCATTTCTGTTAGTTGAATTTGCAGAATGTGTACCTTCCTGCACATGTGTACTAGGACTGGCAAGAGGGACACCCCTACATCATGCAGTTTGTGTGGCAAAGTTGGTATTGTCCGACATATGTTTTGTCATAACCAAGGTTAATAGAGGGATGCATTGAATATCTGTGACAACTAAACATCCCTGCACATTTGAAATGATGCTGCACAGTACAGCAAGCTGAGCTAACACACTGCATCTTTCTTCATAAATGGGTAAATATGTGCCACAATATCCAGACACAGACATCATAATGCTCTACCAATGCATATTTTTATTAGTTTATGCTCCAGTGGTAGATAGTAGTTGCTCGTGATTAACATGCCAAGGTAAGGCACTTTGCATACCTTTTCCTGTCCTAATTCTCATGCGCCCATCTCACACCTGACACTGCATGTAGTAGGCATTTTGTGTGTATACCTGGGATCTTCCCATGCAACACTTGTGTGACCTACCCAGCTTAAGATACCTTTCAAAATGTTGCACATCTGTATTCGGTTCAGTGTAGTCCAGGAACTCAGGGGTGGTGTGGGAGTGACAAGTGCATGTGTGACAAGCTTGAATTCCAAAGAATGCAGTTGTTCATTCTGTTTTGCATTTTGTATCACAAACAGGGCAACCTTTCTGTGTATTTGATGCATTGATCACAAACCAGCATTTTCCTTGCATACCCTTGCCCCAGCCAACAACACCATGGAAGGACCTTGTATAAATTACTAGTCACCATGATGGACATTTCCACAGTAGCCTCATGAGTTTTGTCACTATTGTGGTGCTTTACTGCATTGGCACCATAAATTATGGCATTTGTGCAACAAAGCGCAGGGAGGTCAATTGCTTACAATGCTTGCATCACTTTCACATCTACCTTTGGCAGGCCTCACAAATATGGTTAACAGATAGCACAGTGAAATCTTTATGGAATGTCTGCCCCATTTGTACTTCCCTCCCTGCGTAAGAGATATTTCATTGCATACATCATATCTGGCACAGGTATATTGTGGTGCAAGGATGCACACAGTGCATCCATGCATGCATTGTGTGAATTTGTTAAGGTAGCAAAAGGGGAATGGCAGCTTGAGTCCACATTGGCATCAATCCATCTGATGATAATGTTGCAGTAAGGGCATGTAAATATGGGCCCCTAGAGAGACAGTGAGATCACTTGTAACTGTATTATGCATGAAGGTGTCTCTTTGTGGACAACACCCACCATTCTCAATACACAGGCAACCTTGCTACATGGTGACATGGCAGCTACTTCTACAGCAGCAGAGATGATGATCACAGACATGCCCCATATGTCGTGTCTGATCACTTGTGTGCCCATTTTTAATGGTCCATGGAGACATATGGCAGTTTTTGTTGGCCCTCCCTTTGCAACAAGCATAGTACATGTTGCCCAGTGAGTGTTACACATGGGCAGGTGGGTAGTTGCATAATTGAAGGAATTGATGTGAGGGGGAATGTGTGAGTGCATACAGTTGTTTGTTTCAAGATTGCCCCTCACTGCAACTTATCCTTCATTTGTGGTAGGTCTTGGAAGTCTACACTGTCCTGAGACTCCGGTAACCAGCTCCCCTGGGATGACTGCTGCCACTATCTTATCCACGTCATCCAGGTCCTCCTGAGGTGCCGAACTTCCACCCCCAGTCTGCAGAGCCGTCTTTTGGTTCCTGGTAAAATAAATTGGGTTCTGCGCTTCCGATTGTGCCAGCTCTTCGGTGAGAGTCCTCTTCACCTCTGCCGTACTGTAGACTTTATTTACAATTGACTGCCATATTGGCTCCTTCCTACCTATTGGCAATTTGGAGGTGAAGAAGAGCTGGTGTTGGTGCTCCATCACCTGACCAAGATGTTATTCTCCTCCTCACTGAAGCAACACTTCCACTTCCTTTTCCCCTTCTCTTGTGATTTTGTTTGTCCATCCTGGCTTATACTGGGCTTTTTGTGGTCTCTCTGGGGTCTCTTTTGACCTGCATTGTCCATTTTGGGTCCTTGTTGCTTGTTTGACATTGTTGTGGGCTTTTTTTTATGCTTTTGAGGTGAACATGACGCTCACACGATTAAAGTAAAAAAACATGCCGCTCATCATGCTAACGCCACTTTTGCAGCATTAGCTTCATTTTTCTTTATGACTAGCCGAAATGGTTAACGTAATCTTTTTTTATGCTAACCTTTCTTTAGGGCCATGATGCGTCATTTTATAAATAAGGCACATGGATGGTGCAAGGAAATGTCGTTATGCGGCGTTAATTTGTTTTGCCGCACAACTGCGCTAGTGCGCTAGTGCCGTAGTGCGGCATTTTTCTTAAAATCTTTGTGTGCAGTCCACAGACAGGACTAGGACCCTGTTCTGACAAAATCCCAGGACCCCTAGTGGCCTTTGACGTAGGTACTGGAACATGCCAACGTGTAGAGAGGATAATTTAATCTTGTGCACCTCGTTGTTTTTTAACCATACCCAGAACACCAACAATAAAAGAAAACTGGGTATTCTTAAGGTATTTTTATTCTATAGACCACATCAGGTATTATTCAAAATGCTGCCTGGAAAATGGATGAGGGTTTAAAAGAAACACACCATGGATTCCATGGTATGGTTTATCCTTCACTCTTGCTCATTTTTCAAAATATTTTTATGGCATTTCATACAGTGATACAACTGTGCAACCATTCAGAATCACCTTACAGATAGATTTGACCCGTATAGATCACCAGTACAACTCCACTCTTCCACTGCCAGCAGCACACCAGCATCCTTTCCACCGAATGCTACTGCTGAATGCTATACAACAGAGGCATCATAGATCTGTCATGTAGTTAAGGTGATCTGACACCGTCCTTAGACAGCAGTATTTCAACATACATATCTCATATTATCCCCATAGGTGCACGATCTCTCCACACCCTAAGCAACATTAATGTATCAGCCTCAACCCTAGCACATTCAATACATCCCATGTCCATAAGCCAAATTCTTGGGTTGCAGTCTTCTTCCAGGGCATGATGATCTGTCTCTTAAACAGTACCAGAGCCAGGTCCACAAACGTACATTCCAATGGCTTCACTTTGGTCTGAGTCATGAGCCCCAGCAGTCAAAGTTCAGGCGTACACAAGATCTGACAGTTCACTATCTCTGAGGTGGTGGTCATCATGAGCACAAATACACCAGCCGTAATGCGGACAGTCACACATCACATGATAGAACCTCACATCTGACTCCCTACAGCATGGGCAATCCCTAAGTGCTCCTTCAGAAGTACTGTATATATGGTGTGGGGTGAGGTATGTTTGATTTACATAATTGAATTGTGTGAAGCAGAAGTGCGCATTCCGTAACAACTGCATAACATGGGCAAGAACCCTGCTCTATTGCATGGGCAAAAATACTGTGCAAAGGTCAGTCTCCCATTTCGCTTTGTGAATGAGAGTCAAGGTGTACAATTGTGCCAGCAATAGGTTATATTATATCATTACCGCTCTTCTTCCCATGCCATGAGTCATTAGCCCCGCCAATAGTAAGGAGGGGGTGGTTCTGATGGTGCAGCCCCCCAGTGCCGGCAAATAATGGGCATTAGCGTATTATACACGGGGAACTGGCCATGTGGGATGCCATACACGTCAACCAGCTCTCAGAATGACCCAAGCTTTCCAACCAGAAACAGATGCCATACTGTTGTCAGCCCTGACTCTCTCCATATCTTGGTCCAGAATTGACTTGCCAGAACTCGGGCCTCATCAATGCCCAGAAGTCCAGCTTGGGGGCATACTGAGAAGATCCACCTCCCATATGCACATTTCTCCATCAAAAAGACTGAGCCATTTTCATCAATGCCGCGTTGGGTGCCCTCCCACCTGTGGCATACAGAGGCCAGCTTATAAGAGGTATGCCACCTAATACGCCCTCCACCTCACACTGTTCAGTGTTGGGGCCTATACCGAGCCATTTCCAGGGCCACTGCTTCTGTGCGGCCACCTAGTACACCTCATAAATTGGAGCCCAAAGGCCCTCCTCCAACATAGAGGCCTCAGTCCTGTGCAGCCACACTCCAGAGGGCACTTTACACCACACAGGGGCAGCACCAGCTAAACAATGGGCCCAGTGCATCTGTGAATCAGGAGCACCCCTAGAGCGGCCACAGATGTAGCAAGCATCTCCAGCCGTGCACCAACATTTAGGGCTTGTTCTGACTCATAGCCTGATTCAGGAGGGACACCAATGCTGGGCCCAATCCTTTTCTTCCAGCCCCCTCTCCATCTTGTGTAATGCAGTTCTAAAGCACTCCGGGGGGAGGGAACTATAAATAAGCTGGGAGGCCAAACACTACAGGGCCACAATGGAGCTACTCTCCTCACCTAGCACCTCCAAATGGTGTAAGGCAGAGCTGGTGGTAACAAGCTCTCAGTGCCGCTCCCCAGGATCAAGCCTTCAGGGTCCAGATCGGGACCATCCTGTTTCCATTGGTGGCAGCGCTACTTCAGATTCCAGTTCCATCTCTGGAATGGCTGGGTTCCATACCATACTCCGGCACATTTTGCCTTGTTGGGTCTGTGAGGGGCACCCTCAACTGCCCAGCCATGCCATGTATTGCCAACAATCATTGGATCAACCCAGGCCCACTCTGCACACCACTGTTGTCCTACGACCCATTCCCTGACAGGCTGCTGTGTGACTGAAAGGCACCAGCCTACCACCTCACTTTTTTTGGGTACTGCTCACCTGCGGCACCCGTCCTAGCGTTGTTGGCCTTGTGGGTTAACTCACAGCCAAGACGGCATTAGTGCAGCCGGCTGCACAGGTCAGGCTATCCCCCAGCTGGGGTCATCTAAATTATGGGTTGCAGCCTGCAGGCCCTGCAAGTTCTTTAACATCGACAGCACGAGGGAGTCGTTGCCATCAAATGTGGCGGGTGCAATATGGATAATGCAAGATGCACCCCTAGGCTTCAGGAGGAGCTCAACAGGTTGTGACTATTCCGGTCGTCATCTTGGACACACTCCCTTCCACTCATGCTCTTTAATAGTGCTTTGAGCTGTAGAATACCTGTGTATGTAGATGCTTAACTATTGATTCATGCACATGTCCAATTTAAAACTGCCATCTTCAAGACAGCATCAAAATGCCTAACTACACTCCACATCTGACCAACTCAGCAGATCTGAAAGGAAAGCACAAGTACACAAGCCTTCTCTAGATATGTTATCTGATTTTTTGGAACAGGCTCTCCTAATCCAAGTTGGGCACCACCCATTCAACAGTTTAGGAAGGAAATAAGGGTGCACTCTTGAGTACAACACAACCACTCTGGCGCTAAACACATTCCTGGACTATTGTAGCAAACATAATACTCAGACACTATTTAGGTACTTATGCCATTCTGTACAGAACTCCTTAACACAAGTGGAACTTAAGCATGACATACGTGGCTATGACTGGAGCCCACGACACATGTAGAACCCTAATTAAATGAACAACTGATCATCGATATCTAATTAATTGAATAGCTGATTATCTATATCTAGCTAGTTGAATGTTTGATTCCCAAACATTCCAATAATCTCTCTTGGTAGCACAGTGTTTTACTGTTAGAGCACCCTTTATTTTTGTTATTCTACAGACCAATTATCTTGAACACAATACATGACTTGATGTGGATGTGCAACAAACTATTTTCCTCCGCTACCTTTGTAATAGCCTGAACCTTAGAATCACTTTCATAAAAGGAATAAACTTGTCATTTTGCTACTAACCTAGGTAGAGAAATTATCAGCTTAAATATCGTGTCAGTCTTTACCTGCTTCCAGGTTCTGCATATCAATGTATATTTGTGGTTGAAAGAGCAAAATAGTGCCGGATTTAAGGAGTAGTGAATATTTATATTATTAAGCTACTTAATCAAATATGCATACTTATGGTGGGTCTTTTTCTTGACCTTGGGCTTATTTTCCTGGAAAATATTTACAATGTGTGCTTAATGAAAACGGCGTAACAGTACTTTTTTCCTAACAAATCAATTATTTTGCGCAATATTTCTTCAGCTATCAAGCATAGCTTGTTCTACCATTTTAAACCATTTAGAATTGATTATAATTGGTTAAATGTGTGTGACTTGAAACAAGCCACAATACACATGGAATGTGTTTTCATGTAATTACAATTTCATAAAGAATAACCAGGTGGCGCCCACGTTACTGAAAAATGTTATTTGATTAGATACAGAGAGCTGCATAAAACTTTGATCAGCTATTGATGAGGTGGAATCATTCAAGAATCGGAGACTTTGACGTCACTGGCACATAGATAAGTGAACCAAGTGAAACAGTGTGTTGAACATTCTTCAATCCTATTAGAACATCCTAGAAACATGTATGTGTTAATAAAGGGTTGGCATGTCCTTTTCATAATTAATGAGAGACGAATGAAAAAACGTCTTATAATTCAAAAGTGAATTACATTATCATTGTTATCTGGCCAAATAACAGACTTGTGTTGCTGAGAAAGGTAGGTCATAAACATTAATACCAGCAAAGCCATGCCTCTCTTCCAAACTTCTGAGCTCAGTATCCTGAAGACCATTAAATGGGGATATGTAGAAAGGGAAAAACGTGAAAAGTAGTTGAAGTGGTTTATAAAAAAAGCGTTGGCAAAGCCAGAATTCATGTGTCTTTGTTGGTGAAAGGGTTTGTGGGTGTGTGTGTGCACGTGTGTGTGGTTTCATGATGCATCACATAAACTAAAGAGTGGAAGTTTGTACATATTAGGAGTCATAAGTTGGAAAAAAAAAACATGTTAAAAAAGCAAGTGTATGTGGAGGCATGTAAAATAAGGGTAGATGAGGACCTAAGCACCAATTTCTCCTGTTTATCCCTAGGAAAATTTTGAAAGGGAACTTTATAAGACTGCGGTCTTGCCTTAAAAATGTTGGGGTAGAAGAGTTAATCACAAACAAATATGTTATCAGGAAATTCTACAAGGTTGCATGAATCTGATAACCCTATCTGTGCATATGTCGGCCAATGGTCGACATACGCGCACCCTCCCTGGTGCCGGCTATGAACATTAGCCAAATTCATCACTGGAGGATTTACTTCATTTGAAAACCCCTCAGGAGACAGAGAAGAGCTTCTGTGTCTCCCCCTACCCCTCACCCACCCATCTGTGACATCAGCAGACCATGAGGCAGCCTGACTTCATAGTTTGTTTCTTCCACCAGAGCAGGAAGTAGAGGTACGGCCGTTTTCCGCTCTGGTGGGGAAAACAGGCCTGAAAGGGCCTCCCCTCCTTTCAGGAATGCCTCGTTTGAAAGAGGAGATTCTCCCCTTTAAAACAAATCCTTCCTGAAAGAGTTTCCTGGGCATAGATTGTGGCCGCTCTGCGATCCATGGCCAGGAAACCCCTCAGGACACCAGGGATGTAATCTGGGTGGGTCGTCCCTCGTAGGAATGCCCCCCCCCCCCCCAGGGGAGGCAATTAATTTTTTTAAAGTTGGTTTACCACGGGCGAGGCATGATCTCCCCCCTCAAGGGTTCAAATATATATTTTTTTTTAAATAGACTGCGTGGGTAGGCCCTTTTAAAAATGCCCCCCCCCCACGGCCAATTATTATTATTGTTTTTTAAATAAGTGTGTTTATCCCTGGGGTGGCGCGATTGCCCCCCCAGGGGTTAAAAAATAAAAATAAAATTTTCAAAAAATGAAATCGATATGGGGTCGACCATGAACAGGGCTGACCACCTGAGGGGCCAATTTTTTTTTTTTAGATGTGTGGATTCCCTGGGGCAATGATCCCCCTCAAGGAAACTATATATATATATATATATCAACACAAAATTCTTTTTTTTTCTTTATTATCAGGAAAAGAAATAAACCGCACTCAAAGGTCAATTTGCTGGCATTTATTTATTCAGGAAACTGCTCGTCCTGGCAGTGAAAAAAAGCTTTACGCGTTTCGGTCTCACGACCTTGTTCACAAGTACATATATATATATATATACATATATATATATATATATGTATCTATATGTATATAATTATATATATATATAGAGAGAGAGAGAGAGATCACTTTTGTCATTTCTCCTTATATATGAGTATAGGTTAGACACACACACACACACACACACATATATATATATTTAGGTAGCAATAAAAATAACCATTGTGTTTATGTTCCTGCTAGAGAAAGAGATCAGGCTTTTGTCTAGTGGCAGTTTGGATGCCATAATGTAGAAGGTTTATACACCTACTATAAATGTAAAGAACAGATCTATATTTTATGTGAATTACTGAGTGGATTAGTAAAGCCAGCAGTTACCTGCACTTTAAAACAAATGAAACTTATGTGGGAGGGGGCTATGGAGAGATGACGGGCAATTTTGCTGGATGGTAGTGAGGAAATCCAAGGAGGAGGTCATGGGAAGGGGAGCAGCAAAAAAGCTTGTTGCTCTGAGTGCCAGTAGTGCTAAAGGCTGTGATGATGGGTATGTCACAAGGTGATGTATTAGTGTGTCTTTTTTTGTTTTGTTTTTCAGTGTCTTCAGAGACCCTTCTGATTGAGGGAAGAAGTGAAGATAAGGAAACTGACATTTACTGTTGCACACATCACACACACTCACTAGCAATTTTGTCACCATATCTTCCACCTATGTAGGCTGGTGGTTTGGATGGACAGAGATGGGATCTCTTTGGATAACTGCTGCTGAAGCTGTAACTCAGGTTATGGCAGACAGCTCTGTGGCAGGATCAGAGTCTGAGACAGCAGATACTGAGACAGCATCTGAGGGAGAGGACAATGGAGCAAAATCTGGGAATGATTTTTCAGTTGGCGGAGTCCCATCCGGAAGCACCTCTTCCAGATATTCTGAGTGAGACAATGAGGACAGTTGTGCTGTCCCTTTGCAATCACAGTCTGTGCACCGGCACAACAGCAGGTCAGCTCAAACCCGAGAGCAGGTGTGTGCGGCGGCAAGCACAGACAGTGTACTCTCTTGGCAGCCCCCCAAATTAGTTCAGCTCCAAATTCCACCTTTTACTGGTGACACTGTATTTAAAGTCCATACATCCAACTTTTTGCCAGTCGACTACATCCATTTCTTTTTGGATGTTGACTTCCTTCAGCAAATTGTGCAGCAGACAAATCTGCATGCAGAACAATTTCTGATGGAGCATGGGCCTACTCAATGGGCCCCGTTCTAGGGCACACCACAGTTTTGGCCCTTATGCTCAAAATGGGATTAGTGCAGAAATCCACCTTGCAGTCCTGCTGGACGACTCGCACAGTTGGGGTAACACCTATTTTCACAAAGGCCGCAACAGGGAAGGACCCAAATTCGTATTGTGGAGACATCAAAATTGTCCTTAACACAGCAACCTGTTTTTGTAAGTCTCCAGTCTGGGTCTTGGGCTCTGCAGCTACATAGGAAAACCTACCAAACCCAGGCATTTCTGAAAACCATATACCCTCGGGAGTCCATGGCGGTGTGGCTTGTGTGGATTTCCCAAAGTTTTCTGACCAAGAATACCCTGCAAAGGTGAAATGTTGAGTAAAAACTCTATTTTTTCTTGCATTTCTGTCACACAAACTACAGGAATGTGCAGGGATCCACAAACTGCTTACCACTCAGCTTTCCCCAAATTGTCCCAATAAAAACGTTACCCCACTGGTGTGCCTGGGCTTAGTGCTTGTGACAGGAATGGGCATATAAGGGGTTAAGTAACATTATAAGTATTATGTAAGTAACAACTACATTGTCATAAGACAGAAAAGTAATATTTGATGTATGAAATGAAAATGAAGGCTTGATTTGTTTTTGCAATTGGTAACATGCCATAAACAGAGTTGTTCTAAATAAAGCAGCTTTTTAATGTTTTTCTATTTTGGCATTGTTATATAATTTCTTATATATAGGGACAGAGATGTCTCTGCAAGTTATGTGCAAGTTTGCATGCTGCCCAACACTTGGGGCCTCATTTACAAGAAACTGGTGCATCGGAATCGATGCATCAGCTTTCTTGCACCAGCCCTGGTGCCCTTAACGACAACATGGTAGTGCTGAATTTATGATACAAAGCTCTATAGCACACATTTCCACAAATGTGTCAGGAATTGCTGGACTAGCGTACATAAATTACACTACTCCAGCAATGCGTGAAAGCTTCCTGTGATAAAAAGCCCAGTGTCACTTTAAAGCCTGCTCTGACCAGGGGTTACATTTTTGACGCAGTGAAGTCTCAGAACGACATAGTGAAATGTAGTAAATTTCACTGCAGCAGTTCTCCATGGCTTTTAATGGGGGTATGTCCACTCTGCATTCACTATTGGTGCACGTATAATGTGGTGCAGGGCTTTACAAACTAGTGCAATGGTCCCATTATGGCAGTTTGTAAAATGGGTGCAGTCTATGGGACTGCTCTGCAGCATAAAAAAAAAGTGATGCTTCAGTGGCGCAATGGGCTTGCAAATAAGCCCCGGAATGTACAACTGCATGCCTAGCCCAGTTTATTTTTTATTTTTACCTTGATGCCTTGCTAATCTAAACAAATGTGCAGAGGCCTAGGGCTGTCTTTGGCTGAGTGAGTGCCTGGACCTGTCCTGTGACTGGCAGGGGAACACCAAGCATGCTCTCTTTGGTGGCAGTGGACGGCTGATCCTGTTGTTGGTATAGTGCATAGAGCAGTGTTGGCAGCACACCAAAGTGAAAGAAAATAGCGTGGCCAGGTATTTTTATGTCTGCCAAGGCTGAGGCTTACTTGCTAACCTGCATAACGTTCTGCTTCTATGTTAATACCCAGATTCCTCCACTGACAACCCAAGTGCATCTTAAGGATCTATGCATCTGTAGTATGTGTATTGCATTCATGGTGGGTAAGTGAGCCAGAGTAATGGAGACCAGTGGAATACATTTTGGAAATCCTGGCCCGGTATAGCACAAGATGAAGCTTGAGGACTGTGCTCCAAAACAGTGAAAGTGTATTACCTCCATTCCTCTAGCTGGCAAGAGAAGACCCAGACACTGAAATGAGAGGAGTTGAGGGAGAGCTCCCTTCAGAAGTTTCATGAGTCTTTTGGTTAGTACGAAGCTGCTGATTAATCCTCTTTAGTAATGCCATTTTGTGGACAGTAGTGGTGAGGGGTGGGACTGCTTACTTTTTTGTGAATGGTGAGGAAGTGTCCAGATGAGGCTTGTCTTTTTGTCTGCACTGAATATTCATTCAGCTTGGCCATAGGCCCACAGCTCTTTGTGCCTCTGCTGTGGGAGGTCCAAGATGGACACAGCCCCATTGCTGTAGGCTGTGTGAAGCGTCACTATACACCAAGGCTCTGTTTGGAGAGCAGTTTAAAGAGAACATTGAAAAGAGAACCACCCAAATAGATTCTACAGTTGAAACAGGGATCCACACTTCCCATGTCAAAGCAGGACTCAGTCACCCCACTTTGTTCTAGTTCCAAGTTCATCACATTGGAAGGAAGTACTCCGCAGAGTACTCAAGGGGTTGCTGTGGTAGCAGGTCTGCTGTCTGCTTGACACCCAGATGCTCAGAGGTAAAGGACATCACCTGAAATCTGGACATACCACTGAAGAAGCTACAAGAAAATCTAAAGCCAGCCTTCAGATTACCAACTTGGCTGAGGTCTTGGATTGTATGTTGGAATTGAGTTGAAACACGGTTTTCCAGGATTTTTGCCATGAAAGGTGAGAGAAATGTTGTTATTAGTTGAAGGGGGTGAAACGCTAATGATGCAATAGCCACACTCCTTGTCAGGACGCACAGAAATTCATCAATTTAATCTGTGTTTAACCTTCTGGTAGCTTGGCACAAAGCAGTTAGGCTTAACTTAGAGGCAATGTGAAAAGTATTTATGCAGCACACAAACAGTAATAAAGCTGAAACCACAACGCAAGAAACATCCCACACCAATGCACAAAATAGAGCAAATTGAATAAATCATTTGACACCATGCAACAAAAATCCAGTCAGTGGAACTGGAGATATGTAATTTCAAAGATTTAAAATAAGTATGATGCCTAAAAACACAAAGTGCCACTCACAGTTATCTAGTGCTACTCCAGGAAAAAGGCACAAGTTAAGGCCGTCCACAATGGAGCATGTGCCAGATACGGGGACTAGGTTAGTCCTGCTGAAAAAGTTTATTTCTCATTGTGACATTCTAGCTGTGCTTGGCATAATAATGGGACACATTTGACATACCGTGGGCATTCTTGTCAACATTCTATCTATGGGCCTGATTATGACCATGGCAGAATGGTTACTCCGTCACAAACATGACGGATATCCCGCCCGCCGTTTTACAAGTTTCATAGGACATAATAGAAGTTGTATTACGGTGGGTGGGATATCCGTTACGTTTGTGATGGAGTATCCCATCCACCAAGGTTGTAATCAGGCCCTATGTCTGGCTTAATAATGATCCATCATTGACATTAAGCATTCATTCTCAGCAACAGCCTGGCTAGTTCCCACCTAAGGATAACACCATCTGTCTATGTGCCTCCTGTTTCTTCTGGTGGGAATCTGACTGACTGTAGCTTGTAGCCCCTCCTTGCCAAACTGGGGGCCTTTTTGGTTGCATTCTGGCTATCCATGGCATATTAGTGGTCCATCGTTCATAAGGTAGGGACATTCTTGGCTGCATACATGCTCTCCTTGGCATATTGGTGGTTCATCCTTTACATACTGTCATTTTAAGCAACATTCTGGCTATCTCTGGCATAAGACTGCATTTGTTGTGAAGCATTGTGGCTATTCTTTGAAAATATCCTGTTTTTTTTCATGTATAAGTACTTCATTCTTAACATATTTTGTGTGGTTGTGACATACTTGTAGGTTTCTAAGGCAAAATGGTCACCCCAGTACAATGAACCACATCACTGATTCAGTTATGGTCATTCTTGACATAATTCTGGCTAAACCTGAACAACGGTGGTGAAAATCTCTACCATAAGATGGCTATGCCTAATTTTTTCTGATGATAAAGGAATAAAAAGGTAGAAGTAACAGTGCATGGTGAAAATCTGCCACTTCGGGACAGTTGTGCTCTGTTTTAATGAGAATGACAAGTTTCAGTTTGTGGCACTGAAACATATTTATCCTAAATGAAAATATTGTATTTCATGTTAAAACGTCTCGATTTACTGAATTGCAACCTTGAGAACCCACAGATTTGACCCTTAACTTCTGCTTGCTGGATTGTTCTCTGATCTGCTGGTGAACCCTTATTTTGCCTGGAAATTTCTTTCTTGATGTCTCCCTGGAGGATTCCACATTCCCGCATCGGATTCTACATCGTGGTAACTTCATTTTGGTTGTCTCTGGTTTAGTCATTTTTGACCTTGCCTGTCAGTTTGCATTGGTGGCAGCTGAGTGGCCTCACAATACCTCGTACTTTTTTAAAAGTTGCGGTGGGATCCTCGTGACGATGAGCGCGTCTGTCTCGGGAAGAATCAAGAGGCATTCCATAGACGCAGTGTGCAGAAGCATGTGAAGGGATTTATAAGTCATGGTGTACCCGCGTGAAGAAGCACACGCCTAGTCAAAAGACGCAGTTTGCAGGGAACAACGAAAATATTAAATCAGAATTGTAACAGCATGAAGAGGTTCGCGATATAGTCGAGGTGTAGAAAGTTAGAGCTGCTCTTGTTATGGAAGCGCATACACCACATCATCAAAGGATGCGAGGGCTATTTCATCTCATCATACATCATCACGCAGGGTTATTACCCTACAGTGCTGCCGTATTGATTTCTCTGTGTGGAGAAGAACAACTCTAGTATTTTGAAACGCATTCAGGGGCATATTTATACTCCATTTGCGCCAAATTTGCGTCGTTTTTTTCGACGCAAAGTCGACGCAAAACTAACTCCATATTTATACTTTGGCGTTAGACGCGTCTAGCGCCAAAGTTCATGGAGTTAGCGTCATTTTTTGGCGTGAACACCTTCCTTGCGTTAATGAGATGCAAGGTAGGCGTTCCGGTCTTAAAAAATGACTCCCAGGCATGTGCGTGGTATTTATACTCCCGGGCAAAAATGACGCCCGGGAGTGGGCGGGGCAAAAAACCCCGCATTTGCGCCTCTTTTTAACGCCTGGGTCAGGGCAGGCATTAAGGGACCTGTGGGCTCAGAATGAAACCAGAGGTGCCCTCCCCTGCCCCCAGGGACACCCCCTGCCACCCTAGCCCACCCCAGGAGGACACCCAAGGATGGAGGGACCCATCCCAGGGAAGAAAAGGTAAGTTGTGGTAAGTATTTTTTTTTTAAAAAATTGTGGCATAGGGGGGCCTGATTTGTGCCCCCCTACATGCCACTATGCCCAATGACCATGCCCAGGGGACATAAGTCACCTGGGCATGGCCATTGGGCAAGGGGGCATGACTCCTGTCTTTGCTAAGACAGGAGTCATGTTAATGGCGTCTGGGCACCCAAAAAAAATGGCGCAAATCAGGTTAAGACGATTTTTTTGCCTCAGCCTGACTTGCCCCATTTTGGGACGCCCAAACGCCATTTTTCCCTACGCCGGCGCTGCCTGGTGTACGTCGTTTTTTTTCACGCACACCTGGCAGCGCCAGTCGGCTAACGCCGGCTAACGCCATTCAATAAATACGGCACCCGCATGGCGCTTCAGAATGGCGTTAGCCGGCGCTAATTTTTTGGGCGCAAAACTGCGTTAGCGCAGTTTTGCGTCAAAAAGTATAAATATGGCCCTCAATCTTTAGACAATTTCTAGTGAACAGTATGGAGCCGAGTTAAACAAGTGTAACCGCTCAAAGAATCCTTATAAACAACACTCGTAAGTGGGGGCAAGGAATCATTTAATACCAAATTTTGCCTTTCTTAGCGGACAACAAATAAGTGTCCCAACAGTCCTTCTTCTGATGGTTTTAGCTTAATATATTTTTTTTCCTTTCTGAGGTGTATAAACATTAAAGACTATTAGAAAGGACATTATACAATAGTGAAGTTTACAACATGTCTACAAGTGAGGCTGCTCCAGCAGTTGTCAATTCAGCGTTGCACCTAAGTTCACTCAAATTATTCTTAGCACCCCTGGTAAGCCCGCCATACAATGGTGTGAGTGGAAATAGTACTTTCTTAACTATATTGCCAATCTAGGAGACTCAAATGGCATTTTTTCACCGAAAAGGAAGAAAAAGATTTCGATGTATTGTCTGGCTCCAGAAGTTTTGCAAATATATAACCAACTTCAAAAACAGAAAAAGAGTGCTGGGCCGGAATATTTGGATGTGTTGAAGTTGGGCTTGCTGACTTTAGATGAACATTTTTCACCCACAGTTTGTGTAGCTGTTATTTGGAATGTTTATTTCTAGAGGAAACAGAAAAAGCATGAGTCTATTGAGGATTATGTTTCTGCTTTAAAAAAATATAGCAATTACATGTAGGTTTGGGAACAAATGCAATGAGTTGGTGAGAGACCAAATTGTCATGTATACAAAGAACAAATCTATACAAGAAAGGTCATGGGCTGAAGGAAAGTCTATTCTCAATGACATAGCAATTGTAAAAAAAAAAGCTGAGTTATTCGAAGGGTGCGCAAAAGTTACTTTAGTGCAGGACAAGAAAGAAATGGGTGATACAGTACACAAAATACTAGATGGTAAATCTAAATATGTACAGCATCCATAACAGCACAACTTGAAGAAGGATAAGCGCAAAACCAATCGTACTGTCTATCCGAAAAACCCTCATTTTATAAGCTATCATTGTGGTAGCATGCACACTGCTAAATTTGACAAGTGTCTGGCTAAATCAGCCAAATGTTTGGAGTGTGGTTTAGTGGGTTATTATGCAAGGGTGTGTAAATGTAAAGAAAAAATATTATAGCAAAATAGCAGGTGTGAAAGAGAGTGCTGGAAAAGATTTTCACCAGCTGAGAGCGTGGATGGTTCAAAGTATGATTACAAAAAGAAGTTGGTTCTAAAAAGTTCTGGTAATGGTGAAAACAAACCACTTTGTTCGGTTACGTTTGGTGGTATTTCAAGACAGGTAGCATCTGATTTAGGATCACCATATACGATTATTGTGGAAAGTGTTTGGCAGAAATATTTTGTTACAGTAATTGGAGACCACTTGGAGCCATCAGATAACAACCCCGGAAAGCTATAAAGGAAGAAAGATTGACATGGTAGGGCTGAAGCACTTAGTATTCAGATTCAAGAATAGACATGCACAATGTAAGTTATATTTTGCCAAGGAGTGACCATCAGTGCTTGGGTGGAAGGATCAAAGAATGCTAAATATAATTTTAGATCCTAATAGTCCAGAGCAAGTATTTGTCGCTTGTGAGGGAGAAGACACCAGAAAGTGGGGTTTAGATTAATTTCCATAAGTTTTTAGTGGTGACATAGGTAAATTGGAGGGTTTCGCCCATCAAATTAGACTAAAGGACAATGTTAACTCTAAACTTCACAACACACGTAACATTCCATTTCACGTCAGAGAGGAGGTGAATTTGGAATTGTATAAACTTCTGGAGGCTCACATTATTGAGTCAGTGGAGGCATCTGAATAAGTTTCTCCATTGGTGGTGGTGAGATGTGCAAACAGCATAGTGAGATTTTCTGTGGAATTGAGGGGCTTAATGACAACTTAATTGTGGATCACTTCCCATTGCCATGTATTGACAAAATGTTGTCTCTAACCAGAAATGCCAAACGATTTTCAACATTAGAACTATCTGCTCGAGATCACCAAGTAGTCCTTGATCTAGGGAGTAGACAACTTACTACCTACTGTACATCGTTTAACTGCTACCAATTTTGACACATGCAATCTGGCTTAGCATCACCAGCAGTAGTTTTCCAAAGACTTATGACACACCTTTTTGAGGGTATTCAAGATGTAACATTTTTCCAGGACAATATTTTGATCATGGGAAAGACCAGAAAGCAACTTGATGAAGTATTATGAAAGGTGATTAACATACTCAGAAAAAAATGGTTTGACTGCTGAAATAAACAAGTGCAAGTTTGCTGAAAGAAAGGTAACCTATCTCAGACATGAGATTAGAGAGAAAGGAATTAAACCCAAGTAGAAATTAGTGGAAGCTCTTATTAAGTCTCTGTCACCTAAAAACAAGGATGAACTTTGTCCGCTTTTCGGCTTGGTGGAGCTTTATTCAAAGTTTGTTGAAATATTTCTGAGAAGACGCATGAGATGAGTACATTGTCCAAGAACAAAAGCAAATTAGAGTGGTCAGATCTTTGCCAAAGATCCTTCATAAAAATTAAACAGGCAATCAGTAAAGCTCCCAGGCTGCAAGGTTGTGACCCTACAGTTGAAACTTTTGTTACCACAGAGGCTAGTGGGAAAGGTTTGGGGAGTGTGCTCACTTAGAACGGTGAACAAGGGAGTGAAGTTGTCATAGCTTTTGCTTCCCTATCATTGTCATCAGCAGATGAAAAATGCTCTGCAACAGCAAAAGAAACTTTGACATGCGTGAGGATTATTTTCAAAAGTTCCTGTGGGGAAGAAAATTCATCTTAAGGTCATATCATAAGCCTTTGTCAAAGCTGTTGACTACTGAAGGACTATTTAGAGCCTTGTGAAGTACTGCAAGATTATCTATGCGATTCCAAGATTTTCTTTTTGAAGTACAATATGAGCCTGGAAAGCAAAATGTAACAGCAAATTGCTTGAGCAGGTTGTTGTTAACTCTCAGGGAGATGATGATATCCCTGGAATGACATATGTGTTGCTGGAATTTATATAATGAATGAGGTTAAAAGTTCACAGAAGAAAGAGTGGATGAAGGCATACCATGAGGATGATATTTTGAAACTGTTAAAGAGAAAGTTGGCAATGTTTGGCAAATTGTGTGAGGGTGGAGCTACTAGGTGAAACGAAGGTGTACTGGGAGGTAAGAGATAAATTGGGTGTGGAAGCCATATTTGTGGTCAAAGGTGATAAGGTGATACTGCTTTGTAACATGAGAAGTAGCATTATATCGCTTTGTCATGAGGCGCATGCAGGCTAGCACTTACTAAAGGTAATGTTAAAGTACTATATTGGTGGCCCAAATTAGATATGTTCAATCTACCTTTAAGTTCTCTTGGTTGTCCCAATTTACCATGGAAAGATGTGGCACCGGACATTATTGGTCCTGTTGTGTGGCGTGATGGGTCCATCAAGTATATTCTAGTGGTAATGGATTTGTTTTCTAAATGGTTGGAGTTAGAGATGGTTCAAAAAGTAGCTACTAAAGCAGTCATCAATTCTTGGATAATATATTTTTGAGACAGAGTCTTATGACATTCTTACTAACAGACAATGGAGTTCAATTTAAATCTGAAGAAATTAGAAATTTCATGGAATGTGCTAGCATTGCACATAAATTCACAGCACTTTATCATCCTAGGGGGAATGCTTTTGTGAAGAGAATGAATAGATTGACTACAGGTATTTTGAAGCTTGCCAATCAAGGAAAGAAGGACTGGGAGATGGAATTAAGAAAAATGGTCTGAAAATATAGGATGACTTCCAATGATTTTGTAGGGGAGAGTCTGTTTAGACTAATGAGAGGACATTTACTGCATTCTAAAGTAAATCCTGGGTGGATGAAAAGGGGACAGAAGGTATTGTGGGATGAGGCAGAAGTGAAAAGGTGCATTTTATCAGCTCGAAAAAGAAATGGCAGATTTTTTAACAGCCGCTAGTGCCTCCTTGTGCCACATTAGCATAATTTTCTGATGCTAATGTGGCCCAATGAGGCCAAAATCGATGTGCCAGATGTACATGCATGCATTGTGCCACTTTGCAACCCTTTGCACTACACTATGCCAGACCAGGCATAATGTAGGCAAAGGGGGCGTTTCCGCGTTAGGGGGGCCGGAAAAAGAGCGCAAAGAATCTAAGAGATTTCTTTGAGTCGTTTTTTTTGGTACTTTTAATGCCTGCTCAGACCAAGTGTTAAAAGGAGGCACATCATTGTTTACAGTGGGCCTCAATGGGCTTGGCAGTTTTAGCGTCAACATTTTTTACGTTAATCCTGCAAAGCTCTGAAAAAGCATCCAAAATGTTAATGCTAGTTCCCTAACTACCACCATGGTGCACATATCTTAGAAACAGTGCACACATGGTGGTGTTAGGGGAGCGCTAAAGGGTGTAAGACAAGTGGAATGGCACTGGATGCAGTGCCACTTTTTTTAAACCTGTCCCTAAATCCTAATTTGATGTAAGGCATGGAGTTAGTGAAGTGAAATTGGTGGTAAGACAATGGGTATGAGTGAAATCTATTAAGAAAATTGCTCAGGGAAAAAATAAGCTTAGCAATCCTAAGAAAATTGAGAGGGTGATGAAGAATACTGTAGAATTTCTCAGTTATACTATTTCGCAGATGTGGACAAGCAATGTATATAGCAGTCCTGCCCCATCCCAAAAGTAGAGCTCTTAGACAACTCAAGGCCATCTCTGAATGTACTCACTAAGCCAAGGTGGAAAACACTCTTATAGCGCATAAAATGCCAAAGTGCCTCCTGGCTTTCGCCTAGAGACAATATGCAACCTAGGAAGCATTTGTACTTCAGTTGATGTCATAAGTAAAGCTCAACTTAAGTATTAAGGCACAGTAAGCAATTGGCATACGTCTGTGATACCCACTGTTTTAGAGACCCTGAATAGACAACGAACGGTGAGATAGGAATATATCTAACACTGCTGAACTTCATGAGGTTCGTATTTAGCTACCTTTTAATAGAAGTTCATTCTATCATTTGTAGCTTAGTTGCCCCAATATAGAAGTGAATAGAAAAGCTATTGTAACTCTTTATCATAAGGCTGTCAGGCCTGCTTGTCCATGTCCCGTCTGTACGAGATAAAAAGGATCAGAAAACACATATATTTTCCCTTTGAACATGACCACTGACCATCAAGCCTCTAGGTACAGCCATTATGGGAGTCATATCATATTCTCAACCAAGTGTGTGCAAACTTGCATAGATTTTCTGTTGCAAGACTTCCATTGGCCACAAACTTCTCAGCAAGTGGATTTTCATAATAAAATCAGGTCTTTCGTTGCCCTTTTAACTTGCTGCAAGAAAAATGATTGAAAAAAACTCATCCATTTCAAAATTCAGAAGGAAGCAGATTCAAAGACAACGCTGGAGAAAACGGCTAATCCATTTTCTGCACTAAATTGCACTCAAGATGAAATAGAGCAAGTTGGTAGAAAAAAACAAAGCGTGAGTCTACGTAGAAAAAGAGGGAAACATTGCTATTGGAAATTCAGTAATTGTGTTTTAGAGATACTTCTCTATGGTAGTAAAAACGTTTCACAGTTTTAGGAAATAAACCCAATCGTAACTATACTCTTGAAGGAATAAAAAATTGAGAAACCGCAGCAATAACATTTCCCAATAATTTTGAAATGGTAGGTAAAGCATTTCTAACACTCATGGTTTTCTACGAATTAAAATCCGTAAGCGGCCAAAGGCCCACTTGCTCACCCTCTATTTGAATGTCACAGGGCAATTTATTTTTATTACATACACTATTAAGCTTACTAGGCACATCTGTGAATGCACGTGAGAAGGTCGGTGGCGCCTTAAATCATTGCTTGCCCCAATTTACTCGATGTCATTCCACTGTCACTTTTGACTCAAGCGAGAATCATGAGCGTAGCTATCAATGGTACAGCAGCTGCCCTAACACCGGACTTAGAAGCGTGAGGGGCACGGAAATTTGATTAATGCGTTGTTATGTTTGGCTCTCATAGGGAGCCTTTATCATTTATAACAGAATGTGTATTACTACTGCTATGACATAACAACGATCAATAGCATATAGAATTATAGATGGGTAAAAGAGAATTGTGGGGATTTTTTCATCCAGAAGTTCTGAGTGATATGAAATAGACCAACCTGAGGATAAAAACAGCCCCGTAAGTCACTCCTTACCCATCTATAATTTTGATGGAACAATGGGCCCTTGTTCTTACCATTCTTCTTGCGATAGATCTCTTTAGGATGCCTGAGTGGTAAAGGAGAGTTAGTTCGATTTCACAGTCGAATTAACAGCGTAACACATTTAGGGCCAGATGTAGGTAAGTATAATTTTGCGACTTGCAATTTGCGAGTCACAGCGACTCGCAAATTGCAACTCGTAAAACCAAATGCAGAAAGGTGTCTCAGACACCTCCTGCGACACGCTATGGGTCGCAAAGACGCACCTCATGAATATTAATGAGGTGGGTTGCAGTTTGCAACCCCATAGTGAGTCCATGCACTCACAGGGATGGTGGCCTGCTGGAGACAGCAGACCTCCATGTCTGTGACTGCTTTTTTAAAAAAGCAGTTTTTTTTTTCTTTTTGCAGCCCATTTTCCTTAAAGGAAAACGAGTTGCAAAAAGAAAAACTTCCGAAACCATTTAGTTTCGTTTTTTTCAGAGGAGGCAGTGCTCCATAGGACCACTGCCTGCTCTGAATTTTTTTTTTTTTCGTCATTCACAAAGGGGAAGGGGTCCCCATAGGGACCTCTTCCCTTTTGCGAATGAGTTACCACCCACTTAAAGTGGGTGGTAACTGCGAGTTGGTTTGTGACCGCATTTGCGGTCACATAGCAACTCAGCATGGCGATGCAGTCGCAAATAGGAAGGGATCACCCCTTCCTATTTGTGAGTCGCAGCCTCAAATTGCGAGTTGGTACCGCGTTTTTCGCAGTTTGCGACGTGCAAAAGGCTTTCTACATCTGGCCCTAAGTCACACATTAAGGACCAGGACAATAGTGGTAAATGTAAAATTAGTTTTATAAAACATTAAGGGCCAAACTAATGTACATACGTTTCAAAAACATGCTATATCAGTACTGAATCACCAAATGTGAATCAAAGTGTTGAATAAGGTTAAATCGCAAAAGCTTAGGACATACAAGAATTTCAGTTGAGGCAATACTAAAGAGAAGAAATAAATTTGATTATCCGTGTATAAGCTTCAATCCTCCCATCTAAACATGGACAGATCTAAATTAATCCATGTCCACACATATCAACACCAATAGTCTTCCATCTTCTCCCAACTGAAATTGTCAACTTCCTTCAGGTCACACATCCCACAATTTGAACATCACAACAACCTTGAGTATCTCCCTGCTCCTGAGTCACAAACAGGAGTCTTTTCTTCTTAGTTTGGTAGCACTTCTTGTCCTTGCCAAGGTATTCTCCCAAACTTCACTATCTCTAATACATAATATGCCTTTCAGTTACTAAGGAACACCATGAATGCACCTGCAAGGAAAAGAACATTGCACCACAAGCAAAATCTCATGTTGAAGGTGTTATTGCGTCCCTTTATGATAAATTATTACACATTGGGACTCGTTTTAGGCCAATGAATCTTTTGACCCTGTTGAGAGACACTTTAGGATGAGATAGCTAATCATCATGTCAATTAATACGTCAATAATGTCATCAATATTTATCACAACAATGCATTTCACCTTAGTCAAAGACATTGATCAAACTCAAGACACCACCATGACCTTGCAGTCATGAATAACCACACCAGATTAGTATGAATTTAGTGATATTTATTCCCTATTGGTTACAATACTACTAGCAAGTTTGTTAGTCTCAAAACCAAGAAACACAATAGCATAGTCACAATATGGCAATTCTGATAAGATTTCATCAAAGCAAGAATCACAAACATTAGAATCTATCACGGCGTGAACATAGACTATTATTAGCAGCGTATATCAGCGCATGGTTCAACAAAGCATAGATTCATTCATTTGTCTATTTGCGTCCGTTCAGTGAACCCCTCACCTAACCTCAAATTAGCATTGGCATGTTGGGCTTCATGCAAAACAATTTAGTAACACCAATTTGGAAAACATCTAACTATGGCTCCTATCAAAAGAAAAGAAGTTGGTACCTAGAAAGGAAAAAGCAAACAGACAATCACAATTTCATTGTCATATAGTTACCCTCCAAGATTGGTCGGCACTCAGGTTCTGTCTTCGTCTTCGGGACATCAGTGGATTCACCATCAAAAGAGATTCAGCTCCAGCAAAAGGAAAAAGGGCACTTCCCTCATAAGGAGGTAAAGTGTAAATGGGCAATCTAAGGACAGAATGGTTTTAAGAACCAAACAGCAAAGTCTCAATGCAAAGTGACAAAGGGGGTCATTCCGACCCCGGCGGTCAAGGACCGCCGGGGCCGGGGTCGGGGTCGGCGGGAGCACCGGCAACAGGCTGTCAGTGCCCCGCAGGGCATTCTGACCGCGGCGGTTTGGCCGCGGTCAGAACAGGAAAACCGGCGGTCTCCCGCCGGTTTTCCGCTGCCCTCAGGAATCCTCCATGGCGGCGCAGCTTGCTGCGCCACCATGGGGATTCCGACACCCCATACCGCCATCCTGTTCCTGGAGGTTCGCCCGCCAGGAACAGGATGGCGGTATGGGGTGTCGTGGGGCCCCTGGGGGCCCCTGCAGTGCCCATGCCAATGGCATGGGCACTGCAGGGGCCCCCGTAAGAGGGCCCCACAAAGAATTTCAGTGTCTGCTTAGCAGACACTGAAATTCGCGATGGGTGCAACTGCACCCGTCGCACCTTCCCACTCCGCCGGCTCCATTCGGAGCCGGCTTCCTCGTGGGAAGGGGTTTCCCGCTGGGCTGGCGGGCGGCCTTCTGGCGGTCGCCCGCCAGCCCAGCGGGAAAGCCAGAATGGCCTCCGCGGTCGAGGCGGGCGGCTACCGCAGCCCGCCAGCCTCAGAATGAGGCCCAAAGTGTCTGGGTCATAGCAAAAAGCATCAGCATCTCCCCCTCTCCTAGTCTCCTGCTCCCTAAAGTCTAATTTACTTCCTGGTGACAAGAGTTTTTATCCCTTTTTCATGGTACATTCCCCTAAAATGTAATTGAACGAGGGGTTGCACCCCATTATCTATAACCAATTAAAAACACATTAGCTCATCAAATTTGTTACCCTATAACATTTCTCACGTATTTTATTGGTTCTTATGATTGACGTCTTTATCGGGTGGAATGTCCGGTATGATTTCATCGTCTTGTGGTCCTTTGCACATCTTCGGTCAGTGGCTCCATTGTCCGTACCGGTTTAGGCAACCTTGTACTTTGCATTAATCTACACTGTGGCATTTAGCTAAAAATGTTACTATAGGCAGGGTGAATTTCATGAGAACGGATCTACTACAGTCACATTCAGCTTCTAGCTTTTGGAAAAACAAGAGTTCATGTCCTTTAGCAAGTCAGCACACTGCACGTTAGAAAAGTACATTTAATATGAGAGTCAGGCAGCTAGGCCTCGACTCATGCTAACTAAGGCCTACTGCTTTATTTGCAAGAATCTAATACATTTAGCCTTTCAACATTAATGTAAAATCGCGATTTAATAAACATTTCACCATTATTAGTCAGACTTATTAGTCCCCGTATACATTGGCGGCCACTCCCCGTGGTCACATTTCAAGTGCACGTTTTAGCAAAACAATGTTAATTCTATGCGGCATCATTATACATTAGTTCATAAACATTTCATGTTAAAAGAGATTATATAAGCTACGCTCTCTCAAAGGTTTAACACGAGAGATCACGGGGAATATTTATATTCTCCTAGCATCACTGTAAACTACATTTGCGGCATTTAGTTTGATGCAAATGTGGTGTTAAGGTGGTATTTTCCACACGCCATATTTACAAAGTGGTGCAATGCTTGCATTGTGCCACTTTACAAACCCTTGAGCCACATTATGCCTGCACCAGACATAGGGGGTCATTCTGACCCTGGCGGTCGGTGACCGCCAGGGTCACCGACCACGGGAGCACCGCCAACAGGCTGGCGGTGCTCCGTCGAGCATTCTGACCGCGGCGGTCCAGCCGCGGTCAGAAACGGAAAGTCGGCGGTCTCCCGCCGACATTCCGCTGCTCGGGAGAATCCTCCATGGCGGCGGAGCGCGCTCCGCCGCCATGGGGATTCTGACACCCGCTACCGCCATCCTGTTCCTGGCGGGTCTCCCGCCAGGAACAGGATGGCGGTAGGGGGTGCCGCGGGGCCCCTGGGGGCCCCTGCAGTGCCCATGCCAAAGGCATGGGCACTGCAGGGGCCCCCGTAAGAGGGTCCCACAAAGTATTTCAGTGTCTGCAAAGCAGACACTGAAATACGCGACGGGTGCAACTGCACCCGTCGCACCTTCCCACTACGCCGGCTCCATTCGGAGCCGGCGTACTCGTGGGAAGGTAGATTTGCCCTGGGCTGGCGGGCGGCCTTTTGGCGGCCGCCCGCCAGCCCAGGGCAAATCTCAAAATACCCTCAGCGGTCTTGCGACCGCGGAGCGGTATTTTGTCGGGGGAAGACTGGCGGGCGGCCTCCGCCGCCCGCCAGTCTCAGAATCACCCCCATAATGTATGTAAGGGTGGCGTTTTCCCGTCAGGAGGGCTGAAAAAATGGCTCACGGAAATCTAGGAGATTTTCTTGCGCCATTTTTCTGGGCACTTTTAAGGCCTCCTCAGAGCAGGCATTAAAAAGGGTCAGGGCATTATTTAGATAGTGCCCCTATGTCCTCTGCAAGAGTAGTGCCAACATTTTGGCGCTAGTCCTGCAGAGTACATCAATAGCATCACATAAAATGACTCTATTGCCCCCGGACCCAGCACTGTGGCGCTCCATATTTTAAATATTGCGCACACATGGTGGCTGTAGGGTAGGGCGCCATTTTCCATAAATTTGCCCCCAAAGACTTAAGGCCTTTGGTTATGTTTACTTACTAAAACAATCAATGCACGTTCAGGATGAATGACCTTACAATTACAAAATAAGTGCAATAATTATAAATGAAACACAAATATATGTGAATACGTCCATAAAGCGATATAACTCAAAATGAATAGGTGTAAATGTGTCTGACTACACATGTGCATTGTTAAAGTTCAACACAAGAACACACGCATATATGAATCTCTAATATTCTACAGTGAATGGACCTTCAATAATATGTTTGGTGCTTCACTTTACTTTAGAAATGTTAAGGAACCAAAATTATGCAATTTTCTATTTCATGTTATGTATAGCCCCTAAAATCATTTGACCCAGCTTATGACTGCTACGCAGTGGCAGATGAATAATGGAGGAGCCCGTATAACATGGCCTCTATTACATATCCCTGTACCTCTATTGTTTACACCATATTATAAATCTGGTAACACACTTCTATGACATAGCAACAGTTGATAACGAAATCCAATGCTCACTGTTGCTAAGTCATGAAGGCCTTCCAAGCCATGCTGACAAGGCTGTCTGAGAGCCTGTTAGTACAGCACTGCTTGTTTGCCTTAACTGGAAGGAGAGCGCCTCGTAGCAGCCGGGCGTGGAAGGTAGGGAAGTTGGTGGGTGTTGGTTAAGGTGGTAGGTAACGCATTTTATTCATATTTATGTCAGAGAGGCCCTGTGTAGAAGTTGAAAGCAGCAGGGGCAGGTGATTTTGTGGGCCACACATAACATAAAATTATAGATGAGTAAAAATCAAATTATGGGTATGTTTATCAAGTCAGAGTTCTGGGTGACCTCATAGACAACTCAGTATTTGCTCTCATTGTCTATTTGATGTCACTCAGAACCCCTTGGTGAAAACATTCCTGTAATATTAGTACCCGGTGGGTTACATGGCACCATTGCTATGTCACTTTCTATTCTGCTTCCTTGATAACAAGGTATCATCCCCAGCTACATATGGTAGGAAAACACTGAATGGCAGAAGCCCCACCTTACAATGGACTTTCAATTGACCATGATGTCTCCTGCCTCGGGGGTCACATGCCCAATCTCTACAGTGTATAAACTGATTAATCTGTGACTGAAGTCACTACAATCAAACCATGTTGCTATAAAACTGCAAAACCACAACATTTTATCACAGGGCCTTGGATTTCCACAATTGAAACCATGAACAAAGTGCTCTGAGTAGGTATAATTTCATATTGGATCCAATCCCAGTTTTAGTATTGAACTTTCAAAGGTGATGTCTGCTTTCTTTTGAGTGCTAATCAGTGGCTGCCCTCCCCTTTTAGCATGAAGTAAAACAGACAACATCTGCAAATTAGTAGAGAAAATAAACTTGGAATATTAAAAGTAGAATACAGTTCAGTATACTGATTGACACAGCGTATTGCACTATTACATGTCATAACCATTTTTACAAGGCACTAAAATGCATTACATTAATTAAAGTGTAATCGAGGAAACCACATTTCAATCTACTCACATTCCATGGTTGTTCAAGTTATTAGAAAAGATCCCATAGCAATTAAATATATCAGGCGTGAATTAGAAGTTAGCTGTAAAGGTCCCGATGTTGACTTTTTGATGGGAAACCCGCCCGCCATTGTGACAATCCGTCCTCCGTAGTTAGATGTCAGCGGGAGCGCAAGCGAAAGACCACTGACGGTCCGCATTCACCGCAGAGAATCTTCACCCATGTCGATGGTGCCATAAGCAAAAGCAGCTGGCAGAGGAGCGACAGCCCATTTTACCACTGAGCCTATAACAATGTGCAGTCCCACTGATGCAACTGTGGCAGCTAAGCCTCCACATATCAGGTTGGGAGCTATATAAACATGAAACTCACCTTTTTAATGCTTTCTACACATCCTGCCACCATGAACCCACTGCTATCAGTCCTGCCATTGCTCTTAGGCCAGGTCCAAGATGGAAGTCAACCCCATCAACACTAGAACATTAGGAAAGTCATGGGCATTCCTGTTACCCTTGGAGTTGTAGCTTCACAGTACTACTGGACTCATGCATGGCTCATTAACTTGTCTAAATACCACCATAATGTTGTGCAATGCTGAAGTACGAAATGTTGTTGTCTGAAAATGTATCAGAACATACCTCGAGAATTAAGTAGCACCCACCAATCTGGGACAGACTGCCTTCATGACAATGGACACCTACACAAAAAGTCTCAACAATCACAAATAGAAATGTGTCCATAAAGGTGTGTGCAATAATGTTGCCAAGATATCTTAAGTATCATCTTAAACTGTAACCCCAATTTGAACCAACAAATCCCATGATAATATAGCAGTTACACTACACCATGCTACAGGTGGGTGTACACAGGATGCAATGCAATTTTAATGGTGTCCTGCAAACATGATCCCATTCAATTGTAAAGTACCAGGTAATATGTGTAATGTGTATGTGCATTTTGTTGACACATTCTCTACTCACAAAAACAGAAACATATATCATTTTTCTGTAAGTGTCCAGGAACAACAAGAATGCTTCCACCAAAATTAATATATCCATTACTAGTGTACAACACTAATGTATGCATTTAAAAAACGCCTACAATTTACAACCTGTGTTAGTCACTGTCACATATGAGAGTAAGAGCATGGCACATACATTAGCACATAAATTAGCAAAATAATTTCATCAGCAAACAATTAGTAACAATCCAAACTTAAGGCCAGGGCAAAGGTATGCTCAAAATACATTTTCTTTATGTAAAATGAGAAAAGTCTCTCAATGAGAAATAACAAAAGTCCATCTGAACGGAAGGAAAATTGTGAATATGAAGGTGTTAGCCCATGTGGGCCATAATTGCTGTCAGGCCATCACTTGCCTCCTAAATTCACTGCCAGAAAAAAACTCCTCTGGAAGGGACATCTATGAAACAAAGAGCAGGCACCTCAATGATCTTAGTGGGGGGTTGGATCATTGGATTTGGGAGGAAAGGGATTGGGTTTCAAAGGGGAGGCTGTGGGTTTGGGAGTGGTGGGTTTTTGAGTGGTGGGTTTGGGAGGGGTGGTTTGGTAGGGCTGAAATGGGATTTGGAAGAGGTGGCTTTACGTTTGGTAGGGGTGGGGTGGGATGTGGAAGGGGTCACGGCCAGGGGAAAAGTATGCTCTCCTTAGGAAAATGGGTAGATGTTCATGAGGGGTTTGGATTAGGGGGGTAGAGGGAGTGGCTGTGTCTGTTGTGTGTGTGTAAGTTGAAGGTGTGGGTGCTTGAGGCTCTGATGTATATGGTGTAATTTTAGATTTGTGTCATTCACTGATTGTGGGTGTTTGTATCATGTATGTGTGTATGTGGATGTGTGTGTAGTGGATTTGGTATGTGATGGTGTGGTGTTTGTGGGTATACTGGTGCATGCAGGTGTGGTGGTGGGTGTGCGAATCAGGTGTATGGCTGTGGTGTTTTAGGGTGTTGCTGTAGGACTGTGTGTTATGTCTGTGGGTGTGGTGGTGAGGGTGTGTGGTTGTGTTGTGGTGGGTGCACTGACTGTGGTGGTCGGGGTGGTATGTGTGGTGTCTGCATGTGTGTGTCTCTGCTTGTGTTTTTTGCTGTGTTAGTGCTGGGATGTGTTGCTTATGTTTGTTATTGTGGGATGAGTGTAGGTGTTGGTGTGTGCTTTGGACAGGGCTGGGTTGAGGGATTTGAGATGGGGTAGGGGTGGGACTCTAGGCATGAGATTGGGATGTGTTGGAGGCTGCACCCAAGGAGGAGGTCAGACCCTGGAACGACTGATGTAGGCCAGACAGGGCACTGTGAATGCCATCCAACTAAGGCAGCATCTGGGTGTTCAGGCTAGTCAGCCCCAGGATGGCATTCAATAGTGCAGTCTGGCCTTCAGCTGTCGTGCTTAAAAGATCAACGGCCGCCTCCATGAATGCAGACTGGGAAACTGGGGTAGTGGCAGAGGTGCCTGCAGCAAAGGTGACACCACCCCTTTTAGGGGGTTAGCTACGCTGAACTGGGGGGCAAGAGGGAGAGTGGGGATTAGAAAGGGGGGGGTGAATGAAGACACAGGTGCCACAGTCTCTGCAGGGTCTGCCCCCACTGGGGGCTGCTCTCCATTGGAAGCCTCCGAGAAAGATGTGGAGTCACTGGTGGCATAGTGCAAGTCCTCTCTCCTTCCATGCTACTGGTCCATCAGTGTCTGTGGTGTCCACACCAGATCCTGAGTGTCCAGCTTCACACCCACCGGTGTGGCTGCTGTCACCTCTGCCTTGCCTAGTTGATGCTAAAAACACAGATTCAACAGTTAGAGTGTATCTGTGAGAATACAATTGAAAATCAATGTACATCACACAACATCTGCACCATCTCAGCTCACATATCATGTATTCCTTTGTCACTTATATACTTTTCATTCATTCCATAACAAAAGGTTTCAACAGCATGAATAAAACCATAGTCCTTGTTTCACTTCTCCCAAAGGGTAAGATTTTTGGATGAAAATTGTCTGCTCAAATGGCACACCATTTGTCAACTCCAATCACAACACTACCAACATTACCAAAAAGGAACGAAATAGCCTGTGAAAGGAAGGGATTACTCAGTCAGACATTCCCCACTTAGACATGTACCTGTTCCTCTGGGGCATAGAGTTTGCTGTACAGGGACAGAACCTCACAGACAAGGAGCTTCAGCTCTTCAAGGTAGATTGCAGGAGCCCTGTCACCTGCTTTGACGGGCATCCTGGCTCCTAGAGCAAAAAATGATGAAGTCTATATGGCTGCACTGTTAGGAGGCAAGTGAGTGTTTTTTCACTATGCTGTTTTAAGTACACAGTGGATGTGATCCGTGACGGAGACGGACACAGCCATTGGCTTTCGTGTGCAGACATCACAGATGTTAGCCTATGCAGGGCCAGTCATGGAGGCTACCACCTACTATGTGGTCAACTTCTGCTGATGGCCATCTGGTAGCCAATGTCCTGACAAAAAGCTTAGGCAGCTGCCATTTTAGGGTGTGAAGCTGCACATTTTTCAATTCTTAGTGCATCGCCAGCACTCTAAATGGCGGCTAGTGCATTTCTAAATGTCAGATATGAACAACACTTTTCATGGAAAGATATGACACAATAAAATGTGGACCTTGATTGTGTTTGACAATGCAAGTGCCATGGTAGAAGTACTACCTCCGTTGATGGTATTTCTGAAAAAAGTAAAAAAAAAAATATGTGCACATAATACAGTTCAAATGTATTATTTACACAAAATGACAACAGAATTTATAAAAAGCTTTTATACAAATTTTTGAAGTCCAAATATTGCATTTCAATGTGGGTAGAAGGATTATACAATGACATTTCTACTGTTACCAAGAAGTCAGATGTATTTTGACATTAAAAGTGTGGTGTGACCATTTCATCTGATCTTTTCTTTTCCATACATAAAGACGTTTAAAACCAGCCATAGAAAGGAGGTGACAGCATTACATGTTCCGGCCCTTTACGGACCTTGCCACCATGGAGGAAAGGGATGACATCAAGCAATATTGTCTAAGTAGGCAAACTAGCCTGATCTCCTGCCTCACAATATGAATACAACATACATAATACCAATAGTAAAACTTGTGTCAGTACTGCATTTTGTAGCCACTGGCACCTTTCAATACACTGTGGCAGTATCTGGGGGCATATCCAGGCAAGTTTCAGCGGTGTGCTACAAGAAGCCCTTGCTTTCTTGATGAAAAACATCAACAGCTACTTCCAGTTCCCAAGTCCACAAGAATTGGCTACCATGAAGGGAGAATTTTATACTTTTGGTGGAGTACCACATGTAGTTGGAACAACAGATGGCACGCATATTGCCCTAGTGCCATCACACAACAGATAAAAAGTCTACGACAACTAAAAGAACTTCCAGTCCATCAATGTGTAAGTTGTCTGCTTACCAGACTTATACATCTCAAGTGTGTATGCCTCTTCCCTGGTTCAACACATGATTCATTCATACTACGGATCAGCAATATACCCCTGTAGATGTCATAAAAGGACCAGAGAGGACCTGGCTTGTTGGGAAGTAGAATATGACTTGTTGATCTTTTTCTTGAATCCTAGTTTAAGAAGGGACAATGGATTGATATGTGAATAATCTGTTGAAATGTCACTTCCATGTAAGAGACTCAGGCCCTCATTATGAGTCTGGTGGTTTTAAGACCGCCAGACTCGCGGTGGCAGTCAGACTGCTGCAGTCGTGGCAGTCCAACCACCACATTATGACCGTGGAGGAGCTGCCACAGTCTGACCGCCGACACCGACAGGTTGCTGCCAGTCCACTGACTGGCGGGCTCGGTGGTTGCAATCCGCCAAGGTGGTGCTGCATGCAGCGCCGGCCTGGGGATTACGACTCCCCAATCCAACAGCCTTTTCATGGCAGTTGGTCCGCCATGGTAAGGCTGGCAGAATGGGGGTGCCTGGGGCCCCATAGGGGCCCCTGCAAAGTCAAAGCACTTGGCATGGGCATTGCAGGGGACCCTATGGACAGCCCGTCACGCTTTCCACTGCCCGAATTACGGGCAGTGGAAAGCACGACAGGTGCTGCTGCACCAACCGCACCACCACATTGCTGCCGGCTCAATTACGAGCTGGCGTCAATGTTAAGGTCCTATTAACTGCAAGTCAATTTGTAATAGGGCCGGCAGTGTTCTGACCTCACTAGGGTTCAGGTGGCGATACAACTTTCGTGGGCGGCCTCTGCCACTGCACAACTTGTAATGAGGGCCTCAGTGTATCCTAACCAACTGGTTATTGGCACCTCTGAGGAATCCAACAACACCAGGGGAAGTCTGCTTCATTGAGGTCCATGGAGGAACACGGAGGCCAGGGGAGTGGGCTTAGGGCTTCTGAAGGCTAGGTTTAGGTGCCTGGACAAGACCAGTAGTGCCTTACTCTACTCATCCGATAAGGTGTGGCAAATCACGATTGTCTGCTGCATTCTCTATAACATTGCCTTGAGGAGAGACATCCCTATAATTGCAGAGGAAGGAGATCCTGCCAAGCCCTCGGGTGAGGATTTTGAAATGCCCGATGAAGATGACAGTGGTGAAGAAAAAGGAGTTGAATTATGTCAAGATGTGATTGCCCACTTCTTTACCTGAGTGTAAGTTTACCTTTACACATTTTACGCTCCAATGTCAGTACAACTCGTTACCTAGGTAACATATCTGTCTGCTATGGTATTTTGTTAGGAAAGGTCAGTGCATGAAAGTTTAAGGCAAAGATGTTAGTGAATAAAAGTTTCCCTACATGAGTAATGTGGTCATTGACATAGATGAAATGTGCTGGTGCTAAATATGTGTGTCCTTATTGCTTGTCAATTGAGTTCAATTACATATGTGGTAAAGTTTCCCTTGTTATTCTGTTTCAGTGTACTTCAGCATGTCACTTTCATGTGGACATTTCAGCGTTGTGCTATTTGCTGTGATATCTTGCTGTTTGGAAGTATAAAGCGAACATGTGTTGATCAAGGGACAGACAGTTTATGTATCCTCATGGCTTGTCAATTGAGTTCAATTTAAAATGTGGTAAAATAAATGTTCCCTTATTATTCTGTTTCAGGGTTCTTTACCATGTCATCTTCATTTGGACATTTCAATGTAGTGAGATTTGCTGTGATATTTTGCTATTTGAAGTACAAAGTGAACAGATGTTGATCCTCAGACAGACACCCACTGGGATAGACAACTCGTTTCCAGAGACAACTTCCACTCTGATTGTATTGAAGCTCAGGGGATTGTATCTGACCTGTTTTCTGTGTGATGCTGCCATCAAGAGAATGGCCCTCATTACAACCCTGACGGTCGATGGTAAAGCGGCGGTGATACCGCCAACAGGCCAGCGGTAAAAAAAATGGGATTATGACCATGGCGAAACCGCCAACATAGACAGCCACTTTAACACTCCGACCGCCACGGCGGTACAGACAAACAGCATGACGGTCACGGCCAACAGTCAGACGGAAGACAATGTACCGCCCACACTATTATGACAGGCCAATCCGCCACCTTCTCTGGGACGGATTCAACGTGAACAAAAACATGGCAGAAACAGGACTTGGAAGGGGAAACACTCACCTCTACCCAACCCATGAGGAACCAGGACGCCATGGAGCCTGAACTCCAAATACTCCCTGCGATTGTCTTCCTGCTCCTCTACCAGGAGCACGACCGATGGTGGCGATGACCACGGTGAGTACTGCACCTACAAACAGGGAGGGGGGAGGGAAAAGAGAGTGACACACATATGCAACATGCAAAACCCCCACCCCCACCCTCACCCACAACAACACACACACCAATACATGCTGAAACATTACATTTACACCCCCAACCCCCTCGGAGGAAGGCAATAACAAAAGGAAATGAGTAGAATGAAAATAATCATGTAAAATCTGTTATTAAAAAAATGTTATATACACCATAAACAAATATGTACACCAAGAATTCAAGTCCAGGTACTGCACCAATATAGTCCGTGGACCACTGGGCCCAAAATGCATAGGCGAGGCCCACACAAGATACCCGATCGAAATGGAGAGAACACTGCAGGGGCATCAGATGGAAAAAAAACAGGCACCTCAGTGGGAAGGAAGGGGGGCACCTAAGTGTAGGACGCCAGCTCCATGAGGGGGCTCCATGCCCACTGCTTTATCCTTGGGAGTGCAAAGCCACAGTCTCTCAAGTGTCTCCAGTGAATGGGTTGCCAATTGCATTATCCTGGGGAGTGCAAAGCCACAGTCTCTCAAGTCTCTCCAGTGGGTGGGTTGCCCACTGCATTATCCTGGGGAGTGCAAAGCAACAGTCTCTCAAGTCTCTCAAGTGGGTGGTTTGCCCACTGCTTTATCATGGGGAGTGCAAAGCCACAGTATCTCAAGTCTCTCCAGTGGGTGGGTTGTCCACAGCTGTATCCTGGGGAGTGCAAAGTCACAGTATCTCAAGTCTCTCCAGTGGGTGGGTTTCCCACTGCATTATCCTGGGGACTGCAAAGCCACAGTCTCTCAAGTCTCTCCAGTGGGTGGTTTGCCCACTGCTTAATCCTGGGGTGTGCAAAGCCACAGTATCTCAAGTCTCTCCAGTGTGTGGGTTGCCCACTGCATTATCCTGGGGAGTGCAAAGCCACAGTCTCTCAAGTCTTTCCAGTGGGTGGGTTGCCCACTGCATTATCCTGGGGAGTGCAAAGCCACAGTCTCTTGAGTCTCTCCAGTGGGTGGTTTGCCCACTTCTTTATCCTGGGGAGTGCAAAGCCACACTATCTCAAGTGGATGCCTTTCTCCACTGGTTCTGGATGGGGCTTTGTGCCCAAAGTGCTTCATCCTGCCAAGGACTGAGATATTGGATGTGATACTCCACTGGTTCTGGAGGGGGCTTTGTGCCCAGAGTGCTTCATCCTGCCAAGGACAGAGGTAGTGGATGCCTTTCTCCACTGGTTTTGGAGGGGGGTTTGTGCCCAGAGTGCTTCATCCTGCCAAGGACTGAGTTAGTAGATACCTTTCTTCACTGGTTCTAGAGGGGGCTTTGTGCCCAGAGTGCTTCATCCTGCCAAGGACTGAGGTAGTGGATGTGATACTCCACTGGTTCTGGAGGGGGCTTTGTGCCCATAGTGCTTCATCCTGCCAAGGATTGAGTTAGTGGATGTGACAGTCCACTGATGGTGGGGCAACATGCAAGCTGCCCAGGCCACTGGAACTGACCACCAGCCTAGGACGAATGACCACTGGGGATGGCAGCCATATCTGCGGCGGTGCCACTGGCTCAGGATGTGGCGTGGCCGCTGGCGGTGCTGGTGGCAAGCTCAGTAGCGGCGGTGCTTGCGGCAGTCATTGGGCAGCGGTGCTGGTGGCGGGCTCACTGACTGCGGTGCTGGCGGCGATGTCATGAGCGGCGGTGCTGGTGGGGGGCACACTGACCTCGATGCTGGCTGCGGTGTCATGAGCGGCGGTGCTGGTGGCGGGCTCTCTGACCTCAGTGCTGGCGGTGGTGTCATGAGCGGCGGTGCTGGTGGCAGCTTCACTGACCTCAGTGCTGGCGGCGGTGTCATGAGCGGCAGTGCTGGTGGCGGTCTCACTGACTGCGGTGCTGCTGAAGGGCACAGTGTCTGCGGTGCTGGTGAAGGGCTCAGTATCTTGGGTGCTGGCGGCGGTGCCCGTGGCGACGGTGCATGTGGCGGTGGCGGTCTTGTCCGCAATGCAGGCTGGTTCAGGCCCTTCCCCACCTTGGATGCTGACGCAGCTGTCTTGCCCCTCCCAACTGTTGTCTTGGCTAAGCCCTTGGTGTCAGGTGTTTTGGCCTTCTCCCTCCGGGATGTGGGCATCTTCTTCTGTTTTGGAGGTGGAGGAATGTCCGGATATTTCTTGCACCACTGTGCCCGGTGATGTGGTGGCTTAGGTGCTGGTTGGGACCTGGAAAGGTGGGCCCTAGGGGACAGACGGGGGGGAGGTGTAGGGAAGAGGTCAACATTTGAGAGTAAAAGCTTTTTTGACACACTGGGACAGGTAGATGGAGGGGGTTTGGGAGTGGAGAAAGAGGTAGTGGTTGTAGGAGGTGTTCGTATGCTGACTTTGGGTGAAGGTGCATGGGTTGGAGGCTGTCGTGAGGTGGATGGCTGTTGGGTGGGTGTGTGGCTGCCTTTGTGTAGTTTGGGAGGAGGGCTCACCGACACACTAGGAGAGGACAAACGGGATGTGTGAGGGTGGTGACTGCACGTGAGCGGTGTGTGGTGATGGGGGTGCTGGTGATGGAAGTAATGGCTGAAGATGTAGTGCATGCAGGTGTGAGTGGAGACATGACAGGGAGGGAGGAGGGAGACGTGGAGGAGGGGGACACAGTGGAGGCAGTGAATGTTGGCATGTCTGCATGGGTATGATGATTGTGTGAGTGCATGTGGGATGTGCGGTGCCAGAGCCACCCTTGTGTGTTGAGGTGTGTGCATGCTGGTCTGAAGGTGTGCTTGGGATAGGCTGAGGTACTGGGGATTGAGTCTGGGTGGAGGAAGTTGGAGGGGGGAGGCTGGACATAGGGACAATGGCTGCCATCAGTGAAGAGGCCAGAGCCTGAGATGCTCTCTGTTGGGCTGCCTGGCCAGAATGAATGCCCTCCAGGTATGCATTGGTCTGCTGCAACTGCCACTCTACACCCTAGATGGCATTCAGAATGGTAGACTGCCCAACAGTGAGGGATCTCTGGAGGTCAATAGCCTCCTCACTGAGGACAGCAGGGCTGACGGGGGCAGGGCCTGAGGTTCCTGGGGCAAATGAGATGCCCACCCTCCTTGGTGAGCGGCCACAGGACACACGCTGAGGGGCTGCTGGGAGGGCGGTGCTGGTGGGGGGGGCAGCTGTACCTGTAGATGCGGTGGGCACAGAGGTACACCACAAGGGAACTCCCATCAGAGGAGGTGTCGGTGTCACTGGTCTCTGCTCCTGTCCGTGCCATGGAGCTCCCCTCGCCCTCCGTCCTACTGGTGACTTCTGACTCCGTTGTCTCGGCCTCCAGGGCCATGTGGGATGCAGCTCCATCCTGCTCCGGTGGCACAGCTCCTCCACCTGATGATGCTAATACACACAAGAACAGGGACACCAAAAAAAGGGTGGGGAGAAAGAAGAAAGACATGTTCAGTGCATGCAATACCGCTACCGTTGGCGGACACTACAGACACAGCAGCCCTCTGCACTACGCCATGCACTTAGAGTTCCCTAATTAATCACAGGAACATGGGGTACATGGCCTATGCCCGGTTGCTGAACACCTGGAAGTCACAGGAGCCTGACTAGGTGATGATGGCTCTTACCACTGGTGGGGTTGGGGTGCAACATAGCCTGCCTCATAAAGGGTCCTTGCCTACAAAGCTCACCCCAGTCTAGGGGAACCCACTGCCCAGCTACCCCAGCAAACACTTCCAATGTGCGCAGAGTCAGATGGATCTGACGGCACTCACCCCCTTGTGACTGCTGTGATGCCCTCAAGCGCCCATCCAACTCCGGATACGCCACCACCAGGATCCGGAACATCAGGGGGGTCATGGTGCGACGGGCACCCCTCCAACGCTGGAAGGGCATCCCCAGGTGGGCCTCCTCTGTCTTCTTGCTCCAGCAGCGAATGTCCTCCCATCTTTTCCGGCAGTGGGTGCTCCGTCTGTGGTGGACTCCCAGGGTCCGGATGTCCTTGGCGATGGCACATCAAATATCCTTCTTCTGGTGGGCACTGACCTAGAGGAATAGTACAGGGCAAAAAGGAAAAACTGTAACCGTCCGGACCGTCACAGTCATTGTCCCACATTGCCAAACTTGCCCAGACGCACATACACTCACCTTCCGATCATGCAGGCCTCATTCACCCCCACCCCCGTATCTTCCATCCACACCACTCCAAACAGGCATTGCCCATACAGCATGCTCACAGTGTACTCACCTGTTTGTCTGGAGGACCGTAGAGTAGCGTGTACTGGGTGAGGACCCCATCCACTAGTTTGTCCAACTCCTCCGATGTGAAAGCAGGGGCCCTTTCCCCAGACACATGAGCCATCGTCACTTCCAGAATGAGGTCACAGCAGCACTCGCAGTGTAGGTCCTCTCCTGTCGAAGATCAGGTATCAAGTGATTGAACAGACAGAAAATGGCGGTCACGTCCGCGGCGGTGCGTACCATCACGATCGGTTTACATCGTCATTGGCTCCTGGGACCCATAGGGTCCAATGTTAACCAATGCAGGATTGTGCCACGGTCTTCGACCGCCTACCGCGACGGTGTACAACGCCAGCGCAGTTACCTCATATCCCCTTGTCCCACATTACAGGTCAGGCAGACGCCATTTCAGGGGGCCACATGGCATTAATTTTAAATGCATCACACATATCTAGGCCTTGCATACACACAGAGACAGGCACATAACGGATTGACAAATGTGAGCAATAAAATTTTATTTTTCCTACCTCAGTGTTGGCTTACTCTGTGCTCGCTGTTCTCGTCCATAGGGAACATCCGCTGGGGCAGGTGAGGAGATGGCGGCATCCTCTAGTGTACAGACTGCTGGTGGACCTGTCGACAATGGGAGAGAGACATGTTATAATCACCTACAGACCTGATCGTGCCACAATCTATGAACTGTGTGCCCAGTTGGAGCCAGACCTGATGCCAGCTATCTGCCATCCCACAGGAATCCCCCCTCTAGTGCAGGTCCTGTCAGTACTCCATTTCCTAGCAGGTGGGTCTTTTCAAACTACAGTGGCCATAGCATCAGGGATGTCTCGGCCAATGTTCTCAAATGTGTTGACCAGAGTGTTGTCTGCCCTGCTGAAACACATGCGCAGCTACATCGTGTTCCCTTAGGTGGAGGATTTGCCTACAGTGAAAGGTGACTTCTATGCCCTGGGACATATCCCCAACATCATAGGTGCCACTGATGTGCCACATGTGACCTTGGTCCCCCCACGCAGGAGTGAACAGGTGTACAGAAACCGGAGGAGCTACCATTCTATGAATGTGCAGATGGTGTGTTTGGCAGACCAGTACATCTCCCATGTGTACGCCAACTTTCCTGGCTCAGTGCATTAAACCTACATTCTGAGGAATAGCAGCATCCCTTCTGTGATGGGGCAACTCCAGAGGCACCGTGTGTGGCTAATGGGTGAGGACAAGGACCCTATACCCTGTGAATAGTTGTCTGGGTCTGGGGTTGTCCCTATGGGTTAGTGTGTGTCTAACAGTTGTCCCTCGACATTTGCAGGTGACTCTGGTTACCCCAATCTGTCATGGCTACTGACCCCAGTGAGAAATCCCACGACAAGGGCAGAGGAACGCTACAGTGAGGCACATGGGTGAACCTGGAGAGTCATAGAGAGGGTCTTCAGCCTCCTGAAGGCCAGGTTCTGGTGCCTCCATATGACAGGTGGTTCCCTGTACTACTCACCAAAGAAGGTGTGCCAGATCATTGTGGCCTGCTGTATACTGCACAACTTGGCTTTGCGACAACAGGTACCTTTTCTGCAGGAGTATGGTCCAGAAGGGAGTCTTGTGGCAGCTGTGGAGCCTGTGGACAGTGAAGATGAGGAGGCAGAAGAGAAGTACATATACAACAGAAACAACATGATCCAGGAATACTTCCAGTGAGACACAGGTAAGAAGACATCACTGCCTCCCACATCTGATAAAATTGTAATAACTATCATCTGTCTGTCACTTTCACCCAGTGTATGGGCCCTGACTTGTCACTTTGCCTTTCCATTTCACAGATGTGGGTTCCTCTGTGTGACCTCTGGTATGTTACCTCATGGACTAGAGCTGTGTGACATAGGTATGTTGACAAATTGAATGGACATTGGTATTTTCCTCAGTTATTGCAAATACACATTTGTGAAAGCATAGACTGACTCCAGATTGTTTTGTGATTAAAGGGTGTTTATTTAAGTGTAAAATGGCAGAGGTGGTTTGAAAGTGGTTAGGGGTGATGGTGGAGGAATGTCCATGGCAGAGTCCAGTCTATTTGTCTCACAGGTGCATTGTCCAAAGGGGCATAGGAAGTGGAGCTAGGGCAGTTTAAGGATGGACAGGGTGACAAAGTGGGACAGAAGGATGACAATCAGGGTGGTCTCACTTCTTGGCAGGGGTCTTGGCATTGTTCTCTGTCTTTGTCCTGGATCTCAGGGACCGCTTGCGGGGTGGTTCTCCATCTGCAGGGGGTTGGGTGCTGGTGTCGTGGTCCTGTGGCGGTGCCTCCTGTCCACTAGCACCAGCGGAGGTGGTGGGCAGTTCATCGTACAGGCTAGTGTCAGGGGTCCCTTGTTGTGCCACAGTGTCCCTCCTGGTGTTCACAAGGTCCTTCAGCACCCCTACAATGGTTCCCAGGGTGGTATTGATGGATTTGAGTTCCTTCCTGAACCCCAAATACTGTTCCTCCTGCAGACGCTGGGTCTCCTGTAATTTGGCCAGTACCGTTGCCATCGTCTCCTGGGAATGATGGTACACTTCCATGATGTTGGAGAGGGCCTCGTGGAGAATGGGTTCCCTGGGCCTGTCCTCCTCCTGTCGCACAGCAGACCTCCCAGTTCCCCGATTTTCCTGGGCCTCTGTCCCCAGAACCGTGTGTCCACTGCCACTGCCCCCAGGTCCCTGCTGTTCTTGGGGTGGTGGTTTTGCCTCGGGTCCCTGTAGTGGTGGACACACTGCTGCTTGACGTGTCCTGGGGACAGAGGTATGGGCCTGCTTGGTGGGTGCCGTGCTGGTGTTTTCTGAGGGGGGAGGCTCTGTGGTGGCCTGTGACTGTGTCAGGGCAACCGACTGTACCAAGGTCCCAGATGGGCCGGGCTGGTCATGTAGATCCAGTTGGACAGAGCTGCTGTCATCACTGTGGGCCTCTTCTGGGTGGGAGTGGACATGTCTGGAAGCTCCTGTCTGGTGACGTTGGGTAGGGGTCCTGCAGGGGTGTAAAGGCATGATTATTGCATCTGTGTGTGCCATGGTGTGCAATGGGTGGGTGACCCTGTACCCCAGTGCTTACATTCTTGTGTAGGACATTGTGTGATATTTGGTTTGGGGATCTGTGTGGGTATGTGTAGTGGACATGCATCGGTGATGGGTGTCCATGGTCTGTTGTTGCACGCAGGGCTTGGTGTTGGGATGGGTGGTTTGTGATAGTGGGACATATGTGAGGAGTTGGAGTGATGGCGGTAAGGGTGAGGGTGAGGGTGGGGGTATGTGATAGCATGCAGATAGGGTGGGGGATATGGTAGTTAAAGATTTGACTTACCAGTGTCCATTCCTCCAGCTACTCCTGCGAGGCCCTCAGGATGCAGTATAGCCAAGATCTGCTCCTCCCATGTTGTTAGTTGTGGGGGAGGAGGTGGAGGTCTGCCGCCAGTCCTCTGAACCGCAATGTTTTGTCTTGAGACCACGGAACTCACCTTCCCCTGTAGGTCGTTCCACCTCTTCCTGATGTCATCCCGTGTTCTTGGGTGCTGTCCCACTGCGATGACCCTGTCCATGATTCTGTGCCATAGCTCCATCTTCCTAGCTATGGAGGTGTGCTGCACCTGTGATCTGAATAGCTGTGGCTCTACCCGGATGATTTCCTCCACCATGACCCTGAGCTCCTCCTCAGAAAACCTGGGGTGTCTTTGTGGTGCCATGGGGTGGTGTGGGTGATGTCTGAGGTGGTGTGTGTTGTGATGTGTGGGGTGATGTTTAGGGGTGTGTGGTGTTTTGTGCGTGGATGTGTATGAGTAATGGTGTTGTGTGCCTCTGTATGCTGGTGTGGTCTTTGCTTTTCTGTCTCTCTGCTTCTTCCAAATTTTTGGTTGCAAGGGTTTGTGGGTAATGTGTGTGTGTGTTTTATATTGTACTGGGTGTGTGGGAGTGGTGTGTGTATGTGTATCAGGTGTGTGTATTTAGAATTGTCCAATGTGGTTGTGTTTTGTAAATGTGTGTATATTTTGAGAGTGGCGGTGTTTACCGCCAATGGAATACCGTGGTTGAAAGACCACCACGTGGATTCGTGGGTCGTGATAGTGTGGGCGTATTCCTGTTGGCGTGACGGTGGAGGTTTTGTTATCGCCAGTTTATCACTGACCTTTGGTGTGGCGGACTTGTGTGGGTGTCTAGATTTTGGTGGATTCCGAGCTGTGGGTCGTAATAGGTGTGGTGGAATTCCACAGCCACGGCGGTGTGTTGGCGGTCTTTTGCACGGCGGTAGGTGGGATTTACCGCCAATGTTGCAATGAGAGCCAATGTGTGCCACTTGAGTTGCCAAACCACATGTGTAGGTAAAGCCCTAGCATATTGTTCTTCCTTCACATTGGCTATATCTTCAATTTGCGGACATTGGAGTTAGCTGTTAATGTGTTTCATCATGGGTGATAGAACCTTTTGTTAGGGCACCACTAAATGGTGAATGTGTCATTGCACCAGATACTACCACAGTGCTTGTACTGGTCGTGTGGCCTCACATGTTGTCACTACCATGATGGAGACTATTGATGTTATTGATCTAGGATTCCTATTGTGATGGCAGGATGTAAGGCTCCAACTGAGATCATGCATCAGTTATATTTTGCCTATTTAACTTGTTTCCATTGCATATTCCTGTTCCTTCATGTTTCAAGGTTGTGGAGGATATAACCCTGAATGGCACAGACTATGGGGTTAGGACTATTTTTTGTAACCCAGATTCCATTTCTGTATGGATCTGTTGCTAACATGTGTATGTCCCAAATACATTCTGAGTTGAGCTTTTTCCTTTAAATACATTGGTTAACACTCTACCTCTTTGTAATTGCAGCATTTTTTCCCAACTGAATGTTCTAAAGATTTGGCAAACTGATGGTGGAAGATAGGCATGACAAAGGACATGCGACAGATCATCGAACAAGAGTCTTGTACTCTGTGTCCATTATATTATTGATCATATCACAAAAACAAGAGTGAGGTGTATTATAAAAAGATTAAATAAACAAAAAAGATTCTACCATGGTCGATAGAAACATGGTAGTAAAGCCAAAAACAGTTTGAAGTCCAATGTCCAAAATGCAACTGTCCTCAGAATAGATGTGTCCATGAAATAGTCCACAGAGTGGTAGACACACAAACAGGAAATTAGGTTTTGCGTCTCTTGGAGGTGGTGGTGTTGATCTTGCCATGCTCTCCTTCTAATCTGGATGACTGTCCCCTCGGGGGAGGGGAACAGAGATGCCAGGCTGTGGTAGTAGGAACAGGCTCCTCATGTTGCAGGGCCTCACTGTCTGTGGCTGGCAGTGGTGTACCTTGCCCAGATGTGGATGGATTACAGACAGGGACAGATGGCACAGTAAACACCCTGCACATATGATGGTAAATGTCAAATAGCACCCCAGTCAGGTAGCTCATTTTTTCATTGTAGGTCTGTAGTTACAAGATGTGTTCCCTCCACAGCTCCTTCATTTCCCAGACCTCAGTTATAACCTTGCCCATCATGTCTTGGACCTGTTCGACTTATCCCAAGACTTGGTCAATGGTGGGCTGGTTAACAAACACCTCAGTGGCCTCCCTCAGCTGGCCCACAGATCCCCTCCTACAATCCTTACCCCCACTAGCCTGTGCCCTTGAGGAGGTATGCCCCAAACCACTGGGTACTTTCAGAACGGGAGGCTGTGTTGTCAGTGTCTCAACAGGAACCAGGACTGGGGTTCACAGGATTGATGTGTAGGTCCTCGGTGCACATGAAGTGGAGGTGTCCTCACACTGAATTGTTGTTGCAGCTATGGTGAGAGGTATAGGTGTGTGCTGAGTTTGACTCACTGGAGCTGTCTAGCTAAACAGACCAGATGGACCAGCTGGTTCATGGTCATCCTGAATTGCAGCCTCGGAGTCCTCACTGAAAGCTTGCTCCTGGGCTGGAGTGGAGGTGTCTAGGCTGGCAGAAAGTTGTGCACTGGGCCAGGTGTTGGACCTGTGACGGTTACAGAGGATATGTACTTAAAATATAGTTTGTGCATTTCATGAGTCTTTGTCTACAAAAGGGGCAACCTAAAAACTATAAGGAACGCGGTAGACTGATTAGGACATTCTGTTATTTTAAGTATTATACCCATGCAGCCTGGTTTACATAGATGACCACTCCAGTGCTGACCTTGTAATGATGTTCTGAAAGTGTTATTTCAGATTTCTAGGTTACATGTGACAGACATTGTACCCAACACAGTGGTGAGTAGATTGGAGTATTGGACCATTCCAAGGCCTAGCAGGCTGCAATACAATGGATACAAAGTATTTCATAATGTACAGAAACTGTAATTGGTCATCATATGGACAGTGAAATTTTACTTTTTTGTGGCTATTAATTCTATTCAGCATGCCACAACACATTTTTGGATATCTTGGACTCAAAAGACAATGAATAATGTAAGCATTTTCATCAATTCACTGTAGCTATGAGCAGGCGTAATGTTGGTTGAGATATACAATAATTTATATTTAATTCATAGCATGACATGCACTAGTTTTTGAAATGTGTGTACATATGGGAGTAAAGGACGGTAGAACAACAGTACGTTCCACTATTCTTTTTCAGATCTAAAAATGCATCATGATAACTGTACTCATCTCTTGACACCATAGACAATACTTGTTTGAAAGTAAGCTACATCTATTATTTTCTATTACTCTGTTGGAGATAAACACATGTTTGCAACTTGTACATGTCTATGGATATGATGTAACTAGGAGAAAATACCACTTATAAACACCATAATTTCCTGTAAATATGGATGTAGTTTTGGACCTGTTTTTGGAAGTGCAACAACATATGTTGATAGACATTGAAGGGTTGAGCTCCTGCAAGGGATGATTCATGGGGAACTACACACAATCCGACTATACATATTGCATTATATTAGAAGGAGAGGTACACCCATGCTGCTAGTAATTTGTATGAAACAACATATTTTATTTAGTCAGAATTAACTATATCTGTGTTTCTAAGGTTGTTGCAGCATTTAAGACGTCTAACTGACGGGAAGGACTCCATTAGTGATTAGGGAGACATACATAGGCCTGACTTACCAGTCTGCACTCCACCAGGGATTCCAGTCAAGTCTTCAGGATTGAAGATTTGCAAGACCTTTTCTTCCCAGGGAAATGTTTGTAAGTATAGTCTGGTGGTACAGCATGCAGTATTACCACCCAAGTTCATAGTGGAAAGCAAGGGCAACAATGATTAATCATGTGCTTAGTAAAACACACAACAGTATAACTGGTTTTACACCAGTAAAGCTTAGCCAGTGTCCTGGTGTTGCCACAAATAATCATAGGCCTATCTAAACCTCACTCAGAGGATAAAGTTAAAGAGTCTCGCATTTCTGTAATTGACAAATTCTTGGCTGGTGTTCAAGAATGCAAAAAGTTGCATGGACCCTGCTGTTCTATGATTAAGCCTTTGGAGTTGAATGTCTGTAAACTGAAAGTGGTAAAGAGGGCAAAAGCTTTCACTTCCTTTTAGTGCCAAATCTAAAGGTGTCTCCCAGAACATCCTTAGAGTTACTAAGAGATGAGTGTGTCCATTCTAGAATGAAGTACATCAACAGATATGAACTAACTGTCACATACATTCGTATAGTGTACCTTGAGCTATTTTGTTTTTAGGGATCAAATATCATATGTCAGAAGATTTTAAGTAAGGGACTGCAGTGTAAAAAGATCATTTCCAGACATGCAACAGACATAGTAGGCATATATGGGATGTTGTATCCAGTCATTTTGAATAAAGCATTAAAGAAATCATATCCCTTAGCATGGCTGACGTCTACATCGATAAGTATAGACACCAATATCTGACAGATATGAAATTTGAAATACCTGACACAAGAAATTACCAGTTTTGGAAAGTTATAGTCCTTTTTAATAGCAATACAAGCAAGAATATCATGCTAATATTCCATTTACAGTATGTACAGTATGTAAGTAGTTCACTTTGCTTGGAGTTTACCATAGATGCAATAGGGCTGGATCCATATCAATTTTCAACAAACCCACATACAATATAGTTACATGGTGTTAATCTCAGTAGAATACACATACTGGCTCTCTTTTTCTCATGCTATACATTGCTGCTCTAAATAGAGTTACTATCTCTTGCATCTTGTTGATCAGTGAGCAGGAGTTTTCTTCCCAAGATGATAAATGTTAGTGTCCTTTCTCCCAGCTACCCTTAGTCAAGATTTCTGGTTGGACTCTAAGAAGGCATAGAGCTTACCTATATTAAATCATGATATTGTGGGCCTAATTTAAGAAAGGTGGAGCTGCATCCAATGCTGTACCACTTTCTTGCTCCCCTTAGCCCCCTCCTATCGCCACAATGTGTGTGCCGTAATTAACATATGGTGCACCATGGCGGTAGTCAGGGAACTAGCATCAACAATTTTGATGCTAGTTTGGTGCTTTGCAGGATTAGCTCACACATTTTGATGATAACCCTGCAAAGCACATTGAGGCTCATTGAAAATAGTGGTGGGCCTCCTTTTAACGCCTGCTCTGTTTCATTGCGCCATTTTTGCGGGTACCCTAATGGGGGAACGCCCCTCTTTCATACATTAGGGCTGGTGCAGGCATAATGATGTGTGAGGGGTTACAAAGTGGTGCATTGCATGCATTGTGCCACTTTGTAAATATGGCATGGTGTTTTTGCCATAATATCTTCACATTACTGTAAAAAATAACAGCAATGTAGCGATATATGGCCCTAAGCCCTCTTTAAATTTGGACCTATGTATCTTAGACATTTTTTACATTGACAGTCTAAATCTCGACACCCTTCTTTCAGTTTACCCCGGAGCACCTCTCATCTGGTCTTAACAAAAAATCTGCTTATTTGTAGAGGAAATGCTACATATATTTGGCACTAGACAGAGAAATAACGTCAATCCAATCACAGGAAAAGCGATGAAGGATTGTTGAGAGTGGGTTTTCCTCTGGACTTATAATGTTCTTCACAAACTGGAATATTGTCCTGTTACCAGCCAAATCTAAATAAAGCATTATGTCAGAATATGTTTATGTTCTGAAGAAAGCAGATACTCTTGCACATTAATACAGGGTAGTTAATATTGTGACATGGAGTCTTTCTCATATGGTTGAGAGAGGTAAAATGTTCACATATTTCTCTAGATTTAAATGTTTACAAGCGTGGCATTAACTACACATCTCCACTTGAAAAAGTAGAGGATACTAAAGTGTCATTGAAGAGCTTTATCACATTTTCCTTCTCCTAGAGACACAATTCCAAATAAATCAGTTTTGTGAATTAATGTGCTCCCTAAATCTATTCTAATTTATTCATTTTTGGAATTTGTGAGGCAGATATTGTTTAAAGGAAAAGAGATTACAAACCAAAGTGATGAATTTTGAATGAAACATTGGAGGAGAGTTTGGAGTTTTCTATAGGGGGCTCTTTGTACCTCCCCCAGTAACACCAACAAGTGTTGGTTGGACAGTGTAAGAAATGGGGTCTTGGTTGGCAGTCAGGTTACCCACTGTCCAAGCAAGGACCCTCACTCTAGTCAGGGTGAAGGAGATTCACATTCAATTAACCTCTCCTCCCCTCTTTGGTAGCTTGGCACAAGCAGGCAGGCTTAACTCAGAGACAATCTGTTAAGTATTTGCACCAACACACACAGTAATACAGTGAACCACTACAAAATGACACAACACAGGTTTAGACAAATAGTAAATATTTGATCTAAATAAACAAGACCAAATAAGATTAAAAAAATTCACAATACATCATTAAAAATATGATCATAGCACTTAAAAACACAAAGATAGTGCCAGAGGCACAAATTCTGCAATTTGATGTTAAGCAGCATCATGATGAAGTTGTTTCCTACAATGCGATCCCACTGGTGGCATATATGGAGTCGTACAGACACCCAGGTACAGTACCTTAGTAAAACAAGTAGAAAACAGGCCGATGCATGCAGTCAGGGAGTGAGGCCTCACTGGATCTGATGCGGCGTCAGTTCTGGTGCTACGGGGCAGAGGAGCAGAGGTGGTGTGCAGTGGTGAAGGTGAGGGAGCTTCGGTTGCGAGGTGTCGGTCCCTTGGTTCCGGCAAATACGAAGTCCGACGAAGTCACGATGCTGTGGGGCGACCTCTCTGGGTCGCAATGATGTCACAGGACAGCAGGCGCTGTGATGGCACCGGATGTCACGGACGTCAGACTTACAATACTTCAATCTCAGTGAGGTCATGCAGGATCAGCAGCTGCGTTGACACAAGGCCTGCGGAGTCGTCGGGGTTGCTGCACTTCTGCGAGGTCCGTTGCTTCTGGGCAGGCGGCTTCACGGTTTCTGTGCAGGGGCATCCTTAGCAAAGTTGCATTGCGGCATCTGGCATCGTTAGACAGGTTTTCTCCAGAAATTCACATCCAGGGGCCCAGGAACTGGAATGCACTATCTGGCAAGCTAGAATCCACAGCATGTAGACTCAAGATTGGATGGTGAAGCATTTGCTGTCCCTGAGACTTCAGAACAGGAGGCAAGCTTTACCCCAAGCCCTTGGAGATACCTCTCAAGCAGGAATGCACAACAGAGCCCAGTCTATGTCCCCTTTCACATGCAGAAGCAGCAACAGCAGGATAACCCCCCAAAACACAGTCACATGCAGGGGTAGCACTTCTCAGCTCTTCTACTTGACAGAGACTCCTCTTGATTCCAGAAGTGATCTAATTGTCAGGAGTATTGGCTCCATTGCTTATACCCCTTGGTGCCTTTGAAGTTGGTAAACTTCAAAGGGAAGTCCCTCTTGTTTGCAAGACCCTGCTTTGGCCAGGCCCCAGACACACTGCAGGGGGTTGGAGACTGCATTGTGTGAGGGCAGGCACAGCCCATGCAGGTGTAAGTGACCAGACCTCCCTCCTCTCTAGTACAGATGGTTCATCAAGATATGCAGGCTACACCCCAACTCCCTTTGTGTCACTGTCTAGAGGAGATGCTCAAACAGCCCAACTGTCAAACTGACCCAGACAGGGAATCCACAAACAGGCAGAGTCACAGAATGGTTTAAGCAAGAAAATGCCTCCTTTCTAAATCTTTTAAAACTAACAATCTAAAAACCAACTTCACTAACGTGTGTACTTTTAAATTGTGAGTTCAGAGACCCCTAACTCCATATTTCTATCTGCTCTCAAAGGGATTCTACACTTTAGCAATATTTAAAGGCAGCCCCCGGTTTAACCTGTGAGAGAGAAAGGCCTTGCAACAGTGAAAAACTAATTTGGTAGTATTTCACTGCCAGGACTTCTAACACACATCAGTACATGTCCTACTTTTAACATACACTGCATCCTGCCCATGGGGCTATCTAAGGCCTACCTCAGGAGTGCCTTTCATGTATAAAAAAGGAAGGTTTAGGCCTGGCAAGTTGGTACACTTGCCAAGTCGAATTGTCAGTTTAAAACTGCACACACATACACTGCAGTGGTAGGTCTGAGCCATGTGTACAGGGCTACATAGGTGGGTGGCACAATCAGTGCTGCAGGCCCACTAGTAGCATTTGATTCATAGACCCTGTGCACTTCTGGTGCACTTTACTTTGGGACTTACTAGTAAATAAAATATGCCAATTATGGATAGCCAGTTACACACACATTTTACACAGTAGCACCTGCACTTTTGCACTCGTTAGCAGTGGTAAAGTGCCCAGAGTATCAAAAAAAGGCAACAACAGAGTCCTTCACACACCAACAACATGGGACGCAGAGGCAAAAAGTTAGGTGAGACCAGCCAAGGATGCCAAATCTAACAGACAGCTTCCACTGTGCAAGTGGTAAATGGCTGCTAAGAACAGCCAGTAAATTTATAGTTATTTGCCACAGGTGTATCAGTTGGAAATTTTCCTTGCGAATTGCAGGGAAGGGGGTAATATTCCCTTACCCGTCCCTTTTCCTTGCGAATCACAAAGACTCACAATGTTAACATTGCGAGTCACAAAAATATTTGTAGTTTGCAATGTAAGTATTACATTGGTTTCTCACTATGTGCACAAAGCAGTCTTTGCGAGGGAGAAAAGCATTCTGACATAGATCCCTGTGTTTCCAGGAATGTAACTGACAGTTTTCACAGGTATTACAATCACTTGCCAAACGACACTGCAGCCCCTCGTGATTTCTTGTGTCTGTGTATCACATTTTCAACAGCTTGCTGTCACGAGGAAAGAAGTGCCTGAATGAAGATATATTGGGTCTGGAACATTTATTCAAGTACTTTCAAATCGAGCATACAGTACAAATCTAAATAAAGAATGGTTAATGTTCGTTTTCATATTGGTTTTGGATAAAAACTAGAATTACTGCATCATGTATTATTTCGTAAATATTTTGATTATTGAATTTCCACTCCTTAATAGCTGTACGTTGCCCCAAGATAAACCATTTTTTATTTGATAAACGGCCTCTGTTAATGTACTTCTGTTTCTTTGAAAATGGTTTATTTAACATAAAACGTATTTATCCACTGGCTAGTCCTACTGTGTGTCTTTGTAGCTCTAGAACTTTGCAGCTGTTGCTTTTACACTGTACCCTCAATACAGACAGATGTGCAAACGTCTATGCGCTATGGGGTCTAAAACGGTTGATGTCTCATGCCAGGCTCGTTAAAAGACTCTGGCTGCACTCCAGCCTGGTTGTTTACGATGTCATCCAATCTTTTACATTGTATAAGTACATGGATCTTTTAGGGCCTACTCGTTCTTGGAGCCTCGCATCAAAATCACAAACATAATTTGGGCTGAGGCACTTTTCAGCCCAGCTTCTATTCCTGCCAACTGAGGTCCCATACTTACAGAGAGCTCACCTCGAACTGTTTAGACTTCCATAAAGTACTCCCCCAAATCAACTATTGTAAAGTCATGCTGCCTGATCTAGGCTCCTTTATGGTGGTTACAGCACTGACTCATGTGAGTATAAGGTAATCATGCCTGTGTGCCCAAGTTTGTATCCAAGTTTGTTTAGAGGTACTTTTAAAACCTATTGAGTCTTCACTGATGTTTTAGGTCAAATGTAGTTTGAAATTCAGTTTGTCTCATAGTTTGCCAGATTTTCCTCTTTATTAAGACAGTTGGGCCTACATTTGGCAAATATGTTGTTCTTAACCATACATTCTGATGAATATTGAAAGGTGTTACTTTTTCCCATTATTGGTCCATGGCGGGATCAAGAACTTAAGAGGTTTTCTCCCACGATAGATGCTGCTAATACTTCTGTAATTATTGGTTTTATCTATATTGTTTTGGTTACTCCATTTTCCTTCATGTTACATCTTTGTTCTGCAGTGAGTCTTGTACACCATGTTGCTCTTATTAATTATTAGTGTTAATGTGCCTAACTATTATCCAAATTATTAATCAGTTATGTTGTTTCTATTTTGCTAATATTAACAAATAGTGCGTACTTTTAGCTAATGATGTGTAACAAGTATTTTTTTTCAGAAATTCCCTTAAATCTTAAACTTCTCTACGAGGAGTTCCTTTTGTAAAGTGCACCAACAGCTGTTGGATCTTGTACATTCAATATAAAACTGTTAATAATTCAGGGGGTGTGTCCAAAATGGCACCCAAGTAGGAGACACTTCCCAATGCTGCACCGCACAAGATCGCTAGCAGGCGGTTATGGGTGTTCTCCTTGCCATCCAGTGCATGGCCTGTGGGAGGACACTTACAAAACTGAAAGGTAGCTAAAATCACCAATTGAAATTGTCAGCAGCCACAGAATTTACATTTTGGCAGCTGCAGCTCCACAACAGTTTTCAAGATGGTGGCAGTGGGGGGGGGATGAGCAGACTCTGGACAGTGTAGAGCTGGGGAGGCGACAGTGGTGAGAACCAACAGCCGGTATGAGCAGGCCCTGAGGCCCAACACTGAGCGGGTGGGCCCACACTGCATCCTGGATGTCCCAGGGGTGCAGATCAGGTTGTGAAACTCTGGTGCACCTACCATAATATGCAGTGAGCCCTGACAACCATGAGAAGCAGCTGGCACAGATCAGATATTTTGGCAGCCGCAGAGCCACAAACGTTTCCAAGATGGCGACCACAGTAGATTGTGTCTGACGGTAGATGGAGAATGCAGCCCAGGTCTGTATTGGTGACAGGCCGAAGTGCATGCCTTTCCACACAGCGATGCAACAGCTATCTCAGTCCTGTGAGATGTAGAGGGTGCTGCAGTGGAGAGACCCAACAAGCCCGTGATCAGCATAGGTGGGCTGGGCTGCCCAGGACAGAATGAGCTGGCATGTGTTGCGCTCTAGGGGCCCCAAAGGCATGGTGCAGGCAATGAGGCATTGATGTAGCTACCTGGACACAGCCATGTGAGGGGTACCCTGGAGATCTGATGTCTGTGGGAAGCAGTAACGTGTATGGAGGAGTAATGAGTGCGATCCCTGCAGATAAGAGGTGGCCCGAAGTGTGAGAGCACCTGAGAGATGTGTGTTGTGGTGAAAGTGTATGCTTTACACTCACCCTGGGATGTGTGCCCACTGCCTGGTTTGTCTCCACTATGGCCCCATAGCCAAGGAGAAAGCCCCTGCCTGGAGCATCCCCAGAGAGGGCAGCGAGCAGAACCCTGCACCCTGCAGTAGCTAGGTGACCCACTAGGGCACTGGATAGGCAAAGGACACTACGCTTGAGGGCATGCTTTCAAAGTCTGCCACCAAAAAGGCAGACCATGCCTGAGAGTCATTGCCACCCTCGAGATCCTTTCTTACCACTGACATGGATGGCCAATCGAAGGATGACGCTTCAGTTACGCATGCATTTATGGAGACACTTTTCACATGCTGCACAAATACATTGAGGCCCTTATTCAGGAGGTAACAATAGTTATTAAGAAACTCAGTCTCAAGATAGGGATATGAGCCAGAGAATCGATGCTCTGGAGCAGATATGCGAAAGAGGAGGAACTCAACGCCTACCAGTGTGAACTGGCAGACTTGTTCGATAAGAACACAGACTTCCAATTCCATCTGGAGGATCTAGAGAAAAGATCCCACCAATCCAAAATCCAAATTAAGGGTGTCCCACTGCAGGCAGACCCCGAGAGGCTGAATGACTATGTAAGTCGACTATTCCATCACATACTTCTGGAACCTGCAGACAAAGAAATCCCCCTTGATCACATCTACAGAGGAGGCCATCTCTCTGCTGCTTCGGAGACTTCCCAGGATATTCTAACCTATTAGCACCACTCTCACCAGAAAGAAGCTATTATGTCAGCTGTGAGAGACTGGGGCTCAGTCCCATCACACTGCAATGTCGCAGGGCACTGAAGCAGGCTACAATGTTCCTCTGAGAGAAATGAGTCAGATATAAGAGGGGACATCCATACGACCTCATCTTACCTGGGAATAATCTAACACATGTGGTGTGCAGCATTGAGGAAGCCCGATCGGTCCTGGGTTGGAAACCACATTAGAGTGTCCCCGGTACTTGGAGCTAAAACACCGGCATCTCAAGCAGCCGTAGTGGAGAAGCGCGGCCACCGCCAACACAGAAATGAAATGGCAAGCCTTGAGCTGCCCAAAGCCACACAGAGAGATTGGCCCTATTGCAGCAACTCCGTCAGCGGGAGCACCCCTCGGGCCCAGACTCTGCCTAGTTTGCTGGAGCTACGAAGGCAGACATCATTGTATGGTTTATTCTGCGGATCACCCGCTATAGAAAATGTATGCTTCCCACTCCCTCACAGGTTGGAAAATCAGATGAGGAACACCCTAACCACCACCCTATACACCATTATCTAGCCTTGATGTGGTGGAGCTCCATCATTCTTTTGTACACCTGAGACATGGACCCCGATCACATACTTTTTTTGGCTCCTATCAATGTTGTTTCAATTTTTATTGCTAACCTCCTTTCCTTCTGCTTAATGATCACACGTCTCCATTACCCAAACTGGAGCACCCAGTATGTGGCCACATGTGCCCCTCTACGGCATGCGTAGCTCATGACCTGACTCCATGGTCAATATCCTAAGCCTGAATGTATGTGGAGTTAATACATCTTTGAAACTACTCACTCTCCTTGCCATGCTGAAAGACTCTAGCTGCAATATTTGTCATCCGCAGGAGACCCACCATCTTCCACTAGATCGGAGTTGTCTGAAATCCCGATGGTTCAAGTACTTCTTCTCAGGGTTGGTGAAAAAGGCTGGTGTAGCAATTATGCAAGCAACATATTTCCAGGATCAGGTACTCCAGACGTAGTCAGAGCTGACAGGTAGGCTCCTCTTCTTGAGACTCTTCCTGCATATGAATGCCTTTACAGCGGCTAACAGCTACACTCCCAACAAGCATCAAGAGGACCTTATACAGCAGGTGATTGGGTGTGTATTGACCACTCCCAATAAAGATATCCTTATCAGAAGAGACTTTAACCTGGTCCAAGGCACTCTCCTAGTCCAGTCAGCCCGGAGAATGGATCAAACAGGACCGTATACAGCGAGGGGACTGCAATGGCTGAAAAAAATGGGCTTGATGGATGTGTGGAGACTCTGGAACACCACTAAGAAAGACTACACCTTTTTTCAGTAGCACATCAAACATACACCAGAATAGACTATTTCCTTGTGAGCGTATGCCTCATGACAGTTACCAGGCACATAGAAATTAAAGCAGCAGTGCATACGGACCATTCCACAGTCTTGATTACACTACGAGTGACTTGCCCATGCCTACCCCCAAACATGTGGTGTTTCAAACCCCACTTATTCACACATGAGTCCACCCTATCAAATATTAGAGACACTATCCACACCTATACCTACACCAACAACACTCCGGGTAATCCTGTAGTGTTGCTCTGGGATGCCTTTAAGGTTGTGGTGGGAGGTATATTTAAAGTTATAGCTGGAAGACTCAAAAAGGATAGACAGGACAGAGGCAACATCAGAAGAGCAGGTGAAGGCCTTGGAGAAGACTCACACACAATTCAGTTCCCCTAGAGTATGGCACCAATTTACCTTAGTGAGGAAGCAACTTCAAGCCCTAGACATGAACAAAGCAGACTATGTCCTTCTCAGCACTAAAGAAAAATACTATGCTCAAGCCAACAAGGTGGGGTGCCTACCCGCCCATTGCTTGCGGGCACAAACCCAATAATAAGGAGTAGCAGACATCCAGAGACAGCACTGCCCCCATATGTGCCAAGATGAAGCTATAGCATCTGTGTTTGCTTGCTTCTATGCTGATTTTTGTTCAGCAGAGCAGGTAAGCCACTCAGGTGCTATTGAGTATGTAGCACAGGCACCGCTATCTTGCTAGGACATACAGGAAGAAGAAGTCCTCAAGGTTATAGCAAGACTTAAACTAGATAAAGAAGCAGGGCAATACGGACTCACATCTAATTTCTATAAAACAATTGCAGCAAAACTCATGCCTATTCTCGCCCACCTTTAAAATTCACTTGGAAGCAGGGTACTCTTACAGATACCATGAGGGCAGTCATCATTACAGTCATACCAAAAACCGGGAAAGACCCCACTCTCTGCTCATTTTATGGACCTATTTCCTTTCTAAATGTGGACTTTAAGGGGCTTCTTTACAAGCCCCTAGCGCCACCGGAGTGTCACTTTCAGCAATACTCCGGTGGCACTGTGCTCAGTTACATATTTACAAGGTGGCACTAAGTCACTCTGCGTGACTTAACACCTTGTAAATATGGGCCCCCTCAAAGCAGTTTTCTGCGGCAGAGGGGTGTGCAACGGGTGTTGCTGTGGGTGTTTCCATGCAACACCCATTGCTTAGACACTGCCCCAGATGTATGAGAAATTGAAAATCTGTGGCCTCGCAAAAAACAAATGCCACCTCAGAGTGGGGTTATAGTGGTGCAATGTGGAGAAATACTTTTATTTCTCCTTGTTTTTGGTTTTTCCATGTGTGCTGCACTTTGCAGCACACATAGAAAAAGCAAAACACCAATAATGATTGTTTATGTGCAGGAAGGTATCCCTTCCTGCACATAAACAATCATTCCCTGCAAGGCAGTCACCCTTGCACTATGGTGCAAGTATACTCACGTTGGCGCTAGGCAGCTAAATTTAGTGCCAGCATTAGGTGAAACACAGGGCTGCTCCCAATTTTCATAAAAATTACGCATCTCTGCATTTCTGAAGTGATGCAGCACGGGGCTTGTAAATGAAGACCTAAGATTTTTACAAGCATACTGCCAGCCCATTTGGTCCCATACATGCAAGGGCACATAGAACCAGACAAGGCTGGATTCATCCCTGAACAAAGTTGTCGTGAAAACACCAAACATCTTCTGCACCTTGTCAATAAGACTACTCTCTCCCTGGGTCCTGCGCTGCTGTCATCGATCAATGCCAGGAAGGCATTTGATCAAATGCACTGGCCCTTTCTCCAGCTGGCCTTTACTAGGGCAGGACATGTTGTTCGCTTCTGTAAATCGATCTAGTCCAGTTATGCAGGCTCCACAGCCTCTGTGTACCAATGGCCTATAGTCACAACCATTTGATATAGTGAGGGGGATGCAACAGGGCTGTTCACTGTCCCCATTCTTAACTGCCTTCTATATGGAGCCCCTAGCAGAAAATATATGCATGAACCCCTTGATTACGGGTATAACTATGGGCCTCCAGGTACATTCAATTGCCCTCTATGTGGTTGAAGGTATGATTGCACTCACACACCCATGCTCTTCACTTTCTCTGCTACTGCAAGAACAAGAGACCTTTGGTAGGGTCTCTGGGTTTAAAGTTAACCTACAGAAGTCTCCAGCACTCAATCTCACCTTACCTCTGGGCAAGTGAACCCGGATGGAGGGCCTCTACCCATTCCCATGGGTAATTCAGGGTGTCCAATATGTGGGTCTCCAAATAAATTCTACTATAGCCAAGATGGTGAAGCTCAATTATGCAGCCTTGTTGTCGGATGCCTGATCCATGATACAGTCTTGGAGGGGTGGTTCTATGTCATGACTCTGCAGGAGTGTGGCCATAAAGATGACCCTTTTTCCAAAACTTCTTTATCTCATGCAAACACTTCCCTAGCAGCCATCTACACATGTCCTCCTGAAACTCCAGAAGTTGATTGAACTTGCATTTGGGATGGAAAGCAGGTGGCTATGGCTAAGAGGCATATATTCCTGCCCATAGCAGAGGGAGTTCTGGGGGTTCCTCACTAGATGTGATATTATAAGGCAATGCAGTTAAGATATCTGGTGGAATGGATTAAACCTAGCAGAAAAAAAGCACTGGTGCTTTACAGGCCAAGTGATCGCCGGCATTCATATTTGCAAAGTACCCTAGCTGGCTAAAAAAAAACACAGACTTGGGGTGTCTATTTTCCCTGTCATGAGGGTTACTGTTGGAGCATGGGATAGGGTCAAGGTGGCCACGTATTCTCCACACATACCTCACCACTCACACCCATTATCGGCAATTCAGATTTCCCACCTCCGTTGCAAGGTGAGACATTACTCCACTGTCAGGCCGCTAACATTAAAAAGGTGGGGGACCTCTTGGCCAACAAGGGCTGCCCAACTTTACACAACTTAAAGTTAACTATGGTCTGCCTGACACCGAATACTGGCATTATATCATGATCAAACACCCCTTAGTGCTTCCCTTTGCAAGCAGACCACTCACAAAGTTCGAGAAATGGCTTCTTACCCACCACAAGAATAAGGGACTCCTATCTGACATCTTTGCCAAACCCTAGTAAGGCACTGTTGCAACAGTGGTGGCAACTGAATGCAAGCATCTCTTTATGGATATAGAATGGTAAGACATGTTGCACCAAGCTCGCACCTCAGTGACTAGCGCCTCTGGGAAAGAGACTCTGCTCAAATTAACACATTATTGGTACTACACACCGGCTCATGCAGTCAAAAAGAAATGGGGTAGTGAGGATAGCTGCTGGCACAAATGTGGACAGATGGGCATGCTGACACACTTACTATTGCATTACCCCAAGCTACACTGCTCTTGGGCAGACATATTAATAGACATTGACAGCATGTACAACACTAATTTACTCCAATTCCCTAGTTATGTCCTGCTTAGGCCTCCCAGTGCTTTGTCCTATCTCCTTCACTCACCCAAAGGGAAGGTCATAACACTAGCTTTGTGTGCATCAAAGCTAGTCATCGTGGCAAAAAGAGGCACAGAGATGACTCCAACTCACACGGGCTGGCTCTATAAACCCGGGGAGCCATTTAGCATGGAAAAACTAACTGCATCTGTGGAGCACAGGTTCCCACAATTTGATAAAACCGGGGGTACATGTTTCTGTTTCCTGGCACAACTATTCAGGGAATTAACATGTCTGAAATACCTCCGGGTACTTTGCCTCATGACAGCAATACACCATGTGGACTAATCCAACACCAGCTCTTAGTTGTTCAATTTGATTCACACCAAGATGGCAGTGATGCTGGAACGATACCCAACCCTGTTCCATGTTCCTTTTCCCCTTCTTCACCTTTGGCCAATTAGAATTTACCTCATACTCTATTCTCCCTGGCCATTTTTTCCATTTCTGTCCCATATCCACATCCATTCCCCTTACTGGCCACTGGATGTAAGTGAGGTTATTGGTTTGTAAATGTTCTTTTTGTTTTTAAATAAATGAAATAGATTTAAACCTAAAACTGTTAATAAATAAAAATTAAAAAAATAAATTAGTCACAAGCTCCTGTGTCTTACCACAATCTTGAGAAACTTTTTTACAATATTACTATATTTAAATTTGCTCATTTTGGCCATGAAGTCTTCAAACATGGGTTTTGATCTTGGTTTCGCCAAGTAACCAAAAAACGTGTAGAACGTAGGTATATTGCTACATCTCCCTGTAACATCAATGGTAAATGTTTTAATGTAAAAAATGTTTAACATGGCAAAGATCTGTACAGTGTGTGGTCAGGTGATACCTAGTTGCTATCTTCATAATTTTCTGTTTTAATAATGAGATTAAAACCAGGATTCTCTCTCATGAATAGTGATCTGTACACAACACCTCAATTTGAAGATTCTTTTGCTCTTACACAAAGTTCTCTGTAAAGTGCCCAGCTTCTCCAAGGAGTCATGGTGCATGAAGTATTTAACAAAACCTACACATTATCTTGAGGAGGCCTACACACACTCACACATGCATGTAAACACATACAGTTATGTATGTTTGTGGGGACCATGTGCTCATGAGCACACACAATAAATGCTAGTGGGGACCACATGAGTGAATCTGGCTTCTGGGGGTTATCACTTGCACCTATTGTAGATTGAAGATGCTTGCACTTAAAAGCCACCCGCATAAATGTAAATTGATATGTACTCTCAGCACATTGCAGTTACCTACACATGAGGGTCAAAGGCTTGTACAAGAAGTGTTTATGAGTGACAAGTTGTGGGACAAGGTGTCATCAGACTGTTCCTATCAGCAGGTAAGATTTAGAAAGTTAAATAATAGGTTAGTTGTTAAAATAATACTGATGAAAGAAATCCACTAGGAATATCAATATAATATAGGTGCAGCTAGTTTTAGAGCAATAAGTAAGTATGAGGATATGTTGTAGAAATTGATTGACTTGCATGAGAAAACATTTTGACTAATGTTCTATGTTCACTGGTTCTGCCCTTTCAAGTCTGCCAGAGACAGTTTTAAATGTAAATCATATCTTATGATTATTAAGACACAGTAATATACATAGAGAGAGGCGATGGCTGGGCCACCTCAGCCTTTGCTTATTTCAAGAGTCATTTGCCTTTTTGATCAACCACATCACCACCAAGGTAACTAGTAATTTAACTGCCAGTCATGCTATATGAAGTTTGTCTCTTTACATGAGTAATCTGCATGTTAAAGGAGCCAATCTCTGGGGATAGCTAAGTGTCCCCTGCCATTGCTTTATTTGTAAAAGAATAAGTTTTAGGGTCCAAAGCTTTGCTCAAAAGAGTGAGATAGGCATTATCAAAGGTGAGGGTATCCAATACTAACACAGTACAGTCTTGATTTCACTTCATGCCTCTTTATTCCACCATCAGACTCTCCCTGCCTCTTTATTTAACTCTTTTTCATCACTGATTTCTCATTTTCTCATTGTTTTTCTCTTTCTCTTCCTCTTTCCCTTCCCTTTTTGTGGTTTTCTCTCTCGCACCACAGATCAAACTCTGTTGAGGAAAAATAAGTCCTGGTCCTCAAAAATTACCTCTAGGGAGCCCCATCTGCAACCACAAGTTCATATTAAGCACAGATCCATCTTCCCTTGTCCCACATTTAGCTGTTGTGCAATGATAACACAGTGGTGTTAGAGGAGGTAGTGAGGCCAGCGTCAGAACAAGAGCTTTCATTATATGCATTTGTGGCTAGGCAATATGCACACCACGCCATGTTGTAACTGGCAAGATGTGAAGCTGTCTCTTGATGATTCAAAAACAACATTGTAAACTATATTCCTTTCCATAAACACCTTCCTTAACCACATGGACTATAGTTAGTAGGACAACAGCTAGAGGCAAACAGAGCAGTTGATTCATGTTTGGCCATGGTCCTTGACTCTGTTGTCTTAACGCTATCAGTATAATAGTGCACTATTAAAATTAGACCACCACCGCAATTTTCCCCAGGTAAATTTCAGCAGGGCAAGTTTGCCATAATTTACCAAGAAAACAAACTGAGAAAAATACCATGACATTAGGATTTTAGTGTGGTGAGAACCAAAGTCTGCATAATATGCCTGTAGACCTGGCCCTTTCTGCAGGGTCATCTCCAAATGTTTTGCCTTTCTCCTCCTGTTTTTGCTGAATTCGTTTTTGTTAGCATTAGGACTGTGCAATTTACCACTGCCAACCAGTACTTGTGGTCTCTATTAAAACATGGTAACATTGACTTATACCCAATTAACATATCTAATTTACTTGTAAGTCCCTAGTAAAGTTGCACTACATGTGCCGAGAGCGTGTAAATTAAATGCTACAGGTGGGCCTACAGCACTAATTTTCCCACCCACCTAAGTAGCCCTTTAAACATGTCTCAGCCCTGCCATTGCAGTGCCTGTGTGTACAGTTTTAGACTGCCATTTCCACCTAGATAATAAACCTTTGACAGGCCCAAACATTCCTTTTTATTACATATAAGTTATTCTTACATTAGGCACTCGACAGCTCCAAGGTCAATGCGCAATGTACTTAAAAAGTAGAACTTGTACTTTTATGTTTTACACGTTCTGGTAGTGAAGAACTCTTAAAATTCATTTTTTAGTACTGCAAGGCCTGTTTCTCCCACAAGATGACATTAGAGTTGCTTTATCACATTATATAAGTGCAATTTCCAAATGGGAAGAGATAGACAGTTCAAGTTTAATGTCTCTGGAATTACAATTCAAAATCTTAATTTATGGTTAAGTCAGATTTCAAATTGTAATTCTGAAAATTACACTTTTAGAAAATTGGCATTTTGTTGCTTTAGCCCTTTGGTGCTTGTAGCCTCTCTTGAGTCACATGACTGGATGTAACAGAGTTTCTGAATTCCTCCCAGACAGCCACACAATAATTGGAGTAGGTGTGCCTGAATAGGCCGTCTGCTGGCAGGATGAGTGGGTAGAGCTTAGCACAGCTCCACTTACAACTGAATAGCCTGTGCTCTGCCTTCACACAAAGGGTGTAATAGCCCATGCACTTCAACTCAACTGCCTAGAAGCTTCTCCCACCTTCCAGAACCAGGCCCAGGGTTAAAAGTAAGACCTCAGACACCAACTCTTCAGTACACTACTGAAACTGTGAATACTCTGCTAGGAAGAAGGACTAGTGTGCTGCTACAAGGCCTGCCTCTCAGCTGGGCTGTTGCTCTACACGAACTGCTGCCCTGTTGTGCTGACCTGTTGTCTTCTGCATCCTTGCATGGGGAAGAAGAACTGGACTTACAACACCATCTTGAACCCAAGACACCAGAGTGACTCAAAGGGCTAGTCTACTGGCCTCCTGATCTGTGTCTCAGGGACATAACAGGCTCCCCAACAGCTCCCGAACCCTACTTCAGCAGGTTACAGATCCCCAATAAGTGTCTTTCAGATCCTGAAACCTTGGTGTGGCTCTCCGTCATCACAAAACTCCAGCCTGCCCATCCACAATGCTAGGCCTGCTCTCCATGCCACATCAACCACCATCTGCGATGCTCTCCTTGCTTCTTGCGACCCTGTCCACTACAAATTGGACTATTGGCATAAAACCTGAGAATATAAAACATAAGGAGGACTAATCTGTGTCTGTATCTGACCCAAGCTCCACCGCAGACAGCCTGAACTTTTGGATTAGGTCCAGCTGGATCAGATGGCGGTGCTTGGCCCTTTATGCCTGCAGGTGCTATATTGCAGATTATTCTTTTTAAATGAATAACTCCAGCTCTACTTAGATTTTGGTTGGTTGGGTATTGTTTCATTCAATAAATTCTGCTCTTTCTAATCTGATGTGGGACCTTCTTGTGTGGTGTTTCATTGTTTTACTGTTTGAAGTGTTGCACAAATACTTTACACATTGCCTCTGAGTTAAACCTGACTGCTGTATGCCAAGCTACCAGGGGTTTGAGCACAGGTTAATTTGGGGTATCTTATGCTGTACCCAAACTAGGATTGTGGTTTCTGCTTTACCTGATCTCACACCCCAACCAACTATCAACCCAATGTCTAACAATGCTCAATTTTGCAGAGATGACGTCGGAATAGATGGTAAATATCGTAGCTATTAAATTCCGATCTCTGTGGTATCAGATTTTAGTAAATGCATTTATTATCGCATCTTGGGCCGAGCCTCTTGTAACTAGGGACATAATTTTCCTAGAAGGAAAGGGTAGGCAGGATATTCTAGCACCCTCAATGTCAACCCTGTCAGCATTAGTTTGCCCACTTTACCTCACCGTTTCTGATTTGCAAACACTTGTTCCAAGCTTTCCACAAAAGAAACTGCAGAGACACCATGAACTCTGCAGGCCACTATGCTTACTATCTGAGATTGAGGAAAACAAGAAGTGTCCACTGACTTCATAAGTAACATTCCTCAGTGGCAGCCAGTTGGTGGGTATGTATCTCTTTCTAGACCCCATCTCTCTTCTCAGGTAGAAGCAAAAATATATGCAGAGAATGGATGTGATCCGCAGTCCTTATTCTGAATCAGATAGATGTACAGACCACATTATTACAGCATAATGAAGATTATCATTAGAGTTGAACATAGTGTGGTGCATGGTTGAGTACAGAGTGTGCCCAGAGCTTCTTCTCTTTTCACAAGATGTGCATGCCTGTGAAAGGGTCTAAGGCAGGGACCAGTGGGTGCTTATTACATGGTGGCATTTGTAAACACTGTCACCACCGAAATAGCGCATTGAAATGATAAATATATTTTTTTTAAAGTAAGAAATCCATCTAAAGCATTTATCTTTCTGGCTACCAAAACACAGAATTTGCTTCCTCTGGAGCTACAGGCTCGATTGGTGGTGTGATGAAACTGAAAACATGACTCGTTTAACTGGAATAGGCATTCCCTGTGGCCTCATTGTCTTAGCATCCTGTGGACCCTGGTTGAACTTTGGGGCAACCATTTGCACTCATTATCACATCCTTCCAGCGTGTGTTGCTGAAGCTATCTTCAGAACAATTTTGCATCCTTTTTGTGTTGGTAAAAAAAAAGTATGCTGCCAAGGTAATTTACATTTTGTTTACATTCACTCCTCGCTCACCTTCAACCACCTACCCACTCAGCTTCCACCTTCACATGCTAACTTCACGCACCTACGCATTCAGCTTCAGCAACCCTCATTAAGCATTCTCACTCAGATTTACAGCGATTAGAAGGGGCTGATGGGGATTTATGGGTGTGTCACGGCAGCTCATGCTACCCTGAGAGCAGCCTCTAGCCTGCAGCCATTGGGACAATTCCTGTTACTGAATGAGGAGTTTATCTCTTATGTGGGTATGATCCTCAACCGCTAACTAACTGATACTCAGGCCCATATTTACGCTTTTTTAGGGCCAGATTTGCATTGTTTTTTTTACGCAAAAGCGGCGCAAACGTACAAAATACAAATATGACACAAATGCAATACTAAAAAAGTATACATATGGGCCTCGGTGCTTAATTTTTAAATAAAGATGTGTCTGTGCCTAAAAACTCTCCTCTGAAACTCACAGCTGCTGCAATTAAATGTGAGAGCATAGGATACTGAGGCAGCGTAATCCTAAAGCCATCTCGGGCCTCTTTAATTCATTTATGGTCACTCCCTGTCCCTTCAGCTCACTCTTAGAGCTTCCAGCTTTCTCCCTTTGTGACGTTTTTTCGTTTTTCTCTTCCTCCCTCTTTCCCATGTGTGTCTTTTGCTCACAGGAAATGCCTGATGCAGCAGAATAAGTTCCGGCCCTCAAAAATTAGTGCCGGTGCCCTGCACGTGAAACCACCAGCTCAAATTAAGCACTGCTGATAATGCACTTCTCTGCACCAGTTTAATCTACGATTTCAAATCTGCCACAAGCTTTGCAAGTGAGGGCACACAATGACAAATTAAGATTTTGTTTTATATTTTAATATAATTAAGAAATGACAATAATAGTAAATACTCTAATGCCACTATGACAACACACACATCTTCATATTTACTATCAGCCTGACCATTGCTAAAAGGTTACAGTGAAAGTTTATAGAGCATGGAGCTAAGTTTAATTTAATTAAAATCGCCTCCATTACTGATATGCTTCCAGATACATACACTATTAGAAATATTTCCTTGCAACCATATAATAAAACTGTACATTAGGGTACAGTCTAAGTATGGGTGGAAGGAACTCCATGGAGTTACATGAAAAGAAATGTGAGACTCTTTGGAGTTCTGTGAACTGGTGGAATGAGGCAGGTTTTGCTGCTCACACTGATTTTTAGCACTGGGAGCTCATTCCATGCTAAAAAATCTGCATGAATGGCATCACGCAGAATGCCAGAGGGAACTGCTTCTTTTGTTGATTTTGCTGCTTCCTGAGTAGATTTTATACTGGAGTGGCAGCTTTCAGACTGAAAATAGTTGTGACCATCCACGTTGAGGAAATCTCACTGGCTGCCCCAAACGACCGAAAATGGTCAAATCTTGCTTGTGCTCATCAACTTACTGTTGGCGAGCCGCATGCAAGTAAAGTCTACAAAACTGAAGTTGGCAAAAATTTGGCCCGAACTTCGAGTGGCCATAATTCCACCAGCTCCAGCGGCGGAATGGAGTTTATCTTCCATGCCTAATTCTGAAGACTTAGGCGGTCATTATGAACATGGCGGGAAAGACCGCCGACCGCCATGTCGGCGGTGAACAGAATCCCACCATTGGCGGTGAATGTAAACCTGCCATATAATGAACGAAAAACCCAACCCGCCAAAAATTCCCAGACCACCACTCCCCACCATGACTCTGTCAGCGGGAATCCCGGCCCACCCCACCCCGCCACCACCAAGCACACCCACATCCCGCCCTCCAAATAATGATGCACAAATCACTTCGGCGGACAGTGTAGGCCAGACGACCATTGGCGGCTGTGACCGCAACGGGCGGCAAGTGGACTCAACAGCAACAAGTGCACACATTGGAGAGGCGTATCATCCACACACCGGACACACATCCAGAACCCCATAAAACACCCACAGACACACTCCACAATCCCTTGCAACGAAACCAGGACCAGAAGACGGAGAGCACCAGATCCAGACAGCGAACAGCAGCATACAGGAGATCCCTTACCCCGTCTCCAGTCCCAACGCCATCCACCACACTCACGATGTCTCCCCCGAAAAATCCACGCTTCACCAAAAGGGAGCTAAGGACCATGGTGGACGAGATCGTGAAGGTGGAGCCACAAATATTTGGGGCCGAGGTGCAGCACACACCCATCGCACAGAAATTGGAGCTGTGGCAGACCATTGTCAACAGGGTGAATACAGTGGGACACCATCCACACACCAGAGACAACATCCGGAAGAGATGGAACGACCTGCAGGGGAAGGTCAGGGCCATGGCATCTAGGCACCACATCCCAGTGCAGAAGACTGGGGTAGGGCGACCACCAACACCACCCGACTACACCTACTGGAAGGAGAAGGTAGGAGGAGGGAGGAACCCCCAGATATATGTAGACACCGGAATCCAGCCTTCAGGAGACCTATAGTACGCTCTATTATCCTCCTAGTACGTCCATGGGCCTCATTGTATTTCCTCTCTGCATCCGTCCTGGGATTCCTCACTGGTATCAGGAGCCAACGCACGTTTGGATAGCCAGAATCACCTACAAAATGGTTCAATACAGACTCGTCATTGTTATGTCCCTTAGTCAGACAGGCTGGTTTTCTGCACTGTGTCAGTTATTGACAGGCAAACTTACCTATGATCCACCCTCTGTCCTCTTGTAGTTGTTCCATCTTCTGTGGCACACTACTGTCCCTCAACACAAATGAATCATGGACTGAACCTGGGTACATGGCATTCACATGTGAAATGTACTGGTCTGCAGTACACACCAATTGGATGTTCATGGAGTGTAAGTTCTTCCTGTTTCTGTAGACTTGTTCACTCACTCTTGGGGGTATGATGGGTATGTGTGTGCCATCGATGGCACCTATGACATGGGGAATATTTTCAAAGGCATAGAAGTCAGACTTGATGGCAGGGAGCTCAGTACTTTGGGGAAACCGCACATAGGATTGCAGATGTTGTACAAATGCATTCAAAAATCTTGTCAGTACCTGGCTGAACATTGGCTGTGAGAAACCAGCACCCATGTCCACTGTCACTTGAAATGAGCCCATGACCAGGAAATTGAGTGCGGTGAGCACCTGCACCTCAGTTGGAATGGCATGCTGATTACGATTTCCCGGAGTTAGTGCAGGGTCCAGTAATGCACAAAGGTCCTGAATAGTTGCACGTGTGAGTCTGTAAGTGATGATGATCTGACACTCCAACATGGTCCCCATATCCACAAGTTGTCTGTACACCGAATGTGCCCTTCCTCGCCACAAGGGTCGGTACCTACGAGGGGTTACAAAAAGGAGTGATGAAGACACATACAAAGGCACACTTCTCAACATTTCTGCACTGCATTGTTCATTGTAGTGTCTCTACAATAACTGTTACCTGACAGATATACATGTACATCACTAGGAGGGAACAGAGCAATTCATGTGTGCTACTATACGGAATGGATAGAGGCCTAGGTGCTTTATGTGGCTAGTAGGCCCTGCATTGCGAGTAGTGGGAAATTCAAGATGCGTAGGTGATGGCAAAATGTCAGCCCACTGTAGATCTGCCCCTTCTTTGTGGAAGTGACATCATACCGCTAGCAGTTGACATCGCAGCGTAAGGCGGTGTTGACCGCTGTTCGCACCCTCATTGGCTAACATGGATGCCAATGGGGAATCCTGGTGAATCATGATCGCCGCCGGCAGTGACGGTGCATACCGCTGCAGAATATACGCGCGTTCGGCATCATTTGATCACTTGATTCCCTGATCTCGTGTGGACAGGTACTCCATTCTGTGTACTGTTGTGGCCTGCCTCTGGCTATGGATGTGCCCGTGGTGCAGGTGAAAGGGCCCCGGCCTTTACCCAGGAAGAACTGGAGAAGGTAGTGGATGGGGTCCTGCCCCTGTACAGCAAACTCTACGGACGGCCAGAGGTACAGGTGAGTCTGGGTTTGGAGGGCACTGTGTGTGTAATGGATGGTGTGGATTGGACATATGTGTACTCCTCTGAGCCTGCATGGGCCATGGTACATGGAATGCTGCGTGCGACTGTCCTGTATGTCTGAGAGTACTGTCAGTCCAATGTTCGACAATTTGGCAGATGTTCCTATCGTGCAAGTGCCTGACCTCTGTGTTCCATTTCTGTGTCGCCCTTCTAGGTCAGCGCCCACCAGAAGAGGGCACATTGGCATGCCATCGCCAAGGAGGTGCAGGCCCTGGGGGTCTACAACCGGCGGAGCACCCACTGTCGAAAGAGGTGGGAGGACCTGCGGCACTGGGCGCGAAAGATCAGTGAGTCGCAGGAAGTCCTCTCAACGTGGAAGGAGTGCCCGTCGGGCACTGACCCCCCTCATGCGACGGATCCTGGTGGTGGCGTACCCAGATCTGGATGGGCCCTTGAAGGCTGCACAGCAGTCACAAGGGGGTGAGTACTCCTTGACCATACTTCAGTCTGGAAGGATGACTGGGTGTGCAATAGGGCTTAAGCTGCTTAGAGCAATGAATTTGACTGGTGTCCATCTACTGTATGGTCCCCAAAGGGTGTGGGGTGTCCCTCTCAGGTTTCACCTACCTCAGCTCCAAAAGTATTTCAGGGGATGGATGTAGAGTAGTATTCTGGTCAGTAGTCGGGGCATGGCACTGGGCATAGTGTACGGTGCTGCCTGTTGAGTGTGTTTGCTGGGTGGGTGTATGTCTGGCCACTCTGTATCTGCATTCAGCTATTTACAAGTATCTCTCCTGTTTTGTCTCCCCATCCCTGTTCTCTTGTGTTGGTTTGGTACAGCATCAACATCAGGCAAAGGAGCAGAGGCACCGGCAAGTGGGAAGGCAGCGGCCCACGGATCCTCAGAGGCAGAGACAACGGACACCCAGGGGACCAGTGGGTAGGAGGGTGAGGGGACTTCTACGGGGGGGGCTACTATCACAGGAGGTAGTGACTCTGATGCCTCCTCCGATGGGGGTTCCCCGGCGGTGGTGGACCCTAGCTCACACACCATACTGCAAGATCTTCCGCCACCACCTTCTGCTCCCCACCGAGTTGCCCGTGCCCGCCCACCCAGAAAGGTGGCCGTCTCCTTCACCCCAGGCACCTCCTCCCCTGCCCCAGTCAGCCATGCTGCCCTCACAGAGGAGGCTATTGACCTCCTGAGAACCATCTCTGTAAGGCAGACAACCATCGTCAATGCCATCCAGGGGCTAGCATCAGAGGTGCAGCAGACCAATGCCTATCTGGATGGCATTCACAGTGCCATGTCTGCCCTACAGAGATCTTTTCAGGCTCTGGCCTCCTCTCGGATGGCAGCCAGTTTCCCCGGCCATTCTGCCCCCCCCAACCTCCTCTACCCCTTCCAGCACCCCACTCCCTTCACCCGTCTAAAGCACACAATCAGACCCGCTGACAGGCACATCAACACACAAAAGCACCACACTTCAAAACACAAGCACCACTCCTCCCACCACAAGCATTCACACAGCCAACAGACACCTGCACACACAACAACGTCCACTTCTCCCAATGCGCCCACCTCTTCTGCCTCCCTATCTGTCCCCTCTACATCCACACCCTCATGCACTGCACCTTAACTCACTGTTATTGTTCCTCTCCCTGCACTCACCACAATAGCAGACAGCCATACATGCACCCCATACACCACACCTGCACTTACCACCTCTACTGTAGTTGACACATGCAGCACACTCACCAGACTTGCAGACACCCACCCAACATACATCCATAATAGCTGTCTGTCTTCTCCCACTGTGTCCACCTCCCACCTCTCAAGACACACAAACGCACCAAGACACCCACCCATCAGACATCCACCACATGACAGCATACTGAGCAGTCACCTGCACCCACTACACGCACCCCTACACCACATACATCCATTCCCTCTGCCTCCACTCCCACTCCCACACCCTCATCCACGCCCACCCCAATTGCTCCCAAGAAACATTTCCTCTCCCATGCTGACCTCTTTCAACCCACTGGTCCACCCCGTCTTGTCCCTAAACGTGCCCACCTCCTTGCCCTTTCTGCTCCTTCCACATCACAGCCCACCCCGGTCCACCCTTCACATTCCTGTGCCCATTCCCCAGAGGAAATGAAGGCCCGGTCAGAGCCTAGGCCTCCAGCTCCACCCGAGCCAAACAGCCCCCACCCTCTTCAAAGGAGAAACCCACCCCCCTCCACCCTCCACAAGAAAGTCAAAGGCCTACCCGGATTGAAAATCCCCACCCCACCACCCCCCGCCCACTTCCGTGAGGTGCCTGGATCCCCATATGGTGCCCAGTTCTGTGGAGTACCCAGCACTTGTGGGAGTCTGGTGTGGCCCATTGTGGCCCATGACAATTGGGATTTTACAGACTGGCCATTGGCCCTGTATGCACTGTTTGGCTCAGTGAGCTTCTTATTAAAGTGTCTGTGTGGCCTGTATTTGGGCTGCACACAGTTACACCCTGGTGTTTGTTTAGATTTGTTATGGGTGTGGGGCTTTTGTATATACTATGGTCAAGTTGCATTAGCCTTCGGTCGGGTATGTACCTCTTGGTGTGGGGTGTATGACCTGTGCTGCTGGGAAGGGTTGGGGGGTTGCCTGATGGGTGGAAAGGGTGGGTATGTAACTGTGCCCTTTCCTCCCTTATGTCGTAGGTTGTGGTACTTACCTTCATCGTCTTTGTCGGCGGTCTCGGTTGTGTAGGTATATGGCAAGGAGCAGGGCTGGCATGATCTGCAGCTCTCTATCCATGGCTGCTGCTGCATGTTCTGTGGGACTCCGGTACTTGGATCCTTATATTTGGTTCATTTCCATCTGGCTTTGGGTGGTGGTGGTTCCCGCCCCGGAACTGGTGGCGGAATGGTGGTTCAATATTTGATAGGCGGCTTGGGACTTTCGAAGGCCTGTGGGCGGACTCTGCCGTCGTCGGGGGGACTCCTCTCCTGGTGGTGGGTGTTCGCAGGAGACGTGTGTTTCGTTTGGATCATTATTTGGTCGTCCGGACCGCTCCTGTGTTGGCGGTATCTACCGCCACCACCGACGTAGTGGAACGGGCTGCCATGTTTGTAATGAGGGCCTTAGTGCATGAGTAATATTCGTTTATTCCATTTGATATTATTTTATGGATATGTAGGGTAATTTGTTTAGGCATTTACAATGAATGAGTCTATGACCTGGATACTCAAAGTACGGCCCGGGGGCGCATGCAGCCCTCTTGACCTTTAATTGTAGCCCCCTGGTCAATAGCAGCACAGGGCTACTGTTCTCTTGACAGAGCAGGAACAAAGCCTTGAAACAAACTGGCATACTTTACTTACATGTTAACTAAAGTAATAGTAAAGAAGAAAAGAAGGTGTCCTAAACAACGTCTCTTAAGGAACACCTTTAGTTTTAAAGACATCTTGCACTAAACATGAAGAAACATGATATGCTCTCTGCAAACTTCAGAAAACATATTTTATTAACATGCATGAGCATTTTACCTCAGTAGATCAGATTATACCACTGTATTGAGAGCCTTTAATTAGCAGTGATAGTTTTCAAACATGATTTTGGAAACATTCCTGCCATCCCCCATTCCAAACACAATACCGTTATTGAACCAAGAGGCAAGCCATTTGTCAGGTGCATCTTGTATGTAGTCTTGGCTGTTATATAATTAGGGCAACATTATAGTTTATTAAATAAAACACAGGAGAAGGCTTTGTACACCACACATCCTGAACTCATGTATTTTAAGGGGGCTGACATATGTGGTGAAGACGAAAAAGGAGGCAAACTGAAATTAACCAATTGCCTACGATCACATAATTTGATCAAGTGGGGGAAGCCAGGACTGATACCAGGTTTTCCCTCTCAAGTTTTCCATTTGAAGTTATTTCTTTGACTTTAATTCTTGGTGTATTCGAATAGAGCACTGGTGGCAGACAGAAGTCACATGAAGGCTCGGTTTGTTGTTCATACCATGCATCTGCTTCACGTTTTATGCCACCTTTCATCACTCTGACCCTCTCACTGTTGGCATCTGTGCAGCCCTTGGGCATGCCAGGGACCAGTACTTTGTGGCCCCTAGGGAAATATTTGTGAGTACCCCTGGTCTATGACAATAACTCATACATATCTTTCACATTTCTGCCACTTGTCACAGCTGATTCCACATCCCAGATTCCATGTTCATTTGCACTTGAACATCTAAGAGTCACCAGGAGCCTCCCCCTAGGCAATGAACTACAACATGGGTACATTGTGCAGCTCCCAGCCGGTCTGAAATTTAGACATCATAAGCTGGCAAGCAGCCACATTAGAAAAGACTGCAGTGTAATTTGTAGACTGACAGACAGGGACAAATTAATCACATTCCATTTTCCAGTGCCTCAAGCATAGTTGAATATGATTTTCAAAATATCAACTTCTCTTCATAGGTGATTTCAAGTGGTGAATCAGTCTAGGAGCCCACTGAGTTGAAATAACAGTATTTGCTCATTGTACCATTGATGTAAGAGGGCATAATTCAGGTTTAACACAAACAATCATCATGACAGATATCTGCAAAATATTATAAATTCCCCCCTCAATGGGAGTGATGATACCATCAGAATTGTTTGACACACATTAATATAAACACTAAAGAGAAAGATGATTGCTTTTTGACTGTGAATTGAGTGCCTTTATGTATATGGCACTCTATAATAAGACTCACACAATTCTTGATCGCAAGGACAAATGGCAGAGGAGGTAGGGAACATCCTTGCCTGGAAGTCCTACAAAAAGGAATGCTGTGAAAGCATTTAATCTAACTGCACCCTCACTGTGGGTTAGGAACTGGGTAGCAGTTTATAGAGACAGTAGTCACAAGGCCCATCTCATGCCATAATCAGCTAAAGAGCAGTTACAGAATCAAATGTCTTTTGCACATCTAACATGAATATGTTATACAACCCTTTGGAGTTAACGTTTTCTTAACTATCAACGCATCTTGTTCCGCGATGTCATCAGAATACTTTTTTGTCAATGTGTCAATACTCTTGCAAGAGGATCTTGATAAGCTTGTGGTAGACTTGCAAGATAGTTAAGTTCTAAAATTTATTGTCATCTATTCTATATGGTTCATTGTCATGTTTTCAGTTACAATTTAATGCTAATCTACAAGAGTAGGAAAAAATGATGATTGGATATTGATTTACATTTGTTTTAAAGTGTTGGGTCTCACAAGATGCTCGGAGAAGCGAGATACACAATCCAATACACATGAGCTTCCAGGGGGCTGCATTTCCTGTTTGGCTCGTGTGACCCACTCATGAGCTTATATATTTAATTACAGTTAATTACAAGTGTTTCACTGTCATTTTCAACAGAATATAACATTAGACAGGTTGTGTGAGGTAGAAAATTAATTGTGTATTGTTCGATAGAAAATATAAAGGAAGTGTTTTTACAGACTCGCGAGACACCCGCAAGACACTTGAGAAAGACCGGAGAGGAAACACACCCTAAGGGAGGACTGTGATTGGTTACTATGGATGTCTTTATTCATAAGAAGAAGATTGCATCCTGTTTGCTTTATTTCACTATTGGACTTTGTTGGGAGTTGACATATTAGGCTTATTTCTCTTTCCTGTTTGTCTTTGAAGAGAAAGATGTCTTCATCTGATTCAGGTGAACAGCCAGGGGTGTCTACAGCAGCTCAGCCATCTCATTCACCTCAGCCACCCAAGGAATCACTGGTGTGGATTTTTTTTTAAATGAGGCCAGGTGTTTCAGTGAAGTATGTCACGTCTCAACTTTGCAGCAAAGAGTTTAGCCCGGGGTGGGAAGGAGGGTGCAAAAATAAACAAATAATATGAGTACCACAGGCATGTTGAGACACCGGAGGTCTATGCATCCACAAAGGCTTGCACAGGCAGAGTTAGCTTGTGTTGCGGAGCTAGACAACTCAACATAATTTGCTCCATGGGCTATGGTGCCTGCGCAGGTTCTAAGTGCACAGGGGGTCAATAACCCTGTTTTCTTTAATAAAGCACTATTTTTCTGCTTGTGTAATCAGATCTTTTTTCCATTAGAGACAAGCAGGTCTGCCAAGGAAAAGCTTGCTCAATATCACAAGTGCCCCCCAAACAGTAGATGTTTTGATAATTTTTCTCTAATTGTCCTCATTTTCTGTTTTTGAGGAGATGCTGCTAGTGTTTGTTTAGCAGCTCAAGTTGTATGCTTTTGTTGTACCCTTTAAATAAAAAAATTATAAAACAAAAAAGTTAGAAATAATTGAAAAACACACAACATAATTACAGTATAGTTGTTTAAAACTGTTAACAAGAAAAGCTCCTTTTAGAGCTACCTTCTACCTTTATGATCTATGTTGTTTTTACTATGTTTTTCTTCTTTTCCCTTTCTTAAGTTATCTCATGAGACTCTTGTGAGTGTCGGAGAAGACCACCAAAATCAGAACCTCTCACGAGACTCTGACAAGAGTTTGCAAGAGCTTGCGAGAGCCAAGGAGGCAATCCCTCACGTTCAGTCTGAGGGGGCCCTGCTTCCTGATTTGCACTTGCGAGCCTCTTGCGATATCGTACATTACATAATGGAATTTACACTGACTGTATTGTGATGTAGTATGTAAAATGTATATAAAGCAGAATACTAACAGTGTGTTTAATTTAATGAACTTCAATTGATCATTTAGTTGTGGAGAAAAATAAATCATGTAGATTTATGAAAAAAACTGACAACACATGTTTAATGTGCATGATACCAATATTGACATATAGCATACACTAATACTCATATATTTGTTTTAAGTCCCTTTATTATTATTGTTGTAAATAGCCTGTCTGCAGGGTCACCCCCAAATTCTTTGCCTTCCTCCTCTTCTTTTTCTGACCTCATTTTTGCGGGCTTTAGGACTTTGGACACATTACCACTGCTAACCAGTGTTAAGTCCATGTGCTCTCTCCCTGAAAACATGGTAACATTGGCTCATACCCAATTGCCATATTTAATTTACTTGTAAGTCCCTAGTAAAGTGCACTACATGTGCCCAGGGCCTGTAAATTAAATGCTTCTAGTGGGCCTGCATCACTGATTGTGTCCCCCACATAAGTCGCCCCTTAACCTTGTCTAACGCCTGCCATTGCAAGGCCTCTGTGTGCAGTTTCACTGCCACTTCGACTTGGTATATGAAAGTACTTGCCAAGCCTTAAACCCCCCTTTTTCTACATTTAAGTCACCCCTAAGGTAGGCCCTAGGTAACCCATAGGCCAGGGTCCTATGTAGGTAAAAGGCAGGACATGTACATGTGTGATTTATATGTCCTAAATTAATTTTCCACTACTGTGAGCCCTGCTCCTTTCATACGACAGTATTGGACTGCCCTCATATACTGTGTGAGTGGAAAATTCTGAACAGAAAGGGGTAACTGGGTCATATTTAGTATGGCCAGAATGGTAGGGCCTGACTTTTCAAAGGCTAGAGGCCTGCCCTCACACAGTGGACTGCCAAACCCCCTACTGGGACCCTAGCAGACAGACCTGTACTGAAAAGGGACTTTGTGCACTTCAAACCCACTCTTTGAAGTCTCCCCACTTCAAAGGCATTTTTCAATATAAACTGGGTCCTGACCCCATCAAACCAGACACTTCTGGACCTGAACCTGCAACCTGTCAAGAGGAACTGCCTGGCTGCCCAAAGGACTCATCTGGACTGCTTTGCTGAGAAGGACTGCTGCCCTGCTGTTTCCCTGCTGCCCTCTGACTTTGCTGACAAGTGCTCTCGAAGGGCTTGGATTGAGCTTGCCTCCTGTTTTCTGAAGTCTCAGGGCCAAAAAGACTTCATCTCTTCAGGAAACTCCTTGTGCACTGAAAATCGATGCACAGCCTGCCGGAAATGATGCACAGCTGTTTTGTTACCGGGAAATTGACGCACAGCTGAGCCAGAATGATGCAGCCCGACTTCTCAAGTGAAGAATCAACTCAGCGCCTGCCCTGCGGCCAGAACTTTGACCCACATAGCCCTACCGGATCGACGCACAACTGAACCAGAATGACGCAGCCCAACATCCCCAGTGAAGAATCAACGCAGTGCCTGCTGTGCGACAGAACATTTGACGCATTGCCATACCCGATCGACGCAACACCTGTGACTTCGTTCTGCATTCCGAGGATTTCCCCATATTGTACCTGAGCATCAAAAAGATCCCCACATCGCAGTGAGGAACCAAGACTGAGCAGTGAAAATCAACACAAAGCCCCTTGCAGCACAGAAAGACACAACGCATCATCTGTGCCACGCCAATAATTCCGACGCACACCCTATATTTCCACGCATCTCCTCATCTGCGGTCTGCATGCGTGTTATCTTTGATGCAAACCAGGTACTTTCTGCAAACAAGAGACAACTGTTGATTTCTAACTTTTAAGACTCTTTTTAATCTTGCAAAAGTGACATCTCAACTTGCGTTTATTGAATCTTTCTAATTTTTACCTTAATTTAACCAGATAAATATCATATATTTGTCTAAACCTGTGTGGTGTATTTTTGTGGTGTTTTCACTGTGTTACTGTATGATTTCTTGCACAAATAATTTACACATTGTCTTCTAAGTTAAAACTGACTGCTCAGTGCCAAGCTACCTGAGGGAAGGCACAGGATACTTTTGGATTGTGTGTGTCTTACGTTGGCTAGGATTGTGGTACCTACTTGGACAAGGGTGTATACCTCTGTCAACCAGAGACTCCATTTCTAACAATTATCATAAAAATCTCACTCATTATTTAGTCCTTATACTTGGTAGGACACATAACAACAATGAAAATAAAAGTACATTTTTGTGTGCATATTTAGATCTATGTAAACGTTTCTAAATATTGTTTCTTTTAGAACTTTGGTTGTAGGAATATAAGGTAGGGATTTCTACGTTTCTAGGGGAATCTCTGCTTTACTGTTAGAGAAGCGTCATCATGTTCAGTTCAGGCAGATGATTTGTTTAGGTAGACTGTGTGGTGACCAGAGTTAATTGAGTGTCCATTATGAAAAACAATAACCACAGTAGTGTATGTTTTCTTATGAATTGATATCTGATCAGCTTTAAAGTTGGGGCTATCAGTATTGATCTTGCTACCATCAGTTCTGCATCTCTGTAGCGTGAGAATGAGCTATTTTGAATTGTGTCTTAAAACCAATGTAGACAACAGTTCTGATGTCCAGTCTGGACATGAGTTGTTCTATACAGCTTTCACAAATTCTTTTTCAAATGACACTGACTTGCAATCTGATACTGTAAGTTACACAAATCACTCTGATTTAATAGCTACAATTTACAAGTTCATGGTTCCATGAATAGTTTGTGGTAAAGAAATCATTAATTGTGATCCCTTCATTTTCTAACACATTTAGCACTACTATTAAAAACTCTTGTGCATCTTGTTGCATGTTCACAGTGAACTGTGTACCACTATTACAGTGGTCCACCATATAAATGCACTAGAGTTACATTTGTTTTTCAATATGTACTAAATTGAAAATAGTTGTCATAGCTTAAGATAAAGGTTTCTCCTTGTGTTGAACAATGTTTCCACCCACCAAGTGTGGGTGAAATAGAACACTGACTATTACATTACAGCAACGTAAAATCCCGGAAGTGTTAGAAATTGTAAAACTTATTACAGTGCATCTTCATTAGGTTTTAGCTATTTTGAAGTCTTTGTAGGTTCTTCACTTCATTTTAAAACTTTTGAAACATCTACAATCTCAGAACTTTTTCACTTTCTGTAAATTGGTTGCTTATCAACAGTGCGAAGTAAGCCCAAATGAGGAGCATAGATTCCTCACAAGCGATTATACTCTATCACACATGATGAATCAGCATTTACTCTTCTCTCATCAAAATCAAGATGGTACAACCCTAACTATGTCCTCACCTGTGACAAAGCAACAGAAGACATTCCTTTTTAAAGACTGTGTGACCTAAGTTTATCATAAATACATCCAAAATTAGGACCTGATTATGAGTATGGCGGTCCTAAGACTGCCGTACCTGTGCTGGTGGTCTGACTGCCACATCCCTGGTGGTCTGATCACCAGTTTTGGAAGCTGGCGGTTGGACCGCCACAAGATCGCCACCACCGACAGGATTGTGGATCCTGATGCATTGGTGGTGGTGTAAGCCGTATACAAGCATGGCAATGCCGATGTCGGCACTGCTGTGCTGATCATGACTTACTTTTCTGCCTGCCTTTTCAAGGCTGGGACATCACCATGAAAAGGCTGGTGAAAAGAAAAAGAAGGGGCCACAGGGGACCCCTGCACCGCTCATGCCCATGTCATGGGCAGTGCAAAGGCCCTTCCCCACTGCAACATTCACTAATCCCTCCTCCACATTCCGATTTCATCACAAAATGATTCTGAAATTCTTACAGAGGTTGAGAGTCTTCTCTAAACCAGAAAGTTGTGAAACTGCTTTCTCTACAGATTCCAGTTTCTTTACCATGGATTGGCATAGTGGTAAATTTAAACCTTGATGTTCAATTTTCTCTTTACTAGTAAGAGTCAGTACATCTTCTTTCTCCAAAGGACACATTTCTAAGTTAAAATGTGCATACACATCCAACGTTGGCATTAGGAACACAATGGTGGTCATTACAACCCTGGTGTTCGGTGTTAAAGCGGCGGTAAAACCGCCAACAGGCCAGCGGTAAAAAAATGTTATCATGACCATGGTGGAAACCGCCAACATAGACAGCCACTTTAACACTCCGACCGCCACGGCGGTACAAACAAACATTGCGGCGGTAACCGCCAACAGACAGGCGGAGGACAATGTACCGCCCACAGAATTACAAGCCACCAATCTGCTACATTTTCTGGGGTGGATTCACCACGAACAAAAACACGGCAGAAACAGGAATTGGAAGGGAAAACGCTCACCTCTACACACCCCACGAGGAACCAGGACGCCAAGGAACCTGAACTCCAGATTCTCCCTGCCTTTGTCTTCCTGCTCCTCTTTACGGAACACGAACGTCAGCAGCGACGACCACGGTGAGTACTGCACCTACAACACAGGGGAGGGGGAGGGAAAAAAGAGTGACACACTCACGCAACACCCCCACCCACACCCCCACCCTCACCCACTACAACACACACACTAATACATATTGCTACATTACAGTTACACCCCTCAAACCGCACGGTAGAATGCAAAGACAAAAGGAAATTATTTGAACGTTTGTAATCTATTAAAATCCAGTGCTCAAAAATATGTATACACTACAAACAAATATATACACCAAGAATACAAGTCCAGGTATTGCACCATTAAAGTCCGTGGACCACTGGGCCCAAAATGCATGGGCGAGGCCCACACTCAATACCCAATCAAAACAGAGAGAACACTGCAGGGGCATCAGATAGAAATGCAACAGGCACCTCAGGAGGAAGGGAAGGGGGGCACCTCAGCCGGATGAGTGCACAACGCCAGATCCACGAGGGGGCTCCATGCCCACTGCTGTATCCTGGGGAGTGGAAAGCCACAGTCTCACAAGTGTCTCCAGTGGGTGGGTTGCCTACTGCTTTATCCTGGGGAGTGCAAAGCCACAGTCTCACAAGTCTTTTCAGTGGGTGTTCTGCCCACTGTTTTATCCTGGGGAGTGAAAAGCCACAGTCTCGCAAGTCTTTTCAGTGGGTGGGTTGCCCACTGCTTTATCCTGGGGAGTGCAAAGCCACAGTCTCACAAGTCTCTCAAGTGGGTGGGTTGCCCATTGCTTTATACTGGGGAGTGCAAAGCCACAGTCTCTCAAGTCTCTCAAGTGGGTGGGTTGCCCACTGCTTTATCCTGGGGAGTGCAAAGCCACAGACTCACAAGTCTCTCAAGTGTGTGGTTTCCCCACTGCTTTATCCTGGGGAATACAAAGCCACAGTCTCTCAAGTGGATAACAGTGTCCACTGGTTCTGGAGGGGGCTTTGTGCCCAGAGGGCTTAATCCTGCCAAGGACAGAGGTAGTGGATGTCTTTCTCCACAGGTTCTGGAGCGGGCTTTGTGCCCAGAGTGCTTCATCCTGCTAAGGACAGAGGAAGTGGATGTCTTTCTCCACTGGTTCTGGAGGGGGTTTTGTGCCCAGAGTGCTACAACCTGCTCGTGGCAGACTCAGTAGTGTCGGAGCGTTCTGCGCTCATTGGCCTGCGTTGCTGGTGGCGACGGTGTCCTGTGAAGAGGTGCTGGTGGTGGCGGTATCCTTGGCAATGGTGTTGGTGGCGGCGGTGTCATTGGCAGCGGTGGTGGTGGAAGCGGTGTCCTTGGCAGCGGTGCTGGTGGCGGCGGTGTCCTGTGAAGTGGTGCTGGTGGTGGCGGTGTCCTGTGAAGTGGTTCTGGTGGCGGCGGTGTCCTGTGAAGCGGTGCTGGTGGCGGCAGTGTCCTTGGCAGTGGTGCTGGTGGTGGTCTTGTCCACCGTGCAGGTTTGCAGCGACTTGCCTTTCTTTCTGTGCCCCTTCCCCACCTTGGATGGTGGCGCAGCTGTCTTCCCACTCCCACCTGTACTCCTGGGAGAGTCTTTGGTGCCAGATGTGTTGCCTTTCTCCCGCCGGGCAGTGGGCAACTTTTTATGCTTCTGAGGTGGGGGACTGTCCGTGGTCTGGCTCCTTGACACACTGGCTGCCCTGCTGCTTGAGGCACTCCAGAAGCCGGTTACTTCTGGCACCACTGTTCCCGGTGATGTGGTGGCTGAGGTGTTGGGTTGGGACCTGGAAAGGCAGGCCCTAGGGGACTGAAGGGGTGGGAGAGGTGAGGGGAAGAGGTCAAGGTTGGACAGGAAAGGTTTTTGGGACACACTGGGACGGGTAGATGGAGTGGGTTTGGGAGGGAGTGGAGGAAGAGGTAGTGGTTGTAGGAGGTGTACCTTTGCTGACTTTGGGTGAAGGTGCATGGGCTGGAGGCTGTCGTGAGGTGGATGGCTGTTGGGTGGGTGTGTGGCTGTGTTTGTGTACCTTAGGAGGTGGGCTCACAGACACACTAGGAGAGGACACAGGGGATGTATGAATGCATGGTGGTGTTGAGTGCACATGAGCAGGGTGTGGTGATGGGTGTGCTGGTGATGGATGTAGTAGCTGAAGATGTAGTGCATGCAGGTGTGAGTGGAGACGAGACAGGCAGGGAGGAGGGAGATGAGGAGGAGGGGGACACAGTGGAGGCAGTGGATGTTGGAATGTGTGCATGGATATGTTGCTTGTGTGAGTGCCTATGGGATGTGTGGTGCTTATGTTTGCCAGAGCTTCCCTTGTGTGTTGTGGTGTGTGCATGCTGGTCTGGTGGTGTGCTTGGGATAGGCTGAGGTACAGGGGATTCAGGCTGGGTGGAGGAAGTTGGAGGGAGGAGGCTGGAAACAGGGACAATGGCTGCATCAGTGCTGAGGCCAGAGTCTGAAAAGCTCGCTGTTGGGCTGCCTGACCAGAATGAATGCCCTCCAGGTATGCATTGGTCTGTTGCAACTGCCTCTCTACACCCTGGATGGCATTCAAAATGGTAGATTGCCCAACAGTGAGGGATCTGAGAAGGTCAATGGCCTCCTCACTGAGGGGCAGCAGGGCTGACAGGGGCAGGGGCTGAGGTGCCTGGGACAAAGGAGATGCCCACCCTCCTGGATGAGAGGCCACGGGACACACTCTGAGGGGCTGCTGGGAGGGCGGTGCTGGTAGGGGGGGTGGCAGCTGTACCTGGAGATGCGGGGGGCACAGAGGGGCCCACCACCACAAGGGAGCTCCCATCAGAGGAGGAGTCCGTGTCGCTGGTCTCAGCTCCCGTCCCCGACGTGGAGCTCCCCTCGCCCTCCGTCCCACTTGTGGCTTCAGACTACGTTGTGTCTCCCTCCAGGGCCATGTGGGATGCAGCTCCCTCCTGCTACGGTTGCACAGCTCCTCCGCCTGATGATGCTAATGCACACAAGAACAGGGAGACAACAAAAAGGGGCGGAAGACAGAAGAAAGACATGTTCAGTGCATGCAACACTGCTACCGTTGGTGGACACTACAGACACAGAGGCCCCCTGCAGTACGCCATGCACTTTGAGTACCCTTATTAATCACAGGGACATGGGTTACAAGGCCTATGCCCAATTGCTGCACACATGGAAGTCACAGGAGCCTGACTAGGTGTAGTTGCCTCTGAACTCAGGTGGGGGGTTCCACATGGCCTGCCTTATGAAGGGACCTTGCCTACTAAACACGCCCTGGCCTAGGGGAACCCACAGCCAACCTCCCCCACCCAGACACCTCCAATGCATGCTGAATCAGCTGAATGAGAGTGTACTCACCCCCTTGTGGTTGCTGTGATGCCCTCAAGCGCCCATTCAACTTTGGATATGCCGCCGCCAGGATCCGGAACATCAGGGGGGGTCATGGTGCAACGGGCACCCCTCCCACGTTGGGAGGCCATCCCCAGCTGGGCCTCCGCCGTCTTCTTGCTCCAGCGGCAAATGTCCTACCATCTTTTCTGGCAGTGGGTGCTCCGTCTGTGGTGGACCCCCAGGGTCCAGACTTCCTTGGCGATGGCATGCCAAATATCGTTCTTCTGGTGTGCACTGACCTACAGGAATAGTACAGGGGAAAAGGAGAAGATATAACCGTCCGCACCATCACAGTCATTGGCCTGCATCCCTACCCTTGCCATGATGCACATCCACTCACTGTTGTTTCATGCACGCCTCATTCACCCCCCCCCATCTTCCCTCCACACCACTCCACACAGGCATTGCCCATACAGCATGCTCACAGTGTACTTACCTGTTTTTCTGGAGGACCGTAGAGTAGCGTGTACTGGGGGAGGACCCCCTCCACTAGTTTCTCCAACTCCTCCGTGCTGAAGGCAGGGGCCCTTTCCCCAGACACATGAACCATTGTCTCTTCCAGACTGAGGTCACAGCAGCACTTGCAGTATTGGTTCTCTCCTGTCGAAGATCAGGTATCAAGTGAGTGAACAGAGAGAAAATGGCGGTCACGTCCGCGGGGTTCGTACCGTCACTGCCAGCGTACATCGTCATTGGCTCCTGGGACCCATAGGGTCCAATGTTAACCAATGCAGAATTGCGGCACGGTCTTCGACTGCCTACCGCGACAGTGTACAACGCCAGGACAGTTACCTCATATCCCCTTGTCTCACATTACAGGTCAGGCAGCCGCCATTTCAGGGGGCCACTTGGCATTAATTTTAAATGCGTCACACATATGTAGGCCTTGCATACACACTAAGACAGGCACACAGCAGATTAAAGAATTTGTGGAATAAAGTTGTGTTTTCGTACCTCAGTGTTGGCTGACTCTCTGCTCGCTATTCTCCTCCATAGAGCACGTCCGCTGGAGCAGGTGAGGAGATGGCGGCATCCTCTGGTATACAGACCACTGGTCGACAATGAAAGAGCGACATGTAATTGTTACCTACAGACTGAACCGTGCCACAATCCAGGAACTGTGTGCCCAGTTGGAGCCAGACCATCCCACAGGAATCCCACCTCTAGTGCAGGTCCTGTCAGTACTCCATTTCCTGGCAAGTGGGTCTTTTCAGACCACAGTGGCCATAGCATCAGGGATGTCCCAGCCTATCTTCTCAAACGTGTTGTCCAGAGTATTGTCTGCCCTGCTGAAACACATGCGCAGCTACATTGTTTTCCCTCAGGTGGAGGATTTGCCTACAGTGAAAGGTGACTTCTATGCCCTGGGACATATCCCCAACATCATTGGTGCCATTGATGGGACACATGTGGCCTTGGAACTCCCCGCAGGAGTGAACAGGTGTACAGAAACCGGAAGAGTTACCATTCGATGAATGTGCAGATGGTGTGTTTGGCCGACCAGTACATCTCCCATGTGAATGCCAAGTTTCCTGGCTCAGTGCATGACGCTTACATTCTGAGGAATAGCAGCATCCCTTATGTGATGAGGCAACTCCAGAGGCACTGTGTGTGGCTATTAGGTGAGGACATGGACCCTGTACAGTGTGACTAGGTGTCTGAGTCTGGGGATATCCCTAAGAGTTAGTGTGTGTCTAACAGTATTCCCTCGACATTTGCAGATGACTCTGGTTACCCCAACGTATATGGCTATTGACCCCAGTGAAGAATCCCAGGATAAGGGCAGACGGAATGCTACAATGAGGCCCATGGGTGAACTAGGAGTGTTATAGAGAGGACCTTCGGCCTCCTGAAGGCCAGGTTCAGGTGCCTCCATCTGACAGGTGGTTCCCTATTCTACTCACCAAAGAAGGTGTGCCAGATCATCGTGGCCTGCTGTATGCTTCACAACTTGGCTTTGCGATGACAGGTGCCTTTTCTGCAGGAGGAGTGTCCAGATGGAGGTCTTGTGGCAGCTGTGGAGCCTGTGCACAATGAAGACGAGGAAGCAGAAGAAGAGGATATCGACAACAGAAACACAGTGATTCATCAATACTTCCAGTGAGACACAGGTAAGAAGACATCACTACCTGCTACATCTGATACCCTTGTTCTACCTCTCCTCTGTCTGTCACTTTTAACCAGTGTATGGACCCTGAGTTGTAACTTTCCCTTTCAATTTCACAGATGTTTGTCCCACTGTGTGACATCTGCTTTGTTTCCTTATGGACTAGAGCTGTGTGACATAGGTATGTTGAAAATACAATGGATATAGCAGTTTTCCACAGTTATTGCAAATACACATTTTCAAAAGCACAGACTGACTCCAGATAGTTTTGTGATTTAAGGGTGTTTATTTAAGTGCTAAATATTGGAGGGGGTTGTAAAATGGTCAGGGGTGATGGTGGAGGAATGTCCGTGGCAGAGTCCAGTCTATTAGTCTCACAGGTGCATTGTCCAAAGGGGCATAGGAAGTGGAGCTGGGGCAGTATAAGGATGGACAGGGTGACAAAGTGGGACAGAAGGATGACAATCAGGGTGGTCTCATTTTTTGGTGGGGGTCTTGCCATTGTTCTCTTTCTTTGTCCTGGATCACAGGGACCGCTTGCGGGGTGGTTCTCCATCTGCAGGGGGTGGGGTGCTGGTGTCGTGGTCCTGTGGCGGTGCCTCCTGTCCACTAGCGCCGGAGGAGGTGGTGGGCAGTTCATCGTCCAGGCTAGTGTCAGGGGCCAATTGTTGTGCCACAGTGTCCCTCCTGGTGTTGACGAGTTCCTTGAGCACCCCTAAAATGGTGCCCAGGGTGGTATTGATGGATTTGAGTTCCTCCCTGAACCCCAAATACTGTTCCTTCTGCAGCCGCTGGGTCTCTTGAAACTTGGCCAGTACCGTTGCCATCGCCTTCTGGGAATGCTGGTAGGCTCCCATGATTCTGGAGAGGGCTTCGTGGAGAGTGGGTTCCCTGGGGCTGTCCTCCCCCTGTCGCACAGCAGTCCTCCCAGTTCCCCTGTGTTCCTGTGCCTCTGTCCCCTTAACCGTGTGCCCACTGCCACTGCCCCCAGTTCTCTGGTGTTGTTGGGGTGCTGGGTTAGCCTGGGTTCCCTGTAGTGGTGGACACACTGCTGCTTGACGTGTCCTGGGGACAGAGGTATGGGCCCGCTGGGTGGGTGCTGTGCTGGTGTTTCCAGAGAGGGGAGGCTCTGTTGTGGCTTGTGCCAATGTGAGAGGGACCGACTGTCCCGAGGTCCCAGATGGGCTGGGCTGGTCATCTAGATCCAGTTGGACAGAGCTGCTGTCATCACTGTGGGCCTCTTCTGTCGGTGGAGTGGACATGTCTGGAACCTCCTGTCCGGTGATGTTGGGTAAGGGTCCTGCAGGGGGTAAAGGCATGAATAAGGCATCTGTGTGTGCCATGGTGTGTTTCCGATGAATGTGCAGGTGGTGTATTTGGCGGACCAGTACATCTCCTATATGAATGCCAAATCCCCTGGCTTTGTGCATGAAGCCTTTATCTTGAGGAATAGCAGCATCCCATATGTGATGGGCCAACTCCAGAGGCACGGGTGAGGATAATAGGTGAGCCCAATGTCCCCACACAGTAAAAGGTGGTGTCTGGGTATGGGGTTGTCCCTAAGGGTTAGTATGAGTCTAACAGCTGTCCCTCAATATTTGCAGGTGACTCTGGTTACCCCAACCTCTCATGGCTATTGACCCCAGTGAGGAATGCCAGGACAAGAGCAGAGGAACGTTACAATGAGGCACATGGGCGAACTAGGAGTATCATTGAAAGGACCTTTGGCCTCCTGAAGGCCAGGTTCCGGTGCCTCCATCTGACAGGTGGACTCCTGTACTACTCACCCAAGAAGGTGTGCCAGATCATCGCTGCGTGTTTCATGTTGCACAACCTGACCTTGAGACGCCAGGTGACTTTTCTGCAGGAGGATGAGCCTGGAGATGGGCGTGTGGCAGTGGTGGATCCCGTGCACCGTCAGGAAGAGGACACAGAGGAAGAAGATGTTGACAACAGAAGCAACATAATACAGCAGTACTTCCAGTGACACACAGGTAAGACACTGTAACTTAACTTAACTTATCAGTTATCTGTTGGACATTGTACATGGCAGCCTGATTTCCCTATGTCTATGGCCACTTACTGTGCTCTTTGGCACATCTATTTTCAGATCTCTGTGGCCCACTCTGGCTCCTGCCATGTGTATTGCTGCCCACCAAAGGTAATTTCTAAGTATATTTGACTGTACCTTAGACGTGCATTGCTTTGATTATGTTGAACTAATACATATTTGAATCATTTGACAGGCTCCAGATTAGTATTTGTTCTAAGTGTGTTTATTCACGGGATCATAAGTAGAGGGGGATGTGAAATGGGCTGGGCTGATGGTGGAGGAAAGTCCAGGGTAGAGTCTAGTCTCTTGGTATCACAAGTGCATTGTCCAATGGGACATAGGAAGGGGAGCAATGGCAGTTCAAGGTGGACAGGGTGACAGAGTGGGACGGAAGGGTGACAATCAGGAGAGTCTTATTTCCTGGCGGGGGTCTTGGCAATGTTCTCTGGCTTCTGCCTGGATCCCAGGGACCGTTTGTGGGGTGGTTCTTCTTCTGCAGGGGGTGGGGTGCTGGTGGCCTTTTGTTCCTGTGGTGGGGCCTCCTGTCCACTAGCACCGGCAGGGGTGGAAGGCTGTTCATCGGGTTGGCTAGTGTCAGGGGCCTGTTGTTGTGCCACTGCCTCCTTCATGGTGTTGGCCATGTCTGCCAGCACCCCTGCAATGGTTACCTGGATGGTGTAGATGTGTTTGAGGTCCTCCCTGATCCCCAGGTACTGTCCCTCCTGCAGCTGCTGGGTCTCATGCAACTTGGCCAGTATCTAGCCCATCGTCTCCTGGGAATGGTGGTATGCTCCCTGGATGTTGGCGAGTGCCTCCTGGAGAGTGTGTTCCCTAGGCCTGTCCTCCCCCTGTCACACAGCAGTCCTCCCAGATTCCCTGTTGTCCTGTGCCTCTGTCCCCTGAACTGTGTGCCCACTGCCACTGACCCCAGGTCCCTGATCGTCCTGTGTTTGTGAGGTTGCCTGGGGTCCCTGTAGTGGTGGACACACTGCTGATTGACGTGTCCGCGCTGGGTGGGTGCTGTGCTGGTGTTTCCTAAGGGCGGAGGCTCTGCAGTGGGTTGGGACTGTGGCAGGGGAACCGACTGTCCAGAGGTACTGGATGGTCCAGGTTGGTCATCCTGATCCAGGCATGCAGAGCTGCTGTGGTTACAGTGGGCCTCTTCAGGGGGGGACTGGATGTAGCTGGCACCTCTTCTCCGGTGACGTTGAGTATGGGTCCTGTGGGGATGCAAATGCAGTGTTAGTGTATCTGCATGTGCCATCTTGTGCATGGGTGTGTTTCCCTGTATGATTGTGATTTCCCTGTCAGCCTGGCCTTGTGTGAGTGGTGATTTTGTGGACTGGGTGAGTCTCTTTACTGGGCATGCTGTGGTGACGGGTGTTGTTGCAGGTCTGTGATGGGGGTCCATGCATTGGTGTTACATGCAGGGCTTGTTATTGGGATGAGTGGGTTGTGATGGTGGGGTATATGTGAGGTGTTGGAGTGATGGGTGTGACGGTAGGGGTAGTAGTTTGTGATGGCATGCTGGTAGGGAGTGGGGGATAAAGTATTAAAGATTTGACTTACCAGAGTCCAGTCTTCCTGCTACTCCTGCAAGGCCCTCAGGATGCATTATTGCCAAGACTTGCTCCTCCCATGTTGTTAGTTGTGGGGGAGGAGATGGGGGGCCACCGCCAGTCCTCTGTACGGCTACCTGGTGTCTTGCAATCACGGAATGCACATTCCCCCGTAGGTCATTCACCTCTTCCTGATGTCATCTCTTGTTCTTGGATGCTGTCCCACAGCGTTGACCCTGTCCACGATCCTCCTCCATAGCAACATCTTCCTTGCAAATCACGTCTGCTGCACCTGTAATCCGAATAGCTGTGGCTCTACCCGGAAGATTTTCTCCACCATGACCCTTAACTCCTCCTGTGAAAACATGGGGTGTCTTTGGGGTGCCATGGATGTGATGTGAGTGATATGTGTGAGAATGTGTGGGGTGATGTGTGGGGTGCTGTGTTGAGGTGTGTGGTGTGAGGTGTGTGGATGGTGTATGGGTGATTGTGTTCTGTGACTCAGATTGAGTGGGTGCTCCTGGCTTGTGTCTCTCTCTGTTGGCAATCTTTTTTTTCATTGAAAAGTTTATGGGTAATGTGGGTGTGTGTTTTATAGTGGTGTGAGTGTGTGGTGTGTGGTGTATGTATGTGTGTCAGGTGTGTGTATTAAATTGTCCAATCTGGTAGTGTTTTATAACTGTGTGTGTATTTTGAGCGTGGCGGTGTGTACCGCCAATGGTTTACCGCAGTTAAAAGATCGTTGTGGTGATTCGTGGGTCCTGATACTGTGGGCATATTCCTGTTGGCGTGATGGTGTGGGTTTTGCTATCGCCAGTTTATCACTGACCTTTGGTCTGGCGGACTTGTGTGGGTGTCTGTATAGTGGCTGATTTCTCTGTGTGGGTCATAATACCCATAGGGGAATGCCGCCGCGGTCACGGTTTGTTGGCGCCGTCAGCACGGCTGTAGGTGGCATTTACTGCCACGGTTGTAATGAGGGCCTATAATCAGAGCGGTCGGGCACCAGCATGTAGGTACTCTCACCGGGTATTCCCTTTGGATTGAGTGTGACTACAAGAGAAAACCCCACCCCCGGCATTACCCAGACCAGAGGCTAATCGCCCCTATTTCCGGGACCTACCCTAATATGAACCACCTGTTCAGGTAGGCCTTTAGACCCTTTTTACTTCACTTAGAGAGCACACCCCTTAGTAGTAGTGCTCTGGGATCCTAGACCCTGATGAATGCCCTTGACCTTCCAGCACATTGACAGGGCAGAAACATGTTGGTCATACATATATATTTTTTTTTTAGACTCTAAGAGACATTAATCTCTAGTGAGCCTTTTTCTCCCCCGTTTTTAACTTTACCAAAATGCACCTCCATTAAAGTTTAATTAATTGAAATAGGTGACATGTATGGTAATTTTATTCTCACCCTATCTGGATCCCTGATATTTATCCAGTAAGATTATTTTCAGCACTCCCTCTTGTTCCTTTAACAAAGAGGCTGAGTCTGCCCAAGTAGTATCATCTTACTTGGGTGGTGTTAGGTGGTCAAATGATGAAGCAAGACACTATTATGTGTGTGAGACCACCTAGTCCGTAAAGGAACTCCCCCACTTATTTAACACAGCCACCTGTTCAAGAGACACTCTTCACACATCTCTCTCCTTCTATCACGAACCCCTACCTAACCGGTACTGATAATTGAGGGAACACTGGTCTAATTCCACCCTCAAACTCAACTATCCCACACCTTCAGTGGTTAATGGCCTATACCTGCTACCTGTCTCATATTTTTTGTAACCCAGCTTACTGGAAGTGTAACCGAATGTTACCATTTCCAACACTCCCTAATGACTTTTTAATTTCTTGATGCACAAGTTCTTTAAAAACTGGTTGACCTTCAAACTGTAAAAGGTCACCAAAAACCATGACATGTTTAACTCCAAACAAAACATCATGGTCAGTTTTGAGGGCCTCTTGCATCCTCAGATAAATAAGAGATAGCATAAGGTTAGATACCATGCTAACCTCATCAATAATCAGAACATTCAATTTCTAGAGAACTCTGGGCACCTCATGATAAGCATCAGCAGACAACTTTAGGTATTCTAGTTTGTTGTCCTGTTCCACAGGAAACATAAGGAGACTATGCAGTGTAAATCCTTTAATGTTGTGAGCAGACATTCCAGCAGGGGTAGTCACAAAACATGATGGGTAACAGCTAGTTTTTCTCTGAACAAATGCAGTGTGCACTTTAATCAGAAAACCTTCCCCTGTACCTGCCTTACCACTAATATAGTGAAGTGTAGGATTTAATGTTTTACAAGTACATTGAGACCTGTTATGCAGCAGTCCATGCTCTACAGATTTTGTTATTTATTGAAAACTCTTTAGCTGTTCTTCATTTACTTGTGAGATTAAACTTTCTAAGTCAATGCTCTCACTCATGATTTGACCCATAGCACTTTCTACTTTATTCATAACAATGGATGCCTCATTTTCAATGGCAGCTGGCCCAGGGGATCCTGACTATTAGGCCCTGAGCTCTGGTTGTCTTTTGAGCTGTCTGTGCAACTTCTATACCACTTGTTTCCTCCTGTTGGATTTCATCACAACATTTTCTGATATGTGTGAAACACTTCACATTGGATGGTATCTTTGCACTGAAATCACCTTCGTAGCTGGCATAGTCAACCAGAAGTTCAGTTCCTGAATGCTAAAGTTTAAAAAGTTGCAACAGAGCCAGGTAAACAAATTCTCCTTTCTCACCTGTTTGACAGCTCAATTTACAATGATTTAGGAGGCCTAGTTTTCATAATAGATCTATATTGTAGACTGTGAGTTTTAAGCTATGCGAGCACACAAGTTTCTGTATTGAAACCTTTCTCTTGAGATAGATTTTCTGTAACTCACTATTTTTTTATTTTTTTTATTTTCATGATCCAGTAAGAGTCTTGCAAGAATGTAAAATGTTTTTGAGGAAAGATTTACATTTTCCTTCATTACAATACTTATCCTTTATAGTCCCTCCTACTAGGGTGTGGGGAGAAAGTGACCTCTCCACTGATACTTCTCACAGTGTAACAGCAATGCATAGTTGGCTACGCTGAGAGAGTGAGTTCTTCACTGACACCCAGGGCTTTAATTGTGTATAATAGGGCATGGGGATAGACAGTCTCTCCAGTAACACCTTGCATCAAGATTTTATGTCACCCTCTACTTTTTTTGTGATCCAGCAAGAGTCTTGCAATATTGTGAACTATTGTTTGAGGACAAATTTACACTATTCTTTATTCCAGTACTTATGGCTTATAGTACCCACTAGTAGGATGTGGAGAGAAAGTACTCTCATATATAACTTTTGCACAGTATAATAACAGTGCACAGTAGGGTGTAAGGAGACAGTGGGGTCTCACTGACAGCTTTCCACAGCCTAACTACTTTGTATAGTAGACTATAGGGAGAGACTGATTCTCCCCTGAGATCTTGCATGAAGGTAACCAGTGTGTAGAGTACGGTGTAAAGAGACACTGCCTATCCTTTTGCATTATTGTCCAGGCTCAGTAGTATGCATGGTAGGGTGGGAAATGTTCTCAGCTCACATGTAGAAACTCACTACGTATAACAAGTACTTGCTTCTCCACTGAGACCTCTCCACTGGCAAATAACCATATACATGTTAGGGCAGTGGTTCTTAACATTTGAACTTCTGTGGACCCCAAGTTTATCACTACTGGAACAAGGTGACCCCCAGTGAATCAATCTTGGAATCTGGGGACCACCCATTGAGTCATTAATGGAAGCAGAGGACCCTGGCTTGAACTTTTATGATGATTTGAACTGCAAAACAATATGCAAAAACTTTAGAAACAAGCATTCATCAAACACATACACAAATAACACATTTTATTTAATTTGCAAACAAAAATAATAAAAAAAATAAAAAATGCAACTTCATATGGAAGATTGGATCTTTATTAAATTCAGTTGAAGTTACACATCGTCCATACCGTAGTATGTTTGAGTCACTTGCACTACTTCCACGAATCAATCTGAAGATATTAATTTAATTTTTATCCTCCAATTTCAAATTCCTTGCATTTATAGTACGTTTAAAATGTTCAATTATACACTTAGCCACTTTATTTATATACACTATATTTAGCTGTTTCTATTATTTAATTGTCTAAGCAGTCACGGACCAAATAAGGAGCCTTCGCAGACCCTCCAGTGTCCTTGGACCACAGGTTGGGAAACACTGTATTAGGACGTGGGAATGGATTTGCCTTCCCCTTCACAGCTCCATCCAGCATGGCAGACATGTGGAGTATATACAACAATACTAAAACAACTTTATCAACAAACTATATGAACAAGTATTAATCAAGCAAAACAAACAACTATGTAACATAAAAAAATCACACTCCTCAGCATGTACCAATTTCAGCCATTTTTTTGGCATGGGCAGTCCAGAGGCCCCCTGTAGCTCCCTGCACTGGCTTACAGCCAGCCTTCCCATGGTGAGGTCCCCACCATGAAAAGGCTTGCAGTAAGTGGGGTTGTTATCAGCATAGTGCTGCTGAGTTCAGCGGCGTCGTGGCTGAGCACAACCTCGACCGTCATCAACCCGTCGGGAACCATGCTCCTGGCGGTGATGGCGGTCCGACAACCAGGGTCGGAATGTGGCAATAGGACCGCCTGGGGTGCTGTGGTCCGACCGTAACCGCACATCTGGCAGTCATTGGGCCCCCGGACTAGTAATGACCCCTATAGTTATTCCTCAACAGGACAATAATCCTGCTTGTGTTAAAAAGGTGCTGTTTTTGCTACATATGTAGGCGGTTACTTTTTTCCTCAGACACAAGTTTCAATTTTGCTCCTAACAAAGACAAAAAAAAACAAAAAATGATAAAAGTTACAATAATTCATACGAGTGATACATCGCTATATTGTGTAAGCTTTAGTACATTTTTCACCCACACTCAAATTTATGCCATGAACTCTGCTTCCATAATAGTTTCTAAAGTAATACAATCATCTTAACACATCTTTGCTAACACTCACCATAGTGTTTCACTGTAGAAATAGTAATAGCACCACTCAAACATCTCATAGGGCTAAAATGTATAAACAATGAGGTTCCTAGGAACAGTAAAGCTTGTATTATTACATTTTGTATAATTTAAGAAACAGTACTTCCTTTACTGACAAGTATATGCAGTTGAAATACTTTATTTTCAATACAATCTGTAAAGCTTGCTCACATCGCTCTACATTATAATGTGTACCTTTCAAAAGCTATATTAATGCATCTACAACTCTCCAAACAGCTTTTCACTCTGTAAACATGTTGTAGAATAAGATCACCTACATTAGTACACTTACTGAAACTTCATAATAAAGTTTGTAAAATATATTATTAAATACCTAAAATTGAATTTCTCAAGTAAACACAGATGAAGACACCAGGCTCTTTCATCTCCACATAAATTCACTCCTGCTGAGCACAACTCAAACAGCCTTTCTTCTCCTACAAAGTACCTAGGACAAACTGAGCTATCTCTTAGTCTGCAGCCGACCACAACACAGCATTCCTTCACTATGTCACAAGAATGATAACTATTCGTTGTGCCTTGGTGCTTTTTTTACTCCCCCCCCATATGATCTTGAGAGTTTCTTGCAGGATCATAAATCACCTTGTGGTGGGCCCAGTAATTTTCCATGCAGCTCTCGAGAGAGACGTGTGGGATCATAAAACACCTCATGGCAAGCTCAGTAATTTTCCATGCAGGTCTCCTGAGTGTCCTGTAGGATCAAACAAGCTCCATGCGGTAAGCCTCCCTGAAGCTTAAACTCTACTTTTGCAGGATCGCAACACAATTGTAGGGAAATAGTAGTATATGGGAAGCACTACCACTGAGATCCCTAGGCTCGATTTACAAAAGTAAACATAGACCAAAAGTCTAAATTTAGACCCAAAGTCTAAACTTATACCAAAAGTGTAACTTTACTACGAGTAAAGTTACACTTTTGATCTAAGTTAAGACCACAAGCCTAAACTTAAACTAAAGGTCTAACTTCACTCGTAGTAAAGTTACACTTTTAATCTAAGTTTAGGCTTTTTGTCTAAACTTAGAACAAATTTTTAAACTTAGACCAAAAGTCTAACTTTGCTACAAGTAAAGTTAGACTTCAGTTCTAAACTTAGACTTTTGATCTAAGTATACCTTTGTGAATCAGGCCCAATCTATTGAATAATGGGTGTGCATATCGGAGTATGAAGAGAGACTACCCTCAGCTATTAAACCTCTCTCTCAAATCACAAATATACATAGTGGGGCATGTGCAGGGACTGGCCTCTCCTCTGAGATCCCTCTCTTCTATAACGGGTGTACATAGTGGGGTGTGTGGAGAGACTCACCTCTGCAATGAGACCTCTCTGTCAGATGATGGATATGGATAGTAGGGTATGTGGTTACTCTGGCCGTCCCACTGAAACCTCTCTCTGGCTCTCTCTGGAATTAACAAGAGTGCATATTAGGGTGAGGGGAGAGACTAGTCTCTCCACTAAAACCTCTCTCTGAGTTCATGTGCATGCATCAAAGGGTGTAAGGAGAGTCTAGCCTCTCTGCTGACCACTTTCCCTAGGGCATCATGTGTACACAGTAGGGCACAAGTAAGGACTAACCTCTCCACTAATGCCCTTCCACATTGTCATAAGCATGTGTAGTACTGTGTGGGGAAGGACTAGTCTCTCCACTTACACCCGTCTCTTGGATAATAGGTATGCACAATAAGGTGTGAGGAAGAACTGTCCTCTCCATTCAGTGTTGACAGAGACTGGCCTCTCTGCAGACACCTCTCTCTCTCTCAGATAATGGGTGTTCATATTAGGGTGTGTTGATAGACCAGCCTTTCCTTTCAGACCACTGTCTCAGATGACAGGTGTGCATAGTAATGTGTGAAGAATGGCAGGCCTGTCTTTTACCACCTCTCTCTCAAATGACGGGTATATGTGGTAGTGCCTGGGGAGGTTACCTCCTGTCAGACCTCTCTTTCAGATGACAGCTGTGCATATTAGGGTCTGGTGAGGGAAAGGCCTCTCTTTTCAGACCTCTCTTTCCGGAGACGGTTGTGCAGGTAAGGTATATGGAGAAAGGCTGGCCTCTCTACTGAGACCTTTCAGTTCATGGGGAGGGACTGTCCTCTCCTGTCAAATCTCTCTCTCAGATGACAGCTGTGCATATTAAGTTGTGGAGAGGGACATGCCTTTCCTTTGAGACCTCTCTCTCAGATGACGGATGTGCATGGTAAGGTGTGTGGAGAGAGACAGGCCTCTCCACTGAGACCTTTCTCTAAGATGAAGGCTGTGCACAGTAGGGTATGGGGAGAGACTGGCCTCTGTCTCAGATGACAGGTGTGCATAGAAGTGCAAGTAGAATGACAGGCATGTCCTTTCGGACCTCTCTTTCAGATGACGGGTGTGCACAGTAGTATGTAGAGAGCAAATTACCTTACCTGCCAGACCTCTCTTTCAGAGGAGAGGTTTGTGTAGTAGACTGTGTGAATGGAATAGCCGTTCCTTTCAGAATTCTGTCTCAGATGACAGGTGTGCATCTTAGTGTATGGAGATTGACTTGCCTGTCCTTTCACACCTCCTCTCAGATGACAGGCATAGGTAGTAGTGTGTGGGGAGGGACTAGCCTCTCCTGCCAGAATTATCCACTTTCTCTCACTCTCAATATCAAGAACGACAATAAGCATTTCTTCTAGCAGAGTGTATTTAATACTCATATAATAAATTATACTATATACAACCCCGCAAGAGTCCTGCAAGGTTGTAAAAATATCTTAAAATCATTAAATACTTATGATCTTCACAGTGGTTATCTTTGAAACACCTCTTTTCTAAATGAAGGGAGGCAGCATACCATTCTTCTGCCATTGAATACAGTTTCTTCTCTTCATTACAGCAACACCTTTAATTTTTCACAGTTAACAGTAATGGCCACCATTTCATTTCTAACATTCCAACAGCCAGCCAATCAGAGCGGTCAAAGGTCTCATGAGAACCTCTCCATCCCATGAAAGTGTGAAGGCTCACAGGAAAATTGGGTCTTTCAACGCATCACAGGGCTCCATTTTTTGGTCGAGCATAGCTGCGTGCAAGCGATGCTTTTCCGACCTGTTAGTATGTATCTGGGCTTTTACAATGCCCACCTCACACCTATCACTACCACTCCTTTGTGGGCTTTCCCTTCAAAAATAATTTGACAACACTGGTAAATGATATATGTTTGTCCTTCCTTGGGGAGGTTTTGTTACCGCTTTGGCCATCACCCCTATTACATGGCTAATTGCACTTTTGCCGATAAGTTTGACTGCCAGCAAACTTCTTTTTCCTTTTGTGTGTCTCTTCATGCTGATGCTCATGGCGGCGGCTGTGGCGCTGTGAATGGTCTCTCTTATGTGAAACTGTTTTACTTTTCATTTTCAATTTATGTGACAAGAAAAGTCCGGTTAGGAGTTTACAACGCTCATAGGTCTAACTCGAGCAAATGTGAGACCCATTGCATTGCAAATGCTTGTTCATTTTGCAATCTTACGGGAGGCTCACAGGACTATAGTGAGTCCAACAGCCAAAATATAAAATTATTTTTGACCCTTAAATTCTCAAGAACTACTGAACAGATTACACAAAATAACAAAAAGCATGATGTGAGAACCAAGATCCAGCTTCTTGACGAATTTGGTGTAATTACTTTCATAAGTTTTTTACCAAAACCTCTGTTTAAAAAGTCTATGTAAAATGCATTGGAACTTTTATGTTTTTGGACTCTCTTTTTTCTATGCCCCACTTGACAGATGACCCTAAATCTTCCCAGGAAGGAGCTGAGGTCAATGAACTTTTTTTGGGAAAGTTTTGTGAAGATTGGTCAAAGGGGGTTATTGTTAAAAAAAAACGCGTTATAAACACCCATTGGCGACTGTCAGTAGATTATATATATATATATATATATATATATATATATATATATATATATATATATAATTATTTCCCCACAACTTTTACCCAAAAGATGGAGACGCACTCTCGTTCAGGCTGTGTTAAGGAAGCTTATCAGAACAATTCCTGTACAATAATTTAACTCCTACTGCAGGGCGAGGACTGATGTAAAACAATCCATGGAAGGGTAGGAATCGTAATTTTGAGGCATTACGAAATCCAGCATGCACTAATATTGGATGCCCACGTGGGAGCCCATTAGAGGGCTGAGTAAATATAATCAGCAATGTGCAACAGAGTTGTTGGTTTGCCTCCTAGTCACCTGTGATCAAGGACTCTGGAAGTCTGAAACACATTAGGTGGTGAAAGCAGCAGGAGTAAAACAAAGTGGTGGCGAAGACAGCAGGAGTAAATGAAGTGCAATGTAAGCATGGGAGTTGCTCTTATCTCAAATTAATAAATGTGCCTGAATGAGAGTGTGTCTCTTTTGGACAAAAGTTGTGAATGTATGTGTATATATATATATATATATATATATATATATATATATATATATATATATATATCCTCCAACAAATTTGTGTGCTGAAATAAATTGATTTGCACCTTGGAGGTGTCCTGGGTCTCCTGTTATTTGGAGGAGAGTTGGAGGATTTATTAGGGCCTCTCGGAGCCCACCCGGGACCGCTGTGTGGTGTTCCTGCAGTCCGAGTGTTTATGTGAATTATATATATATATATATATATATATTTATTCATATATAACCTACTGGCAGCCAATGGGTATTTATAGAGCATGTTTTTGTTCGCTAATAACTTTGGCCCTTTTTGATGAAACACAGAACTATACGTAATTTTGCTACTCCTGCTTGCACAAAGACAACGGAATCTTCGCCAACGACAGCAACCATAATTACACACACTTAGCTGTAACTGTTGTATATTGTCAATGTATGTACACTCACACAACATACCATCGGGAAGGGGGTGCAAGGGTGACAACCACAGGCTACTACACACTGACACGCACACTCACATACAGCCACAACACACCCGCACATACACAGTACACACACTGCGGCCAACACACACACCAAAAACACACACTTATGCATGGAAACACAGCTCTGGCCCAGTTAAACACAATAACACACAACAACACAACACATTCATATACAACATACTGGCAGCCAACGGGTATTTATAGAGAATGTTTTTGTTCGCTAATAACTTTTGCCCCATTTGATGAATCATCACAAAACTTTTCAGTCGTAGCACGATATTTAGGCAGTATTTAGGTCTGTCTTACATGTTTGTGGTGATGTAAGCACAGTGCACTCTATAATGGTTGTTTTGAAAATGGTGCCTCTATCTGTGAGGAAGGCAGCGATTACTGCCGAAACACGTTAGCGGGAGCATGAGCAGTTTGAAAATAAATTAACTTGGAAACACTCCTCAACATTGGAATTCCTTGTTTTAATGATCAGGGAAGTGGTGATATTGAATCAGAGTGCTGACTATATATATATATATATATATATATATATATATATATATATATATATATATATATAGGTATATATATATATATTTATATTCCTGCTGTTAGACCACAGGAGCTGTGGAATATATCATAGCGGTCAATTTGCCTGACCGCCAAAGCCAAATCTGCCACTGCAGATCTCCATACTATGACTGCAGGCAGCCATTGTCATACTTGTGGTGGAAAGTCGCCACCAGTCATGCTGGTGGCCGGCGGTGCAGAGGCGGGTTCAAGGGTGACAACCACACACTACTACACACTGACATGCACACTCACATACAGCCACAACACACCTGCACATACAAAGTACGCACACTGCGGCCAACACACACACATCAAAAACACACACTTATGCATGGAAACACATCACAGGCCCAGTTACACACAATAAAACACAACACCACAACACATCACAAGAACACGACAATGATATCATCATCAATACGTCGGCAAGCACTCACTATAGACACTATCCAGTTACACATCACACATACAACACAACTTACAAGCAATGAACACATACAACCACACAACTTACCAGTCGACAAACACATCACACACAGCACATCGTAACTATAATACTGTACACTAAACATACACATGCACACTGTCAAAACACACCAAGCTACACAACCAGCAACAAACACCTATCAACACCAACACCACTCAATAGCATGACAACAGAATGTGTCAAACTGACACATACCCATCACACAACACACACACTATCACTGTGGGACAATTGCATAGCACACAACCACACATACTGCCTAAAAATACAGGTAGCACAAGCACCACACAAACACTGACACTCAGCCAGGAACAACTCCGTACTAGGAAAAGAAATGCATGACAAAGATGTAACCGCTAAACGACCAACAGGTTGGTTTTCAATGTACTATAAAATCAGAAATTGGAAAGTCAAAGGCCGTAGGCCAGTCCTGTATTAATAGTCTTGAATGCACACAGTGCACATATTTATGCCCCGAACTTGACTCCTGACTGCCATGTAACCTCCACAGATAGGAGCATTAAGGGGGCAGGCAGGCACCTCAGGGATTATTGAGGGAGGTGAAGGGGGGCATTGGGTTTAGGTTTGGTATGGGGGCCTTTGGGATGTTTCTTGGAGGGGGTTAGGTTTAGGCTCAGGGGAGAGTTGCCTTTTTTGGGAGGGGATGACTTCTTGACGGGGAGGGGAATGGGTAATTGCGGGGAGGGCAAGGGATGCCTTGGAGGTGGAAGGCAAACTCCAAAAGGAAGGGTTTTATTTTACACTAGGGGGCAGTCCTAGATAAAGGGTTTGGTTTTTGAGGGAGAGGGAGTGGTTATGAGAGTTGTTGGTGTGGATGTACTGGGTGCATATGTGTGCGAGGTATACTTGTGGGTGCTGGGTGTCCATTGGGTGGGTGATTGAGGGTGTTTCTGTGCCTTGGTATGAGGGGGTGGAGATGATGGGGATGCCGTGGTGGGTGAGGTATTGTCTGTTGGATGGCATTCACGATTGTCAACTGACCCACAAATATCGACCTCAGGAGGTCACTAGCCTCCTCACTGGGGGCAGCAGGGCTAACAAGGGCTGGGGCAGAGGTACCTGCAGCAAAGGAGATGCCCACCCTCTTGGGTGAGTGGGCACAGCCAACTGGGTGGGGAGCTAGAGGGAAAGGGTTGGTAGAAAGAGGGTGGCGGGCAGGGATGGTGCTGGGGTGGTTCCAGAAGGATCTGCCACCTCCATGGAGTGTCCACTGTAGGAGGGTTCCAAAGATGATGAACTGAATCCTGTTTTCCCTTTGGCACTCCCCTCATCCCCCCGGCCACAGGGTCCCTCGGAGTTGGTGGTATCCTGACTTGAGGTCCCATGGCCAGCAGCCTCCCCACTCAGTGGTGCTCCATCTCATTTGCAGAAATAGAGGTAGGATCATCATATTTTTTACAGACACTAGCATCGCACTGTACACATGAATCACATTACAACCACTTGTACTACACCCCCAGGTAGAACCAAGTTATTGCCAACATCATGTCACAACTAGATACCACCTACACCCCTACATTACAACAATGTCACACACCAGCTAAGCCACCTATCGCACACCTAGATACCATCATATCAATAGAGCAATCACAATAACCATTCCATGACAACGTGACTTGCCAACATGAATCTGAGTCCCTATCCACAGCAACATAGTCAAACAACAACCAAGCAATGGGAAATAGTGCTAACATTCAGTTCAACATATCATATACACAAAATCCACCCATACCTACATTTGTAACTGATGTCATGTACCAGGAAAGGAATCACATCATGTGCCAAACTCAAGACAGCATGTTGCATACAATCCAAAACCATTTCATGTCACAGATTCCACAATCTTCACTATTGACATTTGCAAACTTGCAACAACTATACCCGCCCTTTCAATATTTGGAGTATAATAGAGTCTAAACACATGTCAGCAACACATGTCCCGATAGTCATGTAGGAAAGGATGAAACATACTTTGTGGAGCTACTCATCTAAGTCATTCTCCACCTGTAAACAAACTCATGTAGATTTATAGGGGCAAAAGTAGCACACAGGATTTACCCACAAACAAGGCTACCTTAAATACAATGTACACATGCCATGTGCATGAAGGCCCCATACAGCAAAACTGATTATGATGATTGGCAACATCAATAGCCCATTATTTAACTGGCAACATCACTATCCACACTTTGGACATATGCAATCTTACATGTGTATTTACCATAACAATGCCACAACACACTTCTGAGCTTAACATGATAGAGACATACACCTTGAGGCAAGCCAAATGACTGACTACATATACCATTTTAATATCATGTGAAGGTGAAATAACACATCTGCAACACAACTCAGTCAGTACAAACTATAGGGTTCCATACTTAAGGCCATCAAAACATATCCACAATAGCAAAAATAAGTAAGTTGAAGTTGCATCACATTGTTGATATATGTCTGAACCTAACAATTTAAACATGATGTTGACAAAATACCACTTCAGATTATACCAATTACCAAGATGTAGTGGCCTATTTAGTATGCCCATAACACATTGGAAGAGGAAATTCCTGTGTAGCCAATTACCATTAAAAGAATGTGCACATGGTACTAATATTCTGATCTCTCATACCAATGATATGGGTTGCAGTAGGAGTCTAGTTATACCACCCTGGTTTAGTACATGTAGGATGTCCATTCTGAGGAAACATCACACATGCCAATGTTTAGTCTTCACTTACCGATGGGGACACCTCCTACCAGATCTGAGTAAGTTCAGCAAGCATGACATGTGAAATGTTAGACTGAGATCACAGCCTCACAATAAATTGACACTCATTGGAAACCTCAGGAATATTAGGCATCTGCTCAACTTATTAGATCAATGTTGCACATAGAGATGAGGAGCATTTGAATGGACAGAGGACAAAGACCAGGACATTTTACCTTCAGGATATTAGGAGTATGGATCTGTAGGTGGCAAGGAACAACCAGCAGGGCACTAAGAGCTGTATAGAGGTACACATATGACACAGTCACATGTGTATGATCAATTGCTACTGTACAGAAGGGATGACATAGGTAAGTAATATGTCCCTATACAAAATACAATGTGCACACCTATGTACCAATGTTGAGGAATCCACATATAGGCTTTCCTAGGATACATTTAACCTTTTGCAATTACCACATTGTCACAGCTTAGAGTCTTTCACATCATGCACTGACCTTGCAGGGGAATGTAAATGAGTTTAGTCACTACTCACCCCCACGAGGCTGCTATGCTGCCCTCAAACACCCATCCAACTCAGGACAGGCCACAGCCAAATAAAGACCATTAGGGGGGTTAATGTCCTCCTCTGGAGGACATCCCATCATGACCTCAGTGCTCTTACAGGCCCAGCGTCTCAGGTGCTCCCACTGCTTTTGACAGTGGGTGTTCCACTGACTGTGGACCCCCAGGGTTTGCACTTTCTTGGCGATGGCATGCCAGATCCCCTTTTCATGATGTGCATTGACCTGCATTAATGACACATACAAGAGGAGAAAGTCATGTACACATGCTCCATCCCAAAACAAATAGGCTGAACAATCAAGTTTATGCAAGTTGCCAAACATACTTTTCCTCACACTTCAAACTCTTTTACAAGTCACCCTCTGTAGTCAGGCCATCTGTGAAGTGGAGTCAGGCATACAACATGCATACCCAGTACCAGGTTTTGGCTAGAAACGTAGGACCAGACCAGAAGTATGTCCTTAAAATGGTACATCTTTACAACTATTTGTCACATCTACATAGATGTAAATGCTGTAATGTACATATGTGGATCATGGTAAATACATCACTTACTACCTACTGTGTATCAGAGGTAACAGTCTTTCTATGCACATGTACACATAACCATCTACCCACACATGATAGCACAATCCTTCATTCATGCACATTTGATCTACCTCATCATACGCTCAACCTTTCACCCACTGGTATTGCATTGGACTCACCTGCTCCTATGGTGCACCAAATAGCGGTGCATGCAGGGGTAGGATCTCCTCCACAAGCTTATCCAGCTCTTCTGGAGTGAAGGCAGGGGCCCTATCACCTGCAGGATGTGGCATGATTGCTTCCAGAGGCAGTACACAGCAGCTCAGGTTGTGGAGGTCTTGCTGGCAGCATTGTCAGGGGTCAAGTGAGGGATTGTGCAGAAGATGGTGGTCACGTCCACTATGTACAGGACCGTCACCGCCGGCTGACATTGCCATTGGCCCAAGTCTGCCAAAGGCAGAAATGTGCTCCAATGTGAATGTCCATGGTGGTTGTAACTGCCTACTGCCATGACAACATCCGCCAGTGAAGTCAAGTTACTTACTGATGTCCAGTACAGTAGGTCAGGCAGTTGCCATTTTAGGGCTCAAATATGTATGATGTAGTAATGAATGTTGCATCACTTACTCAAACATCATATCTATGACAATGTGTGAAGTGCAGGCTTATTCTTTACAAGTATTAATGTGCATGTCATTAGTAGAGGAAGTGAAATTAGGTATTTTGGGTTATGTACACTAAACAGTGTTGTCACCATACTAATGACAATCTGAAGATGATATAGGTGCAAAAATGTCTACAGGGTTGATGTAACTTTTACTGTCAGTGACATGTATCTCCATGTAGAGTACATGCGAGGGTTAAGGGGATTAGAATCCAGTATACTTTCATATTTTGGCTCACTATGTGCTGAATACCACTTAATCACTGTTTCATGTGACATGATTCAGATATATGTGTGACGTTGTTATGACCATACTTACGATGTATGGATTGAGTCATTCACATACATACTGGTGTTGTCCTACATAGGTACCCTGACCTAAGGAAAGCAAGAGAACCTTCAGTGTACCGTCTACTAGCAGACCTGCAGGCGATGGAAGCGCAACAGTTAATCCAAATATAGCACCTGAATAGGAGTACAATTATGGACCTCTGTCGTCAGTTGGAGCCAGATGTGATGCCTGCTATTCGCAATCCAAATTGCATACCTCCCATTATTCAAGTCATATCAGTGCTGCACTTCCTGGCCACTGGGTCCTTTCTAAATACAGTGGCCCTAACAGCAGGGATGTCTCAGTCCAGGTACAGTATGGTTTTGAAGGCTGTACTGTCTGCATTGTTGAATCACCTGGACAGCTATATCATATTTCCCCAACGTGAGGATTTGGCCCATGGGAAGGCAGAATTCTATGCTTTGGGACAAATTCCTCATGTGGTTGGAGCCATAGAAGGCACCCATGTAGCCTTGGTTCTCCCAAGTGCAAATGAACAGGTATGTAGGAATAAGAAAAATGTCCACTCCATAAACGTCCAAGTAGTCTGTTTGGCTGATCACTACATTTCAGAAGCTAGTACAAGATATCCAGGATTAGTCCACGATTCCTTCATCATGCGGAACATCAATATCCTACTGCTGATGACACGACTACACACAGAGAGGGCCTGGCTGGTTGGTAGGTCATGTATGTCATGTGCTTCTGTACCTTTTTTGCTGCTACTATATACGTGGATGTCCAAGATTAAAGCTTGGATTTGTGTAACTATACATTACAGGGGACTCTAACCACCCACACCTTCCTTGATTATTGACACCAGTGAGTTAGCCAAACACACCAAGGGAATTCCACTTCAATGAGGCCCACAGAAGGACATGTTGTGGAGTGGACGTTTGAGCTGCTGAAGGAAAGATTTTGCTGCATAGACATATCTAGAGGAGCCCTGCTCTACTCACCCAACAAGGAATGTCAAATAACTGTTGCCTGCTTCATGCTCCAAAACCATGCCCTGAGACGTCAGATACCATTAATACCAGATGAGTGAGAGCCAGCAGATCCTGTGGGTGGAAATGGAGATATGCCAAGTGAGGATGAGCATGGTGAGGATGACGCTGGAGACTTCAGGGCAGATGTGATCAATCAGAACTTCATCTGACTAAGTTACAACTGAAATTCCATCGGGTATTGTTGAGGTAATGCATGCCATGTAATGTTCTTTTTCCCACCTTTGGTGTGGTCTTAAGTGATCCTAAAGCAAAGTTCATGACTCAGATATGCTTGCTGAACGCTCCTTTAAGTTGTGTACAAAACTGTTATGTACATAGGCCCTCATTACAACATTGGCAGTAAAAGCCGCTTACCGTCGTGCAGAAGACTGCCAACACACCGCGGCGGCTGTGGAATTCCGCCACAGCCATTATGATCCACAGCTAGGAATCTGCCAAAATCTAGACACCCACACAAGTCCTCCGCACCAAAGGTCAGTGATGAACTGGTGATAACAAAACCGACAACGTCACACCAACAGGAATACGCCCACACTATCACGACCCACGAATCCTGGCGGCGGTTTTACAATCGCGGTATTCCATTGGAGGTACACACCGCCGCGCTCAAAATACACACACATTTACAAAACACTACCACATTGGACAATTCAAAATACACACACCTGATACACATACACACACCACTCCCACACCCAATACACTATAAAAAACACACCCACATCACCCACAAACCCCTACGACAACAATTACGACAGAAGGCCAGAGAGAGACACCTCCAGAAAAAACAATAGCATTCACAGGCACTCAACACCATCACTCACACAACATCCACGAACCTCACACAACACACCTCTTAATATCACCCCACACATCACAACACACACCACCCCACACATCACCCACACCACTCCATAGCACCGCAAAGAAACCCCAGGTTTTCTGAAGAGGAGCTCAGGGTCATGGTGGAGGAAATCATCCAGGTAGAGCCACAGCTATTTGGATCACAGGTGCAGCACACCACCATAGCTAGGAATATGGAGCTATGGTACAGAATCGTGGACAGGGTCAATGCAGTGGGACAGCACCCAAGAACTGGGGATGACATCAGGAAGAGGTGGAACGACCTACGGGGGAAAGTGTGTTTTGTGGTCTCAAGACACCAGATTGCGGTTCAGAGGACTGGCGGCGGACCCCCACCTCCTCCCCCAGAACTCACAAAATGGGAGGTGCAGGTCCTGGCTATACTGCATCCTGAGGGCCCCGCAGGAGTAGCTGGAGGAATGGACACTGGTAAGTCAAACCTTTTACTAGGTTCCAGATGGATCTGCAACTTCCATGGAGTGTCCACTGTAGGAGGGTTCCAAAGATGATGAACTGCATCCTGTTTTCCCTTTGGCACTCCCCTCATCCCCCTGGCCACAGGGTCACTCGGAGTTGGTGGTATCATGACTTGAGGTCCCATGGCCAGCAGCTTCCCCACTCAGTGGTGCTCCATTTCATTTGCAGAAATAGAGGTAGGATCATCATATTTTTTACAGACACTAGCATTGCACTGTACACATGAGTTACATTACAACCACTTGTACAACACCCCCAAGTAGAAACGAGTTATTGCCAACATCATGTCACAACTAGATACCACCTACACCCCTACATTACAACAATGTCACACACCAGCTAAGCCACCTATCGCACACCTAGATACCATCATATCAATAGAGCAATCACAATAACCATTCCATGACAACGTGACTTCCCAACATGAATCTGAGTCCCTATCCACAGCAACATAGTCAAACAACAACCAAGCAATGGGAAATAGTGCTAACATTCAGTTCAACATATCATATACACAAAATCCATCCATACCCACATTTGTAACTGATGTCATATACCAGGAAAGGAACCACATCATGTGCCAAACACAAGACAGCATGTTGCATACAATCCAAAACCATTTCATGTCACAGATTCCACAATCTTCACTATTGACATTTGCAAACTTGCAACAACTATACCTGCCCTTTCAATATTTGGAGTATGATAGAGTCTAAACACATGTCAGCAACACATGTCCCAATAGTCATGTAGGAAAGGATGATACATACTTTGTGGAACTACTCATCTAAGTCATTCTCCTCCTCTAAACAAACTCATGTAGATGTATAGGGGCAAAAGTAGGACACAGTATTTACCCACAAACAAGGCTATGTACCATACCATCACCTTAAATTCAATGTACACATGTCATGTGCATGAAGGCCCCATGCAGCACAACTAATCATGATGATTTGCAACATCAATAGCCCCTTATTCAACTGGCAACATCACTATCCACACTTCGGACATATGCAATCTTACATGTGTATATGACCATTACAATGCCACAACACACTTCTGAGCTTAACATGATAGAGACATAACCCTTGAGGCAAGCCAAATGACTGACTACATATACCATTTGAACATTATGTGAAGGTGAAATAACACAACTCAGTCAGTACAAACTATAGGGTTCCATACTTAAGGCCATCAAAACATATCCACAATAGCAAAAATAAGTACGTTGAAGTTGCATCACAATGTTGATATATGTCTGAACCTAACAATGTAAACATGATGTTGACAAAATACCACTTCAGATTATACCAATTACCAAGATGTAGTGGCCTATTTAGCATGCCCATAACACATTGGAAGAGGAAATTCCTGTGTAGCCAATTACCATTCAAAGAATGTGCACATGGTACTAATATTCTGATCTCTCATACCAATGATATGGGTTGCAGTAGGAGTCTAGTTATACCACCCTGGTTTAGTACATGCAGGATGTCAATTCTGAGGAAACATCACACGTGCCAATGTTTAGTCTTCACTTACCGATGGGGACACCTCCTAACAGATCTGAGTAAGTGCAGCAAGCATGACATGTGAAATGTCAGACTGAGATCACAGCCTCTCAATAAATTGACACTCATTGGAAACCTCAGGAATAATAGGCATCTGCTCAACTTATTAGATCAATGTTGCACATAGAGATGAGGAGCATTTGAATGGACAGAGGGCAAAGACCAGGACATTTTGCCTTCAGGATATTAGGAGTATGGATCTGTAGGTGGCAAGGAACAACCAGCAGGGCACTAAGAGCTGTTTAGTGGTACACACATGACACAGTCACATGTGCATCATCAATTGCTACTATACAGAAGGGATGACATAGGTGAGTAATATGTCCCTATACAAAATACAATGTGCACACCTGTGTACCAATGTTGAGGAATCCACATATAGGCTTTCCTAGGATACATTTAACCTTTTGCAATTACCACACTGTCACAGCTTAGAGTCTTTCACATCATGCACTGACCTTGCAGAGGAATGTAAATGAGTTTAGTCAATACTCACCCCCATGAGGCTGCTATGCTGCCCTCAAACATGCAGGCCACAGCCAAATAAAGACCATTAGGGGGGTCAATGTCCGACGGACATCCCTTCGTCCTCTAGAGGACATCCCATCAGGGCCTCAGCGCTCTTACAGGCCCAGCGTCTCAGGTGCTCCCACTGCTTTTGACAGTGGGTGTTCCGCTGACTGTGGACCCCCAGGGTCTGCACTTTCTTGGTGATGGCATGCCAGATCCCCTTTTCATGATGTGCATTGACCTGCATTAATGACACATACAAGAGGAGAAAGTCATGTACACATGCTCCATCCCAAAACAAATAGGCTGAACAATCAAGTTAATGAAAGTTGCCAAACATACCTTTCCTCACACTTCAAACTCTTTTTCAAGTCACCCTCTGTAGTCAGGCCATCTGTGAAGTGGAGTCAGGCATACAACATGCATACCCAGTACAAGGTTTTCGCTAGAAACGTAGGACGAGACCAGAAGTATGTCCTTAAAATGGTACATCTTTACAACTATTTGTCATATCTACATAGATGTAAATGCTGTAATGTACATATGTGGATCAGGGTACATACATCACATGCTACCTACTGTGTATCAGGGGTAACAGTCTTTCTATGCACATGTACACATAGCCATCTACCCACACATGATAGCACAATCCTTCATTCATGCACATTTGATCTACCTCATCATCGGCTCAACCTTTCACCCACTGGTATTGCATTGGACTCACCTGCTTCTATGGTGCACCATATAGCGGTGCATGCAGGGGTAGGATCTCCTCCACAAGCTTGTCCAGCTCTTCCGGAGTGAAGGCAGGGGCCCTATCACCTGCAGGATGTTGCATGATTGCTTCCAGAGGCAGTACACAGCAGCTCAGGTTGTGGAGGTCTTGCTGGCAGCATTGTCAGGAGTCAAGTGAGGGACTGTGCAGAAGATGGTGGTCACGTCCACCATGTACAGGACTGTCATGGACGGCTGACATTGCCATTGGCACAAGCCTGCCAAAGGCAGAAATGTGCTCCAATGTGAATGTCCATGGCGGTTATAACTGCCTACTGCCATGACAACATCCGCCAGTGAAGTCAAGTTACTTACTGATGTCCAGTACAGTAGGTCAAGCAGTTGCCATTTCAGGGCTCAAATATGTATGATGTAGCAATGAATGTTGCATCACTTACTCAAAACTCATATCTATGACAATGTGTGAAGTGCAGGCTTATTCTTTACAAGTATTAATGTGCATGTCATTAGTAGAGGAAGTCAAATTAAGTATTTTGGGTTATGTACACTAAACAGTGTTGTCACCATACTAATGACAATATGAAGATGATATAGGTGCAAAAATGTCTACAGGGTTGATGTAACTTTCACTGTCAGTGACATGTATCTCCATGTAGAGTACATGCGAGGGTTAAGGGTATTAGAATCCAGTATACTTTCATATTTTGGCTCACTATGTGCTGAATACCACTTAATCACTGTTTCATGAGACATGATTCAGTTATATATGTGTGGCGTTGTTGTGATCATAATTATGATGTATGGATTGAGTCATTCGCATACATACTGGTGTTGTCCTACATAGGTACCCTGACCTGAGGAAAGCAAGAGAACCTCCAGTGAACCGTCTACTAGCAGACCTGCAGGCGATGAAGGCGCAACAGTTAATCCAAATATAGCACCTAAATAGGCGTACAATTATGAATCTCTGTCGTCAGTTGGAGCCAGATGTGATGCCTGCTATTCACAATCCAAATTGCATACCTCCCATCATTCAAGTGATATCAGCGCTGCACTTCCTGGCCACTGGGTTCCTTCTGAATACAGTGGCCCTAACTGCAGGGATGTTTCAGTCCAGGTACAGTATGGTTTTGAAGGCTGTACTGTCTGATTTTTTAATCACCTGGACAGCTATATCATATTTCGCCAACATGAGGATTTGGCCCATGGGAAGGCAGAATTCTATGCTTTGGGACACATTCCTCATGTGGTTGGAGCCATAGAAGGCACCCATGTAGCTTTGGTTCTCCCAAGTGCAAATGAACAGGTATGTAGGAAAAGGAAAAATGTCCACTCCATAAACGTCCAAGTAGTCTGTTTGGCTGATCTCTACATTTCAGAAGCTAGTACAAGATATCCAGGATTAGTCCACAATTCCTTCATCATGCAGAACATCAATATCCTACTGCTGATGACACGACTACACACAGAGAGGGCCTGGCTGGTTGGTAAGTCATGTATGTCATGTGCTTCTGTACCTTTTTTTGCTGCTACTATATATGTGGATGTCCAAGATTAAAGCTTGGATTTGTGTAACTATACCTTACAGGGGACTCTAACCACCCAAACCTTCCTTGATTATTGTCACCAGTGAGTTAGCCAACCACACCAAGGAAATTCCACTTCAATGAGGCCCACAGAAGGGCATGTTATGGAGTGGACTTTTGAGCTGCTGAAGGAAAGATTTTGCTGCATAGACATATCTAGAGGAGCACTGCTCTACTCACCCAACAAGGAATGTCAAATAACTGTTGCCCGCTTCATGCTCTAAAACCATGCCCTGAGACATCAGATACCATGAATACCAGATGAGGGAGAGCCAGCAGATCCTGTGGGTGGAAATGCAGATATGCCAAGTGAGGATGACCATGGTGAGGATGAAGCTGGAGACTTCAGGGCAGATGTGATCAATCAGTACTTCAACTGACTAAGTTACAACTGAAATTCCATCGGGTATTGTTGAGGTAATGCATGCCATGTAATGTTCTTTTTACCACCTTCGGTGTGGTCCTAAGTGACCCTAAAGCAAAGTTCATGACTCAGATATGCTTGCTGAATGCTCCTTCAAGTTGTGTACAGAACTCTTATGTACATAGGCCCTCATTACAACATTGGCAATAAAAGCCGCTTACCGCCATGCAGAAGATTGCCAACACACCACTGCGGCCGTGGAATTCCGCCACAGCCATTATGACCCATAGCTCGGAATCCGCCAAAATCTAGACACCCACACAAGTCCTCCACACCAAAGGTCAGTGATAAACTGGCAATAACAAAATCGACACCGTCACGCCAACAGGAATACGCCCACACTATCACGACCCACGAATCCACGCAGCGGTTTTACAACCGCGGTATTCCATTGGCGGTACACACCGCCGCAATCAAAATATACACACATTTACAAAACACTACCACATTGGACAATTAAAAATACACACACCTGATACACATACACACACCACTCCCGCACACCCAATACACTTTAAAACACACACCCACATCAGCCATAAACCCCTACGACAACAATTGCGACAGAAGGCCAGCGAGAGACACCACCAGAAACAACAATAGCATCCACAGGCACTCAACACCATCACTCACACAACATCCACGAACCTCACACAACACACCTCTTAATATCACCCCACACATCACAACACACACCACCCCACACATCACCCACACCAACCCATGGCACCGCAAAGACACCCCAGGTTTTCTGAGGAGGAGCTCAGGGTCATGGTGGAGGAAATAATCCGGGTAGAGCCACAGCTATTCAGATCACAGGTGCAGCACACCACCATAGCTAGGAAGATGGAGCTATGGCGCAGAATCGTGGACAGGGTCAAAGCAGTGGGACAGCACCCAAGAACTAGGGATGACATCAGGAAGAGGCGGAACAACTTACGGGGGAAGGTGCGTTCCTTGGTCTCAAGACCCCAGATTGTGGTTCAGAGGACTGGCAGCGGACCGCTACCTCCTCCCCCAGAACTCACAACATGGGAGGTGCAGGTCTTGGCTATACTGAATCCTGAGGGCCTCGCAGGAGTAGCTGGAGGAATGGACTCTGGTAAGTCAAACCTTTTACTACTTCATCCCCCACCCACCTGCATGCTATCACATACACCCACCTTCGCCCTCACCCCATCACTCCAACTCCTCACACGTGCCACTATCACAAACCACACATCCCAAACCCAAGCCCTGCATGCACCAAATCATGGACACCCATCACCAAAGCATGTCCACTGCAAATACCCACACACACCCCTAAACCATTATCACAGAAGGTCCCACACAAGAATGGAAGCACTGGGGTACAGGGTCACCTACCCATTGCACACCATGGCACACACAGATGCAATAATCATGCCTTTACACCCCTGCAGGACCCCTACCCAACGTCACCGGACAGGAGGGTCCAGACATGTCCACTCCACCCCCAGAAGAGGCCCACAGTGATGACAGCAGCTCTGTCCAACTGGATCTAGATGACCAGCCCGGCCCATCTGGGACCTCGGGACAGTCGGTTCCCCTTACACTGGCATAGGCCACTACAGAGCTTCCCCACTCTGGAAATACAAGCTCAGCACCCCCGCAGCGGACCCATACCTCTGTCTCCAGGACACGTCAAGCAGCAGTGTTTCCACCACTACAGGGAACCCAGGCTAACCCACCACCCCAACAATACCAGGGACCTGGGGGCAGTGGTAGTGGTAGTGGGCACACGGTTCATGGGACCGAGGCACATGGAAACAGGAGAACTGGGAGGGCTGCTGTGCGACAGGGGGAGGACAGGCCCAGGGACCCCACTCTCCACGAGGCCCTCTCCAACATCATGGGAGCCTACCACCATTCCCAGGAGACGATGGCAACGGTACTGGCCAAATTTCAGGAGACCCAGCGGCTGCAGGAGGAACAGTATTTGGGGTTCAATTCCACCCTGGGCACCATTGTAGGGGTGCTGCAGGAACTCGTCAACACCAGGAGGGACACTGTGGCATAACAATGGGCCCCTGACACTTGCCTGGACGATGAACTGCCCACCACCTCCGCCGGCGCTAGTGGACAGGAGGCACCGCCAAAGAACCACGACACCAGCACCCCAATCCCTGCAGATGGAGAACCACCCCGCAAGCGGTCCCTGAGATCCAGGACAAAGACAGAGAACAATGCCAAGACCCCCGCCAAGAAATGAGACCACCCTGATTGTCATCCTTCTGTCCCACTTTGTCACCCTGCCCATACTTAAACTGCCCTAGCTCCACTTCCTATGCCCCTTTGGACAATGCACCACCTGTGAGACTAATAGACTGGACTCTGCCATGGACATTCCTCCACCATCACCCCTGACCATTTTACAACCACCTCCACTATTTAGCACTTAAATAAACACCCTTAAATCACAAAACAATCTGGAGTCAGTCTGTGCTTTCGAAAATGTGTATTAGCAAAAACTGTGGCAAAATGCTATATCCAATGTAATGTCAACATACCTATGTCACACAGCCCTACTCCATGCAGAAACAAAGCAAAGGTCACACAGTGGGACCCACGTCTGTGAATTCGAAAGGGAAAGTGACAACTGAGTGTCCATACACTGGGAGAAAATGACAGACAGATGAGAGGTAGAAGAATTAAATCAGATGTAGCAGGCAGTGTTGTCTTCTTACCTGTGTCTCACTGGAAGTATTGCTGGATCACTGTGTTCCTGTTGTCTATGTCCTCTTCTTCTGCTTCCTCGTCTTCACTGTCCACAGGCTCCACAGCTGCCACAAGACCTCCATCTGGACCATCCTCCTGCAGAAAAGGCACCTGTCGTCGCAAAGCCAAGTTGGGAAGCATACAGCAGGCCAAGTTTATCTAGCACACCTTCTTTGGTGAGTAGAATAGGGAACCATCTGTCATATGGAGGCACCTGAACCTGGCCTTCAGGAGGCTGAAGGTCCTCTCTATAATCGTCCTAGTCTGCCCATGGACATCATTGTAGCGTTCCTCTGCCCTTGTCCTGGGATTCCTCACTGGGGTCAGTAGCCATGACAGGTTGGGGTAACAAGAGTCACCTGCAAATGGCAAGGGACAACTGTTAGACACACACTTACTCTTAGGGACATCCCCAGACACCTAGTCACACTGTATTGGGTCTATGCCCTCACCTAATAGCCACACACGGTGCCTCTGGAGTTGCCCATCACATAAAGGATGCTGCTAGTCTGCAGAATGTAAGCATCATGTACTGAGCCAGGAAATTTGGCACTTACATGGGAGATGTACTGGTCGGCCAAACACACCATCTGCACATTCATAGAATGCTAACTCTTCTGGTTTCTGTACACCTGTTCACTCCTGCGTGGGGGTACCAAGGCCACATGTGTCTCATCAATGGCACCAATGATGTTGGGGATATGTCCCAGGGCATAGAAGTCACCTTTCCCTGTAGGCAAATTCTCCACCTGAGGGAAAACGATGTAGCTGCGCATGTGTTTCAGCAGGGCAGACAACACTCTGGACAACACGTTGGAAAACATCGGTTGGGACATCCCTGATGCTATGGCCACTGTTGTTTGAAAAGACCCACTTGCTAGGAAATGGAGTACTGACAGGACCTGCACTACAGAGTGGTTCCTGTGGGATGGCGGATAGCTGACATTAGGGCTGGCTCCAACTAGGCACACAGTTCCAGGATTGTAGTACGATTAAGTCTGTAGGTGATAATTACATGTCGCTCCTCCATTGTCGACAGGTCCACCAGCGGTCTGTGCACCGGAGGATGGCGCCATCTCCTCACCTGCCCCAGAGGACGTGCTCTATGGAGGAGAACAGTGAGCAGAGAGTCAACCAACACTGAGGTAGGTAAACACAACTTTATCTGAAAATGTTTGAAAATCGACATATGGCTGTATTAGTGTTTAAGCAAGGCCCAGATATGTGTGATGCACTAAAAATTAATGCCATGTGGCCCCCTGAAATGGCGGCTGTCTGACCTGTAATGTGGGACAAGGGGATATGAGGTAACTGCTCTGGCGTTGTACACCGTCGGGGTAGGCAGTCGAAGACCGTGGCGCAATCCTGCATTGGTTAACATTGGACCGTATGGGTCCCAGGAGCCAATGACGATGTACGCCGGTGGTGACGGTACGCACAGCCGCGGACGTCACCGCCATTTTCTCTCTGTTCAGTCACTTGAACACGTTTGAGAACTTAGGCTGGGACATCCCTGATGCTATGGCCACTGTCGTCTGAAAAGACCCACTTGCCAGGAAATGGAGTACTGACAGGACCTGCACTAGAGGGGGGATTCCTGTGGGATGGCGGATAGCTGACATCAGGTCTGGCTCCAACTGGGCACACAGTTCCTGGATTGTGGCACGGTCCAGTCTGTAGGTGAAAATTACATGTCGCTCTTCCATTGCCAAAAGGTCGAACAGCGATTTGTACACCGGAGGATGCCGCCATCTCCTCACCTGCCCCAGCGGACATGCTCTATGGAGGAGAATAGAAAAGCAGAGAGTCAGCCAACACTGAGGTACGAAAACACAACTTTATTCCACAAATTTTTAAATCCGCTGTGTGCCTGTCTTAGTGTGTATGCAAGGCCTAGATATGTGTGATGCATTTAAAATTAATGCCATGTGGCCCCCTGAAATGGCGGCTGCCTGACCTGTAATATGGGACAAGGGGATGTGAGGTAACTGCGCTGGCGTTGTACACCGTCGCGGTAGGTGGTCGAAGACCGCGCCGCAATCCTGCATTGGTTAACATTAGACCCTACGGGTCCCAGGAGCCAATGACGATGTACGCCGGCGGTGAAGGTACGAACTGCCGCAGACGTGACATCCATTTTCTCACTGTCACTCACTTGATACCTGATCTTCGATAGGAGAGGACCTACAATGCGAGTGCTGCTGTGACCTCAGTCTGGAAGAGACAATAGCTTGTGTGTCTGGGGAAAGGGCCCCTGCCTTCAGCACGGAGGAGTTGGAGAAACTAGTGGATGGGGTCCTCCCCCAGTACACGTTACTGTATGGTCCTCCAGACAAACAGGTGAGTACACTGTGAGCATGTTGTATGACCAATGCCTGTTTGGAGTGGTGATGATGAAAGATGGGGGGGGAGAATGAGGCGTGCATGATTCGTCGGTGAGTGCATGTGCGTCATGGCAAGGGTAGGGATGCGGGCCAATGACTGTGACAGTGCAGACGGTTATATCTTCTCCTTTTCCCCTGTACTATTCCTGTAGGTCAGCGCCCACCAGAAGAAGGATATTTGGCGTGCCATTGCCAAGGAAGTCCGGACCCTGGGGGTCCACCACAGACCGAGCACCCACTGCCGGAAAAGATGGGAAGACATTCACCGCTGGAGCAAGAAGACGGCGGAGGCCCAGCTGGGGATGGCCTCCCAACGTGGGAGGGGTGCCCGTCGCACCATGACCCCCCTGATGTTCCAGATACTGGCGGTGGCGTATCCGGAGTTGGATGGGCGCTTGAGGGCATCACAGCAGCCACAAGGGGGTGAGTAAACTCTCATTCTGCTGATTCAGAGTGCATTGTAGGTGTCTGGGTGGGGGAGGTGGGCTGTGGGTTCCCCTAGGCCAGGGAGAGTTTAGTAGGCTAAGTCCCTTCTTAAGGCAGGCCCTGTGGCACCCCACCCCACCTGTGTTCAGAGCCATGTACACCTAGTCAGGCTCCTGTGACTTCCATGTGTGCAGCAATCGGGCACAGGCCTTGTAACCCATGTCCCTGTGATTAATTAGGGAACTCTAAATGCACAGCGTAGTGCAGGGGGCTTCTGTGTCTGTAGTGTGCGCCAACGGTAGCGGTATTGGATGCACTCAACATGGCTGTCTTCTGTCTTTCCCCCCTTTTTGTGGTCTCCCTGTTCTTGTGTGCATTAGCATCATCAGGCTGAGGAGCAGTGCCACCGTAGCAGGAGGGAGCTGCATCCCACGTGGCCCTGGAGGGCAACACAATGAAGTCAGAAGCCACCAGTGGGACGGAGGGCGAGGGGAGCTCCACTGCGGGAACAGGAGCTGAGACCAGCGACACCCACTCCTCCTCTGATGGGAGCTCCCTTGCAGTGGCGGGCCCCTCTGTGCCCCTCCACATCTACAGGTACAGCCGCCACTCCCCCTACCAGCACCGCTCTCCCAGCAACCCCTCATCGTGTGCCCCGTGGCCGCTCACCCAGAAGGGTGGGCATCTCCTTCGCCCCAGGCACCTCAGCCCCTGCCCCAGTCAGCCCTACTGCCCTCAGTGAGGAGGCCATTGACCTCCTCAGGTCCCTCACTGTTGGGCAGTCTACCATTTTGAATGCCATCCAGGGTGTAGAGAGGCAGTTTCAACAGACCAATGCATACCTGGAGGGCATTCATTCTGGTCAGGTAGCCCAACAGCGAGCTTTGCAGACTCTGGCCTCAGCACGGATGGCAGCCATTGTCCCTGTCTTTAGCCTCCCTCCTCCAACTTCGTCCACCCAGACCCAAACCCCTGTACTTCAGCCTATCCCAAGCACACCATCAGACCAGCATGCACACACGTCAACACACAATGGAAGCTCTGGCAAACATAAGCACCACACATCCCATAGGCACTCATGCAGGCATCATACCAATGCAGACATACCAACAGCCACTGCCTCCACTGTGTCCCCCTCCTTCTCGTCTCCCTCCTCCCTCCCAGTCTCATCTCCACTCATGCCCTGCATGCACTTCATAGTCAGTCACAACCTCCATCACCAGCACGCCCACCTCCACACCCCGCTCACTTGCACTCACCCCCCCACTACCATTCACACATCCCCTGTGTCCTCTCCCAGTGTGTCTGTCAGCCCACCTCCCAAGGTACACAAACGCAGCCACACGCCCACCGAACAGCCATCCACCTCACGACAGCCTCCAGCCCATGCACCTTCACCCAAAGTCACCAAATGTACAACTCCAACAACCACTACCGCTTCCTCCACTCCCAAACCCCCTTTATCTACGCATCCCTGTGTGTCAAAAAACTTTTCCTGTCTAACCTTGACCTCTTCCCCTCACCTCCCCCACCCCTTCAGTCTCCCAGGGCCCGCCTTTCCAGGTCCCAACCCAGCGCCTCAGCCACAACATCTGCAGGAAAAGTGGTGCCAGTAGTAACCGGCTTCTGGAGTGCGCCAGGCAGCAGGGCAGCCAGTGTGCCAAGGAGCCAAACCACAGACAGTCCCCCACCTCAAAAGCACAAAAAGTTGGCCAGTGCCTGGCAAAACATCTTCCACCAAAGCCTCTCACAGGGGTACAGTTGGGAGTGTGAAGACAGCTGCGCTCCCATCCAAGGTGGTGAGGGGGCACAGTAAAACAGGCAAGTCTGCGAAAACCTGCACGGCGGACAAGACCGCCACCAGCACCACTGAACAGTACACCGCCGCCACCAGCACCGCTGAACAGGACACCGCCGCAACAAGCACCGCTGCCAAGGACACCGCGCCACCAGCACCGCTGAACAGGACACCGTTGCAACAAGCACAGCTGCCAAGGACACTGTCGCCACCAGCACCGCTGAACAGGACACCGCCGCAACCAGCACCACTGAACAGGACACCGTCGCAACAAGCACCGCTGCCAAGGACACTGCCGCCACCAGCACCGCTGAACAGGACACTGCCACAACAAGCACCACAGGCCAGTGTGCGCCAAAGCTTCTGACGCTACTGAGGCTGCCACGAGCAGGATGAAGCACTCTGAGCACAAAGCCCCATCCAGAACCAGTGGAGTATCACATTGACTACCTCTGTCCTTGGCAGGATGAAGGAAGCACTCTGGGCACAAGGCCCCCTCCAGAACCAGTGGAGTATCACATCCACTACCTCTGTCCTAGGCAGGATGAAGCACTCTGGGCACAAAGCCCCCTCCAGAACCAGTGGAGTATCACATTCTCTACATCTGTCCTTGGCAGGATGAAGCACTCTGAGCACAAAGCCCCCTCCAGAACCAGTGGAGAAAGGTATCTACTACCTCAGTCCTTGGCAGGATGAAGCAGTCTGGGCACAAAGCCCCCTCCTGAACCAGAGGAGTATCACGTCCACTACCTCTGTCCTTGGCAGGATGAAGCACTCTGGGCGCAAAGCCCCCTCCAGAACCAGTGGAGTATCACATCCACTACCTCTGTCCTTGGCAAGATGAAGCACTCTGGGCACAAAGCCCCCTCTAGAACCAGTGGAGATTGACATCCACTTGAGAGACTGTGGCTTTGCACTCCCCAGGATAAAGCAGTGGGCAAACCACCCACTGGAGAGACTTGAGAGACTGTGGCTTTGCACTCCCCAGGATAAAGCAGTGGGCAAACCACCCACTGGAGAGACTTGAGAGCCTGTGGCTTTGCACTCCCCAGGATGCAGCAGTGGGCATACCACCCACTGGAGAGACTTGAGAGCCTGTGGCTTTGCACTCCCCAGGATGCAGCAGTGGGCAAACCACCCACTGGAGAGACTTGAGAGACTGTGGCTTTGCACTCCCCAGAATGCAGCAGTGGGCATGGAGCCCCCTCATGGATCTGGCATCATGCACTCATCCGGCTGAGGTGCCCCTCCTTCCCTTCCCCCTGAGGCGTCTATGTGGCGGTTTCCGCCATCGGTCGTGATTCCAATTTTTTTACCGCCGCTTTAACACCGACCGCCAGGGTTGTAATGACCACCATAATCTATTGTTCAGAAAATGCACAATCAAAGTCACTTTTGTAGTTATGAATAGACAATAAGATGTCTGTGTTCCGCTCTGGCATATACCTTATCTTTGTCAATCACAGATTTGCAGATTGGCTGTTTGCCTCGTTTGCCATTGTCAGACAGTGTCACAGGTAGATGGGATTTGAGGACTGACATAAACAGTGAACATGGATTAGACCAGATACTGTTTTGCATTAGATTTGTGGTGTGTGAATTCTTTACCCAGATTGTCAGGACAGTGGTTTGGAAGTGTCTTTTTCCATAAAATAAACCGGTTTTGTATTGGAGGTGTCTCAAATGGCGGAATGTGTATGTTCATTTGTGTCTAACGCTTGTCATAATGTGGTATCCAGACACTCTACCATAATTAAGGTTTGTGTTGTATGGGACCTAACTTGTGCATAGCTGGAGGTCTGTTTCCTCATTGCAGACAAATGTGCATGCGTCTGAAGACTGACATAGGTGAGTGGCAAGTCTGCAGATTCATGACCATGTTAAGTGGATGGTTCCATGACTGATGAGATTAGTACTGACCTCTGTCTGTTTCATGGGATATGGCCATTTGGGAGGATGAGGTATGGGTATGATAAGGCTTTAGCTGGTGATACATAAAAAAACAATCTGTCTGCCTCCTGGGATGGTGATAGACTGACATGTCCCTAACTTCTGTGTTCTGTGGTTTGGTAGTAAATGACACCTAAGCTGAAACGCTGATTGCCATGCTCCAAATACATATGTGGAGATGAACAATACAGGTAACTTGTGTCATGTGTATGTTGCAATCCCAATGCAATATGGATACTGGTTATCCAGTACATGTGTGATGACCATAACATAGGTATAATATTATAGAGGAACATTTTGGTACAATAGTTGCCATACATGACAGTTGTATATGGTTGATACATCACACTTACACAGGATCTGGGAATAAGTGGCATTTATTGGGGAGTGAACAACAAAATGAGTGAATTAAAACAAATAAATAAAGATAACAGTGAAGGGGTCAGTCACGGTGGAGGAAATCATCAGGGTAGTAGCTACAGTGTTTGGAAACATAAGTCCAGTGTCCTTGCACCATAGGAAAATGGAGTTAGGTATCAGAACAGTAAACAGGGTGTGTCAGTCACACACAAGGGAAACCAATCAGGAGAAGTTCACTTCCTGGCAGTGGATTTAGTCTTGGCATCTGCTTCTCCTGGATGGAGGGGGAAACGTCCATGTTTGGGGGGGGGTGGATCTTCTGCTAGAGATGGTGGGGTGTTTGAGACATTCCTTTCCCAAAGCCGGGCCTCAATTCCACTAGCAGCCACATATGTCGAGGGGCCTGAAGTCTCATGGATAGTGGAAAAGGCCTGATGTTGGGTGCCAAAGCTACTCAGGGTAGTGCTGATGTCCCTCAGAACCCCATCAATGGAAGCCAGGATGGCATTTTGGGCCTGCCACTGCTGCATAGCTCCCTGTTGGTTGTCCCTCTGCAGTTGTCTTATCTCCCCTGTCATGGTCAGTACCTGGTCCATCCTGACTTGGGAATGTTAGTAGGCTCCCAAGACTCCCAAGACTCTCCTGATCAGTTGTGTCCCTTGGAGCCCCTATCCTCTATCCCACACCATCCATTTCATGCAGTCTACCGCTATGTATGCTAGAAAACATTTAGGCCCTCATTCTGACATTAGCTGTATTTTACCACTGTGGTGACGGCTGCCAACATACCACCGTGGAGGCGAACATCCGAACAGCTGGATTTTGACACGCACACACACAAAACGGACAGAAACCAGCCACAACCACAAATCTGCCAGACCCAACGAATGGGAAAAACTGTCAGAACTAGCACCCATACTGTTACGCCAGCAAAACAACTCCCTCCAAATAATGACCCACGAATCACTACAGCGGACATTCAACGGCGGTAAACCATTGGCGGTGCACACCACAGCGGAGGAAATGGCCACCCAAAACCAAAACAAGACAACATTGGGCAGTCCAAAAAACCCACACCTGACATAAATACACACACCCATCAACAGCACTATAAAACACCACTCCACATCACCCACAATCCTTTGCAAACACAAGAAGACAGCTACATACATCTTGCCAGGCCAATCACAGAGATACCTGCTCACACACACAACAACTATTCATTAACCCGTCAGGCACCACACAACCCACCACATCACTCATCACTCAACACCCTCTGCACAACACACACACACCACATAATTCCCATGTCCCTACAAAGGCAACCCCATTTCACTGATGAGGAGTTGCCGGTGATGGTGGAGGAAATAGTCAGGGAAGAACCACAGCTGTTTGGAGCACAGGTACAGAAGATCTTCATTGAGAGAAAGATGGAGCTATGGTGGAGGATTGTCGACAGTGTGAACGGTGTGGGACAATACCCATGCACAAAGGATGACATTCGGAAGGGGTGGAATTACCTACGGGGGAAGGTGCATTCCATTGCAGCAAGGCACCATCTTGTCATCAGGAGGACTGGAAGTGGATCCCCACCTCCTCCCCCACGGTTGAAAGCATGGGAGGAGCAAGTCTTGGCAATATTGCATCCTGAAGGCCTGACTGGAGATTCCGGAGGACTGGACACTGGTGAGTCACCATTACCAACCTACCACCACCCATACCTGCATGCCATCTCACCACCTCATCCTGACTCCTTTCACCCCACTCCATCCCACACAGTGCACCACCCCACTTACCACACCTAAATGTCTACTCTGCATGCCATATCCACCGCAAGCACATCCATCCCAGCTCTGCATGTACACCCACCAGCAATGCATGAACAGCATGTAGAACTACCAATCCCACAATTCATCACCATACACTACCAAAGGTGGGAGGACAACACCAATATAATTGGAAAGGTATAAATGTGGAATATGTGACAGACAATTACCCTAACTAATCACTTACATCTCCACAGGGGCCCCAGTAAATGTCATAGGCAAGGAGATGCCACGGCAACCCAGTCCCCCACCAGAAGATACCCTCAGTGATGACAGCAACTCTGGAGGTCTTGATCTGGATGATCACCCTAGCCCATCTGGGACCACTGGTCAGTCGGCTCCCACATCCAACAGGCAGTCCACAACAGGTCCTCTCCCAGAATCAAACACCACATCAGCCAGCCAACTCCCCCAAACCTCTGTCCCCGGGACATATGAATCAGTAGTGTGCCCCCCTGTACAGGGACCCGAGTCGACACCCCACAGGCAAGACGATGAAGGTCCTGGTGTAAGTGGGAGTGGGCACTCTGTTCAGGGGACACAGGCACAGGGGGCCAGGGACAGTTGAAGGACAGCTATGCACTACGGGGAGGCCAGGCCTAGGGAATTGACTGCCCAGGAGGCACTCACAAATGTGCTGGGGGCATACCAACAATCCCTGGACAGGATGGGTCAGGTGATCAACATCATGCAGCAGAACTAGCAGCTGCCGGGGGAACACCACCAGGAGGTCATGCAACAAATGCATGCCTTGACTACCACCTTGGCCTCCATTTCAGGGGTGCTGAATGGCATGGCGAACATCAAGTGTGAGTACACATGATGTTCAACATCGGGCCTCTTCCTCTAGCCAGTGTACTGACCAGCCCTCCAAATCTGTTGCATCTAGTGGACAGGAGGCCCTGCCACAGGATTCACAGGCCTCCAGCACCTCTCCCCCTGCAGAAGGTGATCCACCCCACAAAGTTCCTTGCGACCCAGACAGACACCAGAGACAGTTGCCAAGACCACCACCAAGAAATGAGCACCTCCAGAATGTCCCCCTTGTGTTCCACTGATTCACCTAGTTCACTTTGGACTGACATTGCTCCTCTTTCTATGGCCCCATGGACACTGGACAAGTGCTGCAAACAGACTGGGCCACTACCCTGGACTTTTCCCAAGCATCACACCTCATTCCATTGCACTTTCCACTGTTTTTTTGTTATTCAAATAAACACCCTTGAATACAACTTGAGTAATAGTGCTTTATCAGAAAGAAAAGTGCAATGTATTGAACTGTAATGAACTGCATTATCCTTGCCTCTTCTCCCTATTCCTCTGCAGTGAGCCAAAAGTGAAATGGGTATCACAACAGGACCTATAGACCTATGGACACATAACACCACAGTGCATGTATGTATGTAGGATACTTGAATTGTCTTGATGTGTACAGTCGACACCAATGATGCACATATAAATTCAAAACATGAGTACTGGCAGTAGGAAATTGCAACCGCCTGTCCTATATGCATGGACGGGTGGAAGTGACCTAACTCCGTCGGCGTTTGACGTCATGACGGAAGACGGTCTGCACCACCGTGCAACTCCTCATTGGCTAACATGGGGCTCTATGGAGTACAGGAACCAATAATGATCAACGCCGGTAGTGACGGTGTTCACTGACGCGGACGTGATCGACATTTTCTTTCTACCACTTCACTTGATTCCTAACTTTCAACACAACGACATCTCCACTGCGTGTGCTGCTGTAACCTGTGTCTGAACCTGCCATGGCTCGTGCTACAGGGGAAAAGACCCGGCCTTCACATCAGAGGAGTTGGAGAAGCTTGTGGATGAAGTCCTACTCCAGTATAGGCAGTTGTATGGGCCTCCAGACCAACAGGTGAGTACATCATGCATGCGATGCATGCAGCATGGCTGCATGTAGATGTCTGTGTGTGCTAGCAGTATGTCATTTGGTGGGGTATGGCTGCAGACAATGGCCTCCCAACATGGGAAGGGTGCCCATCGGAGCCTGACCCCCTTAATGGCCCGCATACTAGCAGTGACCAATCCTGAGTTGGATGGGTGCTTGAGGGCAGCACAGCAGCCACAAGGGGCTGAGTACAGACTGTGTGGTATTTTGTACATGTTGTCTGCCATGGGGTTTGGGTGCAAGGCTCTAGTCAGTGGATGCCCCAATATGCCAGTTTAGCCATTCCTGTGTGGTCCTGCTTAGCTATGTAGGGTGGTATGCATTTTTGGTATTGCTAGGTAGTTAGCATACCATGGCAGACAGGGCTTAGTTGTGTAGTGTAGCCATTTTTAATGTAGCTTTATGCACGTTTGCTTAACGTGTTAGGCCTCTGTACACTTTGCCCTAGATGCATTTTATTTAGCCTCACACTGTTATTCTACTATAACCAGTTTCACGGTCTTGTTTTATTTCCTTCTATCACACTGTTTAGCTTATTTCAGCACTGAGTTCGCAAACAATACATTCTTGCTCACTCTGTGCTTCAGTCATGGATACAGTCTGGTACCTTGCCGATAGATGTGGTAGTAGTTTAGTCTTTGTGGTTTGTAGACGGTACACATTCTTACGCAGGAACATCGGGGTGTTAGTTCACATCAATAGTATAAAAACCCTTTCTAGTCCTAGTACACATAAGAGGGAGATTCCGACCAGGAACCCACAACTAGACGCTGACTACCCTGTTGCAGATGCTGATCCCGATCACAGGCCTTTGCTCAGGTCTGAGGGTCGATGTCCTCCCGGGGGAACCTGAAAGGCAGGCTTAGAGCTTAACATGCTGTGCTCGAAATAGAACTTAGGAGAGAGAACGTAATCTAGTTGCATTATGATAGCATTATTCTTATGTTTTACTCTCCTCATTACTATTTCAATCCTACTGTGTTGTATGGTTCTGGTTATTGCGGCTCACGCCTTGTTATCTAAAATGCAGTTGTTTTATGAAACCAATCTTTAAAACTCAAACTTCCTTTGTCATTTATATATGAGACCACACTGTGTATGAGAGAACTGGTTGGGATCTGAGCGACCACGACTTCCCTGGGAAGCACTAAGATGTCATGCGCTCGGCTGCCCAATTGTCTCTTCCCTTGGGGAAAGATGAGGCACTGCTAGTTAGCCGGAGCTCAACCCGGATTTGGGGTGACAAGGGTCCTCCGCCGTGGGTTAGACTTAGTCGCCCACACTGCGAACGATCTTGCCGCTCAAAAATCCAGTGGTCTCATTAGGATAATGAGAGCCTACGCGACATGGCGCTGCCAACGTTTGGTCTGGCTCTAATTTTCGGGTCCACCAGTTTCTCTCGGTCCCATACATGATAATGATCGCTCAGTTCCTTTAACGGAGACGTCCGTGGCACTGAGGACTTCCACCACCGCGATATAGCTAATCCTAAATATAGCGGATGGTTGTTCAAGCTTGAACCTTAAAAGGAAAGACCCCGTATTGGTGTGCCCTCTCTGAACCAGTGCTGTTTTTCTAATGGCGAATCCCCAGGTAATACAAATAGCTCTTAATATGAGACAGCCGCTCACAGCACATTTGCTTGCACATGGTCTTACGATCCAGGGTGGTCCATTCACGTTTGTGGAGGCCGCCGATGCAGCCTATAGAACAGAACTTTTCTACTCCTGGGTCACATTCCCAGCAGTTGATGTGAATACAAATGCATTTCACACATATACGGTTGCGAACGTGCCTGGCCAGTACAGGGCGTATGCATACCTAGAGATACCTCTATCTTGTCAAGAACATAATAATTGGCTTGATGGCGCCCTACCCCATACTATATTGCTAGTAAGGTTAGGTCCACTGAGTAATGATGGTCCGACCTGGCCTTTATTGGCCACACATACACCAGATCCTGCGGTTGCAAATATGCCGGTGTCTGAGGTTCGTCGTTTATATACAGACTTAACGGCTACATATAGACGCTTAGTACAATTTGTGATGCAGACATTAAATACAAACCCAGCGCGTGCTACTCCAGCACCACAACATGCAGTAGCTCCAGGTATAAACCCGGCGACTGTACACTCTATCATGGGTAAAGTTCTAGCAAAACCGGAGAAGACTCCATTTTGGCTGGCACAGAAAATTAATATGCTGGAGGCAGAATTTCCCCATACGGGACCTCAGGACAGACATCTAATATTAACTATGTGTTTACCATTTGGCATGGTTTCCACAGTGGAACATTGTAATACATGGGGCACGGTGTTTGCCGCGCTCTACACAACGGCACACGGTACACCGACATTAGCGAACCTACCGGAAGTGCTTATACAGATTCAGGATGAATACGGGGCTGCCCCAGCCATAGATTTAGGAATGCAACTGATGGGCAACTTTGCCACGGTTTCTTCAATAATACTAAGTAATCTTAAAGGGGAGGCAGTTGCACTTGCGGTGCATATGCGTCTTCGTGACGTCCCGTAACTCGATCAGAAGCGGGAACTGCCTCAAATAATAGAGGAAACATATTCCAGTATTGGTCGAGATAGCCTAGGGGCTAGACCGCAAAAAACACAGTTTCAAGGAAATGTTAGTAAAGAAAATGCTAAACAACATCCTGAGGGTAATAAGATGCACTGGGAGAAAAAACAACAGACACATAAAAAAGAAAGGGGAGAATCTCCGCGCGCGGAGACCCCGCAGGCTAGGTATAATCTCAGAAATAGGGATAATTTGAAAACACCTGATAGATATCAATACACTGATACACGCCAATCTCGTTCCTTTCAGGACTCATCGTAAAAGAGGAATGAGAGAGGTGGGTGGTCAGAGCGGAAAACAGAGTACGTGAAAGCAAGACAGGACTCACAACGCTCTTCGGAGGTTTCTGTCAAGAAGGAAGAGAAACCGATACAACAACAAAAAACAGTTTAAAAAGAAAAAAGTGACAGCAGTCTCAGTTAGACATGCCACTCAGGAAGAGAGTTCTCTTGAAGAACAAGACTTGGGCACTAGCACTGCTAGACAGTGCGGCAGAGGTCACAATAGTTCGCAGGAATGTTCTAGAGCATCTGGAGGTGAAAGCAACTGATGACTTCATACAAGTTGAAACAGCAGATATGCGTGTCTCTGAACCTGATAGGGTGTATACAATGACTTTACAATTGGAAGGAGACATTGAACGCACTATAAACGCGATCTTTTGGGATCGTGTAGTCAAGATATATGACATTTTGTTGGCTGAGCAGGATTGGCCGCCTGACTTTGTTCGCACTTGCCCAGTTGGGAAGGAGGTTATTAAATCTTCGTTCTCAACATTTGTTCCAGGGGAACTCGCTGAGTCCTATTGCATCAAACGGGCTCTAGCACAAGCACCTGCCTTATATAGAAATAACGTAGGGTGGGATAGGGATTCCCCATATCATGTAATTCCAATTAAAGGTGGACCTCAGCCACAACTGCAGTATCCTATAAAATATGAAGGAAGGGCACCAGTGAGGGAAATACTTACACAACTAGAATACCAGGGAGTAATTGAACTCTGTGTCTCACCGATGAATAATCCCTTATTCGCTGTAGCTAAACCTGACCATTCATATAGAATAGTCTTAGACTACAGACATTTGAACGGACATACACGTACATATGCTATACAAAATTCACATAGCGCCGCACTGATGAATAACATTGTGCGGAAAAAATACAAAACAACTTTAGACATCTCGAATGGTTTCTTCTGCCAGAATATAGCACCAAAAGCAGGGATTTGACAAGCTTTAGCGCGTTAGGCTCCCAGGAAAAATTCTGTTGTTTACCTCATGGGTATAAGAATAGCCCGGGACTGTTTGCGGTTCGTGTGACTGAAATTTTGCAGGAGTTGGACCCTGAAGCATTGTTACATGTAGATGATATATATCTCACGGATGACGAGTTACTACAACATTTAAGGTGGGTAGCCCCCATTGTGGTAGGGTTTGCCAAAATTGGCTACAAATTTAACCTCAAAAAATCTAAAATTGCCTTCCTCAGCGTCATTTTCCTGGGATATGAGCTGTCGAATGAAGGTAAGAGCCTAGCGCCACAATTTTTAGAAAAATTTGCACAACTGCAACCATCTAATACGATTAAGAAACTCCAATCATTGTTGGGCTTTCTAAATTTTGGCAGAACATACATTCCTGATTATGCTGCCCGCATAAAACCTTCATACGAATTAATCCATCCTGAGTTTTCAAGCAAATTCTGGACAATTGAACATACACATACTCTTCGGGAGTTACAAGCAGATCTCTTAGCTGCAAAACATTTACATACACAGGATGGTCATCAGGGTGATAGCTGGGGCCATCGGGATACAAGTCCCACTTGTATTCGGCTGCTGAACAACGATTTGCACCAACAGAGAAAATTCTCACTGCAGTACAGATGGCTGTTATTAAGGAAAGACCTCTTGCCCAGGGTAAACGCATTATAGTTGATTCCCCTATTCCAGCCCTAGAAGCTGTTACAAAAGCGAGCGTTCCTAAAGCAAAAGCACTACACCTGCGATGGATACAATGGGCTACATCTTTAACAGCCACGGATGTAGATTACATTTTTTACCCAAAATTACAAACTCAGAATTTCTGCAATATGAAGTCGAATATCCAGTTCCCGCTGACACGTTGCCTATTGATCAATATGAAGTAGTCATGTACACCGATGGCTCTGCGCAACCGGTGGTGGGGACAAAACACCAATATTCTGCTGCACGTGCTGTAGTGAGTGGCCATATGGGGGGAAGAATTCAGCCCCCAACATACTTATACACAAACATTAGGGGATTGTACAGCACAATTGGCTGAGCTGAAAGCTCTACTGATGGCATTAGAACATACAAATACAACACAGTTCACACTGATTGTTTGTGATTCGTATTATTGTGTCCAGCCTTTTAATGAATACCTCCATTACTGGCGCTTGAATGGGTTCAGAGATTCAAAGAGTAACACCATAAAACACAGACTGCTGTGGGGGAAGGTAGCGTACCTGAAGGAGATGCTACCCAAAGTCCATATTGTACATACTCTTGGACACCAGCGTGTTGGAATACACGTTGCTGGGAATACTTTGGCCGATGGAGCCGCCAAGTCGGCAGTGGCAGTTGCCACTATAGCCGCAGTGACTAGTTCGAGTTCCAAACCAGACACAGAGATTCTGGCTGTCATACAAGCTACGGTTGATGGCACGCCTTTTCCTAAAGGATTTCCTAATAAATATCAATACTTGATGGGACAATGCTGAGGTTAAAATACCTAGTGTAGGCATACGTGAGATCCCCAATAAAGTTGTAAGACCACAATTGATTAATGCAGCGCATGAGGGAGTGGCTTCTGCACATGCTGGCCTGGCCGCCACAATTTCGCTATTACAGGCCCGTTACTGGTGGCCTGGTCTCTATAAGGAGACTAAGCAGTATGTCCTTTGTTGTGACATCTGTCAACAAATTAAAGTTTCAACAGCTAAGGGCCCGCCGCAGACACCCCTCTTAATATCTAACAGACCATTACAAAGTGTGTATTTGGATCATTGCGGTCCACTCACACCGGATAGTGCATACAAATATATACTAGTTGCTGTTGATTCTTGTTCCAGATTTGTGTGGGTGTGGCCACAGCGCTCGGCTGACGCTCGAACTGTTATTAAAGATTTGCGTGTCTTTGTCGGTACATATGCAGTTGCGGCATTCTATTCAGACCAGGGCCCTGCTTTTGCCTCAAGGGCATTCAGGGACACCATGGCTTCGTTGGGGGTCCAGCTCCAGTTCTTGTCTCCATTTCATCCCGAGGGAAATTCTGTTGTGGAGCGATTAAACCGCGATTTAAAGCAATCCTTAACAGCCAGAGTCTTAGGTACGGGTCGTAGTTGGCTAACCCACCTGTATGGAGTTCAGAGAGCACTAAATAACCTGTCTAGAAAGTCCCTGGGGGGGTCGTACGTCATATGAGTGCCTGTTCAGAACACAAATGTTTGTTCCGGATCTTGATGGTCCTGGTGTGGAGGTGGCGGAAACGCCCTTTGACATAAATGATCGTGTCACTGTTTTGCAGGAATTACAACAGGTCTGTGAAGATAACTCTTCTAAAAGTGTTGCCTCCACAGGAATTAAGGATGTGCCAGTAACACCTACTGGTTGGATTCCCAGAGTCGGGGATCTTGTGCGTGAAAAGGTCGCAGCGAAAAAAGAATTTGGCCCTTCTTATCGAGCACCTGTCCCTGTGTTGGGAATGCATGGAACGAGAACTGTTGTTTTACCACCGTTGCCAGGGGCCAAAGAAAATCACTTTGTTTCTATTGATAATGTCAAGTTACAACATGTGGCCGATTCTGCACAGCAGACCAAGAGGAATGTCCAGTAGTTCCCAAATCCCTCTCACTACTGGGGAAGATGTTCCGCTCCAAATTATTTATACCAACACTGTTGCCTCTCCGAGCTTGGGGAGGGTGGATGATGATCTCGCTTTAGTTCCACTGACAACTAATAACTTAGAAATATTTGATCGAGTCACCATGACTACTGACGTTGCGGGTGGTGCTATCTATACTGTAGTGTGCCACCGCGAGAAACACCTACTCCTCCTTTGAATACAGCGACACCTTTTGCACAAACTGCTTCTGGGTACTTTGCCGACAACAACAATGGTCTACAAGACTCGTTTGCCTCTTCAACTACTGACCCAGGTCCACGTAAGATGATGTGCTTGCTTAAAGATACGTATTTTGTTCTTCCTTGGAACTATCTGTAGCTCTTATTGACTATGTCAGCTTTTTTTTTAACTGGATAGGGTTTGTCATTACCTTTTTTCTGTTGATACATGGTCATTTTATTCCTGAGAGATCAGCGGTTGAACAGGTGGAGGAGGTGTTGAAGCCATATTTTTCATCACATAAGGTTCGAAGAGTCTTGTCCTTTGTGAACATTTCTGCAGTGCCAATTCTGGATGGGATTGTGTGGTATAACGTAATGTTTGATATATACAGTCCCACTGAGATCATTCAAATTCTGTATGTCCTAAAGTTATCTATGAATGATATCGTAATACCAGGCATTGTATCTGATGATTGGGATGTGAAGACAGTTGATTTCATGATGACAGAATTACAATAATATACTGTCTATGAAAATGAAGATTTTACCAGTTTAGAGACAATTATGGTGACATGTTTTGCTATAATTATTATGGGCACCATTTTATACATCAAGCCAGTAGTCCAAAAACGATATTTGACTATACGCAATGGGAGCATTGCCCAACTCCCCCGCAAGGGAGTTCCAAAACTTATTCTGACAAATTTACATATTTTTCAGGGCATCATCAAATGAATGCTAAGTTATATTATTTTAAGTTAACTCCGTCTAAAGATAAGCAAATGTTATTGACTAATACCAAATTCATATACTCAGATTCCTTTGTTTCCCGACTGTCGATTGAAGGTTATGAATATTGGTCAAATAATGTTGATTTGAAAAGTGTTTGGGGAACAAAACATTGGCAGACAAAGGGTAGAGAAACATTGTTTAGAGCGTGTCTCATCCCAGTCCAAATGATTTTTTTAAATTAAACAGTACAACAGACTAGCTGTTTGGGCTTAGCAACGGTTAGAGAATTGAACGTGCCTAGTATACCTGCCTCTGCAAAAATTAATAACTGGCAGAAATACATAAATGCCACCTTTAGTGAGCTTACAGACTGGGTCCAGAATGGTACATTAAGCACTTAATTGACATGTCCAGGCGGGTGGTTATTGTGGCCTATAGACACCAAAGATTGTCATCACTGTTTTGTCACCTCATCGGGCGGTTTCAGGGCGAGTCGGCCAGACCCTCGCTATATTTCACCAGAACATGCTGAAAAAATTACTACATATAGTTTGGAAAATTTTGCCAACAATGGTTAAAATCATCCTCACTAGATGCAGTCAGGACACATCTCACTCTCCTGTCTAATAACACTGACTTGCAAGATTTTTTGTTAGGCCCGAAGACACCACATAGGAAGCGTTTCTTGTAGGAAGTGTACAATGAAATATGGAAACTTTCCCAACAAGAGGCTGCAGCCCGGTTAAGGCAAATAGATCAGGAAAATTTGAAACAGGCATTAGCTGTTGTGGATAATGGAATTCACACCTTTTCCGACCGAATATATACGATTAACAACATTGTTTCTTCTGCCATAGACATTATACGATCTGATATGTCTTCTTTATATCATGGACAAAGTCAGACTAGGTCCATAATGCAGTTGGGTTGGACACTTCAGACATTGAAGGCGGGTCGCGTTCCATGGCAGCACATCAGTGCCAGGGAGATCTTTTCTTCCTTTAATTTAACACGACAACAACAACTAATGGCTAAGAAGGAGGCGACTTATGTCATGCTCAACACTGAAAAATTAGAAAGATTGCCTTTTACCGTGGCTGAGATTCCCTCAGCAGAGTGGTTAATACACAGGGTTATGAATCTGCCTATCTCTACATTACAATTCCCTTGAAACATGTTCCGGTAGGCAGATATGAGAAGCTGGGAGATAGTTACATCCATGAGGTGTGGGAGCTTTCCTTTGTGTACAAATGCCTCAATGGCATGAAAGAGGTCTTTCTTAGCGGCAGTGAATGTGAGACTTCAGTCAGCCATTCAATGATTTGTAAGCAGCTGTCCTTGCATGGGGCATGTAATGCCTCTGTTGCGAACTTGGCTTGCTATCTGAAGGGAGTTCCGGTCCCCTTGATTAAACGCACATTCCAGGCGCTTTCAAACGGCAGCTACGTCCTCCTCAATAGTGAAGACTGTTGTGGCATGCGGGCTGGAATAGTTTACGTTGTTTCAGTCACCAAAGTCGTTACTTGCTGCGGGAATGTGTTGTTTCCCCCCACTAAATTAACGGAGGTAGCAGATATCTGGCCTCACATTGCTACTTCCAAAGTGAATTTCGACAAGTTAATTAGACTAAAGGCTTTATTGTTTCAGAAGCATGTGGCCCTTACATCTGCACGCGAGACCTACGCACTTCAGGTGGCAAGGTCATCAGCAGAAATAGAGTCCCTGTTAAATACAAATTTTCCGAGCCACTTTGGTGAACTCGTGGGACGTATATTTAATGCGTCCAGCATGGCTGGATTCGCACATTTTTTCAAAGCCGTTGGTGTTGGTTTCGTTCACACCTTCTCTTCCATATTTGGTTTACTACCTTCGGCTATTCATTCAATTTTCGGAAGCATTTTGGGGGGATTTCCGATAACTTTGGCTTTATTAGCCGGCATTTTGCTGTTGCTGTTGTTTTTCCGCAATGGCTGTCCCACCGCCACAAGGAAGAATGTCGGCGCTCCCATCAGCGCAGTTGTGTCATGAACACATGATGCAGCACTTTGGAGCAACACTCCTGGAACATTTGGGGTGTGACTGGTCTCTGTCATTCAGACCGGTTTTGGATTGTGTGCAGCCCGTGTTTCGGTGCCATTGGTGCTCTTTTGAACATGCACTAAACGTCTGTCTCTCACAGCAACGCCCCCCAGTGGTTGATGCTGATCTGTCAATGTTCCCGATGAGGGCTCATTGCCAGACAAGCGCACTGAGGCTGCGTTTGCTTCGTGAGGCTGATTACGAGATACCCTTCCTGTAGGAAGTTGATATTAACTCGTTTACGGACTCTGAACGGGATGCCACCTTGGTTGATACTGGGGCTTTGGAACACACCTGCTCCTTGATAATTTTTGGCGTGGATTTTCCGGTCTTGCCACTGCTTAAATTGGATCTGGTCTAAATTAACACTGTCACATGAATTTGGCTCTTAGCCGCATGCTTATTTTTAAATTGAGGATTAGTGTGCTTTGTTGTCCTCTTGGCTTGTTGAAATTCTATAGTTTTTTTTTTTAATTGTATTTTAGCTTAGGGCATTTTTTAGCATTGAATTAAACCACTTTCTACCGTCAAGGGGAGGGTGTAGTGTAGCCATTTTTAATGTAGCTTTATGCGCATTTGCTTAACGTGTTAGGCCTCTGTGCACTTTGCCCTAGATGCATTTTATTTAGCCTCGCACTGTTATTCTACTATAACCAGTTTCACAGTCTTGTTTTATTTCCTTCTATCACACTGTTTAGCTTACTTCAGCATTGAGTTCGCAAACAATACATTCTTGCTCACTCTGTGCTTCAGTCAAGGATACAGTCTGGTACATTGCCGATAGACGAGGTAGTAGTTTAGTCTTTGTGGTTCGTAGACGGTACACATTCTTACGCAGGAACATCAGGGTGTTAGTTCACATCAATACTATAAAAACACTTTCTAGTCCCAGTACACGTAAGAGGGAGATTCCGACCAGGAACCCACAACTAGACGCTGGCTGCCCTGTTGCAGATGCTGATCCCGATCACAGGCCTTTGCTCAGGTATGAGGGTCGATGTCCTTCCAGGGGAACCTGAAAGGCAGGCTTAGAGCTTACCATGCTGTGCTCAAAATAGAACTTAGGAGAGAGAGCTTAATCTAGTTGCATTATGATAGCGTTATTCTTATGTTTTACTCTCCTCGTTACTATTTCAATCCTACTGTGTTGTATGATTCTGGTTATTGTGGCTCACGCCTTGTTATCTAAAATGCAGTCGTTTTATTAAACCAATCTTTAAAACTCAAACTGTCTTTGTCATTTATATACGAGACCACACTGTGTATGAGAGAACTGGTTGGGATCTGAGTGACCACGACTTCCCTGGGAAGCACTAAGATGTCATGCGCTCGGCTGCCCAATTGTCTCTTCCCTTGGGGAAAGATGAGGCACTGCTAGTTAGCCGGAGCTCAACCCGGATTTGAGGTGACAAGGGTCCTCCGCCGTGGGTTAGACTTAGTCCCCCACACTGCGAACGATCTTGCTGCCCAAAAATCCAGTAGTCTCATTAGGATAATGAGAGCCTACATGACAGTTGGTCCCAGTAGGTGTGCAAATGGTAGTGTATGTGTTCCTTCCTGCTGTAGTACCTAGGCAATGGTTTGTCACTGTGGTCCATATTGCCCAATATAAGTCCCAGGGAGTGATTGTGATGTGTATGCCATCTGTGCTGTTGGTGCCGTGATTGACCCTGTGCTCCCTTTCTTTCTCCCCCACTCTCTCTCCTTTTGCAATGCTGCCCTTGTGTGCATTAGCATCATCTGGCAAAGGAGCTGGTGCACCGGTGAGTGAGGGAGCTCCAGCCCACAGGACCCCAGAGGCAGAGTCCACTGAGGCCAAGGGGACCAGTGGATTGGAGGGCTAAGGGAGCACCACAGAGGAGACTTGAGCTGATAATACTGGCTCTGATTCCTCCTCCGATGGAAGCTCCCTGGTTGTGGTAGACCCCTCTGGGACCACCAAAGCTACGAGATCTTCTGCCACCCCCATACCAGCCATGGCCTCCCAGTAGCCCCCACCCAGTTGCCAGTGCCCGCTAACCCAGGAAGGTGGGTGTCTCCTTCGCCCCAGGCACCTCAGGCCCTGCCTCAGTGAGGAGGCTAGTGACCTCCTGAGATCCATCTCTGTAGGGCAGTCAACCATAGAGAATGCCATCCAGGGGCTGCCATCCCAGATACAGCAATGCAATGCCTTCCTGGAGGATATTTACAGTGGCTTGATGCCCTACAAAGATTGTTTCAGGCTCTGGCCTCCTCTCTGACAGCAGCCAGTGTCCCTGTTTCTTCTGTTCCCCCTCCAACTACAGTTCCCAGTCCCATAGCCCTCTCCCCTAACCCATTCCACACACACAATCTGACAAGCATGCACACAGAACAACAGGCAGGACTTCCACAGACAAACACAGGCACCACACTTCACTCCACAAGCGCACACACAGCCAACAACCAGATGCAGATACAACAACAGCCATTGGCCACTGCCTCCACTGTCTCCCCCGCCTCCTCCTCCCTCACAGTCAAATCATCACTTACACCTGCATGCACTGCATCATCAGTCCCAGATCCTGCCACCTGTACTGCCTTGCCCACAGTCACCACAACAGCAGACACTCAGACATGCACACCACACACACCACATGCGCAGTCACTTCCACCACCATCACCACCTCATGCAGCACACCCACCTCTCTTGTAAACACCACCACAACATACATCCACACGTCCTGTTTGCCCAGCACACCTCCTCCTCCTACAATCACTCCCTCTACCTCCATTCACATTCCTCCACCTACACCCCACCCCACTGCTCCTAAGAAGCTTTTCCTTTCTCACCTTGACCTCTTCCCTACCCCCCCTTTCTGGCCGTAAGAGGAAAGTCCCCCCAGCCCAGTCCCTCCAGCTCCCATTTAACTCCTGTTCCTTCCCCTAAGAGTTCTCCCACCACAAAGGGGAACAAAAGTGGCACTCCGGCCCCCATCCCAAGGCCACTCCTCTGCCCCCTACCCAGAAGGGCAAGGACCCTACCCCTCCCAAACCCAAGCCTAAGGACCCCCATCCCAAGAAACTCCCCACACCCCGCCTCCTGAGGTGCCTGCCTTCCATCTCCTTGCCCCCCTCCCAGTGGAGTGCCTAGGCTGCCAGGAGTCAAGTTGAGCCTTGGACGTTGACCTGTGGCCTTTAAAAACTTTGGACTGGCCAATGGCCCTCTCTGTACATATGTATATGTTTGTTTTAACAATTGAAGTTGCTTTTCCCACCTAATTACAGTGGTTGGACAACAGGTATGTGTCCTGGCTTTCTTTGCTCCTGGGTTATGTTGCTGTTGATTTACTCTGTAGATTGTTCTGGGTGTGTAGCATGTGTATTTTGTGAGTGTTGTGCATGTGTGTGTGTCACTCTCCTCTCCCTCCCTCATCGTCATTGTCTTCATCGGCGTTGGTGCTCCTGGACGGCCATCATGAGGTACAGCATCCGGAAGACTTCCAGTTCGGGTTCCATAGCGGCAGCAGATTCCTCTGTGTCCCTGGAGGTGAGTGCCTCCTTTTATATGATGTGTTACCGCCAGGCTTTTGGGGCCATGCTAACGCTCCTGAAATCCTGGTGGTCTGCTGTGTCCTAATATGGTGGTCAGATCCTTTTCTGCCGCCAGCCTGTAGATGGCTACCACGTGGTTGGTGGCTGTACGGCACTAGCATTGGGGTGGTACATTCGCTGTCTATGGAGAGATCAACGCCATAGTCACAATTTGGTGTGGCGGTCACCTGAACGACAATGTCATCATGAGGGCCTTAATCTTTAAAAATTCATATCTCTTGTCCCTTTTATTGGATTTTTGTCATTTTAATGATAAAAGAATAATCTATTTTTATATATTGGTGTTGGATTTTTATTGTGTTTTGTGTTTTATTTTCAGTTTTGTGATTATTGAACGCTTTACACACCTGTCTCCTAAGTTAAGACTAACTGCACATTGCTAAGATACCAAGGGTTGAGCTGGGATTGATTTATTGAGACCTTGACTGGTCCTAGTGGGGGTTTGTGGCCTGTTGCTAAGTGTAGATACTCACCTGCCCTTACCAATAATCCACTTTACAACAGGTGAGCAAATCTAGAGTGTTGCTGGTGTTGTTGGGGGCTCCTTACTGGAGCTGCTGTCCACCTAAACTTGGCAACTATCCAGAGATCTCTCTCAATAAATATGAGATGCACAGTGTGACTGCAACTCGTTACCTAAATTAGGTATAACTGATGACCCCACCATACACAGTGTTGCCATCAATGCTGTAATTTCAGATATTGCTTTGATGTTATCATTGGTGTCATAGAATATGTCATGAGTGATGTTATATGAGAGTTAATTAGCAGCGCATGTCCTGGGTTTGAGCTATAGTGAATTTAGGGCACAAGTTAGAATTACTTGCAGCAAAAATATTGAACACAAAAATATTGACTTTATGTGCTATGTAAAAGTGCAAATATATAGATTACAAAAATATTGAAAATGCGTTTATAAAAATGTCTGTATATTTAAAACAATGTAACATGAAGATAATTTAGCTCAAACAATGGTTAAAAATATATAGCACACATAAATCAGAAATTTAAATTACTAAAAAAAACAAAAGCTATATGTTCCTTGAAATAAAATAAAAACAAAAAATACATATATTTAAATAGGAGTGCTGGGTCCTTTTCATCTGAGTGCCAACTCTCTGTGCTGAGAGAACCATCCTGTAATTTACATTCACCAGCACGTTGTCTTTGAACAAGCACCTTGACTAGATGATGGGCTGGTTAAGAGTTTTATTAATGACACAGCTACTCCTGATGTGCTTCAGCCTCACATGGCCTTGATCACGCGATAACACTTTGGTGTTTTGTCACAACTGTCAATATTCCTGATGTCCATTAAAGTATTTAAAGTGGGTAAAAATAGCAATACGATCAAATTAAAATTGTTACAGTGGGATAGACATTTGTGAAATTAAGTCAATAAATGGTTGGAAATGTCATCTCTAAAAACACTTGGAAGTGGAACCAGTTCTATAAAAATTAAGAATTTATTTAATGCCAAGTCATGAGGTACATTCACTGATCAACTACAGGAATTGGGAGAATACATACTCAAATCCTGATTGAGTTTATTAGAAATATTGGGAAAACATACCAACAAAAACCTTATGGAAATACATAGATGAATCACAGAAATTGAAGATTAAATTTGAACAGAAAACCTAATTGACATAATAAAAAAACACACATACAAAAGAGGACGGAAGGAATGCATGTAAGGAGTATTAATCATGGCAAGTGACTGGGGTATCATCCAAAACTATCATTCTTTTGCCCACCAGGCCACTACAGTTTGGACGCAGCCGTTTGCAAATCAGACTTGACCTTGCTCCAGTGGAAACAGTTGAGCCTAAGCTGCCAGTCCAGCTACTCACTGAACTGAAACACAAGCAACTTAAGACCATTTTTGCTCAGATTGTGTGTAGAGGTCAAGCAAAAGATAGGAAAACATGAAGAAGTGAACATTGGAAAACAAAGAAAATTTCAGAGGGATACGAAGGATTTTCACCTTTTCAAAACAGACAACAATTTCAAAAAAGAAGGAAGCTGTAGATCAAACAGCTATGGAACTGCAAACTAAACTGTCAATAAGTTCAGGTACAGACTGCAGTGATGGAAAATGCACATCAAGTCAAAATTAGTCTGGGCAAACCAAAGGTCTTTTTAAGACAAGATACGCCTGGTATACCAGCAACACCACTGGGAAAGAGGAAGAAGAATCAATCCTGGCTTAGGGAGAGGAATGGGTCATGGAATGGTGTTCATAATGACTCTTTCTCTAGGGTCATCCCCAGACTTTTTACATTCCTCCTCTTCATTTCTGACTTCGGTTTTGCTAGATTTAGGACTCTGTGCACTTTTTCACTGCTAACCAGTGCTAAAGTGCATGTGCTCTATGTCGAAAACATGGTAACATTGGCGTCTCCTTGATGGGCATATTTGATTTAATGGTAAGTCCCTAGTAGAGATCACTATGGTGGTCATTATGACACTGGCGGTGAGTGATAAAGTGTCGGAAATACCGCCAACAGGCTGGCAGTAATTACAGCCAAATTATGATCATGGCAGTGAGAACTCCCATAGACATCCAATGTACCACACCATCCGCCAGGGCGTTAACACCACTCACCACGGCGGTAGCCATCAAAAGCCAGTCGGAAGACAAGGTACCGCCCACCATATTACGTCACAGCAAGCCGCCACAATTTCCGGGGTAGAACCAATGCCATCAAAAGCCTGGCAGAAACACTTCACAGGAGACCAAAGACTTACCATCAGAGACATAGAGAAGAACAATGCTGCATTGGAACCGGAACTGCAAGTCTTCCCGATGCTCTTCTATGCCATGCTCCACCTGGAACATCAACGTTGAGGAAGACGACGACATTAAGTACAGCTGCCTAGCATACAAGGGATGGAGGGAGGAAAAGGAGAGTTACACGCACACACACAACCCACACCATACACACACACACCATACACACAACCAGCTGCAGACGTAAACAAATGGCACATGACATATGGCATAATAATACAAGGACTAGAGTTCGGAAGTACTAAAAATGTATTAGCAAGGCAAAAGCCACCACATGAACCAGATATGTACAATTTTCCACAAAGAGCCAATGCCCGGTCCAAAGTACTAAGGGCTCACATGGCCACAGGGTACAGTCCAAGCCCCAACTCCTTTCCTGACAACATCCTCACAGAACTGTGCTGGGGCATCATTATTGAACTGGGCAGGCACCTCAGGGGGAAGGGGGGCGGGGGGCACCTCAGCCGAAGTCAGGAACTTGCCGACTAGTTCTGGATGGGGCTCCATGCCCATTTCCCAATGCTGGGGAGTGCAAGGTCACAGTCTCTGAGGTTGGGAACTTGCCCACTGCTTCTGGAGGGGGCTCCATGCCCATTTCCCAATGCTGGGAAGTGTAAGGTCACAGTCTCTGAGGTGGGGGACTTGCCCACTGCTTCTGGAGGGGGCTCCATGCTCATTTCCCAATGCTGGGGAGTGCAAGGTCACAGTCTCTGAGGTGGGGAACTTGCCCACTGATTCTGGAGCGGACTCCATGCCCATTTCCCAATGCTGGGAGTGCAAGGTCACAGTCTCTGAGGTGGGAAACTTGCCCACTGCTTCTGAAGGGGGCTCCTTGTACAGCAGTCCCTGGAGGGTGGCCTACATATCTGCTACGGGAGGTGAGGGCTGCACCATCTCAGCTTGAGGTGAGGGCTCCATGACCACGTGTGGGGTTGGGGTCATACTCTGCCAGCCTCCATTGGAGGTGAGGGCTGCTGTGTCTCAGCTGTGGAAGGCACCTCCTGGGCAGCCTCCGTTGGAGGTGAAGGCTGCTGTGTCTCAGCTGTGGAAGCTGCCTCCTGTGCAGCCTCCATTTGAGGCGAGGGCTGCTGTGTCTCAGCTGTGGAAGGTGCCTCCTGGGCAGCCTCCGTTGGAGGCAAAGGCTGCTGTGTCACAGCTGGAGGTGAGGGCATCTTCACTTTCAGGGCAGGAGGTGAGGGCTTCTTCCCTGTCCTGGCTATTGGAGTGGGATCCTTCCCCTTCCTGGCTGTTGGAGTGGGATCCTTCCCTTTACTGGCTTTTGGAGTGGGATCCTTCCCCTTTCTGGCTGGTGGAGTGGGAGCCTTCCCATTCCTGGCTGGTGGAGTGAGATCCTTCCCCTTCCTGGTTGGTGAAGTGGGATCCTTCATTGTCTTGCCTCCACTACTAGGAGGTGCCTCCACTGTCCCTGTGGACTGTTTGACTGAGGTGATGGGCTGGGTCATTGGGACCCTGCTATTATGGGCAGTAGTGGGGGGAGGGGGAGGGAAGAGGTGAAGTTGGGCAAGGAAATGTTTCTTAGGGACGGTGGGGTGGGATGGGAGTGGAGGTTGATGGAATGGTTGTTAGAGGAGTACGTCTGCTGATCTGAGGTGGATGGCTGTTGGATGTCTGAGTGCCTGAGTTTGTGTCCTTTAGGAGGTGGGGAAAGACAGAGTGGGAGAGGACACAAGGGACACATGGATGGATGTTGTGGAGGTGTCTGCAAGTGAGGTGTGTGTGCTGCTTGGTATGGTGATGCTGGTGGTTAATGTTGAAGCAGTGCATGCAGGTGTAAGTGTGGACGTGACTGTGAGGAAGGTGGGGAGAGGAGGAGGGGGAGACAGTGGAGGCAGTGGATGTGGTTGTGTGTACAACTGTCTTGTGTTTGCATGCGTGCCGGTGGGCTGAAGTGTGGTGCCTGTGTCTGACTGTGCCACTCTTGTGTTTTGTCTTGTGTGCATGCTCATCGGTATGTGTGCATGGGTGGGTTGGGATGCAGGAGACTGGGACTGGGACGTGGTAGTTGGATGGGGGGACGATTTGAACAGGGACAATGGCTGCCATCAGAGAGGAGGCCAGAGCCTGAATCGATCTCTGTTGGGCTGCCAATCCACTGTGGATGCCCTCCAGGAATGCATTGGATTGCTGCATCTGGGATGCCAGCCCCTGGATGGCATTCACAATGGTTGACTGCCCTACAGAGATGGATCTCAGGAGGTCAATAGCCTCCTCACTCGGGGCAGCAGGGCTCAGTGGGGCAGGGCCTAAGGTGCCTGCGGCGAAGGAGATGCCCACCTTCCTGGGTGAGCGGGCACGGACAACTTTCTGAGGGGATACTGGGAGGGCGGTGCTGGTACGGGGGTGGCAGCTGTACCTGCAGCTGGGGTGGTCACAGAGGTGTCTGCCACCATTGGGGAGATTCCATCAGAGGTGGTATCTGAGTCAGTGTTGTCACCTCCTGTCTCCGCCGTGGTGCTCCCCTCACCCTCCGTCCCACTGGTTCACTCGGCATCGGTGGACTCTCCCTCCTGCGTCCTGTGGGCTGCAGCTCCCTCTGACACCGGTGCCCCTGCTCCTCCATCAGATGATGCTAATGCACACATTGACAGGATGACAGAAGGAAAAAAGGGGGGCAGTTGGCATACACAGCACCGTTACCCACAGGTATCAGGAGTGAGCACTATGCATTGCACTGCCTTTGATTTGGGTAGATGCCACAGCAAGATGAGGGCCAAACATGACCAACTGCACCCCTCCTGGTACCCACAAAGCCCTGACTGACATGGAATGCAAACAAGCTAGATTACCTATATTTGCCATACACCCATTACCCTTGAGCTGGATCACGCTGAAATGTCTGTCCTGGCCTTAAGGGGCACCCACTAACTCACACGCAGCACCCAGATCCCATGCCACTTACCAATTATTATAGTAATGCCCTCTCTACTCTCCCATCCAGTTCTGGATAGGCCACCACCAGCATGAGGGCCATCAGGGAGGTCAGGTTCCGATGGGCACCCCTTCCTCGTTGGGAGGCCATCCCCTGCTGGGCCTCTGCAGTCTTCTGTGCCCAGCGTCTCAGGTCCTCCTACCGTTTCCTGCAGTAGGTGTTCTGCCTGCTGTAGACCCTTAGGGTCTGCACATCCTTGGTGATGGCACACCACAATCCCTTCTTTTGATGGGTGCTGACCTGCAAAGGGAATGCAGACAGGAAGACACCCTTACACATACAATCTAGCCTGTCACAAATATGGCCCACCAATCCCGTTTCCATCACCATTGACACACAAATCGTCCGGTGCCCACCATGGACTCTACCACCAGACATCCCCCTCCCCACCGAATATACAATGCTTGTACACACATCCCCATGCATCCTCCCCACGTGCATCGTGGCCATGGTGTACTCACCTGTTGGTCTGGAGGCCCAAAACAGAAGCCCATACTGGGGTAGGACCCCATCCACTAGTCGCTCCAACTCCTCCGAAGTGAAGGCAGGGGCTTCACACAGGCCATGGTAGGTTCTAGACACAGGTCACAGCAGCACAGACAGTGTAGGTGTCATCCTGTGGAAAGTCAGGAAACAAGTGAGGATTTGGATAGAAAATGGCAGTCATGTCCGTGGCGGTGTACACTGTCACCACCGGCGCTGTTCCCCATTGGCCACTGTGCGCTATAGAGCCCCATATTAGCCAATGAGGAATTGCACGGCAGTGCAAGACCGCCTTCTGCCACGACGCCCAACGACGGCAGAGTAACCTCACTTCCACCTGTCCCAAGACACAGGACAGGCGGTCGCCATTTCATGGTGGTGGACAATGATCAGATAAACCATAACTACGTCATTGCCTAAAATAGTACATGCATTGCCATTCCCACTGTTCCATCACATGTATGCTGTATGTACACTGAGATGGTGGTTCCATTGTTCAAATTGTGACAGCCTACTTACTTTTGTGTCCTTTAGATACCTACCGCTGCAGAAGAATAGGAGGAAAAGACAAACCCCTGTGTGCAGACCCCTTGTGGACTTGGCTACGCTGGAGGACAGGCACATTATACTCACCTATAGATTGGACAGGGCCACAATCACCGAGCTTTGTGCCCAATTAGAACCTGACCTGATATCAGACATCCGTCATCCCACTGGGATCCCCCCTCTTGTGCAAGTGCTATCAGTGCTCCATTTCCTCGCAACTGGTTCTTTCCAAGTGACAGTGGGCTTGGCAGCAGGAATGTCACAGCCAATGTTCTCAATCGTGCTGGCAAGGGTTCTGTCTGCCCTTGTGAAGCACATGTGCAGCTACATTGTTTTCCCCCAGGGCGAAGATTTGGCCACTGTTAAGGCAGGATTCTATGCAATGGGACATATCCCCAATATTATTGGACCAATTGACTGTACATATATTGCATTCGTCCCCCCCAACCAGAATGAACAGGTGTTCAGGAACTGGAAGAGTTTCCACTCACTGAATGTGCAAATGGTGTGCCTGGCGGACCAGTACCTCTCCCACGTCATTGCCAAGTATCCTGGGTCATTGCATGACGCCTTTGTCCTAAGGAATAGCAGCATCCTAAATGTGATGGGCCAACTACAGTGGGACAGGGTGTGGCTAATAGGTGAGCCAGAGTCCCTGTGTTTGCCTTCAGGTGTTATCCCCATTGGATTGTGTAAGGCTAAAGTTTGTCCCTCACTATTTGCAGGTGACTCTGGCTACCCAAACCTATTGTGGTTCCTGACCCTGTGAGGAATGCCAGGACAGGGGATGAGAACCATTATAATGAGGCACATGGGCGAACCAGAAGAATAATGGAAAGGACCTTCTGCCTCCTGAAGACCAGGTTCAGGTGCCTCCATCTGACAGGTAGATTCCTGTGCTACTCACCAGGGAAGGTCTGCCAGATAGCAGTGGTATGCTGCATGTTGCACAACCTGGCCCTCAGATGGCATGTGCCTTTTCTGCAGGAGGAGGAGACTGGTGATGCCCCTGTTGCAGCAGTGGACCTTGAAGACAGTGAGGATGAGGAGGCAGAGGTTGAGGATATGGACAACAGAACATCAGTTATACATTAATACTTCCAATGACACACAGTTGAGACAGTGGAACTGATCACTGCTCTGAATATTGATTTCATCTGTGTGACTGTGACATGGTGGCATTCACTTCCTTTGCATCTAAACTTCCTGTCACCTATAGCTTGTCATTTAACAGATGTTGGTGATATGACAACAGTGTCCTGATGTGAATGCTATAGACAGTTACAGTTCATTAATTGTATGCTATCACACTGTTCATATCATTTGCACCAGATGTGACTGTTCTCCGAAATGCATGTTCTCAGTACATAAAATACTATCAGTCAAGTTGTGCTTAAGGGTGTTCATTATAGTGCTAGAGAATTGAGGGTAAAATGCAATGGAATGGGGTTATGGCAAAGGAAAGTCCAGGGTATTGTTCCAGTCTCTTTTTAGCACAGGTGCAGTTTCCAAGGGGCCATAGGAGGGGGAGGGAAGGCAGTTCAAAGTGGACAAGGTGACAGGGTGGGACACAAAGGGGACAATCATGAGAGTCTCATTTCCTGGCGGTGGTCTTGATCTTGGCAAATGTCTCTGGCTTCTGTCAGGGTCGCAGGGAACATTTGCACAGTGGTTCACCTTCTGCAGGGGGAGGGGTGCTGGTGGCCTGTGGGTCCTGTGGTGGGGCCTCCTCCCCACTAGCTGCTTCAGAGGTGGTGGGCTGGTAAATAGACTGGCTAGTGATAGGGGCCCACTGGTGTGCTGTTGATTCCCTCATTATGTTGGCCATGTCTGCCAGCACCCCTGCTATGGGGATCATGGTAGTGTTGACAGCCTGCAAGTCCTCCCTGATCTCCTGATGTTGTTCCTCCTGCAGCTGCTTGTTCTCCTGCATGTTGTCAAGGATCTGGCCTATCATGTCCTGGGATTGTTTGGTAGGCACCCAGAATCTTGGTGAGTGCCTCCTGGAGAGTCGGATCCCTGGGCCTGCCCTCCCCGGTGCACAGCGTTCCTCCCAGTGCCTCTGTTCCCCTGTGACTCTGTCCCCTGAACGGTGTGCCCACTGCCACTGACCCCAGGTCCCTGATTGTCTTGGGTGTGAGGTGTGGACTGGGGTCCCCATCCAGGTGGACACACTGCTGATTGATGTGACCTGGGGACAGAGGTGTGGGAACGCTGGGTGGTTGCTGTGGTGTTGGATATTGATAGGGGAGGCTCTGTGTTGGACTGTGAATAGGCTGGGGTGACCGGTTGTCCAGTGATCCCTGATGGGCCAGGTTGTTGATCCAGATCCTGAAGTCCAGAGTTACTGTCATTACTGGGGGCATCTTCTGTTGGGGGACTGGCTTGTCGTGGCACCTCCTCTCCGCTGATATTGGCTGGGGCACATGCACCGATGTAAGTGATGTATGATGCTTCATGCCTATGACATATTGTAAATCCCTAGTTTCCCCTCTATCTTTGCTGTAGCCCTGCCACCTTGGTTTGTGTATATTGCTGTATTGTGGGATTGTTAGTTCCCTTATACTGTGCATGCTTTAGTGTTGGGTGTCCATGCAGGGCTCGGAGAGCTGTCCATGCATTGGTATTGCATGCAGGGCTGGGTATTGGGGTTAGTCATATGTGTAGGTGCAGTGTGTGGGATAGAGTGAATGATGGGAGTGAGGGTGAGGGGGTGTGATGGCATGCAGGTATGGGGGTTGATAAGTAATAAATATTGACTCACCTGTGTCCAGTCCTCCGGGAACTCCAGTGAGTCCCTCAGGATGCAGTAATGCCAAGACTTGTTCCTCCCATGCTGTGAGCTGTGGGGGAGGAGGTGGGGGTCCACTGCCAGTCATCTGTTTGGGGAGCTAGTGCCTTGCTGCTATGGAGCGTACCTTCCAGCTTAGGTCGTTCCACCTCTTCCTGCTGTTGTCCCTTGTTTATGGATGCTGTCCCACTGCGTTCACCCAGTCCACGATTCTCCACCATAGCTCCATCTTCCTTGCAATGGATATTTGCTGTACCTGAGTTCCAAACAGCTGTGGCTCTACCCTGACTATTTCCTCCACCATGACCCTCAACTCCTCATCTGTGAAACAGGGGTGCCCTTTTGGGGACATGGGTGCTGTGTGGTGTGTGTAAGTGTGAGGGTGTTGGGTTCTGTGGTTGGGTTTGCGTAGTGGTATGTGTGAGGGATGTACGGGTGTATGTGGTGTGTGTGTCTAGTTGTCGCAGTGGTCTTGGTATCAGTCTGTTGGCAATAATTTGTATTCGTAAAGGGTTGTGGGTGATGTGGGTGTGTGTTTTATAGTGCTGTGGATGTGTGGTGTGTATATGAGTGTCAGGTGTGTGTTTTTGGTATTGGCCAATATTGTGCAGTTTAGTTTTTGGGTGTCCATTCTTTGTGTGCCGATGTGTACCGGCAATGGTTTACCACAACTGAATGTCCGCCGTGATGATTCATGGGTCATGGTATAGTAGGCGTTGTTTTGTTGGCATACCGGTATGGTTGTTGGTACTGCCACTTTAGCACTGACCTTTGGACTGGCGGATTTGTGTATGTGGCAGTGTTCTGTCAGACTGGTGTGTGGGTGTCATAATATGGTGAATGGATATTCACCACTGCGGTGGTATGTTGGCGTTCGTCACCGTGGCAGTAAGCGGGATTTACCGCCAACGTCATAATGAGGGCCTATGTGTGTCCACGGTCTGTAAGTCAAATGCTACTAGTGGGACTGCAGCACTGGGTGTGCCACCCACTGCAGTAGCTTTTCAAACATGTCTCAGGTCTTCCATTGCAGAGCTTCTATGTGCAATTTTAACTGGCACTTCAACCTGGCAAGTGTACCCACTTGCCAGGCCCAAACCTTCATTTTATTAGGTGTACGACACCCCTAAGGAAGGCCCTTATTAGCCCAATGGCACAGTGCAGTGTATTTAAAACGTTGGACATGTACTTTAAAGTTTAACATGTCCAGATAGTGAAAAACTCTTATATTCATTTTTCACTATTGCAAGGACTATTTCTCCCATAGGGTACTGTTGGGGTTACACTGAAACATCTTTTAAGTGTAATTCTCAATTGGGAAAAGATACAAAGTTGATGGAGTTTGGTGTCTCTTAACTGACAATTAAAAATACTTATTTTTGTAAAGTTCATTTTTAAATTGTAGGTCTGATAATGCCACTTTTAGAAAGCCTTAGCCTGTCTCTGAATACATGTCTGTGTTTAGTTGATAGCTACATTTGTCCATTCTCTCTAGAGAGCCACAAACAATAAGTGCTGGGTATGATAGGAGATAGGTGTGCATTCACCTGCATACTGATAGTAAATCTGGGCAGGGTGAGGGAGAGGTAGTTGACACTTACATCTGAATAGGTTGTCTCCTGCCCTCACACAAAGGGCAGATTACCCACTGGTGGTAGTTTGTAGCCATGGCTGGGTTGAAAGGGATACTTGTGCACTTCAGATAATTCTTTTGAAATTACCTCTATATCAAAGGACTTTTTGGGTAAAAGTACTGGGCCTCTGACACCATATACTCAGAACACTTCTGAACTGAAGACATTCTACCAAGGACCAATGTGCTGTGAGGAGGGACTGCCACTTTGATGTTTGCTCTGTTGTGTTGGCATGCTACCTGCTACTTCTTCCCTAGTAGTGAGAGAACTGGATCTAACTCTCTACATCCTTCAATCTAAAGTTTCTCCAAAGACCTGACTGAGCTTGCCTACTGTTTCTGAAGTCTCAGGGATATCAAAGACTTCACCTGCATCTTCTTACTAGCACCTGGGTCCCTTTGCTGTGAGTCCCGTTCTGCTACATGTCCAAATCCAGCCCTTGGCCCTTGGAGGTGCGTGTGTTGCTACAACACAAGCAATGATAGTGGCTCATCACTTGGAACCGGCACATCCTACTGCAGAAACACTGCTTTTGCTAATGCCTGGTCTGAAGCCGTTGACACTGCTCGCTGACTGCACAACGCAAAGACCCCAACTTAAAATGCAGCCCCAGCTTGGCTGACATTACACCTAAGCATCGGCACCAGCACTCATCTTTTCTGGACATCAGTGCATCAACGACATTGCCTGATCAGAATGATGCATCACCTGCTAGCACGATATATCCCCTCTTCTGGATCAACACATCGTCACCGAGCCTTGACACAATAAAGGTACTGTCAGCGGGTCTTCATGACCCTTGCACCTGACCTGTGCTCCATCACAGTTGGACTACACTTTTGGATCTACCCCAATCCAGCGTGACTAGATTGCTCCGGTTCGAGCTATTCTCTTCTAAGCACTGCATTTTGATTTACCCTTTAACATTTCATAACTTGACTTGTATATGTTGTGTAGTTTTGTAAAGTGGAGTAGAATGGAGTGGAGTAGAGATGAATGTGGTATAGCAGAGTGGGATAGCATACAGTGGAGTTATGTACATTTGAGTGGGGTATAGTGGAGTGTTCTACAGTTGAGTGGGGTACGATGGAATGGAGTATCATAGAGTAGAGGAGAGTGGTGTGATATAGTGTACATTGGAGTAAATTGGTATATAGTTTAGCAACATGTTGTATACTCCTGGTGAGTATAGAGTGGTGTAAATTGAGTAAATTGTTTGAAATTGGAGTGGAGTTTTGTACAGTTTAGTGGAGTAGTGTGTCATTGAGTGTTGGAAAGTGTTATAGAGTGTTATATACTGATTTGTGGCAGCATATCAGGGAGTAGATGGTTGTGCAGTGTAGTGTAGGGGCATAGAGTGGAGCACAGTGTTGTATAGTGGCACAGAGTGTAGTAGAACTTTGATGAGTGGAGTTGCATAGAATAGAGAGTGGTACAGTGTGACAGTGTAGAGTAGTGTGCTGAGCAGTGCAATAGGATGGGGCAAAGTGTTGTGCAGTGAAATAGAGTTCAATTAAGTCCAGTGGAGTTGTTTAGTATAGAGCCTAGTTGCCTGTTTTAGAGTTCAGTGGTGTGGAGTTGAGTAGAGTGGAGTGGCATAAAGTGGAGTAAAGTGTTGGGGACTGGAGGGGTGTATGGCACAGAGGAGTGGATTGAGGTGCTGCAGAGTTTCAGAAAGTGTCATAGAGTAGAGTAGAGTGCCATAAAGTATTGTACAGAGGAGTTGCTTGGAGTACAGTAGAGTGCAGTACAGTATGGTAGAGTGGGACAGACTAAGGTAGCATTGAGGGGCATTGGGTAGCATACAGTGGAGTGGTGTAGAGTACAGTAGTAGAGTAGAGTACAGTGAAGGAGTGTCTCATAGAATAGAGTATATTAACTGGGGTAGAGTGGCGTAGAGGGAGTTGCATAGCATGTCGTATGGCGGAGTAGAGTGTCATGAAGTGCTATACAATAAAGTATAGTACTGTACAGTGGTACTGAGAGGAGTATATTGTTGTACAGTGTAGTGCTATGTAGTGTAGTATAGTGTAATATAATGGAGGGGCATAGAGTGTTGATTAGTAGAGTATATTGTTGTTGAGTGGAACAAAGTGGAGTTACTTGGAGTACAGAGGGGTAAAGTGGAGTAGTGTAGAATGTTGTTGCGTATGCTGGAATGCATTACAGTGCAATAGCTTACAATGGTTTGGCATACAGTGGAGTGTGGTAGAGTGGAGTTACATACAGTGTAATAGCATACAGTAGAGTGTGATCGAGTGGAGTTACATACAGTGGAATGGTGTAGAATACTGTGTTGTAGAGTGTAGTGGTGTACAGTGGAGTGGTGTTATCTGCAGTGCCTCAGAGTAGAGTGGCCTACAGTGGAATAATGTAGACTGGAATGCTGTAGAGTGGAGTGAGGCACAGTGGAGTGGCATAGAGTGGAATAACCTAAAGAGGAGTGGTGTAGAGTGGAGTGCATTGACTGGAGTGGGATAGAGTGTAGTGGTGTACAGTGGAACAGCATAAAATAAGTAGCATACACTTAAATAGCACTCATTGGAGTAGCATAGAGTGTAGTGGCATACAGTAGAGGTGCGTACACTGGAGTGGCTCAGATTGGAGTGGTGTAGATTTGGATTAGTGAACAGTGGAATGGTGTAGAGTGAAGTAGCTTAGGGCCACATGTACGAAAGCTTTTTCCCATAGACACAGAATGGGTAGAATCCTTTCATACATCTGGCCCTTAGAGTGGAGTGGTATACACTAGAGTGGCATACAGTGGAGCGGGCTATAGTGGAGTAGCATACAATGAAGTGACATGCAGTCTAGTGTGGTAGAGTTGAGTGGGATAAAGTCGAATAGCATAGAGTAGAGTGGTGTAGAGTGTAGTTGCAGTCACTGGAATAGCGTCTAGTGGAGTGGACTACAGTGGAGTGGCGTAGATTGGAATAGCATAGAGTAGAGTGGGGTAGAGTGGAGTTTCATACAGGTGAGTAGTGTACAGTATAGTAGCATACACTGAAATAGCACACAGTGGAGTTGCGTTGAGTGGAGTGACATAGAGTGGAGTGGTGTAGAGTGGAGTGGCATAGATTGGAATTCCACATAGAGGAGTGGCATAGAGTGTAGTGGCATGTAATGGAGTGGCGTAGAGTGGAGTGAGGTATATCAGAGTAGTGTATAGTGGAATGACATTCAGTGGAGTGTGATAGAATGTAGAGGCATGCAGTAGAATGGCATACAGTAAAGTGGTGAAGAGCGGAGTGGCGTACAGTGTAGTTTGGAAGTGGCAAAGATTAGAGTGAAGTACAGTGTAGTGTGGTTAAATATAATAGCAAACTCTGGAGCAGCGTAGAGTGCAGTGGCATACAGTAGAGTGACATACAGTGGTGTTTGATACAGTGTACAAAGTACAATAATTTATGGTGAAGTGTGGAAGGGTGGAATAACATATAGTGCAATGGTGCACAGTGAAGTGGTGTAGAGTTTATTGACACACAGTGGAATAGTGGTTAGTGGAGTGGCAAAGAGTGGAGTGGTGAGAGTGGAGTTGCATACAGTGTAATAGCTTAGAGTGGAGTAGCATAGAGTGGAATAGTGTAGAGTGCAGCGGTGTAAACTCTAATGGCATAGAGTGGAGTGGCATACATATATTAGAGTGGCATAGAGGTGACTGGTATAGAGCGGAATAGGATAGGGTGGAGTGTCATACAGTAGAATTGTGTGCAGTGGAATAGTATAGATTAGATTGAGGTACAGTGGAGTGGCATAGACTGAAGTGTTATACAGCTGAGCAGCAAACTGTGGAATAGGGTACAGTGGAGTGGTGTACGGTGTAGTGGAATATAGCAGAGTGTGTTAGAGTGGAGTAGCATATAGTGCATTAGCATAGAGTGGCATGGCAGTGGAATGCTGTAGAGAGAACAGCATAAAGTGAAGTGAGGTACGATGTAGTGAAGTACAGTGCACTAGCATAGAGTGGCATGAAGTGGCGTGGCATACACTGGAATAACATACAGTGGAATGGTGTACACTGGAGTAGGGTAGAGTGGAGTGGTATACAGTGGAAAAGCGTAGAGTGGGTGGCGACCATTGGAGTAACATACATTTGAGTGGCATAGCTTGGAGAGAAGTGCAGTGTAATGGTGTACAGTGGAATAGTGTAGACTAGAGTGGTATAGAGAGGAGTGGCATACAGTGTAATGGTGTGGAGTGTTGTACAGTGGAGCGAGGTACAGTGTACTGGGATGAACTCTAGTGGTGTACAGTGTAATAGCATACTGTGGAGTGTTGTACAATGGAGTGTTACAGAGTGGAGTGCCATATTTTGGAATAGTGTAGATTGTGGTGGCATGGAGTGGAGTGGCGTGGAGTGGAGTGGCATACGGTGGATTAGTGAACAGTGAAATGGCGTAGAGTGAAAAAACATTGAGGCCCTCATTATTAGTTTGGTGGGTAGAAAAGCCTGCCCGCTGAACTCCTGCAGTCGGGTTGCCGCCTATGCGGCAGCCCTCCCACAGCCCCTATTATGAGTTCCCGCTGGGCCAGTGGGTGCTGGCCCAGCGAAAACAGCCCACAACATTGATCCCAGCAATGTTGAGGTGCATCAGGAGTAACAGCACCCGTAGTGCTTTTCACTGTCTGCTAAGCAGACAGTGAAAAGCCTGAGGGGGCTGTTCATGGGGGCCCCTGCACTGCCCATGTCAAATGAATGGGCAGTACAGGGGCCCTCATGGGCCTCTGGTACCCCATCTCCACCAGCTTTTACATGGTAGTTCAACTGCCATGTAAAGGCTGACGGCGAGGGGAATCCTAATCACCAGGGCAGCGCTGCTTGCAGTGCTGCCTTGGCAGATTAAGAACGTTGGCACTGCCAGGGCACCGGCTAGTGAAAAAGTCTGACCGTGGGGCGTTTGCCATGGTGGTAATGTGGAGGCCAGACAACTGCATTGGTTGCCGTCTGACCGCCACCATGAGTCTGGTAGTCTTAGGGTTGCCAGACTCATAATGAGGGCCTGTGTGTTACTGGCTACAGTGTAGTAGCATGTAGCGGAATAGCATAGAATTGAATGGCATAGATAGGAGTGTCATATAGTGGATTAGCATGGAGTGTAGCAGGGTAGAGTGTATTGGCATAGAGTGAAGTGGCATATAGAGGAGTTGTGAGAAGGAAGCCTCTTTCTAGCCTTGTTACCCCCACTTTTGGCCTGTTTGTGAGTGTATGTCAGGATGTTTGTCACTGTTTTCACTGTCTCACTGGGATCCTGATGGCTAGGCCTCAGTGCTCATAGTGAAAACACCATGTTTTCAGTATGGTTGTTATGTGTCACTGGGATCCTGCTAGTCAGGACCCCGGGGCTCATAGGTTTGTGGCCTATATGTATGTGTCACTGGGACCCTGTCACACAGGGCCCCAGTGCTCATAGGTGTGCATGTATATGTTCCCTGCGTGGTGCCTAACTGTCTCACTGAGGCTCTGCTAACCAGAACCTCAGTGGTTATGCTCTCTCATTACTTTCAAATTGTCACTGACAGGCTAGTGACCACTTTTACCAATTTACATTGGCTTACTGGAACACCCTTATAATTCCCTAGTATATGGTACTGAGGTACCCAGGGTATTGGGGTTCCAGGAGATCCCTATGGGCTGCAGCATTTCTTTTGCCACCCATAGGGAGCTCTGACAATTCTTACACAGGCCTGCCACTGCAGCCTGAGTGAAATAACGTCCACGTTATTTCACAGCCATTTTACACTGCACTTAAGTAACTTATAAGTCACCTATATGTCTAACCTTTACCTGGTAAAGGTTAGGTGCAAAGTTACTTAGTGTGAGGGCACCCTGGCACTAGCCAAGGTGCCCCCACATTGTTCAGAGCCAATTCCCTGAACTTTGTGAGTGCGGGGACACCATTACACGCGTGCATTACATATAGGTCACTACCTATATGTAGCTTCACAATGGTAACTCCGAATATGGCCATGTAACATGTCTATGATCATGGAATTGCCCCCTCTATGCCATCCTGGCATAGTTGGCACAATCCCATGATCCCAGTGGTCTGTAGCACAGACCCTGGTACTGCCAAACTGCCCTTCCTGGGGTTTCACTGCAGCTGCTGCTGCTGCCAACCCCTCAGACAGGCATCTGCCCTCCTGGGGTCCAGCCAGGCCTGGCCCAGGATGGCAGAACAAAGAACTTCCTCTGAGAGAGGGTGTGACACCCTCTCCCTTTGGAAAATGGTGTGAAGGCAGGGGAGGAGTAGCCTCCCCCAGCCTCTGGAAATGCTTTGTTGGGCACAGAGGTGCCCAATTCTGCATAAGCCAGTCTACACCGGTTCAGGGACCCCTTAGCCCCTGCTCTGGCGCGAAACTGGACAAAGGAAAGGGGAGTGACCACTCCCCTGACCTGCACCTCCCCTGGGAGGTGTCCAGAGCTCCTCCAGTGTGCTCCAGACCTCTGCCATCTTGGAAACAGAGGTGCTGCTGGCACACTGGACTGCTCTGAGTGGCCAGTGCCACCAGGTGACGTCAGAGACTCCTGCTGATAGGCTCCTTCAGGTGTTAGTAGCCTATCCTCTCTCCTAGGTAGCCAAACCCTCTTTTCTGGCTATTTAGGGTCTCTGTCTCTGGGGAAACTTTAGATAACGAATGCATGAGCTCAGCCGAGTTCCTCTGCATCACCCTCTTCACCTTCTGATAAGGAATCGACCGCTGACCACGCTGGAAGCCTGCAAACCTGCAACATAGTAGCAAAGACGACTACTGCAACTCTGTAACGCTGATCCTGCCGCCTTCTTGACTGTTTTCCTGCTTGTGCATGCTGTGGGGGTAGTCTGCCTCCTCTCTGCACCAGAAGCTCCGAAGAAATCTCCCGTGGGTCGACGGAATCTTCCCCCTGCAACCGCAGGCACCAAAAAGCTGCATTACCGGTCCCTTGGGTCTCCTCTCAGCACGACGAGCGAGGTCCCTCGAATCCAGCGACGCTGTCCAAGTGACCCCCACAGTCCAGTGACTCTTCAGCCCAAGTTTGGTGGAGGTAAGTCCTTGCCTCACCTCGCTGGGCTGCATTGCTGGGAACCGCGATTTTGCAGCTACTCCGGCCCCTGTGCACTTCTGGCGGAAATCCTTTGTGCACAGCCAAGCCTGGGTCCACGGCACTCTAACCTGCATTGCACGACTTTCTAAGTTGGTCTCCGGCGACGTGGGACTCCTTGTGCAACTTCGGGGAGCACCGTTTCACGCATCCTCGTAGTGCCTGTTTCTGGCACTTCTCCGGGGGCTACCTGCTTCAGTGAGGGCTCTTTGACTTGCTCGACGTCCCCTCTCTCTTCAGGTCCAATTTGCGACCTCCTGGTTCCTCCTGGGCCCCAGTAGCGTCCAAAAACGCCAAACGCACGATTTGCGTGTAGCAAGGCTTGTTGGCGTCCTTCCGGCGGGAAAACACTTCTGCACGACTCTCCAAGGCGAGAGGGATCCGTCCACCAAAGGGGAAGTCTCTAGCCCTTTTCGTTCCTGCAGAAACCTCAGCTTCTTCTGTCCAGTCGAAGCTTCTTTGCACCCGCAGCTGGCATTTCCTGGGCATCTGCCCATCTCCGACTTGCTTGTGACTTTTGGACTTGGTCCCCTTGTTCCACAGGTACCCTAGATTGGAAATCCACAGTTGTTGCATTGCTGGTTTGTGTCTTTCCTGCATTATTCCTCTAACACAACTCTTTTGTCCTTAGGGGAACTTTAGTGCACTTTGCACTCACTTTTCAGGGTCTTGGGGAGGGTTATTTTTCTAACTCTCACTATTTTCTAATAGTCCCAGCGACCCTCTACAAGGTCACATAGGTTTGGGGTCCATTCGTGGTTCGCATTCCACTTTTGGAGTATATGGTTTGTGTTGCCCCTATCCCTATGTTTCCCCATTGCATCCTATTGTAACTATACATTGTTTGCACTGTTTTCTAAGACTATACTGCATATTTTTGCTATTGTGTATATATATCTTGTGTATATTTCCTATCCTCTCACTGAGGGTACACTCTAAGATACTTTGGCATATTGTCATAAAAATAAAGTACCTTTATTTTTAGTATAACTGTGTATTGTGTTTTCTTATGGTATTGTGCATATGACACTAAGTGGTACTGTAGTAGCTTCACACGTCTCCTAGTTCAGCCTAAGCTGCTCTGCTAAGCTACCATTATCTATCAGCCTGAGCTGCTAGACACCCTATACACTAATAAGGGATAACTGGGCCTGGTGCAAGGTGCAAGTACCCCTTGGTACTCACTACAAGCCAGTCCAGCCTCCTACATTGGTTGTGCAGTGGTGGGATAAGTGCTTGAGACTACTTACCACTCTTGTCATTGTACTTTTCATAAGAGAAAAATATACAAAACAAGGTCAGTGTATATACACATAGCCAAAAAGTTTTGCATTTCCTCTTTTCACTCTTTTCTAAGTGCTGAAAAGTACTTCTAAACTTTCAAAAAGTTCTTAAAAGTTTAAAAAGTTTTTTCTGTCTTTACAAAAAGTTCTGAAAACTTTTTTCTCTTTTTCTATCAGTTTAACTCTCTCTAAAAAATGTCTGGCACAGGCAAAAATGTTGAACTGTCCAAACTTGCATATGATCACCTTAGCTGGAAAGGAGCAAGGAGTCTCTGCATAGAGAGAGGTTTGAGTGTAGGGAAGAATCCTTCCTTAGAACTGTTAATTAATATGCTTAGAGTACAGGATAAGGCCATAAGTGCCAAATCTGGTGAAAAAGTAGCTAATGGTTCACAATCTGATCCAGGGACTCCCCCAGGAAAAGGTTCAGGAAAGAAACTTCTCAGCCTGCCCATTACTAGACAGTCTAGCATAGTTGGTACAGAGGTTGAATCACACCATACTGATGGTGTGCTCTCACATTATACTGGTAGCCAAGCTGTTAGGGTGCCCTCTGTAAGGGACAGGTCTCCTTCTGTTCATTCCCATCATACCTCTGTATCTAGAAATGTCCCTCCCACCCACCCTGATGACAGATTGTTAGAAAGGGAGCTCAATAGATTGAGAGTGGAACAAACCAGACTGAAGCTCAAGAAGCAACAGCTGGATTTGGATAGACAGTCTTTAGAATTAGAGAAGGAAAGACAGAAGTTGGGTTTAGATACCCATGGTGGCAGCAGCAGTATTCCCCATAGTCATCCTGCGAAAGAGCATGATTCCAGGAATCTGCACAAGATAGTTCCCCCTTATAAGGAGGGGGATGACATTAACAAGTGGTTTGCTGCACTTGAGAGGGCCTGTGCTGTACAGGATGTCCCTCAAAAGCAGTGGGCTGCTATCCTATGGCTATCATTTAGTGGAAAAGGTAGGGATAGTGTAGGAGGCTGGACTGGCTTGTAGTGAGTACCAAGGGGTACTTGCACCTTGCACCAGGCCCAGTTATCCCTTATTAGTGTATAGGGTGTCTAGCAGCTTAGGCTGATAGATAATGGTAGCTTAGCAGAGCAGCTTAGGCTGAACTAGGAGACGTGTGAAGCTACTACAGTACCACTTAGTGTCATATGCACAATATCATAAGAAAACACAATACACAGTTATACTAAAAATAAAGGTACTTTATTTTTATGACAATATGCCAAAGTATCTTAGAGTGTACCCTCAGTGAGAGGATAGGAAATATACACAAGATATATATACACAATAGCAAAAATATGCAGTATAGTCTTAGAAAACAGTGCAAACAATGTATAGTTACAATAGGATGCAATGGGGAAACATAGGGATAGGGGCAACACAAACCATATACTCCAAAAGTGGAATGCGAACCACGAATGGACCCCAAACCTATGTGACCTTGTAGAGGGTCGCTGGGACTATTAGAAAATAGCGAGAGTTAGAAAAATAACCCTCCCCAAGACCCTGAAAAGTGAGTGCAAAGTGCACTAAAGTTCCCCTAAGGACAAAATAGTCGTGTTAGAGGGAAAATGCAAGGAAAACACAAATCAGCAATGCAACAACGATGGATTCCTGACTGAGGGTACCTGTGGAACAAGGGGACCAAGTCCAAAAGTCACAAGCAGCTCGGAGATGGGCAGATGCCCAAGAAATGCCAGCGGTTGGTGCAAAGAAGCTCTTACTAGGCTGAAGAACTGTGAATACTGCAGGAACGACAAGGGCTAGAGACTTCCCCTTTGGAGGATGGATCCCCCACGCCTTGGAGAGTCGTGCAGAAGTGTTTTCCTGCCGAATGGACGCCAACATGCCTTGCTACATGCAAATCGTGCTTTTGGCGTTTTTGGACACTGCTGGGGCCCAGGAGGGATCAGGAGGTCGCAAATTGGACCTGCAGAGAGAGGGGACGTCGAGCAAGACAAAGAGCTCTCACTAAGGCAGGTAGCTCCCGGAGAAGTGCCAGAAACAGGCACTACGAGGATGCGTGAAACGGTGCTCGCCGAAGTTGCACAAAGGAGTCCCACGTCGCCGGAGACCAACTTAGAAAGTCGTGCAATGCAGGTTAGAGTGCCGTGGACCCAGGCTTGGCTGTGCACGAAGGATTTCCGCCGGAAGTGCACAGGGGCCGGAGTAGCTTGCAAAGTCGCGGTTCCCAGCAATGCAGCCCAGCGAGGTGAGGCAAGGACTTACCTCCACCAAACTTGGGCTGAAGAGTCACTGGACTGTGGGGGTCACTTGGACGGTGTCGCTGGATTCGAGGTACCTCGCTCGTCGTGCTGAGAGGAGACCCAAGGGACTGGTAATGCAGCTTTTTGGTGCCTGCGGTTGCAGGGGGAAGATTCCGTCGACCCACGGGAGATTTCTTCGGAGCTTCTGGTGCAGAGAGGAGGCAGACTACCCCCACAGCATGCACAAGCAGGAAAACAGTCGAGAAGGCGGCAGGATCAGCGTTACAGAGTTGCAGTAGTCGTCTTTGCTACTATGTTGCAGGTTTGCAGGCTTCCAGCGCGGTCAGCGGTCGATTCCTTATCAGAAGGTGAAGAGGGAGATGCAGAGGAACTCGGCTGAGCTCATGCATTCGTTATCTAAAGTTTCCCCAGAGACAGAGACCCTAAATAGCCAGAAAAGAGGGTTAGGCTACCTAGGAGAGAGGAAAGGCTACTAACACCTGAAGGAGCCTATCACAAGGAGTCTCTGACGTCACCTGGTGGCACTGGCCACTCAGAGCAGTCCAGTGTGCCAGCAGCACCTCTGTTTCCAAGATGGCAGAGGTCTGGAGCACACTGGAGGAGCTCTGGACACCTCCCAGGGGAGGTGCAGGTCAGGGGAGTGGTCACTCCCCTTTCCTTTGTCCAGTTTCGCGCCAGAGCAGGGGCTAAGGGGTCCCTGAACCGGTGTAGACTGGCTTATGCAGAATTGGGCACATCTGTGCCCAACAAAGCATTTCCAGAGGCTGGGGGAGGCTACTCCTCCCCTGCCTTCACACCATTTTCCAAAGGGAGAGGGTGTCACACCCTCTCTCAGAGGAAGTTCTTTGTTCTGCCATCCTGGGCCAGGCCTGGCTGGACCCCAGGAGGGCAGCTGCCTGTCTGAGGGGTTGGCAGCAGCAGCAGCTGCAGAGAAACCCCAGGAAGGGCAGTCTGGCAGTACCAGGGTCTGTGCTACAGACCACTGGGATCATGGAATTGTACCAACAATGCCAGGATGGCATAGAGGGGGCAATTCCATGATCATAGACATGTTACATGGCCATATTCGGAGTTACCATGGTGAAGCTACATATAGGTAGTGACCTATATGTAGTGCACGCGTGTAATGGTGTCCCCGCACTCACAAAGTTCAGTGAATTGGCTCTGAACAATGTGGGGGCACCTTGGCTAGTGCCAGGGTGCCCTCACACTAAGTAACTTTGCACCTAACCTTTACCAGGTAAGGGTTAGACATATAGGTGACTTATAAGTTACTTAAGTGCAGTGTAAAATGGCTGTGAAATAACGTGGACGTTATTTCACTCAGGCTGCAGTGGCAGGCCTGTGTAAGAATTGTCAGAGCTCCCTATGGGTGGCAAAAGAAATGCTGCAGCCCATAGGGATCTCCTGGAACCCCAATACCCTGGGTACCTTAGTACCATATACTAGGGAATTATAAGGGTGATCCAGTAAGCCAATGTGAATTGGTAAAATTGGTCACTAGCCTGTTAGTGACAATTTAAAAGTAATGAGAGAGCATAACCACTGAGGTTCTGGTTAGCAGAGCCTCAGTGAGACAGTTAGGCACCACACAGGGAACATATACATGCACACCTATGAGCACTGGGGCCCTGTGTGACAGGGTCCCAGTGACACATACATATAGGCCACAAACCTATGAGCACTGGGGTCCTGACCAGCAGGATCCCAGTGACACATAACAACCATACTGAAAACATGGTGTTTTCACTATGAGCACTGAGGCCTGGCTATCAGGATCCCAGTGAGACAGTGAAAACAGTGACAAACACCCTGACATACACTCACAAACAGGCCAAAAGTGGGGGTAACAAGGCTAGAAAGAGGCTACCTTCTCACACAACCCCCCCCCCAAACGAAGGACAATAAGGCTAACCTTGGCCAGTTGAGACTTTATTGTCTAAGTGGTGATAAGTAGAGAGTAGCTCTGCAATAGACTGGTTACTCCCTTTATCATCCACTATATGGTTACTTCCCTGTGGGGATGTGAACCACCCTGTTTGAAGTTTTTTAGCTAAGCAACAATGTGAAGATGTATTTTCAGAGTTTCTATCAGTAAGTTTTAGTTTAGAGCAGTGGGAATTGTCCACTGAACCTATTTGTAGTGATGGAAATGCCAGACAGGGATGCTGTCTCAGAAAAGCCATAGCTGGGCAAAAACTTTGTCCATCTGACTGGAAGAGAGAACAGGGATGCTGTTTCTCTTGAGTTGGAGCAGGGCAGGGATGCTGTCCTATGAGCTCCACACTAGGGCAGGGATGCTGTCCTAAGTGTTGTGAGGTAGTGCAGGGTTTCTGCACTAAAGTTTCTCTGGGAGGGTTGGAGGGATGCTCCATGTTAACTAAAATGGTGCTGTTTTTCTCACCAATGTTAGTTATCCCACAGAGAGGTACTTCCACCTCAGGGAGTCCAGCTTTGCCAGCTGATGATTCCCTTGGAACAGGTGCCACCCCAGGAGAGGTTTCTCCCACCACAGGAATAGTATCCTGAATGGTAGGGTGGTTAGGGGATACTGTGATACCCTTTTTACCTGTTGATGGAGAGGGATCCTGAGTTTTCAGGCCTTCTCTCCTTTGCATTTTCATTTCAGTAGAAATGAGAGGGAACAATTCCTCAGGGATGCCCAGCATGGCTGCATGGGCATAAAACTCTACATCAGCCCAACCTGAGGCCTCTAGGTCATTACCTAAGAGACAGTCTACAGGTAAGCTAGGTGATACCACCACCTGCTTAGGGCCAGTAACTCCACCCCAACTAAACTGAATTATAGCTAAGGGAAGAAACTTAGTGGAGTTATGGACATCAATAATCTTATACTGTTGTCCAATGATGTGTTGATCAGGGTGCACTAGGTTTTCAGTCACCAAAGTGAAACTGGCACCTGTGTCCCTGTAGGCCAAGGCCTCAACACTATTTATTGAAACTGTCTGCCTGTACTTATCCATTGTAAGGGGACAAGCAGCCAGTGTGGCAAGGCCAATGCCACTAGGTGTGACAGAAACTGTCTTGGGACTGATTACATCCGTTTCCACTATGGACCCATAAGTGAACCCAACTACACCCTTTGCTTGACTGTTGCCAGCAGTCCCACCACTAGTACCACTACTGCTAGGGGCACTAGAGCTTGATGTATTCGTGGTGGTAGGCTCAGGGGGTTTACCTGGACAGGACTTATCCCCTGGCCTATGGCCTCTATTTTTACACACAAAGCACCAAGGCTTTTTAATGTGTGCAGGTTGGGAAGAAGAGGAAGAATTTGTTTTATCCCCACCCTCTGAAGAGTGTTTAAGATTTGAAGTGGGATCTTTGGTTTTACCCTTATCCCCATGCTTATCTTGAGATTTTTCACCATCTTTCTTCTTATTGCCATCTTTGTCACCCCCTGTATGAACTTTTCTGTTCACTCTTGTTCTGACCCATTTGTCTGCCTTCTTTCCCAATTCTTGGGGAGAGGTCAGATCAGAGTCCACCAAGTACTGGTGCAACAAATCAGACACACAATTATTAAGAATATGCTCTCTCAGGATTGTGTTATACAGGCTTTCATAATCAGTAACTTTACTGCCATGTAACCACCCCTCCAAGGCCTTCACTGAATGGTCAATGAAATCAACCCAGTCTTGTGAAGACTCCTTTTTGGTCTCTCTGAACTTTATCCTGTACTGTTCAGTGGTTAAGCCATAACCATCCAGGAGTGCATTCTTAAGAACTTGGAAATTATTGGCATCATTTTCTTTCACTGTAAGGAGCCTATCCCTACCTTTTCCACTAAATGATAGCCATAGGATAGCAGCCCACTGCTTTTGAGGGACATCCTGTACAGCACAGGCCCTCTCAAGTGCAGCAAACCACTTGTTAATGTCATCCCCCTCCTTATAAGGGGGAACTATCTTGTGCAGATTCCTGGAATCATGCTCTTTTGCAGGATGACTATGGGGAATACTGCTGCTGCCACCATGGGTATCTAAACCCAACTTCTGTCTTTCCCTCTCTATTTCTAAAGATTGTCTATCCAAATCCAGCTGTTGCTTCTTGAGCTTCAGTCTGGTTTGTTCCACTCTCAATCTATTGAGCTCCCTTTCTAACAATCTGTCATCAGGGTGGGTGGGAGGGACATTTCTAGATACAGAGGTATGATGGGAATGAACAGAAGGAGACCTGTCCCTTACAGAGGGCACCCTAACAGCTTGGCTACCAGCATAATGTGAGATCACATCATCAGTATGGTGTGATTCAACCTCTGTACCAACTATGCTAGACTGTCTAGTAATGGGCAGGCTGAGAAGTTTCTTTCCTGAACCTTTTCCTGGGGGAGTCCCTGGATCAGATTGAGAACCATTAGCTACTTTTTCTACAGATTGGGCACTTATGGCCTTATCCTGTACTCTAAGCATATTAATTAACAGTTCTAAGGAAGGATTCTTCCCTACACTCAAACCTCTCTCTATGCAGAGACTCCTTGCTCCTTTCCAGCTAAGGTGATCATATGCAAGTTTGGACAGTTCAACATTTTTTCCTGTGCCAGACATTTTTTAGAGAGAGTTAAAGTGATAGAAAAAGAGAAAAAAGTTTTCAGAACTTTTTGGAAAGACAGAAAAAAAACTTTTTAAACTTTTAAGAACTTTTTGAAAGTTTAGAAGTACTTTTCAGCACTTAGAAAAGAGTGAAAAGAGGAAATGCAAAACTTTTTGGCTATGTGTATATACACTGACCTTGTTTTGTATATTTTTCTCTTATGAAAAGTACAATGACAAGAGTGGTAAGTAGTCTCAAGCACTTATCCCACCACTGCACAACCAATGTAGGAGGCTGGACTGGCTTGTAGTGAGTACCAAGGGGTACTTGCACCTTGCACCAGGCCCAGTTATCCCTTATTAGTGTATAGGGTGTCTAGCAGCTTAGGCTGATAGATAATGGTAGCTTAGCAGAGCAGCTTAGGCTGAACTAGGAGACGTGTGAAGCTACTACAGTACCACTTAGTGTCATATGCACAATATCATAAGAAAACACAATACACAGTTATACTAAAAATAAAGGTACTTTATTTTTATGACAATATGCCAAAGTATCTTAGAGTGTACCCTCAGTGAGAGGATAGGAAATATACACAAGATATATATACACAATAGCAAAAATATGCAGTATAGTCTTAGAAAACAGTGCAAACAATGTATAGTTACAATAGGATGCAATGGGGAAACATAGGGATAGGGGCAACACAAACCATATACTCCAAAAGTGGAATGCGAACCACGAATGGACCCCAAACCTATGTGACCTTGTAGAGGGTCGCTGGGACTATTAGAAAATAGTGAGAGTTAGAAAAATAACCCTCCCCAAGACCCTGAAAAGTGAGTGCAAAGTGCACTAAAGTTCCCCTAAGGACAAAATAGTCGTGTTAGAGGGAAAATGCAAGGAAAACACAAATCAGCAATGCAACAACGATGGATTCCTGACTGAGGGTACCTGTGGAACAAGGGGACCAAGTCCAAAAGTCACAAGCAGCTCGGAGATGGGCAGATGCCCAAGAAATGCCAGCGGTTGGTGCAAAGAAGCTCTTACTAGGCTGAAGAACTGTGAATACTGCAGGAACGACAAGGGCTAGAGACTTCCCCTTTGGAGGATGGATCCCCCACGCCTTGGAGAGTCGTGCAGAAGTGTTTTCCTGCCGAATGGACGCCAACAAGCCTTGCTACACGCAAATCGTGCGTTTGGCGTTTTTGGACGCTGCTGGGGCCCAGGAGGGACCAGGAGGTCGCAAATTGGACCTGCAAAGAGAGGGGACGGCGAGCAAGACAAAGAGCCCTCACTGAGGCAGGTAGCACCCGGAGAAGTGCCAGAAACAGGCACTACAAGGATGCGTGAAACGGTGCTCGCCGAAGTTGCACAAAGGAGTCCCACGTCGCCGGAGACCAACTTAGAAAGTCGTGCAATGCAGGTTAGAGTGCCGTGGACCCAGGCTTGGCTGTGCACGAAGGATTTCCGCCGGAAGTGCACAGGGGCCGGAGTAGCTTGCAAAGTCGCGGTTCCCAGCAATGCAGCCCAGCGAGGTGAGGCAAGGACTTACCTCCACCAAACTTGGGCTGAAGAGTCACTGGACTGTGGGGGTCACTTGGACGGTGTCGATGGATTCGAGGGACCTCGCTCGTCGTGCTGAGAGGAGACCCAAGGGACCGGTAATGCAGCTTTTTGGTGCCTGCGGTTGCAGGGGGAAGATTCCGTCGACCCACGGGAGATTTCTTCGGAGCTTCTGGTGCAGAGAGGAGGCAGACTACCCCCACAGCATGCACAAGCAGGAAAACAGTCGAGAAGGCGGCAGGATCAGCGTTACAGAGTTGCAGTAGTCGTCTTTGCTACTATGTTGCAGGTTTGCAGGCTTCCAGCGCGGTCAGCGGTCGATTCCTTATCAGAAGGTGAAGAGGGAGATGCAGAGGAACTCGGCTGAGCTCATGCATTCGTTATCTAAAGTTTCCCCAGAGACAGAGACCCTAAATAGCCAGAAAAGAGGGTTTGGCTACCTAGGAGAGAGGAAAGGCTACTAACACCTGAAGGAGCCTATCACAAGGAGTCTCTGACGTCACCTGGTGGCACTGGCCACTCAGAGCAGTCCAGTGTGCCAGCAGTACCTCTGTTTCCAAGATGGCAGAGGTCTGGAGCACACTGGAGGAGCTCTGGACACCTCCCAGGGGAGGTGCAGGTCAGGGGAGTGGTCACTCCCCTTTCCTTTGTCCAGTTTCGCACCAGAGCAGGGGCTAAGGGGTCCCTGAACCGGTGTAGACTGGCTTATGCAGAATTGGGCACATCTGTGCCCAACAAAGCATTTCCAGAGGCTGGGGGAGGCTACTCCTCCCCTGCCTTCACACCATTTTCCAAAGGGAGAGGGTGTCACACCCTCTCTCAGAGGAAGTTCTTTGTTCTGCCATCCTGGGCCAGGCCTGGCTGGACCCCAGGAGGGCAGCTGCCTGTCTGAGGGGTTGGCAGCAGCAGCAGCTGCAGAGAAACCCCAGGAAGGGCAGTCTGGCAGTACCAGGGTCTGTGCTACAGACCACTGGGATCATGGAATTGTACCAACAATGCCAGGATGGCATAGAGGGGGCAATTCCATGATCATAGACATGTTACATGGCCATATTCGGAGTTACCATGGTGAAGCTACATATAGGTAGTGACCTATATGTAGTGCACGCGTGTAATGGTGTCCCCGCACTCACAAAGTTCAGTGAATTGGCTCTGAACAATGTGGGGGCACCTTGGCTAGTGCCAGGGTGCCCTCACACTAAGTAACTTTGCACCTAACCTTTACCAGGTAAGGGTTAGACATATAGGTGACTTATAAGTTACTTAAGTGCAGTGTAAAATGGCTGTGAAATAACGTGGATGTTATTTCACTCAGGCTGCAGTGGCAGGCCTGTGTAAGAATTGTCAGAGCTCCCTATGGGTGGCAAAAGAAATGCTGCAGCCCATAGGGATCTCCTGGAACCCCAATACCCTGGGTACCTTAGTACCATATACTAGGGAATTATAAGGGTGTTCCAGTAAGCCAATGTGAATTGGTAAAATTGGTCACTAGCCTGTTAGTGACAATTTAAAAGTAATGAGAGAGCATAACCACTGAGGTTCTGGTTAGCAGAGCCTCAGTGAGACAGTTAGGCACCACACAGGGAACATATACATGCACACCTATGAGCACTGGGGCCCTGTGTGACAGGGTCCCAGTGACACATACATATAGGCCACAAACCTATGAGCACTGGGGTCCTGACCAGCAGGATCCCAGTGACACATAACAACCATACTGAAAACATGGTGTTTTCACTATGAGCACTGAGGCCTGGCTATCAGGATCCCAGTGAGACAGTGAAAACAGTGACAAACACCCTGACATACACTCACAAACAGGCCAAAAGTGGGGGTAACAAGGCTAGAAAGAGGCTACCTTCTCACAGATAGGCTCCTTACTGTGAAAGAAAATGATGCCAATAACTTTACAGTTCTTAAGAATGCACTCCTGGATGGTTGTGGCTTAACCACTGAACAGTACAGGATAAAGTTCAGAGAGACCATAAAGGAGTCTTCACAAGACTGGGTTGATTTCATTGACCATTCAGTGAAGGCCTTGGAGGGGTGGTTACATGGCAGTAAAGTTACTGATTATGAAAGCCTGTATAACACAATCCTGAGAGAGCATATACTTAATAATTGTGTGTCTGATTTGTTGCACCAGTACCTGGTAGACTCTGATCTGACCTCTCCCCAAGAATTGGGAAAGAAGGCAGACAAATGGGTCAGAACAAGGGTGAACAGAAAAGTTCATACAGGGGGTGACAAAGATGGCAATAAGAAGAAAGATGGTGAAAAATCTCAAGATAAGCATGGGGATAAGGGTAAAACCAAAGATCCCACTTCAAATCTTAAACACTCTTCAGAGGGTGGGGATAAAACAAATTCTTCCTCTTCTTCCCAACCTGCACACATTAAAAAGCCTTGGTGCTTTGTGTGTAAAAACAGAGGCCATAGGCCAGGGGATAAGTCCTGTCCAGGTAAACCCCCTGAGCCTACCACCACTAATACATCAAGCTCTAGTGCCCCTAGCAGTAGTGGTACTAGTGGTGGGACTGCTGGCAACAGTCAAGCAAAGGGTGTAGTTGGGTTCACTTATGGGTCCATAGTGGAAACTGATGTCATCAGTCCCAAGACAGTTTCTGTCACACCTAGTGGCATTGGCCTTGCCACACTGGCTGCTTGTCCCCTTACAATGGATAAGTACAGGCAGACAGTTTCAATAAATGGTGTTGAGGCCTTGGCCTACAGGGACACAGGTGCCAGTTTCACTTTGGTGACTGAAAACCTAGTGCCTCCTGAACAACACATCATTGGACAACAATATAAGATTATTGATGTCCATAACTCCACTAAGTTTCTTCCCTTAGCTATAATTCAGTTTAGTTGGGGTGGAGTTACTGGCCCTAAGCAGGTGGTGGTATCACCTAGCTTACCTGTAGACTGTCTCTTAGGTAATGACCTAGAGGCCTCAGATTGGGCTGATGTAGAGTTTTATGCCCATGCAGCCATGCTGGGCATCCCTGAGGAATTGTTCCCTCTCATTTCAAGTGAAATGAAAAAGCAAAGGAGAGAAGGCCTGAAAACTCAGGATCCCTCTCCATCAACAGGTAAAAAGGGTATCACAGTATCCCCTAACCACCCTACCATTCAGGATACTATTCCTGTGGTGGGAGAAACCTCTCCTGGGGTGGCACCTGTTCCAAGGGAATCATCAGCTGGCAAAGCTGGACTCCCTGAGGTGGAAGTACCTCTCTGTGGGATAACTAACATTGGTGAGAAAAAGAGCACCATTTTAGTTAACATGGAGCATCCCTCCAACCCTCCCAGAGAAACTTTAGTGCAGAAACTCTGCACTGCCTCACAACACTTAGGACAGCATCCCTGCCCTAGTGTGGAGCTGATAGGACAGCATCCCTGCCCTGCTCCAACCCAAGAGAAACAGCATCCCTGTTCTCTCTTCCAGCCATATGGACAAAGTTTTTGCCCAGCTATGGCTTTTCTGAGACAGCATCCCTGTCTGGCATTTCCATCACTACAAATAGGTTCAGTGGACAATTCCCACTGCTCTAAACTAAAACTTACTGATAGAAACTCTGAAAATACATCTTCACATTGTTGCTTAGCTAAAAAACTTCAAACAGGGTGGTTTACATCCCCACAGGGAAGTAACCATATAGTGGATGATAAAGGGAGTAACCAGTCTATTGCAGAGCTACTCTCTACTTATCACCACTTAGACAATAAAGTCTCAACTGGCCAAGGTTAGCCTTATTGTCCTTCGTTTGGGGGGGGGTTGTGTGAGAAGGTAGCCTCTTTCTAGCCTTGTTACCCCCACTTTTGGCCTGTTTGTGAGTGTATGTCAGGATGTTTGTCACTGTTTTCACTGTCTCACTGGGATCCTGATGGCTAGGCCTCAGTGCTCATAGTGAAAACACCATGTTTTCAGTATGGTTGTTATGTGTCACTGGGATCCTGCTGGTCAGGACCCCAGGGCTCATAGGTTTGTGGCCTATATGTATGTGTCACTGGGACCCTGTCACACAGGGCCCCAGTGCTCATAGGTGTGCATGTATATGTTCCCTGCGTGGTGCCTAACTGTCTCACTGAGGCTCTGCTAACCAGAACCTCAGTGGTTATGCTCTCTCATTACTTTCAAATTGTCACTGACAGGCTAGTGACCATTTTTACCAATTTACATTGGCTTACTGGAACACCCTTATAATTCCCTAGTATATGGTACTGAGGTACCCAGGGTATTGGGGTTCCAGGAGATCCCTATGGGCTGCAGCATTTCTTTTGCCACCCATAGGGAGCTCTGACATTTCTTACACAGGCCTGCCACTGCAGCCTGAGTGAAATAACGTCCACGTTATTTCACAGCCATTTTACACTGCACTTAAGTAACTTATAAGTCACCTATATGTCTAACCTTTACCTGGTAAAGGTTAGGTGCAAAGTTACTTAGTGTGAGGGCACCCTGGCACTAGCCAAGGTGCCCCCACATTGTTCAGAGCCAATTCCCTGAACTTTGTGAGTGCGGGGACACCATTACACGCGTGCATTACATATAGGTCACTACCTATATGTAGCTTCACAATGGTAACTCCGAATATGGCCATGTAACATGTCTATGATCATGGAATTGCCCCCTCTATGCCATCCTGGCATAGTTGGCACAATCCCATGATCCCAGTGGTCTGTAGCACAGACCCTGGTACTGCCAAACTGCCCTTCCTGGGGTTTCACTGCAGCTGCTGCCAACCCCTCAGACAGGCATCTGCCCTCCTGGGGTCCAGCCAGGCCTGGCCCAGGATGGCAGAACAAAGAACTTCCTCTGAGAGAGGGTGTGACACCCTCTCCCTTTGGAAAATGGTGTGAAGGCAGGGGAGGAGTAGCCTCCCCCAGCCTCTGGAAATGCTTTGTTGGGCACAGAGGTGCCCAATTCTGCATAAGCCAGTCTACACCGGTTCAGGGACCCCTTAGCCCCTGCTCTGGCGCGAAACTGGACAAAGGAAAGGGGAGTGACCACTCCCCTGACCTGCACCTCCCCTGGGAGGTGTCCAGAGCTCCTCCAGTGTGCTCCAGACCTCTGCCATCTTGGAAACAGAGGTGCTGCTGGCACACTGGACTGCTCTGAGTGGCCAGTGCCACCAGGTGACGTCAGAGACTCCTGCTGATAGGCTCCTTCAGGTGTTAGTAGCCTATCCTCTCTCCTAGGTAGCCAAACCCTCTTTTCTGGCTATTTAGGGTCTCTGTCTCTGGGGAAACTTTAGATAACGAATGCATGAGCTCAGCCGAGTTCCTCTGCATCTCCCTCTTCACCTTCTGATAAGGAATCGACCGCTGACCGCGCTGGAAGCCTGCAAACCTGCAACATAGTAGCAAAGACGACTACTGCAACTCTGTAACGCTGATCCTGCCGCCTTCTCGACTGTTTTCCTGCTTGTGCATGCTGTGGGGGTAGTCTGCCTCCTCTCTGCACCAGAAGCTCCGAAGAAATCTCCCGTGGGTCGACGGAATCTTCTCCCTGCAACGGCAGGCACCAAAAAGCTGCATTACCGGTCCCTTGGGTCTCCTCTCAGCACGACGAGCGAGGTCCCTCGAATCCAGCGACGCTGTCCAAGTGACCCCCACAGTCCAGTGACTCTTCAGCCCAAGTTTGGTGGAGGTAAGTCCTTGCCTCACCTCGCTGGGCTGCATTGCTGGGAACCGCGACTTTGCAGCTACTCCGGCCCCTGTGCACTTCCGGCGGAAATCCTTTGTGCACATCCAAGCCTCGGTCCACGGCACTCTAACCTGCATTGCACGACTTTCTAAGTTGGTCTCCGGCGACGTGGGACTCCTTGTGCAACTTCGGCGAGCACCGTTTCACGCATCCTCGTAGTGCCTGTTTCTGGCACTTCTCCGGGGGCTACCTGCTTCAGTGAGGGCTCTTTGTCTTGCTCGACGTCCCCTCTCTCTTCAGGTCCAATTTGCGACCTCCTGGGCCCCAGTAGCGTCCAAAAACGCCAAACGCACGATTTGCGTGTAGCAAGGCTTGTTGGCGTCCTTCCGGCGGGAAAACACTTCTGCACGACTCTCCAAGGCGAGAGGGATCCGTCCACCAAAGGGAAAGTCTCTAGCCCTTTTCGTTCCTGCAGAAACCTCAGCTTCTTCTGTCCAGTCGAAGCTTCTTTGCACCCGCAGCTGGCATTTCCTGGGCATCTGCCCATCTCCGACTTGCTTGTGACTTTTGGACTTGGTCCCCTTGTTCCACAGGTACCCTAGATTGGAAATCCACAGTTGTTGCATTGCTGGTTTGTGTCTTTCCTGCATTATTCCTCTAACACGACTCTTTTGTCCTTAGGGGAACTTTAGTGCACTTTGCACTCACTTTTCAGGGTCTTGGGGAGGGTTATTTTTCTAACTCTCACTATTTTCTAATAGTCCCAGCGACCCTCTACAAGGTCACATAGGTTTGGGGTCCATTCGTGGTTCGCATTCCACTTTTGGAGTATATGGTTTGTGTTGCCCCTATCCCTATGTTTCCCCATTGCATCCTATTGTAACTATACATTGTTTGCACTGTTTTCTAAGACTATACTGCATATTTTTGCTATTGTGTATATATATCTTGTGTATATTTCCTATCCTCTCACTGAGGGTACACTCTAAGATACTTTGGCATATTGTCATAAAAATAAAGTACCTTTATTTTTAGTATAACTGTGTATTGTGTTTTCTTATGGTATTGTGCATATGACACTAAGTGGTACTGTAGTAGCTTCACACGTCTCCTAGTTCAGCCTAAGCTGCTCTGCTAAGCTACCATTATCTATCAGCCTGAGCTGCTAGACACCCTATACACTAATAAGGGATAACTGGGCCTGGTGCAAGGTGCAAGTACCCCTTGGTACTCACTACAAGCCAGTCCAGCCTCCTACAGGAGTGGCATAGAATGGAGTGAGGTATAGTGTAATAGTGTACAGTGGATTGCTTTGCAGTGGAGCGATGTATAGTGGAGTGACAAATAGTGGAGTGGCGTAGACTGAAGTGATGCACGTTAGAATAGTGTGCATTCCAGTGTTGTACACCTAAGTGGCTTACAGTGGAGTGACAAAGTGCAATAGCATAAAGTGTAGTATTGTAGAATGGAGTTGCTTACAGTGGAATCGTATACAGTGGAGTAGCACAGAGTGGAGAGGCATACAGTGGAATGACATATACTGGAGTGTCATAAAATGGAGTAGCATAGAATGTAATAATGTGCAGTGTAGTGGTGTAGAGTGAAGTGGGTACGATGAAGTGGCATATACAGTAGTGGATTGAAACAGAGTGGAGGGGCTCATAGTGGACTGGTATATGGAGTTGAATGGCCTAGAGTTTAATGGCATAGAATAGAGTGGTGTAGAATGCAGTGGCATACAATAGAGTGGTGTAAAGTGGAGTGTGGTAATTCCATACCATTTGTAAAGTGCATGGAAACCCGAAAGGCGGGCAACCATGTGCTTCACAAATGGTCTGAAATCTGCAGTCTGGAAATAAATGTAGCATGACAGTGTGTGAATAGATATACGTATTGAACTGCGATATCCCACGGTAACTTTGTGGTATGCAGCAGTACATATATATGATAGGGCAGCATGCGTTTTGCTAATGGTTCTGTTTACCAAGCATTAAATTCTGCCATGTAGTATTCAGCACAATTTGACTGTGTTCTGCATTCTGTATTTCCCTGCGTTCTGGGTTACGTTCTTGAATATAGGTAAGTAGTAGGTATTCTAGTTGTTATCACTTTATAAAAGTGCTAAAAGATAGAGAAATTAATGTATAGTTTTCAATGTATTTTTACAGCAGTATAGGGTAAACAGCACATTTTTTATTTTTTTTAAGTAGTGCAATAATGTGTAGGTATTACTGCAGTACTGTGCAAAAATGTTTATGAAAATGTAATTATGTCAAAACTAGAAAATACACTGTACAACACTATATTTCTGAAATATAGGGAAGTACTGTATATTTTTAGCTTTCTAACATATTAAAATTTGAAATTTATTTTAGATACCATGGTACTCCCGAGGAGGTATCGTGGTAATAAATACTTTTCTTTTAATATATAGACACTTATAAATATTTTTTCCTACCTATTACCAAATTAATAAAGTAGTACTAGGTATGAGAAAAACATCAAACCTAACACTGACCTATATCTAAATGCGAAACGCAGAACACAGCCAAAGTGTGCCTACATGGTTATCTTGAACTTTTGTGAAGACAGTCAACAGCAAATCACATGATGACATATCATTGATATGTACCACTTTACTTCCTTGAAATACCACAAAATACTATGAAATTTTGCTAAAATACCAGATCAACAGATATTACTAAGTTTAAATGCTTTATAACTTTAAAAAGAAGTACCCTACTTAATTGTACTAATAGGAAGGATCATCTGGGCACCATAATGTGTAGTCATCCTAATTCCATCTGTTCAGCCATTTTCACAGTACACAAAATAAATCTCTGTACGTGTTTTTATCTCTGCACCTCCGTGGCCAGTCACTGTGAACCTTTCCATCCTCTGCCAATGTAGAAACAGCAACATGTCCGGAATGTTTCGGGCAGATAAGACAAATGGGTGCAAAGTGATTAGCTATGAAATGTCTGAGGAATTCCTAACCCTGGGAATCCTAACTATAACTACAATGTGGCTTCTACCATTGTGTGTGTGTGTGTGTGTGTGTGTGTATATAGCAAATATTATTACTGTAAAGAACATGGCAATCACAATATCACAATATATTAAGACATTGAAATAAATATAAAACATATAAATAATATTAAAACATTTAAATTACAACATTAAACCTTAATAAAAAAGTCACATTTAAAACGAGTGAATGCATGGGCAAAGCATAAAAATGAGTTTGATAATCAAAATTGAAACTTTTTTTTAAATTGTGGAAATATATATAAATTAAAAAATAAAGAAGTGTCAAAGTCATCATACAGTGTGAACACGCAATTCACATATTTATTCAATGATTTTAACTATTAAGTTAAAAAATACATTTAACAACTAATATAAAATACATTTTAAAACACTTCCTCCCTACTTTCTGATACATTTTTTAAACATCAGAAACCACATACTATATGAAATGCACACAAACATTATGAAAAAGTAGTAATAAAGAAATATCAAATGTAATATTTTAAAAATTCACATAAATAATTAAAATAAATGTTTGTTTGATTAACTATTGAAAATGTATTACAATAATCATAATTGCATAAAAGATTATAAAATAAATATATTAAACCAACAACCATATTCATCTACACACACAACTCACCAATAAATAAAAAGAGTTATCTTTAAATACGATGTGATTCTTTAAATATATTATTAAATCCCCCAAAATAAACGTTAATAAAAAAGCAAATAACATTAAAAGTAAAATAACTTATACCACTACAATTAACAAGCCAATACACAGAAATCAGACCCTGATTTTATACAACAGTATTTAATATTAAATAGTTCAATATTTAAAAAAAAGTTAAAAAATAGTAATCGTGCCTCGTAATAGCGTTATGTCCAGTGATATTAATGTAATTATGATATATATTTAACAATGATATCCGTTTACCATTATCAGCCACATACCCGATTCCGCCACACCAAAGGTCAATGATAAACTGGCGGTATAAAAACCCACACCTTTACGCCAACAGAACAATGCCCACAACATTATGACCCTCAAATCACCATGGCGGACAATCAATGGCAGTAAACCATTGGCGGTACATACCCCTCCCCCACAACTAACAACATGGGAGGAGCAAGTCTTGGCAATCATGAATCATGAGGGCTTGGCAGGAGTAGGAGGAGGACTGGACTCTGGTAAGTCAACTCTATACTACTTTCACCCCCCTACCTGCATGCCATCATATACCACCACCCGTACCCTCACTCCCATAGTCCACCACCTCACACACACCCCACCATCACAACCCACTCATCCCAATGCCACACCCAGCATGCACCACCAATGCATGGACACCACTCACAGACCTGCATGGACACCTATCTCTACAGCATGCACACTAGAGAGAATCAGCTAGCCCACCATATAACAACTCACACAAGGTAAAGCTGCCAAGGCAATAACAACCATAGAGGGAAACCCACTCATGCACAATATGTCACACAAAGAAATAATAACACTGCATTTACATCCCCACAGGTATCCCAGCCAATGTCACAGGAGAAGAAGTGCCAGCAGCATCCAGTCCCCCATAGAAGAGGCCCACATTGATGACAGCGACTCTGCTCAGCTGGATCTGGATGTACATCCCGGCCCATCAGGGACCTCCGGACAGTCGGTTACCCAGGCACAGTCACACACCACCACAGAGCCTCCTCTCTTAGGAAACGCCACCACAGCACCCACCCAGCGTGCTCATACCTCTGTCACCAGGACACATCAATCAGCAGTGTGTCCACCACTACAGGGACCCCAGGGCACACCTCAAATCCAAGACATCAGGGACCTGGGGTCAGTGGCAGTGGGGACATGGTTCAGGGGACAGAGGCACAGGACAACCGGGAAGCTGGGAGGAGTGTAGTGCGCCAGGGGGAGGACAGGCCTAGGGAACTGACTCTCCAGGAGGCACTCACAGAGATCCTGGGAGCATACCAACATTACCAGATCCTGGACAACCTGCAGGAGAACATGTGGCTGCAGGAGGGATAGTATCAGGGGACCATTGGGGATTTGAAGGACATTAACACCACCCTGGTCTCCATTGCAGGGGTGCTGGCAGACATGGCCAACATTATAAGGGAGGCAGTGTCACATCAGCTGGCCCCTGCCACTAGCCAGACTACTGAACAGCACTACACCTCTGCTGCCGTTGTGGACAGGAGGCCCCGCCACAGGACTAACAGGCCACAAGCACCCCTCTCCCTGCAGAAGGAGAACCCCCCCACAAATGTTCCCTGCGATCCAGACAGAAGCCAGAGACTATTGCCAAGACCCCTGCAAGGAAATGAGACTCTCCTGATTGTTGCCCTTGTGTTCCACTCAGTCACACTGTCCACCTTGAACTGTCATTGCTCCCCTTCCTATGCCCCCTTGGACAATGCACCTGTGCTACAAATAGACTCGACTCTACCCTTGACCTTCCTCCATCATCACCCCCAGCCCATTGCACTTCCCCTTTTTCTTCAGAGCACTGCAATAAACACACTTTGAAAAAATACAAGTATGGAGTATGTCAAATGATTAAAGTATGTATTCGTTTAACAAGGTTTAAACATTGAAAATCAACTGTACAGTAATTTATACATAGGAAAGACCTGTAGTTGGCTGCAGTGAACACACCAGGAGGAATAGTGGGGCACCACATCTGCAAAAAGAGTTGCCAAAGGATACAGTGAGTGGGCATAGAAGTGGGAATTAACAGCCTGCGAGTGACAATGTGAAACAGAAAACTGTCAATGAAATTTGAAGTTACACTGCCTTACCTGTGTGTCATTGGAAGTATTGCCTAATGCAGTTCTGTTGTCCTCATCCTCATCCTCATCCTCTGCCTCCTTATCTTCACTGTCCACAGGGTCCACAGCTGCCACACAGCCATCTCCAGCCTCCTCCTCCAGAAAAGGCACATGGAGTCTCAAGGCAAGGTTCTGCAACATGCAGCATGCCACGATTTTCTGGCAGACCTTCTTGGGTGAGTAGCACAGGGATCCACCTGTCAGATGGAGGCACCGAAACCTGGCCTTCAGGAGGCCAAATGTACATTCAATGATCCTTCTTGTTAACCCATGTGCCTCACTGTAACGTTCCTCAGTCCTTGTCCTGGGATTCCTCACATGGATCAGTAGCCAGGACAGGTTGGGGTAACCAGAGTCACTTGCAAATATTGAGGGACAACTGTTAGCCACACTCTAACCCTTGTGGCCTACACCATACTCATACACCAAAATCCACTGGGTAGGAAGCAGGGCTCATCTATTAGCCACACCCATGCCTCTGTATTTGGGCCATCACATTTGAGATGCTGCTATTCCTCAGGATAAAAGCATCATTCACCGAGCCTGGATACTGAGCATTGACTTGGGAGATGTATTGGCCCGCCAAACACACCATCTGGACATTCATTGAGTGAAATCTTTTTCGATTTCCAAAGACCTGTTCATTTTGCCGGGGGGGACGACAAATGCAATATGTGTTCCATCAATCTCCCCAGTTATGTTGGGGATATCTCCCATTGCATAGAACTCGGCCTTCACTTTGACCAAATCTTCAACCTGTGGAAATACAGTGTAGCTGCGCATGTGTTCAATCAGGGCAGCCAGCAGTCTGGTCAGCACTATTGAGAACATTGGCTGTGACATGCCTGCTGCCAAGCCCACTGTCACTTGGAAAGAACCAGTTGCCAGGAAATGGAGCACAGATAGGACTTGCACAAGAGGGGGGATCCCAGTGGGGTGACGGGTAGCAGATATCAGGTCAGGCTCCAATTGGGCACACTGCTCAGTGATTGTGACCCTGTCAAGTCTGTAGGTAAGAATAATGTTCCTGTCCTCCATTGTTGCCAAGTCCACCAGGGGTCTGTACACGAGGATGTCTCCATCTCCTATTCATCCACAGTGGTTGCAATCTATGGGGCAAAAGATTGAGGAGCCGGTCATAATCTGTACATTGTAGCCACTACAGTTCAATGCATGATGAGATTTTTAAATGTATTCGTAGCATATGTCCTGTATGTACAATTGTGATCCGTGTCGCAGTTATGATCCATGGCCTGCCCCCCCCCCATGAAATTGCATCCGCCTGTCCTGTATGGAGGGACAGGTGGAAGTGAGATAATTCCACTGATGTTGTGTGCCATTGCGGGAGGCAGTCAGGAACCGTTGTGCAACTCCTCATTGGTTATCATTGGGCCCTATGAAGTACAGTGGCCAATGATGATGTACGCCGGCGGTGACGGTATGCACCGCCGCGGACGTCACTGCCATTTTCTATCTGTTCACTCACTTGCTACCTGACCTTCAACAGGAGAGGACCTACACTGCATGTGCTGCTGTGAACGGTGTCTGGAACCTACCATGGCCCGTGTGACTGGGGAAAGGGTCCCTGCCTTCACCTCGGTGGAGTTGGAGAGACTAGTGGATGAGGTCTTACCCCAGTACGGACTGCTGTATGGGCCTCCAGATCAACAGGTGAGTACACTGTGAGCAAGATGCATAGGGCATGAACGCATGGAGTGCTGTGTGTGAAGGCCTCGTGTGTGGGGGGGGTTGGTGGGTGGGCCCTGGGAAGCATGCAGCATGTATGCTGGGCCATGTATGTGCTTAAGGAGATGGGAAGGGCTATGGTGGGCCATGAGTGTAACAAAGAGGACAGCCTAACTAACACCTTTCCCTGTGTATATTTCCTCTGCAGTTCAGCGCTCATCAATAGAAGGGTATATGGCGTTCCATCGCCAAGGATGTGTGGATCCTGGGGGTCTACGGCAGGTGGAGCACCCATTGTCAGAAATGGTGGGAGGACCTGAGACGCTGGGCATGGAAGCCGGTGGAGGCCCAGCTGGGAATGGCCTCCCAATGAGGAAGGGGTGCCCGTCGAACCCTGACTCCCCTTGATGGCCCGCATACTGGTGGTGGCCTATCCGGAGCTGGATGGGCGCTTGACAGCATCACAGCAGGCACACAGAGGTGAGTACAGTGTCCAAAATTACTTCTTATGCCTGGTAAGCCGATATCCGGGTGGGGGATATGTGTCTGTGGGTGGCCCTAGGCCAGGCCTGACATTGCAGAGAAGGTCCCATATTGGGCAGGGATCTGATGTGAAATTGCTCCAACCTAGCTAATAGGCATCCACTACTGGGTAGGGGTGTGTGGGTCCCAGGTATGCTGCAGTTGGCGGTATGTGTCCCTCCCCATGCCCTGGTAAATAGCATTGTTACTGGTAGTGCATTGATAGTGCGTAGGGCTGTTCCCTGTGTGTGAGGGTGCTGTGTATGCCAAAGGTGGTGTAGGTGCAGCCATTGACCAAGTGTATCCTTTGTCTCTCCCCCCTGCATTTTTGTTTTGTCATCCTGTCCTTATGTGCTTTAGCATCACCAGCGGCAGCATCAGCAGCACCACCACTGAGCTGTTGTGCGGCCTGCCCCCTGCAAATCCTGTGGGTATGACACCCACCTGAGAGAATGTGACCATGCACTCCCCAAGATCTGCATCACAGGGCACAATGCCCCCTCCAGAACCAGTGGGTATGGTACCCACCCAACCCATCCTCCCCAGGGTGAAGGACACAGGGCACAATGTCCCCTCCAGAACCAATGGGTATGGCACCCACTCACCCCATCCTCCCCAAGATGAGGATCACAGGGCATGATGCCCCCCCCAGAACCAATGGGTACGGCACCCACTCACCCTATCCTCCCCAGGTTGAAGATCATAGGGCATGATGCCCCCTCCAGAACCAGTGGAGAAGCCATCCACTTACCCCACCCTCCCCAGGATTAAGATCACAGGGCACGATGCCCCTCCAGAACCAGTGGTTATGGCACCCACTTGAGAGACTGTGGCTTTGCGCTCCCTAGGACAGCGCGCAGTGCATGTTGCCCCCTCCAAGACCAGTGGTGTCTTTCCATCTGCCAACTGAGGTGCACCCCATTCCCTGTCCCCCTGAGGTGCCTGCCTATTTTTGATCTGATGCCCCTGCAGTGTTCTCTCCGTGTTGTTGCAGGAGTCAAGTGGGGTCTTGGAGTTTGTAATGTGGCCCTGTGGCCCATGAACATTGAGGACTGGGCAGTGTCCCTTGATTTGTAAATATGTATATACTTTTAGATTGGATGTACGTATGTCTACTGTATTCATCTTATTACACTCACTTTCATCTATTCGTGTTGTCCTTGCATTATTCCTGAGGCGTACGGGGTAAATATGTGATGTTACTGCATCTGCTTGTGTGTATGGTGTTGGGGGTGTTGCGTGTGTGTGTCACTCTCTTTCTCCTCCCCCTCCCCTGTGTGCTAGGCGGCTGTACTCACCGTGGTCGTCTTTGTCGTCGATGGTGTTCGTGGTGGAGCAGGACATAGACAATCATGGGGAAGATCTGCATTTCAGGCTCCATGCCGGCGTGGTTCTCCCTTGAGTCTCCAATGATGAATTGTTTCCCTTCTGTGCATTGTTTCCGCCAAGCTTTTGATGTCGTTGGTACTGCCCCAGAAAAGGTGGTGGATTGGCCTGTCATAATACAGTGGGTGGAACATTGTCTCTCTCTCTTTCCGCCATGGTCATAATTTGGTGGTAATTACTGCCAGCCTGTTGGCAGTGTTACTGCCACTTTATCACCGACCGCCAGGGTAGTAATGACGGCCTATATCACCTCACCTTCCTCTCTGTCTTCCTCCCTGCCCTAGCTAATTCTTTCTGTGTCTCTACTTCATCCCTCTTATTGTCTCCATTCTTCTCTTTCCCTACTTCCAACTGCTTGTTTCTATTGTGTTCGATCTCATCTCATCTTATGCTGTATCTCAGCTCTCCTGTAATTCAACTCTTTCTCTACATGACCTCTGTTTACCTATTTTTCTACATACCCCTGTTTCTCTTTTATATCTTTCTTCTACCTCATACCTTTCTCTCTCTGGCTATCCAAATATACCTGTTCTTTACCCCTCTACTAAACATATCTCTCTTCTTTACTCTTATTTTATCCCATGTTTCACTATCATGTTTTCCTTTCTTCCTGACCTATATATTTCTCTCCATCACCTTCTTCCTCATTCATATCAACACTCTCTACGTTTCTTCTCTCTCAAAACCTCACGTCTCTTTCTTGATCATCTTCTAAAGTGCCTCTCTGTGTCAATCACAGCTCATTCTCTCACCAACTTCCCTTCTCTGTCTCTTACCCTCAGTTTGTTCCTTTCTCTCTTCTCTCCCTCTCTATGTGTACCTTGACTCTCTTTCTCACCTCTATTTGGTTGCACCAGTCATTTTTATCTCTAAGCATTGATATTAGTCAACCTCATATTTCAATTTACCTCATTATTGTTCTCTTCTTAAACCTTATCTCTGTATAAAAAGTAATTAATTAAAACCAATTTTTTAAATAACAAATGAATGTTACATTCATTATTAATTCAACTGTGTTCAAATATTTTTTAAATAATATAAAAATATGTGCTATTTTAGCTAATGCTCTAAGCATTAAATTAAGATTGTTTCTATTTTAAGTTGTTTTAAATTATTTAGGTCAATTGACCAGTATCTCTAAGGGGTTTTATTTTAAGCCCCCCCCTTATAATTTTTTCTCTGGGAGGGGAAGTATCAACGAATATGCTGGGTCAACAACTGCTCCTGTTTGGGAGTAACTCTACACTCGTAAATGTGCTTCCACCCCTGTTCCAGGAGATGGAGACATGAAAGTCTACACTTTAAAGTAACTTTACTTTTGGAATTTGTGAATACTTCAAAGCAGTACAGTTATTGTAAAGGATAAGAGTATATTTACTAGTAGCAAATCTAAACATGTACACCTGCCTTTGTGAATATGCCCTATAATATTTAAAACTCTTAGACTAATAATGAGATTGTCAGTGTTGCTGAAAATTGCCCAGTTTTGAAAGTGGTTGCATTCGTGATTATTAGGTTTGTTATTCCTTACCAAAATGTAATACTTTGGGGGTCATTACGAGTTTGGCTGTCCCAGGACCGCCATGGCTGGCATAGAAGACATCCATATTATGAACATGACGATATTCTCAACAGAATACAGCCAAAGTACAGTCGGCATCGCCACAGCGGTCTGGCTGCCATGAACCATGGTAGCCACCTGCACGCCAGTGGGGACTATGTTTCCACTGGACTGAATACGAGGTTGCACACCGCCAAGGTTTCGGTCGCGGTCGCACCACCACGGAAACCCAGGCGGACCCCAACTGCATAAAAGGAGACACACACCTTCAGGAAGCCAAACTCCTCTGAAGCCGTCATGGAACCAGAACTACACAGCACAAAGACTTCGGAATCAGCCATGATGACAACAAAAACAGCAACCATAAGTACACACACTTACCTGTAACTGTTGTACATTGTCAATTTTTATGCACACACACAAAACATACATTCGGGAAGGGCATGCAAGGGCGACACTCTAAAGTAACTGCATACTGACACGCACAGTCACAGACAGCTGCGCACACACCTGCATATACACAACAAACATGGCACTGCTAACACACAAGCATACACAGGCACACAAGGAAACACGGCACAGGCCCGCACTACCATACAACACGTCCCAAAAACAACACAAAATGTACCATCTCCAATCACTTGGCAAGGACCCACAGGGACACATCACACAGACTTCACAACTTGACACAAACAGGCAAAACACACATGCAAAAACACAATCATACCACTTACCGATCGACCTACAAAGAACTCTGTGTCCAACATTTCCTGCGCACAATGCTCACACACTCATTGCACACAAAGTCAGACAACACACCAAGAAACACATCACAACACACAATAGCAACACAACTAATCCCTTCAACACACAACTATCCATCACACAACACATACCCTACCACTTTCAGACAAATACACTGGACACAACCTCACATACGGCCTAAACAGCACACGTAGACCAAGAAGAATACACACACATACAGACACACACCTAATGTCAGCCAGGAACAACTACATACTAGGGAAAGAAATGCATGACAAAGACGTAATGAGGAAACTAACAACTGGTTAGTATAAGCTATTATTAAAACTATGATCATGGAAAAACAACGTCCATAGGCCAGTCCTTTGGTCACAATGCACACAGTGCACATATGTGTACCCCAAACTTAACTTGTGACTCTCATGTAACCTCCACAGCTAGGTGCATCTATGGGCAGGCAGGCACCTCAGATATTACCTGGGGGGGATAGGGGTTTGGGTTTTAGAGGGGGCCTTTGGGATCTGACTTAGGCTTGGACTTAAGGTTAGGGGAGGATTGGCTGAAGTGGATAGACTTCTTGGCAAGGGGAGGGGAATGGGAACTTGCAGGGGAAGGGGAGGTCTTGGAGGTGGAAGGGCCGGACCTTGAGAGGGACGGAGCACATTTAGGGCTATCACGGGGTGGGAGAGGAGTAGGGAAAAGGGCAAACTGCAAAACTCCCATGTAGGTTTGATACTGCCCTATGTACCGTGGACAATATACATGGGCTAGGGGATCAGCAGCTTGGTCACTTTCCTTCTCAACACCATATACATTAGAAGAAAAGAGATCAGAACACATGTCAATGTTATTTCTTGAAATGTCAATGTAATATTACCAACGTGATTTTCAAAAAGTAGGATGTCCACCCTGATCAATATCCACCTCTCCCAATTCATTGATCTGACATCACAATGGGGACACCTCCTCAAACCTCATAGGGAGTGTAGTAAGTTTGACATAGCTAAATCCTGATTGGGATGACAGGCTCACATGAAGTTTCCTTCTATTTCAGTACACAGGATTACTTGGCCCTGTTACCTATCTGTCAGACCCAATACTGCACTTTTAGCAAGATCCAGTGGAATAGGACTGGTCCGAGACCACAGGCTATACAACTTACCATTTGGGTAAATGGAAATGGGAACACTAGGTGGAAAGGATGACACAGCAGGTTACACATATGTATGTTGAGTAGAGTTACACATATAGCAGTCAAATGTGCATCTCCACATGCAGTCATACTATTTGGTTGACATAGGTGATTAACATGTCCCTATATGCATTACAGTGGCCACAACTGTGTTTCAATGTTGGCAACTGTAGTACTATGTCTTCCTATGAGACACATTACCTGTAGCACCTACCACATTGTCACAACTGAGATACTTAGACATCATACACTTAACTGGCAGAGGCATGTAATTAGGTTCTGTCAGTACTTGCCCCCTTGTGGCTGGTGTGCTGCCCGCAAATGCACATCCACGTTAAGGTTGGTCACTGCCAAAATGCGGGCCATTAGGGGGGTCAAGGTCCGAAGGGCACCCTTTCCTCATTGGGAGGACATGCCCAGCTGGGTCTCTGCGGTCTTCTGGCCAAGCGTCTCAGGTCCTCCCACCGCTCCCTACAGTGGGTGATCCACCGGCTGTGGACCCCCAGGGTCTGCACTTGCTTGGCAATGGCACATCTGATTCCCTTTTTTTTTATGGGCATTGACTTGCATGGATGACAAAGACAAAAGGAAAAAGTCATGTCCACATGCACGATACCATAGAAGTGGACAGAACATTTCAGTAACAGCAAGTAGGCAACCATTCCTATCCTCTCTGTTCACACTCAGGCACTATTTAGCATCTGCATGCCTCAACACCTTCACCACTTTACATTTCAGGTACACCATCATACACCACACCTTTCAAACATTTGTATGCCAGTGGACTCACCTTCTCCTCAGGTGCACCATATAGCTGTTCATACAGGGGTAGGACTTCATCCACAAGCTTGTCTATCTCCTTAGTGGTGAAGTCTGGGGCTCTATCACCTACAGGACATGGCATGATAGCTCCCAGAGGCAGTACACAGAAGCTCAGGTAGTAGAGGTCTTGCTGGCAGCAGTGTCAAGGTAAAGTGAGCAATACTGTAGAAGATGGGGGTCATATCCGCCACGTAAAGGACCGTCACTGATGGCGGACATCACCAATGTCCCAAATAAGGCAAAGGCAGCACTGTGTTCCAATGGTAAATTGCACTGCAGTTGTGACCGATGTAAGGAAATGCCTCCTTGGCATGGTTACCCCCTGACATTTTGCCTTTGCTGATGCTTTGTTTTGATTTGAAAGTGTGCTGAGGCCTGCTAACCCGCCCCCAGCACCAGTGTTCTTTCCCTAACCTGTACTTTTGTTTACACAATTGGCACACCCTGGCATCCAGGTAAGTCCCTTGTAACTGGTACCCCTGGTACCAAGGGCCCTGATGCCAGGGAAGGTCTCTAAGGGCTGCAGCATATCTTATGCCACCCTGGGGACCCCTCACTCAGCACAGACACACTGCTTGCCAGCTTGTGTGTGCTGGTGAGGACAAAACGAGTAAGTCGACATGGCACTCCCCTCAGGGTGCCATGCCAACCTCACACTGCCTATGCAGTATAGATAAGTCACCCCTCTGGCAGGCCTTACAGCCCAAAGGCAGGGTGCACTATACCATAGGTGAGGGCACCAGTGCATGAGCACTGTGTCCCTATAGTGTCTAAGCCAAATCTTAGACATTGTAAGTGCAGGGTAGCCATAAGAGTATATGGTCTGGGAGTCTGTCAAACACGAACTCCACAGCACCATAATGGCTACACTGAAAACTGGGAAGTTTGGTATCAAACTTCTCAGCACAATAAATGCACACTGATGCCAGTGTACATTTTATTGTAAAATACACCCCAGAGGGCACCTTAGAGGTGCCCCCTGAAACCTTAACCAACTACCCGTGTAGGCTGACTGGTTTTAGCAGCCTGCCACACTCGAGACATGTTGCTGGCCACATGGGGAGAGTGCCTTTGTCACTCTGTGGCTAGTAACAAAGCCTGCACTGGGTGGAGATGCTTATCACCTCCCCCTTGCAGGAGCTGTAACACCTGGCGGTGAGCCTCAAAGGCTCACCCCCTTTGTTACAGCACCACAGGGCATTCCAGCTAGTGGAGTTGCCCGCCCCCTCCGGCCACGGCCCCACTTTTGGCAGCAAGGCTGGAGGAGATAATGAGAAAAACAAGGAGGAGTCACTGACCAGTCAGGACAGCCCCTAAGGTAACCTGAGCTGAAGTGACTCTGACTTTTAGGAATCCTCCATCTTGCAGATGGAGGATCCCCCCAATAGGGATAGGAATGTGACCCCCTCCCCTTGGGAGGAGGCACAAAGAGGGTGTAGCCACCCTCAGGGCTAGTAGCCATTGGCTACTGCCCTCCCTGACCTAAACACACCCCTAAATTCTGTATTTAGGGGCTCCCCTGAACCTAGGAACTCAGATTTCTGCAACCTAAGAAGAAGAGGACTGCTAAGCTGAAAAACCCTGCAGAGAAGATGGAGACACCAACTGCTTTGGCCCCAGCTCTACTGGCCTGTCTCCCCCTTCTGAAGAAACTGCTCCAGCGACGCTCTCCCCAGGGACCAGCGACCTCTGAATCCTCAGAGGACGGCCCTGCTCTAGAAGGACCAAGAAACTCCAGAGAACAGCGGCCCTGTTCACCAAAGACTGCAACTTTGTTTCCAAAGAAGCAACTTCAAGACAACTGCGTTTCCCGCCAGAAGCGTGAGAATTGCAACTCTGCACCCGACGCCCCCGGCTCGACTTGTGGAGAACAAACACTTCAGGGAGGACTCCCTGGCGACTACGAGACCGTGAGTAGCCAGAGTTGCCCCCCCTGAGCCCCCACAGCGACGCCTGCAGAGGGAATCCCGAGGCTCCCCCTGACCGCGACTGCCTGACTCCCAGATCCCGACTCCTGGAAAAGACTCTGCACCCGCAGCCCCCAGGACCTGAAAGATCGGAACTCCAGTGCAGGAGTGACCCCCAGGAGGCCCTCTCCCTTGCCCAGGTGGTGGCTACCCCGAGGAGCCCCCCCCTTGCCTGCCTGCATCGCTGAAGAGACCCCTTGGTCTCGCATTGGTTCCAATTGAAAACCCGACGTGTGTTTGCATGCTGCACCCGGCCGCCCCCGTGCTGCTGAGGGTGTACTTTCTGTGCTAACTTGTGTCCCCCCCGGTGCCCTACAAAACCCCCCTGGTCTGCCCTCCGAAGACGCAGGTACTTACCTGCTGGCAGACTGGAACCGGGGCACCCCCTTCTCCATTGAAGCCTATGCATTTTGGGCACCACTTTGAACTCTGCACCTGACCGGCCCTGAGCTGCTGGTGTGGTAACTTTGGGGTTGCTCTGAACCCCCAACGGTGGGCTACCTTGGACCCAAACTTGAACCCCGTAGGTGGTTTACTTACCTGCAAGAACTAACAATTACTTACCTCCCCTAGGAACTGTGAAAATTGCACTGTCTAGTTTTAAAATAGCTATATGTGTTTTATTTGAAAAGTATATATGCTATTGTGATTATTCAAAGTTCCTAAAGTACTTACCTGCAATACCTTTCATTTGAGATATTACATGTAAAATTTGAACCTGTGGTTCTTAAAATAAACTAAGAAAATATATTTTTCTATACAAAAACCTATTGGCCTGGAATTGTCTCTGAGTGTGTGTTCCTCATTTATTGCTTGTGTGTGTACAACAAATGCTTAACACTACTCCTTTGATAAGCCTACTGCTCGACCACACTACCACAAAATAGAGCATTAGTATTATCTCTTTTTGCCACTATCTTACCTCTAAGGGGAACCCTTGGACTCTGTGCATTCTATTCCTTACTTTGAAATAGTGCATACAGAGCCAACTTCCTACAACCGCCTACTGCCATGACGACTTCTGCCGGCGGTTTTAAGTCACTTCCAAATGTCCAGTACAGTATGCTGCCATTTTGTGCACATTTCATGTATGGATGAGTTCTGTAATCTGCGTCATAAACTATGCCTTATATTGTGCAGTGTATCTATAAGTACTCCCTTCATGTTTAGTTGTCAATTTGTGCATGTGAGCAGTAAAAGCCGTGTAACTGAAGGACATGTGATGATAGCAATGTACATCTAGTTTCAGGATCCTATGTGCATTGTCAATGTAGATAATGTGCAACAATATGTGCAAGACATGTCTAGTTGGTTGTACCTACAAACAAATACTGTAACAGATAAATATATATGTGTAGTACATAGGTACTTGAGGGAATGTGCACCAAGGAGAGTGTATTCTGATGCATAGCTATGTGCTGTACTGTAGATGTCAGAAGTTGTAACTGGCCTCGACAGCACATATGTGTGACTTGTATATGGACATTTACATGATGTGTGCATGCTGCATGTCACATACTATATTTACATGTTTTCACATAGTTGCATTGCCATAAGGAGAGGAAGACAACCACCAGTGTACCATTCACTTGTAGACCTTTACACCATGGAGGAAAGACATACTATCCAGATATATCGTCTGCATTGGAATACTATTGTGGATCTTTGTGATCAGTTGGAGCCAGATTTGATGCCTGCCATTAACAATCCCTACAGCATACTTCCCATTGTTCTTGTCATGTCAGTGCTACACTTCCTGGCCACTGGGGCCTTTCAGAATGCAGTGGCCCTAACTGCAGGGATGTCTCACCCCATGTTCAGTCTGGCTTTGAAGGATGCACTGTGTGCATTGTTCAAATACCTGGACAGCTACATCAGGTTTCCCCAGCGTTCGGATTTGGCCTATGTGAAGGAAGAGTTTTATGCTATGAGACCCATTCCATATGTGGTTGGAGCCACTGGTGGTACCCATGTAGCCTTGGTTCCCCCCGGTGCTAATGAACATGTGTAAAGAAACAAGAAAAACCACCACTCCATAAAAGTACAAGTGGCATGTCTGGCAGACCAGTACATTCCACAAGTCAGTGCTAAGTATCCAGGATCAGTCCATGATTTCTTCATCAAGCATAGCAGCAATGTCCCACTAATGATGACACAACTCCTTAAAGAAAGGGCCTGACTGGTTGGTAAGTTACAATTGAAATGTGTGTTTGCAAAGTATGTCTCCTGCCATCACAATGTTGCATGTTCCACATATATGTTTGTGTTGTTCTACCAAATTGCTTTTAGGTGATTCTGGTTATCCTAACTGTCCTTGGTTGTTGACACCAGTGAGGTACCCAACCACGCCGGGGGGGATTGATACAATGATGCCCACGGCAGGGCAAGGCATGTCATGGAGCGGAGTTTGGGCATCTGAAAGCAAGATTTAGGTGCTTGGACATTTCAAGAGGAGCCTTCCTCTATTCACCCAACAAGGTACGTCAAATAATAGCTGCCTGCTGCATGCTACACAATCTGGCCCTGAGACATCAGATACCACTTATACCAGATGAGGGGAGACAGCAGAACCTGTGGGTTGAAATGCAGATTTGCCAATTGATGAAGAGCCAGAGGAAGATGAAGCAGAAGACTCCAGGGCAGATCTCATCAATCAGTACTTCAACTTGCTAAAAGGTATGTGATGTTTACTTAATGTTGTGATTCACTTTTGTAATCTGAAGTTGATGGGTAGCATGTCACCCCCTTTACTGCATAATCTGTGGGTTTGTAGTAGCATAAATGTCTATGAGTGAGTTGTGCATGCACAGATAATTTGTATTTTTTTAACAAGACAGAGTGGTCTGCAGTATCATGTTTTGTTATAGCAGATGCAAAGTCACACTTGTGGACATGACTTCTCCGATTTGAGGAATGTTTTCTGCTATGTCCTATCCCTAATCTTTGTAAATCACTTAATTTGCTGATATCCTGTTTGGCTCCTCAACCTTGACAAGTGACAAACAGTGTCAGAAGCTGACGGGAATTGCAGGCAGACATGAGAAGTGGACAGGGCTGAAACCAGGTCATGAGTATATGGGTGTAAATAACATTGTTAGACTGTCAGGACACTGGGGTGGTAATGTGTTTTCCAATGAGGTTCACCTGTAGGGTACAGGAGGTGGTCAAATGGTGTCATTTCTGTCTCCATCTGTGTCTGGCTCGTGTGCAAATGTAGGACTGTAGCCTCTCTCATCACAATGGTTTCTGTTGAATGTATTTTTACTTGAACATAGCTGTCAGTGTATTCCTACTTTGCAGACCAATGTGCATGCCACTGTGGACTGACATAGGTGAGTGACAAGCCTACAGGTCTGTGACCAATGGCAGGGAGAGATCCCTGGACTGGGAACATCAGTACTGATATCTGTCTGTACCATGGATATCTGGAGATTTGGAAGCTATGATATGGGTATGTGAAGAGGCTTTATCAGGTGATACAAAGGACCAATCGTTGTGCCTCCTGCCTTGTGGGAAGACTAACATCACCCTAACTTCTGTATCTCGTGGTTTAGCATTGGGTGACACCTTAGCAAACTTCCTGATGTTACACTCAATTATGCCCTATGTGCTGTTTGCATGTTTACCAATAAATATGTGTGTAGATGTAGCTTACAACAGTTTTTGAATCTGTCCATGTTGGAATTCGCCTGTAATGAATCTCCTGCTGATAGAGTCACGTGTGATGTCCATTACATAGGTTGTACAATACAGAAGGACAGATTGATATCAGAGTTGCCATGCATAACAGTTGTACATAGTTGATAAATGACACATGCACAGGGCCTGTGGTCAAGGGTGATGAATTGTAAACAGTAAAACAATATGTGTGACTAGTAACTAACAAAAACACAACATTAACAGTGAAGGGTTTACTCTTGGTGGCTGGAATCATGAGGGTAGTTTCTTCACCATTAGGATACACTAGTCTAGTGTCCTTGCAAAAAGGGAAAATGGAATCTGGTTACAGAACAGTCAACAGGGTGTATCTGGGGCACAACAAGAGGAACAAGTCAGGAGAGGTTTACTTCCTAGCAGTGGGTTTGGTCTTGGAATCTGCTGGATATCTGGGTGGGTGTCCATGTTTGTTGGGGGGGGGTTCTTCAGCTACAGAGGGTGGGGTGTCTGAGGCATGTCCTCCTCCTGGTAGGGCCTCAATTCCATTAGCAGCCTCAGATGTTGAAGTTCCTGAAGAGTCACTACTAGTGGAAGAGGCATGAAATTGTGTTGCAGACCTAATCAGGGAAGTGTTGATGTCCCTCAGCACCCCACCAATAGAATCCAGGAGGGCATTTTATGCCTGCCACTGCCGCATGACTTCCTGGTGGGTGGCCCTCTGCAGCTTTTGGATTTCCCCCAACATAGTGATTACTTAGCCCATCATGCCTTGGGAATTTTAGTAAGCTCCCAAGACATGGGAGATGGTTTCCTGGTCAGTACTGTCCCTTTAAGACCCCATCCTCTGCCCCACAGCATCCTTCCCACACAACCTATCCCCACGTGCCTGTGCCCCTGGCACAGTGTGCCCATACCCAGTGTTGGCAGGACCATCACTGTCAAGGGTGACAAGAGGGGACTCAGGTACCTGTATGGTGGGGCACACAATGGATGGAAATGTCCTTGGAACACAGGTTGGGGAGGCAAATGGTTGCCTGTTTTGTAGATGCAACTGGGGTGGGAGGAGTGGATGTAGGCAGGGTGAGGCTGACAGTTGTTGACTGAAGAGATGTCCCTAATGGGCCAGGTTCGTCATCAGTGTCCAGACATCTAGAGGTGTTGCCCTCATTGGGGCCTTCATTCAGAGGGGTTACCTGTGGGAGAAGTGGAACACAGGGTTCAGGCTAAATTGGAGGTATTGTTGCTGTTGTGTGAGATGCTGACAGTGCCTTAACATGATCCCCAGCAATGACATTGACACCTGCTGCACACCATAACTTGGTACAACATAAAACTCTGTGACTTCAATTCCATACTCCATGTTTAGAGTTGTGGGAATAGGTTGGTAGTGACTGTACTGCTAATGCCATCTAATGTTGTCTGATTATTGACATGGGTGTTCACCTCTGTTCCCTAGTGAATTGTCTGGCATGATGCATAGCACAAATAAGAGCTGTACAATACACATTAGTGTCATTGTAGGGACACAATATGTGAGTAAGCATTGGATATTGACCTGTATCAGGAGGTACTGCATGTGCATCCACTCAGCCATCTGACTTTCCAACCTAGGTGAGTACATTTCTATCTTAGGAATCTTTGATATGAGGCCATTATGAATGGGCAATCAGTATGGATGTGTTTTGCTTGGGATGATAGTGTGAGTGAGCCATTGCTTTGCTGTCATTGACATATACTGTTCCACACTAGGACATTCAAGATGGTTTAGATAGGAAGTAAGATTAACATGCATGACATCTAATATTTGGTGCACTCTCCAGATTTTCACAAGGATGGGATATAGCATTCTGGGGTTTGTAGTGCTATTATTCACCAGTACTTCACGTGCCATTTCTGAAGGTTGTGGCACCAGGTGAGTTTAATTGGACATGGGGGACGCCAGAGAGGGGTATTCAATGATTTGAACAGAGGTTTAGTGGGTGGTGTGTTGATTGGGGTGGGATAAGTTGTTGAAGGAGCATGTGGACCTGACAGATGAGTGGCATGAATGTTGTGATGACTTACCTGACTCCACTCCCCCAGGTATTCCTGTCAGGCCTCAGGATGCAGTATGTCCAAGACCTTCTCCTTCCAAGATGTAAAGGTAGGTGGAGGAGGTGGGGGCCCACCGCCAGTCTTCAGTACTGCCATCTGGTGCCTGGATGCCCTGGAACATACCTTCCCCCAGAGGTCATTCCACCTCTTCTCTCTTGTGCATGGATAGCTGAATGCAGAATTGACCCTGTTGACTATTCTTTGCCACAACTCCATTTTCCTGGCTATTGATGTTTGATGGACCTGTGCTCCGAACATGTGCGGCTCTCCCCTGACAATTTCGTCCACCATAGCCCTCAACTTCTCATCTGTGAAATGTGGGTGTTTTTGTGGGGACATGGTAGTGGTGGTAAAAATGGTGAGGTAGTGAATAAAGGATGAAAAATGTTAGTGATGAAGTGTGGGTGCTGTGATGTGAGTGGGTGAGAGTTGTGTATTGTGTGTGTTGAAAAATTGTGTGTTGTGTATGTTGTGCAAGTGTGAAATGAGTGCTGAGTGAAATGTGTAGTAATGCCTATTATTTGTTTAGGAAGTTCTTTTTATGTTTGCTAGTCTCTGGCTGTGAGTGGCATTCTGATTGCAAAGGAGTGTTGGTTGTTTAGGGATCTGTTTTATAGTGGAATGTGGTCGAGTGTGCGAATTTGTGTTAGGTGTGGGGTATTCAAACTATCCAATGTGCTGTTGCGTTTAGTGTGATGTGAGTTGAGGCTGGCACGGTTCTCACTGCCAATGGTTTTCCACCATGAAAGAACTGCTGTTGTGATTTGTGGATTGTCATCTTATTGGAGGATTGTTGTCTGGCTGGCAGTGCTGGTGGTGGAACCACCTCTTTTCCGTTCCCAGCATCCTGGCAGTTTCAGAAATGTGGCTGGTTTTAGGCAGACTCGACAGTGCAACTCTTAATATGGCAGTCGGATGACCACCAACATGGTGGTCTTTTGACAGACGCCTTGCAGCAGTCTTGCCAAAAGACCACCAGACTCATAATGAGGCCCTTTGTCTACAGCCAAGTAATTATCTCACATTCTGCACTCAAACCATGTATGTGCTTGAATAAGAGGAACATGACGGATTACATAAAAAGTATTTATGTTGAGCACAAAAAACTGTAGATTTAAATACCAAAAAGACTGATTTTGTCAATGCTTACTTATAAGGTGAGAAAAATGTTGTCAACTTGATTTACTTCATTTTATTTCAAGAATGTGAATTTTAAATATTATGTACCTGTGTTCATAGAGACAAGTTGCACTTAAAAAGTTCAATACTGGTTTTAGAATACTCATTTCATATTTTAAATCGGGGTCTTCAAATTGGGGGCGGCCCCCCTAGAGGGTCCTGAAGTTATCCTGGGGGGGAAGGGGGGAGGGCGCCAGGCTCTGGCCAAAAGAAGCATTATACAGATAACAGTTGTTGTTTTAAGCAGAAATATGTTTCTGCATTTTTTAGTAGGTAACAGTACTTAACTGCAATGTTTAAATAAGTCTAGACATATTTAAACTTTGCCATCTTTATAAAATAATTGTGAAAAATTCTGAAGGGGGCCCAATGATTTTTATTTTTCAACTGGGGGAGACGGCATTACAACGTTTGAAGACCACTGCTTTAGGTAGAATGCTAGGGCCGCAACTGTCATATTTGCTCCTTAATTTGCCCAAACTGCGTTTTGAATTAGTCCACTTCTTTTCATAAGTATGAATGCTCCCCCAAATCACTCTAGATACATGATATTGCTTGAATATTTTGGCTTGATTTAGAGTTTGATGGCGATAGGAAATCCTCCGATTTGTGCACGAGGTTTGAAATCCTAAGGGGAATCTACTAGTGGAATTACATCTACCGCTGGTACATTGCACCTCATCTGGATTCATCACTTCCTCCAGATGTTCTTTCATTACTACCAATAAGAATAAAGCAAACCAATGATACCCATTAGCTTTGCCAAAGCTTGTTCAACCTAGTTCGCCTAGCTTTTGCTGACTTAAATTCACCTCGAGTATATGAACTTGCCAAGGGTATTTCACGCGATGGTAGTTTGAAGCAGCTGTAGTTCGAACCGGTGCAGGGCGTTCATTTCTGTTGTACAATTTGAACTTCCAGACTTGACTACGGCCTAAAATGAACCCTGGAGACAGTCATCAGGAAAACTTTGAAACATAACTGTTGGCAATCAACTCATAACACCGAGACAATCGGCGAAGGGGCAACCAGGTCAAGTCAAAAAGTGGGGTCAGGTAGGCCTCGACAATGAGGGGCCAGGTTACTGAACCTTAGCTGCACCATTAATAGCACTCCAGGGACCGAATTTACCTGAAAACACACATTTTCCTATTATTATTTCCACATGATATGACAATGTTGTGGCTGCAACATTTTCCATATGAAATTATTACAAATATTATGTCAGATCAGAGCACGATGAATGTACCGCAAATTAATTCTAAAATGTGTTTTCAATCCCTATAATATTGTGCATGAAAGTGATGGGAACTGAGTCATGGGATAAATATGCTGAGTTCGGATTAGATAAAATCAATGACTATGCCAACAAGCAGAGGAGAGGGCCCGTGCACAGTGTCATAGCTAAGGATCCTAAGTCAGCAACCTTAGGGACCTCCTAGAGCTGTTGCCAAAATGCAAAAAACACGTAAAATTGTATTTTTAAGTGCATGGAGTGCTCCAGTGGCAAAATGTAAGGGCCCTATTTATAAGACCCTAAAGCCACAGGAGCGTCACTTTTATAGCACCATGCACAGCATGCTAAATTCCAGATGGTTGGAGTAGGTTATTTACAAAACAATCAATGCATAAAATAAATATTATTGAGTCTTCCCCAATAAACTTTTGGAAAATTTAAAAAGGGCCAAACAAGATTGCTTGAATCGAGTCCTCTTCAAACATATTCACTTATCACATTTTGAGAGACAGTTCTGAAGAATTTATGATATCATTATATACTTTCATCTGTACCTTACCTTAGAGACATGCCCTATTAATCTTCTACAGCTTCTGATGTAACTATGTGCCCATCAAAATATATGAAGGTAGAGTGAGAAAAGGCCTCTGTTGTCATGTTTAGCCCCCACTTTCTGCCTGGTATTTGATGCGGACTCAAAGCTGTTGGTGCCCAGGGCCCCTGCTAACCAAGATCCCTAGGCCTGATCTCTTTCCCAGAACTGTTGGGATGCATTTGCACAATTGGCAACACCCTTAGCTGCCATTATAAGCCCCTAGTAAATGGTACTTAGGTACCCAGGGCATGGGGTACTAAGGCTAGGCCCCTAAGGGCAGCAGCACAGATTGTTCCACCGTCAAGGGCTATGCATCTAGATTCACCCAGCACTGCCATTGGAGGATGAGTGTCCTGGTGCAATCCTAAAATGCAAACTCATCATGGCAGACAGCCCTAAGGCAGGGTGCACTATACTGTGTGTGAGCATAGATGCATGAGCAATATGCCTCTGCTGTGTCCTTGCCAAACCCAGGACAGAGTGAGTGAACAGAGCAGCAATTTTAAATGCATTAGCTGGACACTATTCAGTACCCGTTTCAGAGCTACATGATGGCCACTCTGAACCATGGATTGTTTGGTATCAAACAACTCAGTATGATAAATTCAAGCTAGTACCAGTATTGGATTTAATGCAAACTGTACCCAGGGGTCACCTTAGAGGTGACCCCTGTAAAACTAATTAACACTGGCATGGTTGCTGGCCGGGCACACCCAGTCTGCCACCACCAGACAAGATTCTGGAACACTGGAATGAGAGCGTCTGCTCTTTGGGTCCCAGAACAACCCTCAAGCCTGTTGCTAGTGGCAGATGGCTGCCCCATTGCAAAACCCTCATTTCTGGTGGGAGCAGGATTGGGAAAACACACAATGGACAGGAGGAGTGGTCAGCCCCAGCTTGCACCACCCTTAAGGTGTTGCATGTGAAGTGGTCTCTCCATATCATTAGCCTCCATCTTGAATGGAAGGAAAAAAAAACCAAGGTGTAGGGAAGTGACCTCTGCCCACAGGAAGTGGTCACTTAGTTGATGTAGCCACCCTAAGGACCCATTGGCCACCACTAGATACACCCCTAAACACCCACTAAGTACAGTATTTAGTGAGCACGCCTAGACCAGAGATTGAGATCCCACGGGCACCAGAACACCATAAACAAAGAAGAACCAAGGCTCGAGATCTAAAGTCCTGCTGCACCCAGAAGAAGTCGCCAAACTCTTTCTATTGCACCCAGGACCCCATAATCGCTGCTGAGGGGTTGATCAGACATTACACGCACTCTACAAATCCCCAAAGTACCGCCACTCTTCTAAAAATTGCCGAAGATCTCCCTTCTGAGTGAAGGCATCACTCTCTTGCAACCAAGACCAAAAGACCAGTGAATCTCAGTTCACTGACTAGCTGCTCACCAGGGAACTCGATCCTGGAACCTGACCAAATTTCACCCAAGAGGCCGGGAGGAGAAAACCTGCAAGTGTGCCAAGTTTTGTAGCAGTGCAATCTCCAGGAGCCGAACCGTGCAATAACCCTAGGTACTGGTCACTCAACATTGGACCCCCAGAAGGACAGTCCACTCTGGTCTGAAAAAGAACCAAGAGGAAGCCCCAGTCAAGGGACATCAGAAAACACCAGGACCTCTCACCAAAGTGCCTCGAATGACCTGCAAGCGATCCTCAAAGCGTCCTACCTTCTGCTTCCAAGGGAACCTTTGCACACAGCTCCTGGCCCATTGATTCGCCCTGCACCTGGCAGCCGTGTGCCCTTCACCAAAGATCCAACTGTGTTCTAATGGTCCCCCACCCCTTGCAACCTCGACACACCAAGGGGACCCAAGGAACTCACCTTGAAGTCCACCTGTGCAGTGCTTTTCCAAGTAGTCCCCCACACTGGCCTTGCATCAGCTCCAATGACTTTCTGAAGCTGCTCCAGTCGAAACCAGGGGTTCACAGGGCCCACCGATGACCTTGACCTATCTGCAAAAGGAGATATTGGTAAACACTTTGCCTGCTTATATATGCATTTTAAAAGTATTTCTCCATTGATTCCTTTTGGGCATAATTATGCACAGAACTGAGACATTTTCTAAACTTTAAAAATGTATAACTTAAAAAGTACTTAGCCAATTTTGAAGATCTTGGTCTTAAAATGTTTATACAAATTGGAAGTATTTTTGTAAATTGGACTCAAGGTATTCTTTTGAGTGTGTGTCTTGCTTTATTGATACTGTGGGTACAACAAAATGCTTTGGACTTCTCTAAGATTATCCCAATTGCTCAACCAAGTTACCATAAAAATTAGAGCATTAGCTGGTCTAGTTTTGACCTCTGTAAACTAGTGTGTCGTTGCCCGGACTTTCTGCACAGTGTGCCTAGCTTTTCATACTACCTAGAGAGCCAGCCTCCTACAGGTAGGAACACCGACTGCACAGCAGAACCGTTGTATCCATAGGCGGAATTGGGCTTATCATATATGTTGTCCACATAGACATACTGTATATCGTGTTGCAAAGAAAATCTTTGCAAGAATGTACAATATCATTTTTTTTAAGTTTTAGAGATTTGTTCTTAAAGTTTTAAATCAAAATAGCATAAATCAGCAGATAATTCTAATAGTGAATTAACAACAATGTAAGAAATAAGACGACAAGTTATAATGTTACATAGTCATCCTGAGTGAGAGACTTGTGTTTTGTGTAAGAGCATACAGTACACACAGAGATACCGAGATGTTGAGCATCACATGTTACGCAACATATAACACAAGCAGACGCCACCCATCCACTGCAGGAGCGCTCAGGCCCTCACTATTCCATCTTTTGAGTGCTGAGGTGCCTCTGTTCCTCTGTTCACCTGGCCCTACCTGACCTTGGCCTCTTGCCCCTGGCCCCTGATAGGCTAATCATCATGTCTGGCTGTGTTTGCACTGCTGGAGAAAATGTGGGTAGTTAAACTGGACTAGACTGGATTGTGAGGTGTGGACTCGAGTGGCCAGAAAATGGCTGCAGCACGCACATGTTGAGGAGGCTGCCCAAGTCTGGCTTGCAACCCTAGGGTGAATTTGAGAGTTAAAAGGATTGGCCTCAGACTCCCTGGCTCGTCTCAAGGAGAGCAGGCAGTGCTGGCATGTTGCGATCCCCTGGTGTGTGCCATAAAGAATATGAATTACAGTGGTTGACTTTACTTTGCCATACTGTTGAATTATCAACAGTACTGTCTTGCCTCCTGGTTGGCAAGGTCATTAAGAATACCAAAGAGCGTCAAATGGCACTGTTTTTCTGTTCCGCACTCAGTCTCAATCAAGAGAGGGGAGGACAGGCAATATTGTGGCCCCTTTTACTCTGCCAATTTTTACTCCTGTTTTACTTCTGCATTTCACCTTATGGCACTATGCCTCGCTACATCCAAAATGAACAATTCAAGGTGCAAAACAATTAAACAGCAACCTACCAACAAACTAATAGCAGGGAATAGAGAAGAAGGAAAGGTTCACTTAAACCCCAAGTTCACCATTAGGCACAAGGTACCAAAGCTGCCACATCTATGTCCTCTAGCTAACATACTCAGCCATGGTGTAGCCAAGCTAGTAGCTGCAATCCACATCTTTTCACCAGAAAAAAGTGGGAAATGCAAAAGACTAGTGAACCCAATCACTTAATTCAACCACCTAAACCAGTGGTTCTTAGTATTTTGACTACTGTGTACCCCCACTTAATCAACACTGGAACCTGGGGAACCCCCTAATGAATTAATGTTGGAGTCCTTGGACCTTCACTGACTCATTACTGGAAGCCGGTGACCGCAGACTAATCATTTTCAATGATTTGAACTGCAAAACTAAACACACAAATACAGAAACAAACATTCATCAACCAAATACACAAATTATTAAATATTTCATTTGACCCTCAGCTGCCGGGCCTTTACCCCCTCCCCTCTCGTGCTGAGACCTTTTTTGGGTATTTGTGGTAGTTCACACTTAGACCTTCATAACTTTTTGTCCACATAAGCTATCCACACCAAATTTGAGTTCTTTTTCCAACACCCTAGGGATTCTTCATATACACAGGGTTTGTGGGTTCCCCTGGAGGAGGCCAATAAATTAGCCAAAATACAGCTAAACAAATGTTTTTTCAGCAAAATGGGAAAAAAGGGCTGCAGAATAAAGCATGTGTTTTTGTCCCCTGAAAATGGCACGAACAAATGGTTTGCGGTGCTAAAATCACCATCTTCCCAGCTTTCAGGAACAGGCAGACTTGAATCAGAAAACCACATTTTCAATACAATTTTGGCATTTCACAAATTTTTGTGCTTTCAGCCTCCTTCCAGTTAGTGACAGAAAAGGGTGTGAAACCAATGCTGGATACCGGACAGCTAAACATTTCTGAAAAGTAGACAAAATTATAAATTCAACAAGGGGTCACTTGTGTAGATCCTTCAAGGTTTTCCTACAGAAAGCAACAGGTGAAGTAAAAACAATATTGAAATTGAGGTGAAAAAATAGCCATTTCTGTCTACGTTTTCTTCTATAACTTTTTCCAGCTATGGCAAATTTTTGAAAGCAATATACCATTACGTCTGCTGGAGTCTTCTGCTTGTGGGGATATATAGGGTTTGTAGGTTCATCAAGAACCCTAGGTATCCAGAGCCAATAAATGAGCTGCACCTTGCAATGGGTTTCATTGTACACCGGGTATACATCAATTCATTTGGTGAAATATAAAGAGTGAAAAATAGGTATCAAGGAAACCTTGAGAAGCAGCGGTTATTTGCACATCTCTGAATTCGGGGGTCTCCATACTGGCATGTGACTTACAGAGCACTTCTCAAATAGACTTCTTTTTTTCACACTGTCTTACATTTGGAAGGAGCAAATGTAGAGAAAGACAAGGGGCAATAACATTTGTTCTTCTATTCTGTGTTTCCCCAAGTCTTCCGATAAAAATGGTACGTCACTTGTGTGGGTAGGCCTAGTGCCCGTGACAGGACACGCAACATGGACACATCACGTTTTTACATTGAAAACTGACGTGTTTTTGGGAAAGTGCCTAGCTGTGTATTTTGGCCTCTAGCTCAGCCGGCACCTAGGCAAACCTACCAAACATATGCATTTTTTAAAACTAGACACCTGGGAATCCAGGATGGGGTGACTTGTGGGGCTCTCACCAGGTTCTGTTACCCAGAATCCTTTGCAAACCTGGTGACATTTGTGCAACTCACTCCACACGTTGTGATCTTTGACGTCTTAACATTAGGCTGTACAGTAATTTCCGATGTGTGACAGGTTCAATGGTGACCTAAGAAACATGGCTAGCGATGTCACAACCTCATTGTGTTCCTGTCCACATGTTGCTGTTGTGGTGTATGTGTTGTGTGTCCTAGAGGGTTGCTGTGCAGTGTGTATATAAATAGGTTTTTGTACTTACCAACAAGTAGTCCATTGCCATACCGTCCATCCTGGAAGTGTTCATTGATGGTGCAGTGACGGAAGATGAATGAGTCATGTACACTCCCAGGATTTTTAGCCACGATGTTGGTGATCAATCCCTGGTGATCGACTATGGCCTGCACGTTGATGGAATGTGTGTGCTTCCTGTTGCGGTAGAGGTGTTCAGTTGCAGCAGGTGGCACAAGGCATACATGTGTGCAGTCGATTGCACCAAGGACGTGTGGGAAGCCACTGATGAGGTAGAACCCCTGTTTTGTTTCCTGCTGCTTCTGCAGTGTGTTAGGGAAGCAGATGTGGCGGGGTGTCAGTCCAATGATGGCATCCAGTACTTTGGGCAAAAAGGCGGAGAATGCTGGTTGTGATATTCCGGCAACCAGGGCACCAGTTGTTTGAAAAGTGCCACTTGCCAGCATATGAAGTACGGCAAGCAGCTTGGTTTCTGTTGGGATGGTGCGGGGTGTCAGCAAAGTGGGGGCCAACTGCGGTTCAATGTTGCGCAGCAGCTGCTGAATGGCCTGCCAGTTCAACCGGTAACCCTGGATGATGTTGTGTTCCCTGAGGCCCTGAAGGGTGGTTCTGGGGCGGAATATCCTCTCCTGCCTTCTGCGCTGCCTTTGGGATCCCTGTTGGTGTTATTGTAGCTGATGTTGTTGCTGCTGGGCTCTGGGTCTGCGTGCACGCTGGATTAGAATCACCTCCATGGCTCCCTCTTGCTGCTCTGCTGCTTTGCTGTTTGTTCTGTGTGTTCTGATTAAATACAGGTGTGTTTGCCCCATTTTAATGCCTGCCCTGACCCAGGCGTTAAAGTTTGTCGCAAATCGGGCTGTGCGTAACTTTCCGGCTCCACCTCCCGGCCATGCGTCATTTTTGCCCGAAAGCATAAATATGACGCACGCCGTTTAAGTCATTTTTTGGACGGGAACGCCTACCTAGCATATGATTAACGCAAGGCAGGTTGCCGCATCCAAAAAATAACGCACACGGCGGAATTTTGACGTCTGCGGGCTCGGGCGTCAAAGTTTAAATACGGGGCAACCTTTGCGCTGAATATGCGTCAAAAGTTTTGACGCACATTCGGTGCAGACGGATTATAAATATGCCCCTAAGTCTTTCTGACCCCCTCTGAGGGGCAGATGGGGTAATTACCCAGATCCACCCCCAGGGGGTCAGACAGCCAACTAGACAAAGGGGAATTAAAAAATATAGGTGGGTGGGGGCTGCCTACCCCCATGGGCATGGATATGCCCCTCACCCCAACCAAAGTGGGTAACAGACTTTCTGCCTCCGCCTCAGCAGACTAAAGCATTCTCATCCCAAAGGCAAGCAAGAGGACATTTGACTCTTTTGGGTTTTTATTTTGCATATGGACCAAGAGAGCTTAGCTAACCCCCAATAACATCCCACTTGGAATGGTTAGCAGCTGCACTTTTTGGACTTGCGTGTGCTGCCACCTGGAAAAACCTACCGGATCCAGACACTTGCTGGGTGGTAGGAAATTTGTGCTAATGTGGTGCTCCCAAACAGAAATGTGAGGAAAATGTGATTTTTTAGCTAAATATGAGGTTGACAGGGGATTCTGAGTAAGAAACCTTTGAGGGATCCATGCATGCAACACCTTCTTGGACTCCCTCGGATGTCTAGTTTTGAGAAATGTCTGGGTTTGGTAGGGCTCCCTAGATGGCTGCTGAGCCTAGATTAAAAACACAGGTACCCCCTTGCAAAAACAGGTAGTTTTGTGATAGATAATTTTTTCTTCACATTACGTTTTGGGCCCTTCCCAGTCACGAGCCCTTGGCCCACCCATACAAGTGAAGTAGCATTTTTATTGGGAGACCTGGAGGAATGCTAGGAAATTTGTGGCTCACCTCAGATTCCAGAACTTTCCATCATAGAAATGTGAGGAAAATGTGTTTTTTTTAAAATACATTTTGAGGTTTGCAATGGATTTTGGTTAAGAGAACCTGGTGAGAGCCACACAAGTCACCCCATCCTGGAATCTCCTGGGTGTCTGGTTTTTAAAAATGTACTGCAACAAACTATGTCACATGGTCTGTCTCGAAGGTGGTAACAAAGCAGCCTTAAGGCGGGACAAAAATAAAGCATTTGCCTATGAAAACAAGGTAATTTCGAAAGGTAGGCCAATGAGAGAATGAAAATGATGGGCGTTGGATGGACGTGTTGCAAGACCACAGATGTAGATTACAACATGTTGAAAGACAGCGCTTGCCCACTTCCTAGGCTTGACCTAAAAAGGAGGGAAAGTGAAATAAAACAATTGTCTAGGATCACATGGTTTAGAAAAGTTAGGGAGCTGGGATTAATCCCAGGGTTTCTAGTTTCACATTGTGTAATTTAGCCCCTGGATGTATGTACTTTGCTTCACATATGCTCACCTTACCGCTACAAACCAAGACTGCCACCCTACTAGCATCAATGCAGCTGTCAGCCACATCACAGACCAAACTTTCTGGCCCCTGCAACAATGTTTGCTAGTTCCCATGGTTTATGGCATACAAAAAATAAGGAGTACGAGAGAACCAACTGCTTCCCCCAGCTGCTCCGATTACCTTCATCTCCTCTAATTCCATTTTCTTCTCATCTCCACTCAATCTACAACATGCCACACGGGCACAAACAGAGATTCCATCTATGCACCATATTCAAAAGAGCAGGTGTGGCCTAAGAGCCAATGCTACCAACTTCAAAACGGGGGAGGCAGGTTCGAATACGGCCACTGGGAGTCACGGTAAATTACATACTCTCCTCGTGTCTTAAAAATGTGTAATATAATTTGGTGCTCAGGTGGAGTGCTCTACTTCCCTTAGTCTACGTTTGTTGCATGAAACTCAAACTAACAATACAAAATTGCTATGCAAGCACTCGCATATTTAAACGCCACCATTGCTTTATCTAAATCTACTGCTCGTGCTAATTTTTAATTTAAATAAGTGCATTCATTCATTATATGCTGATTCTTGCTTCCAGTTTTGCTATTGCAGTGCTAAGAATGTATTTTATGTGATCTGTACAACACAGTTGTTTAGTAGGAACAGGAAAGAGAAACACGTCACAGCAACATGTCTCTGCTGAAGTAACCTGTTTCTCCAAGTGGCAGAGAGAATTAGCGGGAATCTGAGGGCAGGTTGGAGGTAGAAGGAACAGTGTACTTACTACCTGAGGGGGACTGGAGTCAGGGTCTCACTAGCCTTCTAACATCGGGCATTTCACCGGGGGGCTGCAGCCATTGATAACCGGTTTCGACAGCTCAGAGAGGCACACCCCGAGCTTCCAGAGTTATTTGCAGCAAGCACTGAGGGGGCTTCAAAAGAGATAGAGGAGAATGAGAGATCAGAGGCGGAGGAGAGAGAGAGAGAAGGAATGAATGGAAAGAGTGAATAAATGACTGAAAGGTAGTGGGACTAATTTTGCCAGGGCTACTTTTGGTCACGGGGAGCAAATTGGGTGCACGATGGAGTGCCAAAAAAAAACTCCTCCTCCTGTAAAAATGCAAGTGATTCATTGTAAAAACGCATTTCACCCTTTGTAGTGAATAAAAAAAAACCTTGGCGTGGCTCTGCTGCTAAATGCTGTTCTAGCTGCAATACATGATAAAGTGCACGTCTTGTTTTATATGAAACATAACTCATCTGTCATTTTACCAGATACAATTTAGAGGTGCTAAATTATGGGTGCTTAATCAAAACCCATCTATTCCGAATATGATTGGTTTGCCACCTCTAAGGCGAAAGTCTATCACCATTGACGAAGGCTTTTGTGTCAAGAGCAGTTAATATCCAGCTGTTTTCGCGAGCGCTCATTTTAAGCAACACACAGGAAATTGAACAAGCTGGTCGACAACATCAACAATGCATCCGTGGTCGCCCTGGCAGCAAAGGTGCCCAGCAGAAACTTGGCATAGCACACTTTCCCACCCTCGTTATTTCACACGAGCCCTCCTCCCCTGCCCACGACTTAAGCTGCGCTTGAACCGCTGCCAATACAACAGAGAGAGGTGAAATGTCAGCAGATTAACTCTCCTGACTTGAAGAGGCCATATTGAGAAGGACACTTAGATCATTTCTCCTAAGCTTCGGGTCTACCAGCCCTCCCCTATCTCGGGCGACCGAAGCCTAGCGTCCATCTATGGGCTCCATTGGAGACCCTATTGAAGGACGGCTTAGGGCCGGATTTACAAAAGTATTTGTAAGCCCCTGTACAACAAGAAAGACCTTTTCCTTGCTTTCCTGTAATAATTCCCCAGGCAAACATTCCAAACACGGCTCTCAACGGTGGGAAGAAGCGGTCTGTGCACCATCTTGCGTTTGCCAAGGGGATTACTGTCGTTGGCTACTAAATTGACAACTTGTCCAAATTCCAAGAGGGTGTTTTCACTTTTCGGGCTATTTGTGACAGCCTCATATCCCTCCTTAATCCTTGGCCCAGTCTTCATTGCAGAAGCAATAAATTGTAAAATGGCTAACACATTATTAACCCAATGTTTTCCCAAGCTGAAGGACACTTTAAAATGGTTCATTTTTCACTGCGTTCTGACATTAGTACTTTTACACATCATTTGTTTCCATTATGACTATATAATGCAGTCTGGAGTGAAGAAGTTTCCCTGGAAAGGTGTTACGAGTGAAAAATGCGGAAAATGATCAAATCGCAGGTGTGCATTTTTCCGAAATGTCCCATAAGAGTTATTAGCCGATATCGTCAACAGGCTTGTCTTCCAAAAAACACAAATGAGCCATATTCGCAATGAAAATGTCAGGTGTCCTGTGCTTCTTATATACGGTAAATGTGGACTTGTGCCTTCTACACAAAGTCTTACACAAATAACTTTTTCCAGAAGTAAGCCGTTTACATACCATGTATTTAGACATCTAAATATCATATGGTAAGGGGTTATAGAAATGGTTATTTGGAGACTTTTAGAAAACAGGTTTTTTGTTTGTTAAAATAAGTATATATTGCATAGGCTCGTAAAGCATAAAGTTCAAGTTAAACCACACCACAAATTCATATTATTTTCCTTATATGAATTAGGCCTACCCAGGACATTGTTGCAAAATGCACTGTCATTTGGTAACAAAGGCCACTACAACATGACAACACTGACACAGAAAGCTGTAAAGTACCCATAATTATGTTTATCAAATGTTCAAACAGGGTGTTCAATAAAATGGAGCAATAGCTGACATCACAATTAGAAATGAAATCATTGGTGCAGTGGATGATAACATTCAGCCTGTTTTTTGGGATGGATTCAATAAGTAATTATTAGCAATATTTAAATGTAATGATTGTTTTTAAAGATTATTTACATATTTGTTGGTCAGTCTAAAAATAAGTGGGCTTTTATATTTGAACTTGACAAACAGCCCTAAATGTAATAATGTTGGAGTGTGTCTTTTTAAACTAATATTAATTCTGTGATCTTGCCATATATTGTGTGACAAAGCTGCATAGAAATGTGTTAACATAGAAAATAATGCACACGTTTGAAATGTGCCCACGGGGAGTGGCTACCAATGTATACGAAGACTAATGAAAAGCTTATTAATTCTGAATTATTTTGCAATACTGTTTTGAATTGTATTAGTATATCATAATTAGAGTTATGTGTTAAGAGTTTGCTTTATTAAATCAGAGGGCATTAGCTTAGCGAGGGTTTGGGCCTAGCTGCCTGGCCTCATATTGAATTGTGTTTCTAACGTGTAATGTGCTGTTTTCCTGAAGGACAGGAAGCTGTATTTTTCCAGAAGATTATATGTGTGTTGCCGTAGTAAATTCTTTCTTATGAGAACCGACTCGCTCAAGGTGATGTTCTTGCTAGCTGCAACACTGTAATTCGTAACAGGTGCAAGGTTAACCGTACTAGGAGAAGACAATAAAGACACTGACTGGAGCGCGAAGTGTAACATTTTCTACCTGACATTCCAACCGTTGAAGACATCAATAACATGGACCAATCCGTGACATGAGAACTGTGAGTTTGGAAAATTATATCAAGGTGCTTACCAAATTATTGGACAAAGATAACAATGCACCAAACTTTATCCAGTGAGAAATTAGGGACTAGTCAGACAGTTTTGATTTAATGGCGTGACTCAAGGAGAAATCAGACACTTTGGACATTATTCCATCTTTCCCTTTTGAGCTATTGAGCTATTATTCTTTCAGCGTCTGCGCTGATATTTTAAATCATCCTCTACCCTCTACCCTATTCTTGTCCGATGCTATTTACTCCTGTGTCTGAGAGAAGTAATGCTCCTTAGCTATGCTATCTTAAGACTTTGCCCCGTCCTATCTCTGCTGATGCCGACAAACTGATGTCCTGAGGATGAAGACTGATGCTGTTTGCTGATCTGTTGGATGAGTAACTATCTGATGATAATTGTGATTGTCTATTTGTCTTTCCTTTCTCTGTACCAACTGCTATTTTGACAGAGGCCTTAGTATAGAGGTTTTCTAAATTTGTGTTCTCTAAAATGTTTTGCATGAAGCCCAACATGCGGATGCTAATTTGAGGTTAGTTAAGGGGTTCACCAATCTTATGCAAATAGACAAATAACTGAGTTCTTGCTTTGTTGAATCATGTACTAATGAGACTCTGCTAAGTTGATTCATATTAATGAAGTGCCTAAATACTGAATGAGTATATCCTATGCATTGATACATTTGTGCTCAGATTGCTGATTAATAGTGTTTCTAATGAGGTTTATTCATATTGAGATTGACAGACATGATATTAGATTGTAACTAATAGGGAAATAAATATCCTTATGCTTAATTAAACTGATGTGGTTATTCATGACTGAAAGGTCATAGTGTGCTAACTTGTGAATCTTATTGATTTGTTATTGATTAGTGATTGTCATTATTGATTACTTATTGCTATTGTTGATTGATGATTTATGAGGGAAAACTTTTCGTACTGGGAAGTCCCCGAACATGGTCCAAAGGTTTGTCGACCTAAACGCGTCTCCTGGTAAGTGTACTTATTAAGGCTCTGACGCGCTAACAATAATATTAACAGTTGCAGGAACACAACATTAAACACTCAGGCCAGGGCTTGCTAATGTTTCATGCAATGCAGTGCAACATCCACATTTGCTGTGTCCTGCAAAGGGAAAACACAATGAAGCTCCACATCTACAAAGAATGTTCATCTGTTCATATTTCAGCACAGATTTCCCCTTGTTTTCTCCTACTTCAAAAAAACATTAGAGTTTTAGTTTGTAAAATCCTTCTATCTTAGTATATCATGATTTGCATCAAACCTATTGGTGTTTATGGTAATCTGCCTCAGTATCATCTCAGTAAGCACTCACTTGACACAAAGCAAAACAAAATGTTTTTTTCTGTTATGAAAAGTGAATTCATCCATAAGCAGATAATCAATGACTTTCATCTATGACAACCTGTGAGGCAAATAGGTCTATCAGTGCTCATTCACTGTGCTTTCACTTGACACATTTTAAAATTGGCTCTCCAAACATGGCTCATTCACCTAAGCAACAATTTATCCTAGCTCCATAATATCAAAATCAGGCAATAAGAAGTCCAGATCTAAATCCTCTTAGAACATCCAGCAACCCTAATCGTTGTTACAGACCTAATTATCGATGCACCTAACATAGACGCATGGCTAACAACTGTACAACATGCATAACTCTCCTCTCCATCTTTATAATTCCTGGAGGGAGTACAATTGTGTCTCCCCCACTAAATGCCTCATTCTTACTGTAACACTTAAACAATGGAAAAGTAATGATCAAATTAACCAACCTAATCGGCAACAAATTAACTCTGACCATCGCACTTGAAAAAGTAGCCATGACCACCCCTTCCATTATCTGTATTCTTAACCCTGCAACAATCTCAAGCAATTATATCCCTTTCTCTTTTCCTCCTACATACAAACATCCTTTCTCCTCCAGACCCCCTATATGTCCTCTACTTCCCCAGTGTCCTCCTCGCATCCACAACCTCCTATCTTTTCCTGCTAATGTCTTATCCTGCGCCCTCATCAATGCTAGATCAGCCACAGAAATTCATTAAACATCCATGCCTTCATCTCTATTCATTCCTATAATTTGTTGGCCATCCAAGAGACTAGGCTCAACGACTCATCAAAGCCCAGTACAAACATTCTCCTCCCTCCAAACTACCCCATCCTCACCAAGAATAGGAGCTGTGGCAGAGGTTTTGCTCTTATTCATCATATCTCAATTTCCGCCAAGCTGTTAAATGACCCTTCCTTTGATACCTTCGTATATCTGCCATCCAAGGAGATAAAAAAACACAACTTCCTACTCTGTGCTGCGATATACAATCCCTTGCAAAAAAAATGCCTGATCTCTGTCCCATCCAATCGCCTGGACTTTACACAGAGTATATTTTCTTGCTTAACTCATGCTTGCATTGTAGCTGATCATAATAGCTGGACTGAAGCTTCCTCTGATGCCTACAATCAATACGTAATCACAGACATGAACACCTTTGGATTTTCCTAGCTGTACACTCCGGAGGCCATTGTCGTGACCTACTCTTCTCTTCTCCACTTTTTAGAACCATCCAGTCTTGGATGGGACCCGCCAGATTGTGTGGTGCGACTCCAGTCTACTTAGTTTACTCTTACTGAACTATCTTTCAGTAAGCAATATTGCTGATCACTCCCAGATCTCCAGGAGGAACCTAATTATCTTGCGACCTGAGGAGTTAACACAGTCATGTGTGAATATCCCTGGACTAACATCAGCTTTGACAGATGACTTACCAACCCTTCCAGAGAAGAGGATGGTTATAGTACTGAGTGGCCTCGCTCCCTTTTCAACATGAAACCTTAAAAGTAACAAATGGTTAACTGAAGACCTGCACTTCCTAAAACACCATTGTAGAGGACTTGCAAGATGCTGCAGAAATCAAAATTAACTGTCGACTTGACTACTTGAAGATTACTTTTAATAGACTACAAACAAATTTGCACTATAGCCAAAAAGGAGTGCTTCCAAGGCTGCTTCGTAGAATCAGACAACTGAAGAAGATAACTTTTTTCATGTCTACATGTACATGGTGTCCATCAACAAAATGTCAAGCCCTCGCAAGCTTTAATGTATTTTTGTGGTATGTTAGACTTTTCATCCTTGGCGGGGTCTCCCTTAACTTTTTGCCTCTGTTTGCCAGGTTGTTGATGTGTGCTGGGCTCTATTTTTGCTGTGTTTGTTACTCTGGGCGCTTTACCACTGCTAGGCAGTTCTAAAGGGCAGGTGCTCCTATACAAAATGTGTATGTAATTGATTCATCCAAGATTGGCATATTTGATTTACTGGTAAGTCCCTAGTACAGTGCACTAAAGGTGCCCACGGCATGTAAATCAAATGCTACAAGTGGGCCTGCAGCACTGGTTGTGCCACCCACATTAGTAGATCTGTAAACATGGCTCAGGCATGCCACTGCAGAGTCTGTGTGTGCATTTTTTAACTGTATATTCGACTTGGCTAGTGTACCCACTTGCCAGGCCTAAACCTTCCCTTTTCTTACATGTAAGACACCCCTAAGGTAGGCCCGAGGTAGCCCCAAGGGCAGGGTGTAGTATATGGTTAAGGTAGGACATATAGGTGGTCATTACAACCCTGGTGGTCGGTGTTAAAGCTGCGGTAAAACCGCCAACAGGCCGGCGAAAAAAAATTGGAATTACGACAGTTGCGGAAACCGCCAACATAGACAGCCACTTTAACACTCTGACTGCCACGGCGGTACAAACAAACACTGCGGCGGTAACCGTCAACAGACAGGCGGAGGACAATGTACCGCCCACAGAATTACAAGCCACCAATCCGCCACCTTTTCCGGGGCGGATTTACCGCAAACAAAAACACGGCGGAAACAGGACTTGGAAGGGAAAATGCTCACCTCTACACATCCCACGGGGAACCAGGACGCCATGAAACCGGAACTTCAGATTCTTCCAGCCCTTATCTTCCTGCTCCTCTACCAGGAGCACGAATGCCGGCGGCGAAGACCTCGGTGGGTACTGCACCTACGACACAGGGGAGGGGGAGGGAAAAAACAGTGACACACAGATGCAACACGCAAAACCCCCACCCCCACCCTCACCCACAACAACACACACACTAATACATCATGATACATCACAGTTACACCCCCCAACCTCCCCCCTGGAAGAATGCAAGGACAAAAGGAAATGAGTCGAATGATTGTAATATATACGAAGACAGTAATCAAAATATATATATATTAAGATATTCACACTATAAACAAATATATACACCAAGAATACAAGTCCAAGGTATTCCACTATCATAGTCCATGGACCACTGGACCCAAAAGGAATGGGAGAGGCCCACACTCAATATCCGAACAAGACGGAGAGAACACTGCAGGAGCATCAGATAGAAATAAAACAGGAACCTCAGGGGGAAGGGGGGGCACCTCAGCCGGATGAGCACACAACGTCAGATCCACGAGGGGGCTCCATGCCCATTGATGTATCCTGGGGAGTGCAAAGCCACAGTCTCTCAAGTCTCTCAAGTGGGTGGTTTGCCCACTGCTGCACCCTGGGGAGTGCAAAGCCACAGTCTCTCAATTCTCTACAGTGGGTGGTTTGCCCACTGCTACATCCTGGGGAGTGCAAAGCCACAGTCTCTCAAGTCTCTACAGTGGTTGGTTTGCCCACTGCTGCATCTTGGAGAGTGCAAGGCCACAGTCTCTCAAGTGGATAACATTCTCCACTGGTTTCTGGAGGGGATTTTGTGCCCAGAGTGCTTCATCCTGCCCAGGACAGAGGTAGTGGATGCCTTTCTCCACTGGTTCTGGAGGGGGCTTTGTGCCCAGAGTGCTTCATCCTGCCAAGGACAGAGGTAGTGGATGCCTTTCTACACTGGTTCTGGAGGGGGCTTTGTGCCCAGAGTGCTGCATCCTGCCCAGGACAGAGGTAGTGGATGCCTTTCTCCACTGGTTCTGGCGGGGGCTTTGTGCCCAGAGTGCTTCATCCTGCCAAGGACAGAGGTAGTGGATGCCTTTCTCCACTGGTTCTGGAGGGGGCTTTGTGCCCAGAGTGCTTCATCCTGCCAAGGACAGAGGTAGTGGATGTGATACTCCACTGGTTCTGGAGGGGGCTTTGTGCCCAGAGTGCTTCATCCTGCCTAGGACAGAGGTAGTGGATTCCTTTCTCCACTGGTTCTGGAGGGGGCTTTGTGCCCAGAGTGCTTCATCCTGCCAAGAACAGAGGTAGTGGATGTGATACTCCACTGGTTCTGGAGGGGGCTTTGTGCCCAGAGTGCTTCATCCTGCTCAGGACAGAGGTAGTGGATGCCTTTCTCCACTGGTTCTGGAGGGGGCTTTGTGCCCAGAGTGCTTCATCCTGCCAAGGACAGAGATAGTGGATGTGATACTCCACTGGTTCTGGAGGGGGCTTTGTGCCCAGAGTGCTTCATCCTGCCTAGGACAGAAGTAGTGGATGCCTTTCTCCACTGCTTCTGGAGGGGGCTTCGTGCCCAGAGTGCTTCATCCTGCCCAGGACAGAGGTAGTGGATGTGATACTCCACTGGTTCTGAAGGGGGCTTTGTGCCCAGAGTGCTTCATCCTGCACAGGACAGAGGTAGTGGATGCCTTTCTCCACTAGTTCTGGTTGGGGCTTTGTGCCCAGAGTGCTTCATCCTGCCAAGGACAGAGGTAGTGGATGTGATACTCCACTGGTTCTGGAGGGGGCTTTGTGCCTAGAGTGCTTCATCCTGCCAAGGACAGAGGTAGTGGATGTGATACTCCACTGGTTCTGGAGGGGGCTTTGGTCCCAGAGTGCTTCATCCTGCCCGTGGCAGCCTCAGTAGCTTCGGAATCATTGGCGCTCACTGACCTGTGGTGCTGCTGGCGGCGGTGTCTTGAGCAGCGGTGCTGCTGGCGGTGGGTCTGGGGCAGCGGTACTGCTGGCGGCGGTGTCTTGGGCAGCGGGGCTGGTGGCAGTGGTGTCCTTGGCAGCGGGGATGCTGGCGGCGGTGTCCTGGGCAACGGTGCTGCTGGCGGCGGTGTCTTGGGCAGCGGGATGGTGGCGGCGGTGTCCTTGGCAGCGGGGATGGTGGTGGCAGTGTCCTGGGCAGCGGTGCTGCTGGTGGCGGTGTCTTGGGCAGCGGGGATGGTGGCGGCGGTGTCCTTGGCAGCGGGGATGGTGGCGGTAATGTCCTTGGCAGCGGGGATGGTGGCGGTCTTGTCCGCCGTGCAGATCTTCCCAGACTTGCCCGTTTTACTATTCCCCTTCCCCAACTTGGATGGTGGCGCAGCTGTCTCTACACCCCCAACTATACCCTTGGGCACTGGCCAGCTTTTTATGCTTTACAGGTGGGGGACTGTCCGTGCTCTGGCTCCTTGCCACACTCACTGCCCTGCTGCTGGCGCACTCCAGAAGCCGGTTACTGCTGGCACCACTGGTCCCGCAGATGTTGTGGCTGAGATACTGGGTTGGGACCTGGAGAATCGGGCCCTAGGAGACTGGTGGGGTGGGGGAGGTGAGGGAAAGAGGTCAAGGTTGGACAGGAAAAGTTTCCTCGGAAAACTGGGATGGGTAGATGGAGGGGGTTTGGGAGTGGAGGAAGAGGAAGTAGTTGTAGGAGGTGTACGTTTGGTGACTTTGGGTGAAGGTGCATGGGCTGGAGGCTGTTGTGAGGTGGATGGCTGTTGGGTGGGTGTGTGGCTGCGTTTGTGTACCTTGGGAGGGGGCCTCACAGACACACTGGGGGAGGACACAGGGGACGTGTGAATGGTAGTTGGGGTTGTGACTGCACGTGAGCGGGGTGTGGTGGTGGGTGTGCTGGTGATGGATGTAGTGGCTGAGGATGTAGTGCATGTAGGTGTGAGTGGAGACGAGACAGGGAGGGAAGAGGGTGACGAGGAGGAGGGGACACAGTGGAGGCAGTGGATGTTGGTGTGTCTGCATGTGTGTGATGCTTGCGTGAGTGCCTGTGGGATGTGTGGTGCTCATGTTTGCCAGAGCTTCCCTTGTGTGTTGAGGTGTGTGCATGCTGGTCTGATGGTGTGCTTGGGTTAGGCGGAGGTACAGGGGTTTGGGTCTGGGTGGAGGAAGTTAAAGGGGGGAGGCTAGAGATAGGGACAATGGCTGCCATCAGTGCTAAGGCCAGAGTCTGAAAAGCTTTCTGATGGGCTGCCTGACCAAAATGAATGCCCTCCAGGTATGCATTGGTTTGTTGCAACTGCCTCTCTACACCCTGGATGGCATTCAAAATGGTAGACTGCCCAACAGTGAGGGACCTGAGGAGGTCAATGGCCTCCTAACTGAGAGCAGCAGGGCTGACAGGGGCAGGGGCTGAGGTGCCTGGGGCGAAGGAGATGCCCAGTCGCGGCGCGGCTGCCGTGGGCTCGGGCAGCCGCGCCGCGGCATTCTACCACGGTCTGCGTGCAGGCCACGGGGAAAGCCGCGGCTTGCATGCAGGCCGCGGGGGAGGCCGCGGCATGCATGCAGGCCGCGGGGGAGGCCACGAGTACGGCCAGGGGTTGCGGCTCTCGCCGCGCCCCCTTCTTCTGTCTTCTTAAATAATTACAAACGCGGCAGGAGATAGACCTCGTGTAGGGTCTAGATCCTGCCGCACACAGCGCATTTAGTGCGCTTTACAATTTGACATGAGGTGCTTTGGGCACTTACCAGCATGCACAGGCAAAAGCCGGATACTTGCACATGATGGTGCTTTTATGCAGACCTTTTCCCTTTCCCAGCATGCTACCCACTTCCTCTCTTCCCAGCATGCATTGTTTCTTTTTGTTGGACTCATGTTCTTTATTCAATGTTATAATCTTTTCCCCAATTCAAGATGGTGGTGTTTCTACTTCCTGTTTCCTACTTCCTGTCTAGGGGTATATAAGGGGAATTTAGCTGCTTGTTCATTGCGTTGCAACACTCCTTTGGTGGTAGTCATGCTCCGGCTGGTTTCTTCTTGTTGATCCAGTATTTCCTGATCTGTTTTCGTCTCCAGTCTTCCTGTACTTCGGATCCTCAGTTCTAACACCCTTGTGCCCTCCTTCTGTTTCAGGGAGTTCCTGTTGGAGGTTTTTTACCCTATTGGGGTTTTTCCTCTGGGACTCCTTCTGGAGGGCACGGACTGTAGTGGCTTGCTATTGTCAAACAGCACCGTGGCTACCGGAAGGGGTCGCCCCTACCTCGGCCAGAGCAGAACCTGCCGGAACCGGGGTGGTTCCCCTACTTTCATCAACTTCGACGGTAAGCCCCGTGAAAACCGTGACATGCCCACCCTCCTGGATGACCGGGCACGGGCCAAATGCTGAGGGGCTGCTGGGAGGGCGGTGCTGGTAAGGGGGGGTGGAGGCTCTACATGTAGATGCGGGGGGCACAGATGGGCCCGCCACCGCAAGGGAGCTCCCATCAGAGGAGGAGGCCGTATCGCCTGTCTCAGCTCCTGTTCCCGCCGTGGAGCTCCCCTCGCCCTCCGTCCCACTGGTAAATTCTGACTCGGTAGTGTCACCCTCCAGGGCCATGTGGAATGCTCCCTCCTGCTCCAGTGCCACTGCCCCTCCGCCTGATGATGCTAATGCACACAAGAACAGGGAGACCACAAAAAGGGGGGGGAAGAAAGAATAAAGACATGTTGAGTGCATGCAATACAGCTACCGTTGGTGGACACTACAGACACAGAAGCCCCCTGCACTACGCTTCGCACTTGGAGGTCACTATTCAATCCCAGGGACATGGGTTACAAGGCTATGCCCGATTGCTGCACACATGGATGTTACAGGAGCCTGCCTAGGTGTAGTTGGCACTGTACACAGGTGGGACGGGGTGCCACAGGGCCTGCTAAACTCGCCCTGGCCTAGGGGAACCCACAGCCCACCTCCCCCAACCAGACACCTACAATGCGTGCTGAATCAGCAGAATGAGAGTGTATTCACCCCCTTGTGGCTGCTGTGATGCCCTCAAGCGCCAATCCAACTCCGGATACGCCACCGCCAGGATCCTGAACATCAGGGGGGACATGGTGTGACGGCACCCCTCCCACATTAGGAGGCCATCCCCAGCTGGGCCTCCGCCATCTTCTTGCTCCAGAGGTGAATATCCTCCAATCTTTTCCGGCAGTGGGTGCTCCGTCTGTGGTAGACCCCCAGGGTCCGGACTTCCTTGGCAATGGCACGCCAAATGTCCTTCTTCTGGTGGGCACTGACCTACAGGAATAGTACAGGGGTAAAAGATAAGTTATTACTGTATGTACCATCACAGTAATTGGCCCGTATCCCTACCCTTGGCATGACGCAAATGCACTCACCATCATTTCATGCATGCCTCAATCTCCCCCCATCTTTCATCCACACCACTCCACATAGGCATTGCCCATATAGCATGCTCACACTGTTCTTACCTGTTTGTCTGGAGGACCGTAGAGTATCGTGTACTGGAGGAGGACCCCATCCACGAGTTTCTCCAACTCCTCTGTGCTGAAGGCAGGGGCCCTTTCCCCAGACACACGAGCCATTGTCTCTTCCAGACTGAGGTCACAGCAGCACTTGCAGTGTAGGTCCTCTCCTGTCGAACATCAGTTATCAAGTGATTGAACAGAGAGAAAATGGCAGTCACGTCCGTGGCGGTGCGTACCGTCACCGCTGGCGTGCATCGTCATTGGCTCCTGGGACCCATAGGGTGCAATGTTAACCAATGCAGGATTGCGCTGCGGTCTTCGACCGCCTACCGCGATGGTGTACAATGCCAACGCAGTTACCTCATATCCCATTGTCCCACTTTACAGGTCAGGCAGCTGCCATTTCATGGGCCCACATGCCATTATTTTGGACTGCGTCACACATATCAAGGCCTTGCCTAAACACTCATACAGGCATATGTTGATTTGCTAATATTTCTGAGTATGCTGTGTTTATGTACCTCAGAGTTGGTTGACTCTCTGCTCGCTGTTCTCCTCCATAGGGCACGTCCGCTGGGGCATGTGAGGAGATGGCGGCATCCTCCGGTCTACAGACCGCTGGTGGACCTGTTGACAATGGAGGAGTGACATGTGATCATCACCTACAGACTTGATTGCACCACAATCCAGGAACTGTGTGCCCAGTTGGAGCCAGACCTGATGTCAGCTATCTGCCATCTCACAGGAATCCCCCCTCAAGTGCAGGTGCTGTCAGTACTCCATTTCAAACAACAGTGGCCATAGCATCAGGGATGTCCCAGCCTATGTTTTCCAACGTGTTGTCCAGAGTGTTGTCTGCCCTGCTGAAACACATGCAGAGCTACATCGTTTTCCCTCAGGTGGAGGATTTGCCTCCAGCGAAAGGTGATTTTTTATGCCCTGGGACATATCCCCAACATCATAGGTGCCATTGATGGGACACATGTGGCCTTGGTCCCCCCGCAGAAGTGAACAGGTTTAAAGAAACCGGAAGAGTTACCATTCAATGAATGTGCAGATGGTGTGTTTATCCGACCATTACATCTCCCATGTGAACGCCAAGTTTCCAGGATCAGTGCATGACGCCTACATTCTGAGGAATAGCAGCATCCCTTATGTGATGGGGCAACTCCAGAGGCACCGTGTGTGGCTATTAGGTGAGGACATGGACCCTATACAGTGTGGCTAGTTGTCTGGGTCTGGGGTTGTCCCTTAGGGTTAGTGTGTGTCTAACAGTTGTCCCTCAACATTTGCAGGTGACTCTGGCTACCCCAACTTGTCATGGTTACTGACCCCTGTGAGGAATCCCAGGACAAGGGCAGAGGAACGCTACAATGAGGCCCACGGGCGAACTAGGAGGGTTATAGAGAGGACCTTTGGCCTCCTGAAGGCCAGGATCTGGTGCCTCCATATGACAGGTGGTTCCCTATTCTACTCACCAAAGAAGGTGTGCCAGATCATCGTGGCCTGCTGTATGCTTCACAACTTGGCTTTGTGACGACAGGTGCCTTTTCTGCAGGAGGATGGTCCGGATGGAGGTGTTGTGGCAGCTGTGGAGCCTGTGGACAGTGAAGACGAGGAAGCTGAAGAAGAGGACATAGACAACAGGAATACAGTGATCCTGCAATACTTCCAGTGAGACACAGGTAAGAAGACAACAAAGCCTGCTACATTTAATTTAATTCTTCTACTTCTCATCTGTCTGTCATTTTCACTCAGTGTATGGTCACTGAGTTGTCACTTTCCCTTACAATTTCACAGATGTGGGTCCCACTGTGTGACATCTGCTTTGTTTACGCATGGACTAGTGCTGTGTGACATAGGTATGTTGACATTACATTTGAGATAGCATTTTGCCACTGTAATTGCAAATACACATTTTTGAAAGCACAGAGTGACTCCAGATTGTTTTTTGATTTAAGGGTGTTTATTTAAGTGCTCAATAGTGGAGGGGGTTGTAAAATGGTCAGGGCTGATGGTAGAGGAATATCCATGGCAGAGTCCAGTCTATTAGTCTCACAGGTGCATTGTCCAGAGGGGCATAGGAAGTGGAGCTGGGGCAGTTTAAGTATGGACAGGGTGACAAAGTGGGACAGAAGGGTGACAATCATAGTAGTCTCATTTCTTGGTGGGGGTCTTGGCATTGTTCTCTGTCTTTGTCCTGGATCTCAGGGACCGTTTGTGGGGTGGTTCTCCATCTGCAGGGGTTGGGGTGCTGGTGTGGTGGACCTTTGGTGGTGCCTCCTGTCCACTGTCACCGGCAGAGGTGGTGGGCAGTTCATCGTCCAGGCTAGTGTCAGGGGTCCCTTGTTGTGCCACGGTGTCCCTCCTGGTGTTCACGAGTTCCTTCAGCACCCCTACATTGGTGCCCAGGGTAGAATTGATAGATTTGAGTTCCTCCCTAAAGCTCAAATACTGTTCCTCCTGCAGCCGCTGGGTCTCCTGAAACTTGGCCAGTACCGTTGTCATAGTCTCCTGGGAATGGTGGTAGGCTCCTATGATGTTGGAGAGGGCCTCGTGGAGAGTGGGTTCCCTGGGCCTGTCCTCCCCCTGTCGCACAGCAGCCCTCCCAGTTCCCTGTGTTCCTGGGCCACTGTCCCCTGAACCGTGTGCCCACTATCACTGCCCCCAGGTCCCTGGTGTTGTTGGGGTGGTGGGTTAGCCTGGGTTCCCTGTACATTTGGACACACTGCTGATTGACGTGTCCTGGGGACAGAGGTATCGTCCCGCTGGGTGGGTGCTGCGCTGGTGTTTCCAGAGGGGGAAGCTCTGTAGTAGCCTGTGCCAGTGTGAGGGGAACCAACTATTCTGAGGTCCCATATGGGACGGGCTGGTCATCTTGATCCAGTTGGACAGAGCTGCTGTCATCACCGTGGGCCTCTTCTGTGGGGGGAGTGGACATGTCTGGACCCTCCTGTCCGGTGACGTTGGGTATGGGTCCTGCAGGGGTGTAAAGGCATGATTATTGCATCTGTGTGTGCCATGGTGTGCAATGGGTGGGTGACCGTGTACCCCAGTGCTTGCATTCCTGTGTAGGACCTTGTGTGATAATGGTTTAGGGGGCTGTATGGGTATGTGCAGTGGACATGCTTTGGTGATGGGTATCCATGCTTTGGTGTTACATGCAGGGCTTGGGTTTGGGATGTCTGGTTTGTGATATTGGGACATCTGTGAGGAGTTGAAGTGATGGGGGTGAGGGCGAGGGTGGGGGTATGTGATGGCATGCAGGTAGGGGGGGTGAAAGTAGTGAAGAGTGACTTACCAGTGTCCATTCCTCCAGCTACTCCTGCAATGCCCTCAGGATGCAGTATAGCCAAGACCTGCTCCTCCCAAGTTGTTAGTTGTGGGGGAGGAGGTGGGGGTCCGCCGCCAGTCCTCTGAACCACTATGTAGTGTCTTGAGACCACGAAACGCACCTTCCCCCGTAGGTCGTTCCACCTATTCCTGATGTTAGCCCTAGTTCCTGGGTGCTGTCCCACTGCGTTGACCCTGTCCACGATTCTTCGCCATAGCTCCATCTTTCTAGCTATGGTGGTGTGCTGCACCTGTGATCCGAATAGCTGTGGCTCTACCTGGATGATTTCCTCCACCATGACCCTGAGCTCCTCCTCAGAGAACCTGGGGTGTCTTTGCGGTGCCATGTGGTGGTGTGGGTGATGTGTGGGGTGGTGTGTGTTGGCGGTCTTCTGCTCGGCGGTAAGCGGCTTTTACCGCCAATGTTGTAATGACCCCCATAGTAATGTGTTTTATATGTCCTGACAGTGAAATACTGCTAAAATTGTGTTTTACACGGTTGCAAGGCCTGTCCCTCTCATAGGTTAACATTGGTTGTTTGTAGATTCCCTGTCTGGGTCAGTTAGACAGATAGGCTGGTTGCAACTCACTAGATAGTGACACAAAGGGAGCTGGGGTGTAGTCTGCATTTCCTGATGAGCCATCTGTGCTAGGAGGGAGGGGAGGAGTGGTCACTCACACATAAAAGGGCTGTGCCTGCCCTCACACAATGCAGTCTCAAACCCCCTGGTGTGTGTCTCGGGCCTGGCCTGGACAAGGCAGGATTTCACAAACAAGTGAGACTTTGCTTTGAAGTAAGCCTACTTCTAAGGGCAAAATGGAATAAGAAGGGCACCCAAAACCACAGACTTTAGATCACGTCTGGAAACCAAGAGGAACATCTGCATGGAGAAGAGCTGAAGAGCTGAGGAAGAAGAGCTGTCCTGCCTGTGACTGTGCTTTGTGGAGCTATCCTGCAGTTGCTGCTTCTGCCTGTGCTAGAGGACAAAGACTGGATTTGTGTGCCTTCCTTCTTGTGAAGAACTCTCCAAAGGCTTGATTTAGAGCTTGCTTCCTGTTGTTTGAAGTCTCAGGAGCAGCAAAGACTTCTCTCTGCCAGCTCCTGGAGCCTCTGCTGAGACTCCTACTCTGCCAAGTGGTGCCCATACAGTTCCTGGGACTGTGAAAGGAGAAGCTGCCAGTCCAAGAGTGAGAAATCCACGCACCGATTGCTGTGCGGGGAAAAGATTGATGCAACTCCGATCTGCGGCGGAACAATCGACGCACCAGCGGCTTCGTGGTTGAAAATAGTTGCTTGCCTGTAGCACGACTGAAAGATCAATACACGCGGCTGGAGAAACGACGCGTAGCATCGCTGATGGAGTCTGGTGAGATCGCATCCCACGCTGCGTGGTTTTCGGATCATTGTGCGGCTGGATATTCGACGTAAACATTGCTGGGTGTGTAAAAACTGTGCAAGGCCTTCCCGGACCTGAGAGTGCTGACTGGATTGACGCATTGCTCTCCTGTGGAGAGAAGAAACGACGCACGCGACCCGACCGAAGGAGAAACAACACAAGGTCTCACTCGTGAGTGCTATCAATGCCTCGCAAGCCTTTTTTGATGCGCACTCGCCCGTGCAGGTTTTTTTTTTGGCGCGCCCAGGTACATTTCCATGCTAACAGCGTTAGCAATGTGTTTAAAATTACATGAAGAATCTTTTGGTTTTTAATTGATAACTTGACTTGTGTATTGTGGATTTTCGTCGTTTTGGTCTAGTTTTGTTTAGATAAATATTTTCTATTTTTCTAAACCTGTGTTGTGTCATTTTGTAGTGTTTTTATTAAGTTACTGTGTGTGTTAGTACAAATACTTTGCACCTAGCACTCTGAAGTTAAGCTTACCTGCTCGTGCCAAGCTACCAAGGGGATGAGCGGAGGTTAGCTGAGGGTGATCCTCTTTTACCCCGACTAGAGTGAGGTTCCTTGCTTGTAAAGGGGGGTAACCTGACTGCCAACCAAAGATCCAATTTCTAACATTGGTGATCAGCGGTTGGGAGTGGACTTGTAGTTGTACTTGAAATACAGTGATTAAGTGTACACTACTGTTTTGGGTGCAGACTACTACGTGACCACATACTACTTGTCTTGTGATTCTTGCTTTTTCTCTTTTTCTTGGATTTTTCCCTACATCTATTTTTGTGGTAATCTTTGATTGACTTCTGAACTTCATTGGGAACTTGTTTTCTGCCTTGTTTGAAACTTTGAACTTTTGTTGACTTTTCATCATGTCCCAATCTGGAGATGCATCAGTTGGAGCTGCTTTTGGCCTAGAGAAATTAGAGAGCTATGACAGACTCAGTTGAAGCAGTTCTGTAAAAGTTTTGACTGTCCTATTAAGAGCTCATCCAAGAAGGAGGAGCTGCAAAAGGCGCTGCGGGCCTGGGTGACAGCCAAGAGCACTGAAGGGCACACAGAGGATGAGGAGGATGATTAGGATGAGGAGGAGGAGGAGCATTCCATACAAAATGGTATTGTGGGTAGGCCTGTTATGTCTAGGGACAGGGTCTCCAGGGCAGGTAGCAGTGTCTCATCTAAGGGTCTGACCCCTGAAGAATTACAGGACAGACAGGCAGAGAGGGAGCACCAGAGGGAGTTAGAGAAAATGAGGATGGCCATAGAGGAGAAAAAGTTGTTGTTGGCTCATGAGCTCAGCTTAAGGGAGCTAGGTCAGATGAGCCAGTCCAATAGGGATGGTGGCAGCTATATCACAGTGCAGCCTGAGAGGAGGGTACACATTCCTAAAGATCTTGTGAAGGATTACAAAAGGGAGGATGACATATACTTGTGGTTCAAGGGTTATGTGTCTGCTCTCCACATGAATCTGGTCCCTGAAGCTCATTGGGGGGTGGGTCTGTGGAAGTACTTTGAGGTAGAGGGGAGGGATACACTGACAGCCTTAGTGGATGCTCAGAATCTCACCTACACTGAAGGATGCCTACTCATAGGATATGGTCTCACCCTTGAGCAGTGTAAGGATACGTTTAAGTCCTATAGGAAGAAGGAATCCCAAACAGGGTTAGAAAGTGTTGATTCTTATTGCTGGTCACTGGATGGTTGGGTGAAGGGCAGTAAGATTATTACGCATGAGGGGCTTTACAATCTGATTGCTTGGGAGCACTTGCACAGTTTAAGTTTTCCAGAGATGCACCAGCACCTGATTGACAGCAAGCTGACTGATCTCAGGAAGCTTGCGCAGGAAGCTGACAACTGGGATAGCACCAGGGTCCAAAACAGGTATGGGGGAGACAACGCTAAGTGTGGGCAGGGTCCCTCTCAGAAGAAATGGGGAGGTGGGGGTAAACAGGGGGTTCTCTAAAGGGCCACAAACTGATTCCCAGGGTAAAGATTCCCAACCCCCAGTGAGAAAAGCCATGGTTCTCCAAAGGGAAGCCAGAGGTAGGGGGACCCCTACATAAGTGTTATGCATGTGACCAAGTGGGTCATGTGAGGGGGGACCCCAAATGCCCCAAGAGTACAACGGCACCCACTGGTGCGCCGTCCCAGGGTTTGACCAGTGTAGCACTTGGGGAGGAATTGATTCCAGTTGGGTGGGAGCCAGCATAGATGACCCTTGTCTGACAAGAGGACAGTGAGATGGTCCAGAGAACCCTTGTGCCTGAGATCACTAAAAAGTACAGGCAGTGGGTGACCATCAATGGACAGAGGGTGGAGGCTCTGAGAGACACTAGAGCCAGTGTGACTACAGTGTCGAGTCAGCTGGTGCCTGAACAGCAGATTGATCCCCAGGTACTTCACTAAGTAGTTGCAGTAAAGCACTCAGACCGCCTGTGCAGAGTGGTGCAGGTTCCCTTTGAATGGGGCGGGGGTCTCAGGTTCCTTGAAGGTAGCTGTGAGTCCAACCATGCCTGTAGATTGTTTGCTAGGCAATGACCTGGAGGATTCCCCTTGGAAAGAGGTGGAACACAGGCCTCACTTGGAGATGTTGGGTCTGCCTGGGTGGGAATGCGTATCCACCCGGTTAGTGGCAGCCCGTTAGGGTGGTCAAGAGCCCCTGGAGCCTGAAACAGTGGCCCAGAGAACAACCAAGAAGAGTAAGGGCAGGGGGGCGCAGGAAACCGGCCTCAGAAATTCCCACGGTCTGGGAGGAGGTGGAGCCTGAGGGTGATGCCCAGAAGACTACAGGGGATCAGGTGGCTGAACTGGGTGAGGTCCCTGAGCTGTCGCAGTGGCAGCAGGAAGGGGGGGCACCAGGGAAGCATTCTGTGCAGCACAGAAGACAAGCCATACTCTGGAGGGTTTGTGGCAGCAGGCTGCAGACCAGGCAACTGGCAAGGAGACAGGATTGCACCTGATCTATTGGGAGGATGACCTCCTGTATAGTGAGTCTAAGGTTCCTGAGCCTGGGTCAGCCTGTGTGCTGGTGGTACCCGAGTGCTTCAGGGCCTTCCTACTGGGGTTGGTTCATGATGTGCCTTTAGCTGGACATTTGGGGCAGGACAAGACATTTGAGAGGCTTGTCGCCCACTTTTACTGGCTCCTAATGCGCAGGCACTGAGATGCACATTGTGGGTCTTGCCAAAGTTGTCAGGCAAGTGGCAAGGGGGGGAAATGTAAAGCTCCCCCGAACCTTTACCTGTTGTTAGTACTCCATTTGAGAGGGTAGGTATTGACATTGTAGGGCTCTGGATCCCAAGACAGCCAGGGGCAACAGGTTCATCCTGTTCTGGTGGACCATGCCACCCAGTACCCAGAAACCATTACTCTGAGGTCAATCACTTCCCCTGTGGTGGGTCGTGCTTTGATGGGGGGTTTTACCCGCATGGGGTTCCCCAAGGTAGTGCTATCTGATAAGGGTACCAACTTCATATCCACGTACATTAAGTCTCTGTGGAAGGAGTGTGGGCCAACCTAAAAGTTCACGACCCCTTATCACCCCCAAAGTAATGTTCTGGTTGAGAGATTCAACCACACCTTAAAAGGCATGATCATGGGCCTGTCAGAGCCCTTGAGGCGGAAATGGGGAGTCCTCTTGCCATGCCTTGTGTTTGCTTACAGTGAGGTGCCTCAAAAGGGACTTTGGTTTAGTCCCTTTCAGCTCATCTATGGCCACCCTGTGAAGGTATCTTTGAGTCTGGTGAAGGAGGCTTTGGAGAAAGCTCCTAGTATACGCCCCAGGATGTATTTAGCTACATGCTGGTTTTGAGAAACCAGACTACGCGCTTCAGAAGTCTCGCACAGGAGAACCTGGAAGCAAGCCAGGAGGATAAGAAATGGTGGTATGACCCGAATGCCACTCTGGTCAACTTTCAACCTGGTCAGATATTGTGGGTGATGGCTCCAGTGGAGCCTAGGGCGCTCCACGATAAGTGGACTGGGCCATTTGGGGTGGTGGAGTGCAAGAGTGAAGTCACATACCTGGTGGACTTGCAGTCTCCAAGGAACCCTTTTACAGTCTTGCATGTCAACCGCCTCAAGCCACACTTTGAGCGGACTGAACTGTCCATGTCCTTGCAACAGATGATGGGGTGGAGGTGGAGAGTGAGCCTCTTCATGACCTCCTTTCTGCAAGAGAAAAAGATGGGTCTGTGGAGGAAGAGATCCTCTCCCTCTCCCTGACTGAAGAGCAGCAGAGGGACTGTCGCCAGGTGTTGGGACAGTTTGCCTCACTGTTTTCCCTGATTCCAGGGGTCACACACTTGTGCACACACAGTGTGGACACTGGGAACAGTCCACCCATTAATCAGAAAGTTTACAGGGTGACCGACAGGGTCAGGGCTGGCATTAAGGTTGAGCATTCCAGCAGTCCTTGGGCCAGCCCAGTGGTATTGGTCCCAAAGGCTGATGCACCTGGTGCCACTCCAGAACTCAGGATTTGTGTGGACTACCGGGGACTCAATGTTGTCAGCAAGACTGACGCACACCCGATTCCCTGAGCTGATGAACTCATAGACCGGTTGGGAGCTGCTAAGTACCTCAGTACGTTTGACTTAACGTCTGGGTACTGGCAGATTGCCTTAAATGAGGTGGCCAAGGAGAGGTCAGCATTTTCTACCTCAGATGGACACTTTCAAGTCAAGTCATGTCAACAGCAGCTTTATTCGGTCACTTGAGGCCATCAAAGCATAAAAAATACAGTACATGTTGTAATTAAAATTAAAAACATAAATAAGATAATACGTCCAAACGTAATACTATATATATATATATATATATATGTATATATATATATATATATATATATACAATAATTAAAATGTGGCAGCAATACAAATACGCCGCTTAGCTTTGTTTCCACAAATTACTAGATCCTAAAATGGTTAAAAGTAAAAGATGGAAAGATTTATTTCAGTGATTGACATCATATATACCAAGCGGTTGCAAGGAACTTGATAACCGCGAGGATTACAGGTTTGGAGGAATCACTCTTAAGTATCCTAATAGCTGTGGAACACTGCCTCAAGCCCTAATCTCGGCAAATTGCATGAATTCATTTTTGTCCTTGGAATAGTGCATACGGGGCAAAAGAACATAAAATGTTCAATGGTTTCAGAGCTGCAAAGACAAGCTGGGCAAAGCTCAATAGATAAGGTAACTCCCCAATTTTTTGATAGGGTTAGCAACGGAAGGCTTCCAAAGCAAAAGCGTGCATAAAGACCCTTCCCCAATAGATCAGGAATCAAATCAAGGTATTGTTCATACAGGGGGTACAACTTAAAATCAATAAAGAAATTAGTCAGCCAACCATGAGATGTACAACTGACCAGTTTACTTCTCACATAAGACCAGTATACTGTCTTCATAGTGGTCTTACGGGATCGTTCCAGGTTATGTGGCTCCTCCCAAAACCTTCGTAGTCCAAGAATACGAAACCAATTTGATACATGTTTGACCCATGAGATGGTGGCCGCTTTCGGCCTCATCAATATATCAAGGACTGAATCTCTATATACGGAAAGTTCTGGAACAGTCCAAATTCTCACCCAGTATAACAAGGGTCTTAAGGCTATCAAATCAGCTATACGATTAAGACCTAGGTCCAGGAACATAGGAGTCAGGGGTGTACTGCGGGGACACTCAACAAGAGCCCTAGCAAAGTTATTTTCTCTTACCGATAGTCTCTTGCTCTCAGAAAATCCCCAAAGTTCAGCACCATAGACAGCAGCGTCCTGCTCCTGTGCCAAATACATTTTAATGGCTGGGGATACGGCTTTGGATAAAGAATTCCTATAGAAGCACAGGATAGCAGGCGCTCTGTGCTGTAAGAGCCCGGTACTTTTATTGATCTGTTCCTCCCAGTGCAAATTGTTAGATAGCCTCACACCCAAATAATCTATGGTCTTAACTTTGCTTAATGGGGCCCAGTTCAAATTGATGGTACATCTCCGACAAGAGCCGGAGGCAAGCACCATCAATTCTGTTTTATTAACATTCAGTTTTAGGCCATGATCATCACAAAAGGATTTAAATCTATCTACAAGGATTTGGAGGCCATGGGAGTCTTAGAAATTAAAAGGGAATCATCAGCGAATAGTAATATTGGGATCTTCTGCTCATTCAGGGCAGGAGCATCATTGGAACATAAAGTCAAAATTAATACCACCTTGTTAATGAATAAAGTAAATAAAATAGGGGCCAAAACACAACCCTGACAGATTCCCTCTGTATAGGAATTTTATCTGACAATTCTCCTTGATCGCCTCATCGTACTTGTGCATACGTGTTAGCATGTAAGCGCTGTAAAAGGAGGACAATATTAGTAGGGACGCCCATCAGGAATAATGCTTCCCAAAGCTTTTCCCTTGAAACCAGGTCGAAAGCAGATCTGAGGTCCACAAAAACGACGTATAGGGATTGTTTGGCTAGAACCACATATTTCCAGTACAAGAGAACCAGCCTGAAAGCTTGATCTATTGTACTGGTTCGAGGGCGAAAGCCGGCTTGCAACGTAGAGAGGGCCTGGTGATCTTGGACCCAGCTTACTTACCTCTCTAGCAATTGCTTAGCAAAAATTTTCTGGAAATTATCAATCAGGCTTATAGGTCTATAATTGACAGGAGAATTTGCATTGCCCTTTTTGAAAATGGGAATTATTTCAGCGCTCTTCCAGGTGTTAGGGATTTCTCCGCCGGCTGCAATTTTATTTGAAATCAGATTGATATACCAGGACCAGATAGTTATTTCAGATTTGTATAGATCACCTGGTATCTTGTCAGGCCTGGGAGCTTTGCCTGGTTTCATGGAATTAATAGCAGCTTTGGTTTCCTCTATAGAGAAGATAAATGGATCGGGACATTCACCCAGGCCATCCAACCGTGAGGTAGTTGAATCACACGTTGGGGAATGGCCAATTAAGGCAATGCAAGGAGCTGCATAAAGTTGAGAGAAGTGGTCCACCCAGTCTCAGGTTGGATATAATTCCTTATGCACCTCCTGTCCCCTCCTTGCCCTCTGAAGAGTAATTCCCAAAACATCACGTTGTTGTTATTTTTTGTTGCAAGAACCAAGCCCTGCCATATCGAATCCTCCCATAGTTTTTTTGCAAGCATTTGTGCCTTCTTATAAAAACACCTAGCTGGTTGGATCTCTGCTAGTGAGCCACTCTTGATAGCAGCTTTTAGTGCAAGTTTATCCCTACTGCAGTCCTCATTGAACCATCCTCTGTCATTCTTGGAGGGATCATCACAGGGTTTGAAGCTAGACTTTTTATAGATGAACCTCTTCAATTCCTTTAACATCACTTGGTGGATATCCAGGATAGGGATGTTATCAGCTTTGTGTTCCTCAAAAATTGCCAGCTCGTCAATAAACAATTTATAAATCTTGTTTTATTGAATAGGGATTAGACAGAACCTTGGGCCATGAGACCCTAGTATAGTTATTATTCAACAATGGGAAGGGAACCACTGTGCATTGTATATTCAGTGTTCTCCTAAAAACATCCCCATTCATGGTAAGTAACAAGGGGTTGTGATCACTTTCACATCGAGATTCTACCATCATGTCCTTTAATAGAGGCCACAATCTAACATCTAATACAAAATAATCTATTACGCTTGAGGACAACCCAAATTTGAAGGTGGGTGCCATATTTGGATCTGAGGGTGTACGACCATTGCAAGCCCTGAGCCTATACTTTAAACATATCATAGCTAGCTGGAGGACCACATGTGATTGAATACATTGGCAGTTAATCATTAGCTGGGGAATTCCCCTCATTTCATCTTCTTCATCTGTTAGACCATTGATCAAATGAGAGGGTTCATATGTACAATTTAAGTCTCCTGCTATTATTAAACAGAACGGTGAGTGTAAAGAATCCAGAAGATCAGTCAACTGTGCCAGGGTTTGAGACTCAGAACCCCGAGAAACAGATCGAGCGTATACATTAATAAGGATGATTTTACATTCCCGATGAAATGTGAGTTGGACTCCCATTACGTCCCCTGAATCTATTTTAATAGCAGGTGCTCACATTGCAGTTTCTTGTTAATAAGCACTAGTAGTCCCCCTTTAGCATGGCCTAGGCCCTTCTCTGCTAATTGGGCTGGTATATTATAAGAACAAAAAACATCAATATTGATATGCCCTTCAGCCCAGGTCTCTTGAAACAGACAGATGTGCATATTACTAATAAAGTTAGCCCACTTCAGATCCCCCAACTTCTTGCCAAGACCGGCTACATTCCATGTTAGCATTAGTAGCTCAGAGTTGGCTAAGTCATAACTATGAACAGAACTAAATCCCTCTTCCATACAATTGTTCCCAATAGTAGCACCATGCCACACTTCCTGATTACTATTTAGTATCATAGTTTGCAAGTTCGAGTTGCAAATTCCATGAGTTGGTCCACCAAGGTTTTTTTAACAAAGCGAACAGAGATGTAATCAAAATCTTGCCCAGATTGGCTATGTCTATTTACCTCAAGGATATAAGAGCAGATAACCGAAAGGCAGTTGTATCTGAAGCATAACCAATGGGTAACCTTATTAATCAAAGACTCGTGGTCCTCAAGGGAGCCAGGTAGCAGTTTGGGGACATTGACCATATAGACTATACTGTCTCTACTTATTTGGCCCAGGGGCTGTGTCTGGTGCTATATCTGCTGCGCCTGCCGTGGGATGCCAATGAGAGGCATGCCTGATCTGGCGGGGAGCTAATGAGGATCAACTGTTCCACTAAAAGGGCGGGGGCAGCGATTTCCCCAGGTTCACCTACCAAAGCACCAGGCCGCACTACAGCATGAGCATCCCCCCGGTAACCCCTGAATTTAAGAGCTCTTGTGTGCTTCAGCCATGTCCTTACAGATTTTGGCTGATTGCCCTCTATATGGGGCAAAGGTGGATCAGCTGGGAGAGAAATCATAACTGCCTCGGAGGAAGGAGTGACTGGTTGTGATCCTGATTCAGACACAATTATCCCCCAATCCTTCCCACTTTCTCTTTTGATATATGACAACTACAGCCATGATTTGGTACCAATTTCTCTCTCAGTAGCCCCATTAGCGATAAAACCAAAGTCTTGACTTCGTCCACCTTTTTTAGAACAAGAGCTAAGTTGGCATTCTCATCAGGATTTTGCACACCATCAGAATCAGGAACATTATTACACTGGGTATTATTTTTGATGGCATCCCCAAGCAGGGCGTATGTTGCGCCTGCAGGTAAATCTCCCTCCTTTTCAAAAAGTCCAAACCGATTTATACATCGAATGTTAGTAAACACCACAATCTCTGGGCCTAATGGGGGGGGTTAACCATAGTGGATATAGGAAAAATATCCATCTGTCTGAGTGAAGTATCAGGAGTACTGCAGGGAATTGCTGTCGTCAGGTGCATAGTTTTATCCTTAACAGCAGAGGAAACCTCACTTGGGGAGTGATTTGATAATGTCTTCCTCTTCTTTTTTTGTTTTTTTAATATATCTTTTATTACTTTTATAAAGGTGATAACATGAATCAAAACACTTTGTGAAATTCCCCGGTAACTTGAACCCTCCCACCCCCCATTGTGCACTAAGTCCTTCAATATATTTCTTATGATGAAAAGTCTCAAAAGTCTTGAGGTAGGTTAACGCTCCGGCATTGTTATTAAGTAGCTGTAGTGTCGTGTTCGGAGTCTGAATTCGATAAAGAGTTGTCTTCATCCGAGGAGGTGGCATCGGTTGGTTTTAGGTTTTCAAGCAGTAAGTCCCATTGCGTAACACTCTCTCTGGGTCTTTGGCCTCGGGATGCTTCTCTCATTAGTACTGTGCTCTCTATTTCAGCCCATTTTACCAGTGCACCTAGCCATCTAATTATTAGTGGGCCACCTGGGTCCTTCCAATGTAATGTTATTTCTCTCCTCGCTATTATTAAAGCTAGGTCTCTGAATTTGTTTGACATCTTTTGTGTCGATGGGCGTGGGAAGTCCCCCAGGATTGCTGCTATCAGGGTAGGTGATAGCGTTCTATCAGTGCAGCCATCTAGCTTCCCGAATACTTCCGACCAGTATGCGCTAATAAGGGGGCATCTCCAAAATATATGTATTATGTCTGCTGCTGGATCGGAGCAACGTGTGCAATCAGATTTATTTGTATTATATATTTTGGCTATCCTTTTTGGAGTTAGGTAAGCTCTGTGGAAAATATACAAGTTTATCAATTTAAATCTTGCATTTCTAGAGATAGTGTAGACGTGGGATGTAATTCTGTCCCATTGACTGTCTTCTAATATCATATCAAGGTCATTTTGCCATTTTATCTTGAGTTCATTTAGCGGAGTGCGGGTGTCACCTTGCAAGAGTTTGTATATGCCAGAGATTAACCTCCTCTGCTCGCCCATTGAGCATGGGAGTTTGCATCCCTTATGTGCTGGGGGTTCACAGGTTCCCTTGCCCCATAAATCTTTTAATGCTTCTTACAATGGCAGTGTGTGTGAGAAACAATCCAGAAGGGAGATCAAATTGTTCTTGCAGCTCCACATAGGGACGAAGTTTCCCATTACCATACAGCTCACCTATTTTTGTGATGTTGAACGGGGTCAATTTGTTAATATGTTTGAAGATTTGTTTATTTGGGAAGCAATTCAGAGCCTCCAAAGGGATTTCAGGAGCATAAGGTGTTTTTAAACGGGAGCGTTTGAGGTACTGTTCCCAGCAGTGTCTGATTGATTCCCATTCTATAGGAAGCGGTTCTTTCTGTTTTCTGGGGATCAGTATTATTTGCAGGATTTTGCTTAATGGGCATGTTAATGGTATTTGTAAGTCAGCAGCGATTTGGGGTTTACTAATCAGTCTTGCTAACCATTCCAATTGTCCCGCCCAATAATAGATTTCTAAGTTAGGTGCAGCTAGTCCCCCTTCCGAGGTAGGTCTTTGGAGGGTCCAAAGTGCTATTCTGTGTCCACTGGGACCCCAAATGAAGCTCGCGATTAATGATTCAACACTTTTAAATATCGAGTTGGGAATTATTAGGGGTAGCGTGGAGAAGTGGTATAGAAGCCTGGGCAGTACTATCATTTTAATCAGTGCAATTCTTCCAGCGACTGTAAGGGGTAAGGTGCTCCAGAATTGCATGCTAGCTTTAATTCCCCTGATTGCGCTTTGTATGTTCCCTTCTAGTAAATCTTCTACTGAATGGTAGATATTGACTCCAAGATATTTGAAGGTGGATGAGGCCCAGGTTAAACCCTTAGTGTCAGGGGGTTTTGGGGTGTCTTTGGAGGTTGGGATCATAGAGGATTTTCTCCAATTAATCCTAAATCCCGAGGCCGAGCCAAAATTGTCTAGCATTTCTATCACCCCAGGGAGATCCGCCACCAAGTTTTTAAGAAATAGTAGCATGTCATCAGCATATAGCGCGATGTAGTGTGTCCAATTGTTAATTGGGATGCCTTCAAAGTGACCTTTGGATCTTGCAGTTTGTGCAAGGGGTTCCACTGCGATTGCGAATAAAAGAAGGGAGCGTGGGCAGCCTTGTCTAGTCCCTCTTCCCACCATGAATGGATCAGAGAAGGTATTGCCCGTACGTACTCTTGCTGTGGGGTTTGTGTATAGCAATTTCGTCCAGCGGACGAAGCCCTCTCCCAGTCCAAGTTTTAGCATGACTTGCTCTAGATAATCCCAGCTCAGGCTGTCGAAGGCTTTTTCGATGTCTATTGAGATTATAGCAGCTTGTGATAAGGTGCCAGGTAGGGAATGAAGAAGTGATATTAATCGCCTGATGTTTAGTGCTGTGCTGCGCAGTGGAATAAATCCCGATTGATCCTGGTGAATCAAAGTGGTCATGTGTGGTAGAAGTCTGTTAGCTAGTACTCTACTTAATATTTTATAGTCTAAATTCAGCATTGAGAGCGGACGGTATGAGCGGACATCGGTAGCAGGTTTGTCTGGTTTTAATAAGGGAATCATTATGGCCTCATTAGTGGATTGCGGTAATTTGTTATTTTGCCAGGCTTCTGTATATAGTGTGCAAAGTCTGGGTGCTAAAGTGTCCTGATATAGCTGCTAGAACTCTGTTGGGAGGCCGTCTGCTCCTGGTACTTTACCCTTTGCCATGCTTTGTATTGCAGTTTTGATTTCTACAATCGATATAGGGGCTGCTAGGGTTGTACTTTCTGTAGCTTCCAATCTAGGGAGTCTCAGTGACTCCAGTTCCGCGATTTGGGTACCATTAATTGTTTTGGGAGGTGGGGCGTATAGAGAGGAGTAGTATTCAAAGAAGCAATTATTAATTTCTTTTTGGCTAAGTACTCTGATCTCTGGATCTATCTCTATTTCAAGTATAATAGTTTGGTGTTTGGGGGGTTTAGCTAGTCAAGCCAGAAGAGCACTTGCTTTATCTCCTTCCGCATGCTGTCTACTTAAGTATTGTTTATAGTTGAAGCGAGAGAGTCTAATGTTCTCCTCTATTATTTTCATTTTAGTTTCCCTCAAAAGAGAGGACAGTTCAGGGTTAGAGGGGAGCTTGCACTCAATATCTCTTAGGGAGTCTTCTAATTTATTAAGCTCTGTTTCCATAGATCTGCGCACTCCAATACTTTCCCCAATACAATTACCCCTAGTTACTATTTTAAAGGTTTCCCAATTTAATTGCTCTAGAGGATGCAGTTCCTGCATTTAGTTTAAAATAATCGTTGATACTATTGAGGAGGTGATGTTTGAAGGCCTCATCCTCTAATATTTCAGTACTGAGTCTCCAAGAGGGTATTACTGGTTTTTCTTTATGCCAATTAATTGATATTAATAGGGGGTTGTGATCTGATATGGTACGGCTCAGGTATTCAGCTGAAGTTACAAAGGGTTGCAGCTCCAGTGAGACTAGTATTGCGTCTAATCTTACGTGTAGATCATGAACCGCAGAATAAAAGGAATATTCTCTATTATGTGGTAGAGGTGTCTCCAGCAGGCTCTGATTTGCCAGCCTTGTTGCCATTCTGAAAGGGCCTTAGCTGCTTTTATCGATTGAGTCTGTGAGAGGGGGGGTGTGATCTGTCCATCGTAATATCAGAAATGCAGTTAAAGTCACCTCCTATAATTTTCGGATTCGCCAGAATCGGACTTAGCTCCCCAGACATTTTGTCAAAGAATTTCTTCTGGTCTTGGTTCGGGGCATAGAGGCCTCCAATGGTTATTTCTCTCCCATCTAGCCTGTCTGAAATGACTACATATCTGCCTTCTTTATCTATGTATGTATGTAATGCTTGAAAAGGGATGCCAGGGCATATCCAAATTAGTACTCCTCTTGCAAATGCTGAGTAGTTAGTGGCAAATATTTGGCGTCTCCACCTTTTCCGTAGCGCTGCCACTTCCTGCACTATCAAATGGGTTTCTGTAAAATAGCAATATGTGCCCCTCTGGGTTTGATGTAGTTGTGTACCTTATATCGCTTAGCTATATTATTTAAACCCCTAACATTCCAGGTTATTAGCTTGTAATTTGAAGTCATGGATTTGGTTCATTAGTTGTTGGTGAATAATGTAGGTGTGTTTTAGGGGTGTTTTTTTGCTACAACTTTCTAGTAAAAGTTTGGGACTAGATATGTCTTTCATTTTAGGTCTCAGTGCACGAAGTACCCTTATAACTAATTGAAAAAACTGAAATCCCAACTCCCACTCCCCAGGACCGGTTACAGAAACTTTTCCCGTCCAAAGTGGTAGCATTCAGTTCTATAATCCTATAGGAGTGTGGCATGGAAGGGACCGAGAGTGCGCGCCCCAGGCCCTCCCCGGGGCCCAGCCTCAGAATGGCAGGATCAGAGTAATGCGCTCTTTTATCCCAAAAATCAACAATTATTGTCCTGGTCCGACTGCTGGGTAAGGATCCTAACCGGGTTTATAAATTTTTCTCTTAAGTACTCACGGATCAGAGGACCCACTCTAGTTGTCGTCAGATGATTTCTTCAGGTGTTCCTGGAGTTATTCTAGATAGGCTTGTGGCCGTGTCTCAAGAGGATACGGAGGTGCCCCCTCTGCTGGAGTCAGGATCTGACAAGTGTTCGGTGTCTAGGGTTAGGACCCTTGCTGAGGGCCGCTGCTGCTTCTACAGAATCTCGCATTTCCCGTAAGGATTGGTGCTGAGGGGGAGCTGCCTCCGTGAACCGTTTAGATGATCGACTGCGCTTCTTCTTCGGGTTATTGAGTGGGCCGGAGGGCATCGTCAATGGGGTCAGGTTCATTGACTCTAGCCATTCCTCCACCAGCTGTGGTGATGAGAAAAAACGTGTTTTGCCTTAGTGTTCTATTATGAGCTTGGCAGGGAAGAGCATTGCATATTTAATCCCATTGTCTCTTGGAGTGCGTTTATGCCCGTGGAAGGAAGCCCTCTGCATCTGTGTCTCTCTCGTGAAGTCCGGGAAGATCATGACCCGTTGGTTGTTGCATAGTATTTCGCCTAGTTGTCTTGACTGGGCGAGGATGTGGTCTCGGTCTTTGTAGTGCAACAGTTTAGCTATGATTGTGCACGGTCTAGCTCTTGGGGGCAGTGCTTTGTTGGGAATCCTATGAGCTCTTTCTATTGCAAAGTATGCCGTCAGGCCCTCTGGTGCCATACTAGTTCTAATCCACTCATCCAGAAAGGCCTCAATGCTGGTTACTGAGGATTCCATGCCTTCCGGTATTCCAATAAGTCTAAGGTTATTCCTACCAGCACGGTTTTCGGCATCTTCCGCTCTGGTTTCTAATGTCTTAATTCGGGAAGCCAAATGTACCATTTCTTTAGATGCAGTTTGTCGCTTGAGGTCGATATTAGTTAACGATTTTTCACTTGCGTCCACTTTTTCCTTTCAATTTGCGATGATCGTCTCTGAGTAGTGAGAGTTCAGATGAGAGATGGTCGATTTTCCCCTCGAGTGTTTCCTGGGATTCTTTGATAGCCAGGAGTATCGTGTCCAACGTTGCTTCTTGAATGGTAGGGCAGTGTGAGGAGTTCTGGCTGGAGGACTGGGTGGATTGATGTACATTTGTACATTCCGTTTGGGCCTGGTCGCCTCACTTCTTGTGTTCCCCATGCTTGGAATTGTACAATGGATAAAGTGGACGAGTTGTGCAAATTTTTCAGTGCAGGGGTTTGGCTTAGCGGTTTCAGCTCTGGTTGCCTGTCTTTTTCCCCATCCAATCACCACTGATCACAAGTTTCTATCATCGATAGGAGGAGTGTTCAGGTCTTCTCCGCCTTTCACTCTGCGCCTCCCTGCCCGATCTGTTTGCGATGTTCATACGGGGTCTGGTTTCGTGGCGCAGGTTGGGGTGTATCGGGCGTTTTATAGCTGTTTACTATTGGGATCTTTCAATGTAGACCCTTTGCTGTTAATGATTACTCCCTTTGCTTTGACTCATCGGTTATCTAGTGTGCCTTCGGGGGGTCGGCTCCAACTTTCAGGGAAGGATCTGAGGGCCGCGTCCGGGACACGCTGCTGTGCCTCACCTCTCGTTGTTGCGTTTGTTTCTCGGCGAAGCTAGCACGAGGTTCTGAATCAGAGCGGTGAGTCAGGTGAGAGGACCCACGAGTCGTGGGTTCGCCCCGGTGAGTAGAGTCTCAGGTTCTTTATCTCTCAGGTTCCGAAGCAGGGGTATTTTATTCCAGCTCCTCTGACCCTTCTTCATTTACTGAGTCATGCGGGAGTAGTGGTTCGTGGGTCTGATTTTTTAAATGGGGGGTCCCCGCTTTGCTTGCGGTTGTTAGTGGTGCTTCGATGGGATAGTTCAGGTTTTTCCCCCGCCTCTACTAGACCAGTGATGGGTGATCTCTGCTCAGTGCAGATTGGAAATGCGGCGGTAGCTCGTCGAGTCTTCCCCTGTGTCAGACCGGTCTCAGGTATCACTTATTTTTTGACCCGGCTTCAGGTTCCAGTTGCTGTGTTTGCTCAGGGGTTTCCTCTCGTTTTCTGGCCTACCATGGGTGCCGCGTAGGACGCGGTCGCCATTTTGTTTTTACACAACTTTTTCCAGCCGACCGAGCGTTTCACAAAACTCTCCTCTAATAGGGTGCAATACTCAAGAAAAAGTAGCACATCTAGGATCAGCCGAACTCCGGAAGGGCCCACGGTGGTTTGTTGTTAAATTGTTGGATCCAGTGCGGTAGATATGCCGTCCGGGCCCCGGTTCAGCCCCGGAGCTCCGCACTAAGCTTGCAGCCTCATCGGCTGCCAGCCACAACCCCCCATGGCTTCCTCTTCTTGATAAAAATATCCGGAATCTTCCTCCCCCCAGGGGTTCCGCTCTTTTTTGATGGTAAATAAGAATTGCTTTTCAGGATTGCGTCAACCTCCTCGAATAGCAAGTCAATTTCATCCAAAGGATTAATTTCTTTGCTGGTTGCGGGATGCACTTGGTTTTTGGAGCGTTTAAAAAAAAAATTGGTGCCATTCAGGGGGGCTGGGGCGTCCACAGCTTTACGTTTCCCCATTACTGGATAACAATGTACAAGTCACAAAGTTCCAGGAAATATTGTAATTACCCAAAGCACTTTAATTTTGAAAAATAAAAAAGTATGCCCAGTCCGGCCTCTGTCGGTCGATAACGAACCCAGCCCCACCGCGAGAGAGTCTAGCAATTGACTGTGCAAGTCTGAATAGGGATGCTCAACACAGATGCAAAATATCGCTTTGGCAATCACAGGTGCTAGAAATAGTCCAATGTCGTACCTTGGGGCCCAGAGGGGGAGCCCAGCCCAGACTCAGACAGTCTCTAACGTGCACGGACGGGCCCGCCCTTGGCCCAGGCATGGCCCGTGCGCGTCCCACAAGCGTCCCACGCAGCGCGATGCGCGGCAGGCTTTGTAGCACCTGCGTTGTGTGTCAATAGCCCCCAGGTGAGGGGCAGCACCGTTTGAGCCTGGGACATGGAGACCCAACAGACAAAGAAGGACGGAAGGAACAACTGATGCGCGGCACGCTTTGTAGCACCTGCGTTGTGTCTCAATAGCCCCTAGGTGAGGGGCAGCACAGATGGAGCCTGGGACGTGGAGGCCCACCAGACAAAGAAGGACGGAAGGAGCAACTGATGCGCGGCACGCTTTGTAGCGCCCGCGTTGTGTGTCAATAGCCCCTAGGTGAGGGACAGCACAGATGGAGCCTGGGACGTCCCACCAGGCAAAGCAGGACGGAAGGAACACTATAAATTTAAAGTGATGCCATTTGGGTTGAAGAATTCCCCTGCCACCTTTCAGAGATTGGTCAACAAGGTGTTGGCTGGGTTGGATGAGTTCAGTGCCGCCTACCTGGATGACATTGCTGAGTTTAGTGCCACATGGGAGGAACATCTGCAACACCTCTGGAGAGTGTTAGAGGCCCTGCAGAAGACAGGCCTCACTATTAAAGCGAGCAAGTGCCAAATAGGGCAGGAGTCTGTGGTGTACTTGAGACACCAGGTAGGGAGTGGCCAGGTGACACCCCTACAGCCAAAAATTGACACCATTCTGGCTTTGGAGCATCCCAAAACCCAGACTCAGGTGAGAGCCTTTTTAGGTCTCACTGGCTATTACAGGAGGTTTGTCAAGGAGTATGGTACCATTGTTACCCCCTTGACTGAGTTGACTTCCAAGAAGCAACCCAAAAAGGTGATCTGGACAGAGGCTTGCCAGACCGCTTTTGATGCCCTGAAAGCTGCTATGTGCACAGCACCTGTGCTGAAGGCACCTGACTACTCCAAGGAGTTTGTTGTGCACACAGACGCCGCAGAGCATGGTATTGGAGCAGTACTCTCACAGCTTAATGAAGAAGGCTAAGATCAACCCGTAGCCTTCATTAGCAGGAGGTTACTTCCCAGGGAACGTAGGTGGAGTGCCAGAGAACGTGAAGTGTTTGCTGTGTCTGGGCACTGAAGAAGCCAAGGCCCTTAGTTTGGGACTCACTTCCGGGTTCAAACCTCCCACAGGCCCCTCAGATGGTTAATGCAGATGAGAAATGAGAATCAAAAACTGTTGAGGTGGTCCATTTCCCTACAGGAGATGGACTTTACTGTGGAACACCGCCCTGGTACAGAACACCGCCACTTGCCAGGACTAAACCTTTCCTTTTCTTACATGTAAGACACCCCTAAGTAGGCCCTAGGTAGCCCCAAGGCAGGGTGCAGTGTATGGTTAAGTTAGGACATATAGGCCCTCATTACAACCCTGGTGGTTGGTGATAAAGCGGCAGTAGTACCTCCAACAGGCCGGCGGTAACAAAAATGGATTTATGACCACGGCGGACACCACTCACACAGACAGCCACTTTAACACACCGACTGCCACAGCGGTAGCAAAAAGCACCACAGCGGAAACCACCAACAGCCAGGCAGAAGACAATGTACTGCCCACTGTATTACAACAGGCCTATCTGCCACCTTTTCAGGGGCAGTACCAAGACATCAAAAGCACAGCGGAAACAGTGCACAGAAGGGAACGACTCATCCCTGGAGACACAACGAAGAACCATGCCGCCATGAAGCCCAAATTGCAGGTGTTCCCCATGTTCGTCTATCTCCTTCTTTACCATGAATACCAACGCCAGCGAAGACGACCAGGGTGAGTACATCCGCCTAGCATACAAGGGAGGGGGGAGGAAAAAGAGAGTGGCACAAACACGCAACACTCAACACCACCACCCCCAACACCATAGACACAAACAGATGCAATAACACTACATAGTCAACCAGTAACCCTCAGGAATATTGCAAGAACAAACGGAATTTATTATAGTGAGTGCAATACGATAAAATGCTAAAAATTGTTTGCTTCAAAAGCAAAACAGTATATACATTTATACAAATGGAGGGACACAGCCCAGTCCACAATGTCCGTGGGACACAGGGCCACATCACATAGGCCAAGGCCCCACTTGACTCCTGCAACAACACTGAGAGAACACTGCAGGAGTATCAGATCGAAAATACACAGGCACCTCAGGGGGACGGCAAATGGGGGGGCTCCCCAGCCGGAAGATGGAACAACACCACTGGTCCTGGAGGGGGCAAGATGCCCATCACTCTGTCCTGGGGAGTGCAAAGCCACAGTCTCTCTAATGGGTGGTCTGCCCACTGATTGGCCCTACGGAGTGCAAAGCCACAGTCTCTCTAGTGGGTGGTCTTCCCACTGCTTTGTCCAGAGGAGTGCAAAGCCACAGTCTCTCAAGTGGATGGCTTCTTCCAATGGTTCTGGAGGGGGCTTTGTGCCCAGTGTGCTTCATCCTGGATAGGAGGGGGTGAGTGGATTGCTTCTTCCACTGGTTCTGGAGTGTGCTTTGAGTCCTGTGATGCAACACATGGGGAGTGCAAGGTCACAGTCTCTCAACTGGGTGTCACACCCACAGGATTTTCAGGGGCCAGGACACACTACAGTGCTGGTGGCGGTGCTGTTGTCTGGAATGCCCGTGGTGGGGGGAGGCTCCTGCCTGTCCCCTGCAGGCTCAGATGGCTGCCCACTGGGGCTGCTAGCACTGCTGCAGGCAGTGATGCTGGTGGTGGTGCTGTTGTTGGGAAGGTCTGTGGTGGGGGGAGGCTCCAGGCCTTCCCCTGCAGCCTCAGATGCCGAACCACCATGGTTGGTGGTGGGGGCTCAGAATCAGTCCCTGCACTAGGCCTCCTGACCTTCCTGCCTGCAGGGGCAGGCCCCTTGCCCTCCCCAGCTTGTGGTGCCTCCTTGTCCTTCACCTTGGCAGCCGGTGGTGCCTCCTTGCCCTTCACAGCTGGTGGTGCCTCCTTGCCCTTCACCTTTGCACCCGGCGGTGCCTCCTTGTCCTTCTGAGCTGGTGGTGCCTCATAGCCCTTGCGCTTCCCAGCTGGTGGTGCCTCCTTGGCTTTTCCTTTGGCAGCTCGTGCAGACACACTGTCAGTGCTTATGGCTGTCTCCTTGGAGCCTCTCCTACCTGAAGTAGCTGCCGACACTACTGTGGTCGTGGACTGGGTGGCTGAGGTGCTAGCCTGGGTTCTGACCACCCTGGCCTGACGTGAAGGACAGATGGGGGAGGGGTAGAAAAGAGGTCAGCGGCGGAGAGGAAAAGCTTCTTAGGGACATTGGGGCGGGAAGAGGATGAAGGTTTGGGAGTGGAGGAAGAGGAAGTGGTTGTAGGCGGTGTCTGCTGTGTTTGGGTGCAGGTGCATGGGCTGGATGCTGTTCTGAGGTGGATGGCTGTTAGGTGTCTGAGTGCTTGCGTTTGTGTACTTTAGGAGGAGGGGCACAGACACAGTGGGAGAGGACACAGGGGACGTGTGCATGGATGTGGGGGTGATGACTGCCAGTGAGGGGGTGTGTAGTGATAGGCGTGATGGTGATGGAGGTAGTGGATGAGGAGGAAGTGCATGCAGGTGTGAGTGGAGATGCTACTGGGAGGATGGTGGATGATGAGGAGGAGTGGGACACAGTGGAGGCAATGGATGTTGGTGTGTCTGATTCTGGATGGTGTTTGTGTGAGTGCCTGTGGGATGATGTGTGGTGCTAGTGTTTGCTTGAAGCACTCCTGTGTGTTGTCTTGGGTTCATGCTGGTCTGAATGTGTGCTTGGGATAGGTTGGGGTTGAGGGGAATGGGACTGGGTAGAGGAAGTTGGAGGGGGGAGGCTAGAGACAGGGACAATGGCTGCCATCAGGGAGGAGGCCAGTGCCTGGATTGATCTCTGTTGGGCCACCATTGCAGAGAGAATGCCCTCCAGGAATGTATTTGTTTGTTGCAAATGGGCTGCCAGCCCCTGGATGGCATTCACTATGGTTGACTGCCCAACAGAGATGGATTGCAGGAGGTCAATAGCTTCCTCACTCAGGGCAGCAGGGCTAACTGGGGCAGGGCCTGAGGTGCCTGGGGCAAAGGAGATGCCAACCCTCCAGGGTGAGCGGGCATGGGAAACTCGCTGAGGGGCTGCTGGGAGGGCGGTGCTGGTACGGAGGGTTGCAGCTGTACCTGTAGTTGGGGTGCCCACCACCACCAGGAAGCTTCCATCGGAGGAGGTATCACTGTCCGACTGTCCCCTCCTGTCTTCGCCGTGGTGCTCCCCTCTCCCTCCGTCCCACTGGTGCCCTCACCGTCGATGGATTCGGCCTCCTGGGCCACGTGGGATGCAGCTCCCTCAGGTGCCTCTGCTCCTCCGCCAGATGATGCTTATGCACACAAGGACAGGGTTACTAAACAAAAAGGGGGGAGACAAAGGATACACTTGGTCAATGGCTGCACCAACACCACCGTTGGCGTACAAAGCACACTCACACAGGGAACAGGCCTACGCACTATGCAATGCACTACCAGTCACAATGCCAGTTACCAGCCCAAGGACAGGAATACCTAACGCCAATAGCAGCATACCTGAGACCCACAGACCAGGTCCCAGTAGTGGATGCCTAGTAGCTTTGTAGGAGGTGGTGTTCATCAGCCCCTGCCCAACATGGGACCTACCCTGCAATGTCCGGCCTGGCCTAGGGGCACCCACAGGCCCACATCCCCCACCTGGAGACCACCGCACCACGCGCAAGTTGTAGATTTGGAAACTATACTCACCCCCTTGTGCCTGCTGTGATGCCCTCAAGCGCCCATCCAGCTCCGGATAGGCCACCGCCAGTATGCGGACCATCAGGGGAGTCAGGGTTCAAGGGGCACCCCTTCCTCGTTGGGAGGCCATCTCCAGGTGGGCCTCTGCTGTCTTCCGTGCCCAGCACCTCAGGTCCTCCCACTGTTTGCGACACTGGGTGCTCCGCCTGCATTAAAGTCTGCGCGTCCTTTGCGATGGCACGCATATACCCTTTTTCTGATGGGCGCTGACCTGCAGACAAATAAACATAGAAAAAGGTATCATTCATACCATCAGGCCTGTTACACTCATGGCCCACCATATCCCTCATATTCCCTTACGCACAGACATTGACCACCATACATGCAGCACGCTGCCCAGGACCCTTCCACCACCACCCCCCCTTACACGAGGCCCTCACACAGAGCAATCCATGCATTCATGCCCCATGCATCGTGCTCACAGTGTACTCACCTGTTGGTCTGGAGGCCCATACAACATTCCGTACTGGGGTAGGACCCCATCCGGCAGTCTCTCCAACTCGTCAGCGGTGAAGGCAAGGGCCCTTTCCCCAGTGACTCGAGCCATGGTCGTTTCCAGACACAGGTCACAGCAGCACTTGCAGTGTAGGTCCTCTCCTGTTGAAGGTCAGGTAGCAAGTGAGAGAACAGATAGAAAATGGCGGTCACGTCCGCAGCGGTGCATACCGTCTCCGCCGGAGTACATCACCATTGGCCACTGTAACCCATCGGGCCCAATGACAACCAATGAGGAGTTGCACGGCGGTACTCGACCGCCTCCCACAATGGTGCACAACGTCAGCGGCATTACCTCATTTCCACCTGTCCAACCACACAGGACAGGCGGACAGGCGGACGCCATTTTGGGGGGGGGGCAGGCCATGGCACCTAACTGTGTCACAGTACACATAGGCACCATTTGGGCCTATCCAACAACATACTGTTTCAGTCACAACATGGAATGCAGAGTACAGTTTGGAAATGTGGAATACTGACCAGCTGCTCCCCGTTTTGCCCCCGAGATTGCAACTGCTGCAGATGAATAGGAGATGGAGACATCCCCCATGTACAGATCCCTGGTGGACTTGGCAACTATAGAGGACAGGCACATTTTACTCACCTTCAGACTTGACAGGGCTACAAACCAAGAGCTGAGTGCCCAATTGGAGCCAGACCTGATATCTGCTATCCGTCACCCCACTGGGATCCACCCTCTTGTGCAGGTGCTATCTGTGCTCCACTTCTTGGCAACTGGTTCTTTCCAAGTGACAGTGGGCTTGGCAGCAGGAATGTCACAGCCAATGTTTTCAATAGTGCTGACCAGAGTGTTGTCTGCCCTGATTAAACACATGCACAGCTACATAGTTTTCCCCCAGGTGGAGGATTTGGCCCCAGTGAAAGCTGACTTCTATGCAATGGACACATTCCCAACATTATTGGGGCAATTGATGGTACACATATTGCATTCCCCCCCCCCCCCCAGGAGAAATGAACAGGTGTTCAGAAATAAAAAGAGCTTTCACTCGATAAATGTGCGGATAGTGTGCCAGGCAGACCAGTACATATCACATGTCAATGCAAAGTATCCACGGTCTGTGCATGATGCCTTTATCCTGAGGAATAGCAGCATCCCATATGTGATGCCTCAAATCCAGAGGCACTGGGTGTGGCTAATAGGTGAGCCCATGGTTCCCACCCAGTATATGTTGGTGTATGGGTATGGGGTTGGCCCTAAGGGTTAGTGTTTGGCTAACAGGTATCCCTAGATATTTGCAGGTGTCTACTGCAGTAGGTGTAGACACCAGGTGTAGGTGCAGTAGAGCTGCCCTGCCTGTGACTGTGCTTTGTGGAGCTATCCTGCAGTTGCTGCTTCTGCCTGTGCTAGAGGACAAAGACTGGACTTTGTGTGACTTCCTTCTTGTGAAGAGCTCTCCAAAGGCTTGATTTAGAGCTTGTCTCCTGTTATTTGAAGTCTCAGGGACAGCAAAGACTTCTCTCTGCCAGCACCTGGAGCCTCTGTTGAGACTCTTACTCTGCCAAGTGGTGCCCATCCAGTTCCTGGGACCCTGAAAGGAGAAGCTGGCAGGCCAAGAGTGAGAAACCCACACACCAACTGCTGTGCGGGGAAAAGATCTACGTGACTCTGATTTGTGGCTGAAAAATTGACATGCCACTGGCTTCGTGGCTGAAAATTGACGCTTGCCTGTAGCGTGACTAAAAGATCGACGCACATAGCTGGAGAAACGACGCGCAGCATCGCTGATGGAGGCAGGTGAGATCGTAACCCGCGCTGCTTGGCTTTCGGATCATCTTGTGGCTGGATTTCCAATGCAAACATCGCTGGGTGTGTAAAAACAGAACAAGGCCTGCCCAGACCCGAGAGTGCTGACCGGATCGATGCATCGCTCTCCTGCGGAGAGAAGAAACGACGCACACCGACCAAAGGAGAAACGACGCAAGGGCTCGCTCATGAGTGATATCGACGCATCACAAGCCTTTTTTGACGCACACTTGCCTGTGCAGGGTTATTTTTGATGCACCCAGGTACACTTTCACGCTAACAGCGTTAGCGGCTTGTTTAAAATTACATGAAGACACTTTTTGGTTTTTAATTGATAATTTGACTTATGCATTGTGGATTTTTGTCATTTTGTTCTTGTTTTGTTTAGATAAATATTTTCTATTTTTCTAAACCTGTGTTGTGTCATTTTGTAGTGTTTTCATTAAGTTACTGTGTGTGTTGGTACAAATACTTTACACCTAGCACTCTGAAATTAAGCCTGCCTGCTCGTGGCAAGCTACCAAGGGGGTGAGCGAGGGTTAGCTGAGGGTGATCCTCTTTTACCCCGACTAGAGTGAGGGTGCTTGCTTGGACAGGGGGTAACCTGACTTTCAACCAAAGACCACATTTCTAACATGGTACAAGCTAACCCTGCACATGTCCGTTGCAAGATTAACATTTAAATGGTGAACTAAATGCACACAACAATGGACCCATGGTTCCATCGTTCGGTCAATTTTTTGTGACAACCTCCTGGTTTTTTATTAACAAAACTTACACTCTTTGAGAGTGTCTCCTCATCCCTGCAACACAAGAAGCCCCTTGTCCCTGCGAACCCCCCTCCTTCTACCACTCTCAAGAAATGTATTCTTATAGCTGCGGATGAAGTCTGTAATACCTTCAAATCTTTCAAGAGATCATCCCCAATCTGGGACGTCGGAAATGCTGAAGGCATCAACTTGGGCCTACCAGCACCGCTTCCACTATCATCGATCTACATCCATTTTAGAGCTAACTAGCTATATATCAAGCGGAATAGACCTGAAAGTGAGTTTCAAACTCGTCTTCCCTTATTCAGTTCATTAGTTCAAAATAGAAATCAGTGGCCAGCATATGTCTCATAATGTAAAATCGCTTTTTTAGGGCTACAAAACAAATAATTTACAACTTATGCAACCACTAAAACAGAATACAATACGTTGAATGTATATAAATATATATGCATGCATACATATGTATATACTTGTTAATTTTGAAAAATATCTTAAAACAATCCCTTTCATGCCATCTACGATCACAACTAGGAATATAAATATGCATCCTTCTTCTATCACACTATAAGATCTGTTTGCATCTTTAACTTCCGTGGAGTTCTTGCATCTACCTAACCTCTGCTTACTAGCACACATAGGGACACATTTAGAACATTTTCGGGCTTTCGGCCAGCGCAGTGCAGCAACCAAAGTGTGCTGCACTGTACTGTGTTGTATAAAAGGGAGAGCAGAACAGCACCATATCAGCAAAGATATGGTGCTGCTGTTCTCTTCCCAAGCCTGGCAAATAATCAGGCTGCCTAGCGCCATACATGAAACTTTGCACAACAGTATAAAAGTGTGTGCGTGAGTGTAGCATATAAAACACCATGCTTAGACTAACATTTAAACTTAGGACATTTTGCATGTGTCCTGCACAGTGTAGCACACCTGTAAAGTTTGATGTTTCGAAAAATAAAAACATGTCTCCTACTGTGAGCCTGCTTCGAGGAGGCAAAATCTTTGGTGTCAGCACCATTTCCATTGTTAGTAGCTAGGGCTTTGCATCAGAAATCATGGGCAGTCGCATGGGGATGCCCATGGACTACTCATGGGATGCCCCATTGATGCAAAGTAATGCAAAGCAGATCAAAGAGCTGTTTGGTGTTAATTAATTGTAGCTTTCCGTCACAAAACACGTTTTGCACTGGAAAGTAAATAACAAATAAACAGTTTGTGCCAGCGTCATCACTTTTGGTGACTTTGTACCAGTGCAAAGAGGTGCTAAATCCGTACCCTGATTCTTAGTTTCTATTAATTATTTTCAGTAGCTACAGGTAGCTCCTAATTTCTGCCATTCATTGTGAGTAGGTCATTTTATATTATCCATCACCCTATTTCCCACCGATTTACATTGCTACCCACTGCATTCCTTATGTTCACATCGACTTCCTGAAAGTTGTTTTACCAGTGTATCCTTGCCTTTTTTAAGTCGGGCTCATGTATATTGAGCAGTGTAATTACATTTTGTTACCTATTCTTACTTTCCCACAGTGTAGTTACTGAAAATGTATAAAACATTATGAAATAGAGATAAATATCAAGTTCCACCTGCCCCAGAAAATTATTTACCACTCTCACAATGCATCAATTGTCATTTCGATTGGATATCTAAAATAAAACGACTGAGACTTCGTAGTAAACTCGTTCCACGTCTCTACTATGTATGAAATATTAGATACGTGTTTTTGGAAATAAAAAAAATAAAAAACTCCCTTCAAAATATATAAATATATACACAAGACTATCAGATGATTAATCACTTGTTGACAAATGTTACGAGTAAACAGTGCCGGTGAAGCATTTGAAATGCTGCACTTATTGCCAGTGCTAGGGGAAGTATTGGTTACACGTTTTGAAAAAGACGATAAATGTTTTATGATCGAAGAAAGGCTACCAATAGCAGTAATTTAGATGTATCAAATAGAAAGGGTAGATGCATACCTAGATATAATAAAGGGTAGGACCTTTCAGAATAAGGAGCAAAGAGAACGGTAATAAAATTATGCTAGGCGAGAGTCCACCACAAAAATAGTACTAAAAGAAAGTGTGACCAAGCGTTGATAAAGCCATTTCTCTCCCTGCTTGGATTTAGGCTGTTTTTTTGTCTTCTAACAACAATAGTTTATGTGGAATTCCATGTGGAGTCAGCCTGTTCCTCGAATTATAGAAATGTCACAGTAAATGTGACTTGATGGGTGATTAGTGGAGTGGTGCATAATATATAAAAAAAGAAGTAATCACAAACATTCTCCCTTGTCTGTCATTCTCATACTGTTTAATGAAATAGGTGAAGGAGAGGCAAGATGGAGGTAGATAGTGAGATGAAATACAGAGATGTGTAAGGAAGGGGAAGATGTGTGGTTAAAAGAGAAAGGTGAGGTAGCCAGAAATAAAGATAACAAGCAGAAGAATGATGGAGAGGTATGTCAGGAACGAGGTAGACAGATAGGTAAGGTTTTATAGCCAGAGAGAGAGAGAGAGAGTTAAATATAAGGAAATGCAGAGATACAAAGTAGTGGAATACCTTGAGGGGTAAGTTAGAAATAGTGAGAAAAGTATAGAGAGATGCAAGATAGTGAAAGAACTGTGAGGTAAAGACAAGATCAAACTAAAAAGAGATGTAGAAAGATAGGTCAATTAAAGAAAGTAGTGAGGCCGAGCGAGCGATAAGGTATAGTGTAGAAACTAAGATAAGGGTCACAAAGACAAGAGGTGAAGTAGAAATAGGTGAGGAAGAGATGTCATTTTGGTACTGGGGAATTGAAAAGTAGAGAAAGTTCTGAGGTAGACAGAGAAATACAGGAACAAAATAAAGCAGAGATATTTATAGAGAGCGAAAGGTAAAGACATAGGGGCATTATGAGATTGTCACACAGTGCAGCACAGCAAGTCACCTTGCTGCACTACACTGCATGACAGGGGCAGGTCAGTAATGTGTCATATTTAAGTCAATTCGGCACATTCCTGCCTTTTCCCCTGCACTGGCTGCCTACTGGCAATGCAGGCACCCTTGCCTTGCACCATGGTGCAAGGGGGTACCTCCATTGCATGCAACATTGTTTTTGTGCAGAAAGGGGTAACTTCCTGTACAAACAACATTGCCCTAAGGCATAATCCTGTATTTATGTGTGCTGCAGAATGCAGCACACATAGAAAGAGGAAGTAGCAAGGAGAAATAAAGATATTTCATCTTGTTACCCCTCCCCTGGGAAGACATAGCATTTTGGTGCATTCCCAGATTAACCAGTTCTGTTAAGTCTGTCAATGCATTAAAATCCATGGGAGGTCTGTGCGAACACCCACACAATGCTAATGGAGCACCTTCCCATGGCAGAGTAAGGAAATGCAACAATTTGTGCTACATTGATTTATTCCAGATTCATGAGGCCACTCAGGGCCACGCAAAGTGGCCTTGTGTGGCTTCATAAATCGCCTTCATAACTATGCCCGCTAGGGTGAGTTGAAAGAGAAAGAGTTGTAGAGAGAAGGTAATTCTAGGAAAACAAGGAAAAGAAAGAGAGGTAGTAAGGGAGGAGTAGTATAGGGGGAATTGTGTGATAGAGGAAATAGAGGTCAAAAGAGAGAGAGAGAGAGAGAGCATAGGTCAAGAGGAGAGGCGCCCAATAAATGGTGAAGGAAATTGAGAGGTTAGGTAGTTTAAGAAAAAGAAGAGGGGTTGAGAGGGATAAGAACCTTTAACACTACAATTTCATCTTATAAAGTGGGAAGATGCCTTGGAGAGGAGTCAGGTGGTCTATTGATTAAGATAAAAAATAACTGTTTCATATCAATCTATAGCCCTACTGCTAAAGACTCACAAACCGAGTTTGAGTTACTAGGGCATAATCTAATTATGTATGTGCAATAATCACATTCTTCCTTATTAGCATGTCTATATGATGCATTGAAGTGACTGTGAGACATGTACATATAATCACCTCACAGTCACTTCATTTCATCATAAAGAGGCATCTGTATAGTAACCTTTAGGTTTATAGACTTAAATTCAGAAGTGCTAAACTCATCTTTATATCCTCCCAGTACCAAAGTTAGTTCTAAGAGTACGTTTGGATTGTCTAATAAGATCACTTAACAGTGCACAAGATAGGAGTAATATTATCTATTTATGTTTATATAGCCATTTTGTGCTGAGCGTTTGAATGTAGATTATGCATTTATGTATATTGTGGAATAGTTTACTTAACAAAAAATTAAATAGCTAATATTTAATCCTGATAACAATCTACTATAAATTGGGAGTGGGAAAGTAGGATAATAGAGTGTCCACTAATTATTTAATAAAAACCTAAAGTCCTATATACCTAATTATTGTATATACAGCAACATAGTCACAGTCATTAACTCAGCCTCGTATTGCTTACTTAGACAATTAATTACAAAAATATACAGAAAATGTTTTACCTTACTTAATTACAGCAGCACAAAATATATTTAAGTCCTACAAAAACATTTTGTGTGATTTATAAATCTGGTATTAAAAGACCCCAAATCCCAGTTAAAATCACCAAATGGTTCATTAGGTATTAAAAACAAGGTCCTTTTGTGCAACAAAAGTCCAAGTGCTGTCAAAGGTATCAATCATTTTCTTGACTCATCCTCTAAAGGGAAACAACGGTGGATAAGTAAAACCATTGACACACATTTTTGTAGAGCTCATCTGTTAACTACTCCACCTTCATCATGATCATGTAGTTTTATTGTGACAGTAAAATTCTGAATTCCAAGGATTGGCATAGAGTCTAGCAATAGAAAACAAAAGCAAAATGAAAAACAAATCTACAATAGAATAAAAGAACAATCAAAAAATGTCAGTAAAGACTGTTAGACCTACCAGCCTGAGGGTGGTCTTCCCTGTAACCTTTTGCCTACTCCCCTCCTGTTTGCTAAAATTAGGTTTTGGTGGACTTAGGACTTTACCACTGCGGACCAGTACTAACGTGGATGTGCTCACTCCTTATAACATAGTAAAATTGGCCATCACTGAACTGGCACATTTAACTTACTTCTATGTCCCTTGCAAAGTGATATAACATGTATCTAGGGCCTGTAAATTAAATGCTGCTAGTGGACCTGCAGCACGTATTGTGTCACCCAATTAAGTGGCTTTTTAAAGTCCTGTCACACCAGTCTGTGTGAAGTTTTAAAGTGCCATTTCAGTCTGGCAAAATGAATCCCTTTTCAGGCCTAAAATTCAATTTTTAAATACATACAAGCTAACCCTAAGGTAAGTAGCCCATAGGGCTACCCCTAAGGTAAATAGCCCATAGGGCAGGGTGCATTGTGTTTAAAAAGTGGGACATATACATTTAAGTAAATTCACCTTCTAAGTTAATTTGTCACTACTGTGAGGCCTACCTCTTTCATAGGTTAACATTAGGTTACCTTATTATATTTAATAAGTGATAATGTTTGTTTGGGAAAATGCAGAAATGTCATGTTTGGTGTTTAAAGAATTGTAATTTAAAATCTTCCTTAATGGTAAAGATGGATTTTAAGCCATAATTCTGAAAATGCCACTTTTAGAAAGATGATGTTTTCTTCTCCTAACATTTTGGTGCCAGCAGCCTGTACCCTGGGTCACATGCCTGTGATGAGCATGGCAGTTGACCTTTGTGGGTTCCTCCCAAACAGTGACATAAAGGGGGATTAGGTGTTGGGAAGAATGGGAGGGGGTGAAGCTGTGCACAGCTCCACTTACATTTCAGCAGTGTGGAGAAAACAACATTAACAGTTACCACTCCCCCGGTTACCCTCTCCCCACAAGCAATAACCCAACCGGCATGTCGATAATACATTACCAACCCTGTTACCTCCCAGTTCCCTTTCAACTTGAATCGATGATTTCTGTGGTAAAAACACAAGGGCAGATGTTGCCATTAAGTAGTGTCATGTCTCGATGTCTCTATCTGTCAAAGCACAGCTCACCTGAGTTCTTGTTCAGTTCTGATGGAGGTTGAAGACAATCCGACCCCACCCTGAAACTGCTTGTTCCAGCACACTAGTTTTTAAAACAGTGCACTAAGAACAGAAGCTCAAGGGAAGGGGGGAAGTGGATAAAATAAAAAATAAAAAGACAACACCGTTCTTGCGTTTCCACTGTTGAAGTGCTGCACAAATCTGCGGCCCTTTCTGACTTCTGTAGAAACTGGTGCCTAATGAAACATTAACAAAGAACAGATAAGTGCAACCTATTCCTAAATGGGTTCCTGACTATCCCTTTATTTATTAGAAATTCTCTTCTAAAAGTACCTCTTGGATCCTGGTCTCTAGTTTCCAGGTTTGGAATGTGTTACTGCTCTGGGATGTGTTTTCTATTACTGTAAAGCTTCTAAAACATTAAACAAATACCGTTATCAGAATTACCAATATCAAACATTCATCATAATATAACTAAAGCCTAAATTCCCAATAGTAGACTCACTTTTCCCATATTTCCAGAATCTTTTATAAAACAAATACTGTACTTTTACATCAAAATACAGCATGTAATTTGTGCAAGTCCTTGATTTACTGTTTGCCTTGCTGTCAATGGTTTTCACTGTTCGATTCCCAAAAGTTCCATAAAAAAAAAAACAATGTCCGCTTCACAAAGTTCCGCAAAATACTCCTGCAACAAAGAGCCTGAATCACAATGCTCGTGGAAGGCACTTCGCCTCAAACTGTCTATACACGAATCCAGAAATTGCCGTCAAAGCTTCCTCAGGTAATAAAAAGTTTTGCACTTACTTGTTGCTGGCAAGAGATACTGATCAGTCTAACCTTGTCTTCTTTCTCTTTTGCAGGTTACTCGTAGGAGAGAGGCTGAGGCAAGGAGGAACCGGAAACCGGAAGAAGGAAGAGCCAGCAGCTGCGCCCATTGAAGTCAAAGAAAGTCTGTAAAGAGCAGGAGTGCCAGCGCCGAGGGATCTGTTCTCAGGTAAGCTGGAGGTAGACGAGCACAAGCACTGGGTGAGGCTCGGGGGATGCCTTTTATAGACAGGGCTGGGTGTGGCTCAAACAGCTGGGTGTGGGTTGAAGGGCTGGGTGTGGTCCTCACATGCTGCACATGTTCTTGGAAGGTGTGTAGAGCTGGGTGTGGTTTGAAGAGCTGGGTGTGGTCCTCACATGCTGCACATGGTCTTGAAAGGTGTGCAGAGTTTCAGTTATTATGCAAATGAGTTGGATTAACACATGGCCTAGGGAGGAGTGTTTTAAAGAAGCCTTGGTAAAAGCAAGGCCCAATGTGTAAACAAAACAGCACATTAAACAACATACACAGAAGCCTAGGGGGGGGGAAGGTGAAATAACAAGAAAGGCTTTTAATAGTAAGTTTAAAAGGGAGCTATTACAGAACCCACTAGTGCAGTGAGAGGGGACATGCTCTTTGCTGTGTACAAACCCTAACAGTTGCCCCCCTCAAAGGCCCTCCTACAGGACGGGGTTTTCCTGGATTTGTTAAATAAAACCGTCTAATCAGCTGTGGGGCATGTACATATGATGCTGGTTCCCATGAATTCTCAGATTCATCATATCCTTTCCATTCTACTAAATAAAACAGACGTCCACTAATTCTTTTTGAGTCTTTTATGCTTTTCACTTCATATTCCAGATTTCCCTTAATTGGTATGGGTGGAGGTGGTGGTTCAGGTCGGGTTTTTGAGTTGTACGGCTTAAGCAAGGACACATGGAATGTAGTATGTACTGGATATTCTTATGGTAAATCTAATTTTACTGTTACCGGGTTTACTATGGCAGTTATACTAAAGGGTCCAATGAAACGTGGTTGCAGCTTTCGAGATCCCTCTATGTTTAGGTTTTTTGTGGAGAGCCATACCTTGTCACCAATTTTATACATTGGGGCCTCAGACCTGTGTTTGTCTGCTTGTCTTTTCATGCTTTCCTTGTACTTTAATAAATGTTTCCTGGCTTTGTCTTGTATGTCACCTAACCTCGTTAGTCTATCCGTTACTGTAGGCAACAGGGAATCTTCTAACAAAATGGGTATAGCTCTTGGATGATACCCCTGCAAGAAATAGAATGGTGAGCAAAGTAGAGCTGAATGCTCAGTATTATTATAAACAAACTCTGCTACAGGAAGAGCTTCCAACCATTCACTAGAATAATCAGCCAATAAACAACGTAGCGTTTGAAGTAAGGTTTGGTTCAGTCGTTCAGTCTGTCCATCTGTCTCTGGGTGGAAAGCAGTGGATAAGGCCACATCTATTTTCAGTTTTTCACATAATTTTTTCCAAAATCTGGAGTTGAACTGGCTCCCTTGGTCTGACACCACTTTGCTTGGCAAACCATGTAAACGCACAATTTCCCTTACAAAAATATCGGCAAATTCTGCCGCCGAGGGTAATTTCCGTAATGGTACAAAATGTGCCATTTTAGATAAAAAATCCACTATAACCAACACTGTTGTGAAGGATTTTACAGGTGGTAAACCTACAATAAAGTCTACGCTCACAGTGTGCCAAGGTTGTTTGGGTGTTGGCATTGGTATTAACAAGCCGTCAGGAGCCTTATGAGAAGATTTATGTCTTGCACAAATTGGACAGGTAGTGACAAATTGCTTAATGTCCTTTCTTATAGTGTCCCACCAAAAGTGTTTTTGCACATTTTCCAGGGTTTTTACCCAACCAGGATGACCTGCCAACGGTGAGGCGTGATGCCAAATTATCACCTGTGTTTGTAATTCAGAGGTGGGCACTAACAGCATGTTGTCGTGATACAATAAACCTCGTTGTATTGTGTTATGGGAATCCTTTAACCAATCCTGAGGTGCTATTTGCATGTGTGCATTATATAGATCTGTGATGAAATCCTTCTGTTGTACTGGTGCCAACAACTTTTGGGGAGGAATAATGGGTTCTCCTATTTTATCTTGTTTCATGTCTGAGGTATGTCCGTATCTAGATAACACATCAGATTGAATTTGTTGTGCACCTGGTCTATAGGTTATAACAAAGTCAAATGTGCTAAAAAAATTTAACCAGCGCATCTGACGTGGTGTTAGTGCTTTAAGTGATCCAAAAAACTGTAGGTTCTTATGGTCAGAAAAGATTGTAACTGGGTACTTGGCTCCCATTAAATGGTGCCTCCATTCTGAAAAGGCTACTTTGATAGCTAGTAGTTCCCTTTCAGCCACAGTGTAATTTTGTTCAGCTGGCAATAACTTTTTGGAATAGAAGGCTATGGGATGTAACTGGCCATCTACTGCATCTCGTTGAGAGAGAACTCCTCCTAAAGCTACTTGTGAAGCATCCGCTTCAACAAAAAAGGGCAAGTCAGGATCAGGATGTTTCAGAATTGGGGCTGAAGTGAACTTTTGTTTTAGGAGTTGAAAGGCGTGTGCCGCCTCATCAGTCCAAAGAAATCGTTGCCCTTTCCGCAACAAGGTAGTTATTGGGGCCGCAATGTCTGCAAAATGTGCAATAAACCTCCTATAAAAATTGGCGAAACCCAGAAATTTCTGAATATCTTTTACAGAGGATGGTTCTGGCCAATCAGCAATAGCACTGATTTTCTTTACATCCATAGTTATTCCTTGAGGTGACAGGCAGTATCCTAAAAAGTCCACCTTGCTGACATTAAAAGTACACTTTTCTAACTTAGCAAAAAGATGATTTTCTTTTAACTTTGATAATACTGCACGAACATGTTGGGTATGTTCTTCTGAGTTCTTAGAGTAAATGAGGATGTCGTCTATGTATACTATGACACAAACGTCCAGGAATTCGTGTAGGACCTCATTTATAAAGAACTGAAAGGCCGCAGGGGCATTACATAACCCAAAGGGCATTACTGTGTACTCAAATAAACCAAACTTTGTCTTGAAAGCTGTCTTCCACTCATCCCCCTCTTTTACTCGGACCAGGTGGTAAGCTCCCCGCAGATCTAGTTTAGTGTATACAGTAGAATGTCTTAATTGATCCAACAACACAGGTATTAGAGGAAGAGGATATTTATTCTTTATTGTAGCCTTATTTAGTCCTCTATAATAGATACACGCGCGCAAGGATTTATCCGGCTTCGGGATAAAAAAGAGTGGAGATGACACCGGAGATGTGGAATGACGGATGAACCCAGACTGTAGTAGGTCATCTAGGTAGGTTCTTAAGTATTTGGTTTCTTCGTCAGTCAAAGCATATACTCTGTTATTAGGTAAAGGGGCCCCTGGGATAAGATCTATACGGCAGTCATAAGACCGATGTGGGGGCAGCACACTAGCCTTTACTGGATCAAAGACGTCTTTAAAGTCAGAATATTCAGGAGGGAGACTTGGTTCATCTTGTGTAACACTAGCACAGTGTAATACTGTGCTCTGTTCTGTACCTGCTTCTTGATAGCAATTGGTTCTACAGAAAGAGGAATCCAAAGTAACAGTTCTATTCACCCAATCAATTTTTGGGTTATGAGTTGTTAACCAGGGTACCCCGAGAATCAAACCAAAATTAGGAGTATGTATTAGATCAAAGCTAATCACCTCTGTGTGCCCGTTCTGACAGACCATAACAAGTGGACTTGTTTGTTTTGTGATTAATCCAGAGGTCAATTCTAACCCATCCACTGCACATACTGCTTCTGTAAAAGGCTTTAGGCACATAGGAAGTCCTAAGATTTCAGCTAACTTATTATCCACAAAATTTCCTGTTGCGCCTGAGTCCAGTAGGACAGGGAGAGAATGCCTCACTTGGGTAGTAACAATTAAAACGACCTGAATTATGAAATGTCTAGGTATGTGCGGTACCCTGAAGGGTGCAGCATTAGAGGTTTGATTAAGATGTTTTCTCGAACAAGTAACCTCTCCCCTTGTCGAGCTTAATCGTTTCCTGATTCAGTTGAGGAGGTGGAGGAAACAGCCCCCTTTCGTGGAGTTTTAGACTTTACTGGACATTCTCTGGCAAAGTGACCTGCCCTGCCACAATATAAACATAATTGAAATTTTCTCCTTCCTTCTTTTTCCTCTGATGTGAGTGGACCTCTGAGTGTCCCTATTTGCATAGGCTCTGGTTCAGGGAGTTTATTATCTGTGTCTTTCTTCTCGTGTCTAATAAAGTTAACCGTGATTCCAGTTTGTATTTATCTCTCTTTCTTTCTCCTAGTCTATGTTCTAATTTCACAACTAAATTTACAAAGTCCGAATAGTCTTTTGGCAAATCAACGATATGAGCCAGCGCGTCTTTTAACTCGTCTCTCAAACCTTTATAAAAAAGGGAGACACGCTTTTCTTCTGGCCACTGTGTCTCGGTGAGTAAACGATTAAAACTAGTGAGATAGGTCAATAAATCCTTGTTACCTTGTTTAAGATTTAAAAGCTCATTATCACTTGCCTGCATGAAAGTGTGTTTTGCAAAAAGGCTGGTCATGGTACGTTTAAATTGATTCCAATTATGGAGGATGGGATCATCTCTATCCACGAAAGGAATTGACCAATTGGCTGCTGTGCCACCCAAATAAGACAAGACGAATGCCACTTTCGTATCATCAGTAGGGAACTGTTGTGGCTTACAAATGAAGTGTAATTGACATTGATTGATAAAAACATGGAATTTGTTACTATCTCCATGAAAACGTTCAGGTGCTGCTAAGGGCACAACATTAGGAACATTAACAGTAACCTCAACTGGGGAAGGCAAAGTTGTATGTTTTGATGGCGCCCCTGTCTCTGAGGAGGTTTTAAACAAAGGCGTAGAAGCTGTGTTCCACTGAGATCCCCTAAATTTATACCTGCTTAAATCCTGTTTTAAAGAGGTATTCTCCATCTTTAATCTCTCTATTTCCTCTTGCATATGTTGCAAGATGCCAGACACTGATTCATTATGAGCCAAGTCCTCATTTAGGGCCAGCGCCATATCCGTGATGTCAATGCCCTCTATTTCTTCCCCGGCATCCACCAGAACTGAAATTTTTTAAGGCTTGTGCTTCTGTCAAAGCCCAGCTCACCTGAGTTCTTGTTCAGTTCTGATGGAGGTTGAAGACAATCCGACCCCACCCTGAAACTGCTTGTTCCAGCGAACTAGTTTTTAAAACAGTGCACTAAGAACAGAAGCTCAAGGGAAGGGGGGAAGTGGATAAAATAAAAAATAAAAAGACAACACCGTTCTTGCGTTTCCACTGTTGAAGTGCTGCACAAATCTGCGGCCCTTTCTGACTTCTGTAGAAACTGGTGCCTAATGAAACATAAACAAAGAACAGATAAGTGCAACCTATTCCTAAATGGGTTCCTGACTATCCCTTTATTTATTAGAAATTTTCTTCTAAAAGTACCTCTTGGATCCTGGTCTCTAGTTTCCAGGTTTGGAATGTGTTACTGCTCTGGGATGTGTTTTCTATTACTGTAAAGCTTCTAAAACATTAAACAAATACCGTTATCAGAATTACCAATATCAAACATTCATCATAATATAACTAAAGCCTAAATTCCCAATAGTAGACTCACTTTTCCCATATTTCCAGAATCTTTTATAAAACAAATACTGTACTTTTACATCAAAATACAGCATTCAATTTGTGCAAGTCCTTGATTTACTGTTTGCCTTGCTGTCAATGGTTTTCACTGTTCGATTCCCAAAAGTTCCATAAAAAAAAAACAATGTCCGCTTCACAAAGTTCCGCAAAATACTCCTGCAACAAAGAGCCTGAATCACAATGCTCGTGGAAGGCACTTCGCCTAAAACTGTCTATACACGAATCCAGAAATTGCCGTCAAAGCTTCCTCAGGTAATAAAAAGTTTTGCACTTACTTGTTGCTGGCAAGAGATACTGATCAGTCTAACCTTGTCTTCTTTCTCTTTTGCAGGTTACTCGTAGGAGAGAGGCTGAGGCAAGGAGGAACCGGAAACCGGAAGAAGGAAGAGCCAGCAGCTGCGCCCATTGAAGTCAAAGAAAGTCTGTAAAGAGCAGGAGTGCCAGCGCCGAGGGATCTGTTCTCAGGTAAGCTGGAGGTAGACGAGCACAAGCACTGGGTGAGGCTCGGGGGATGCCTTTTATAGACAGGGCTGGGTGTGGCTCAAACAGCTGGGTGTGGTTTGAAGGGCTGGGTGTGGTCCTCACATGCTGCACATGTTCTTGGAAGGTGTGCAGAGCTGGGTGTGGTTTGAAGAGCTGGGTGTGGTCCTCACATGCTGCACATGGTCTTGAAAGGTGTGCAGAGTTTCAGTTATTATGCAAATGAGTTGGATTAACACATGGCCTAGGGAGGAGTGTTTTAAAGAAGCCTTGGTAAAAGCAAGGCCCAATGTGTAAACAAAACAGCACATTAAACAACATACACAGAAGCCTAGGGGGGGGGAAGGTGAAATAACAAGAAAGGCTTTTAATAGTAAGTTTAAAAGGGAGCTATTACAGAACCCACTAGTGCAGTGAGAGGGGACATGCTCTTTGCTGTGTACAAACCCTAACACTATCTATTCGCATTTGTAGCCCCAAAATTATAGTTGCATTTATTCCCCGATCTACTGTATTAGTGGTATTCCAGTGTATTCTAGTGTGATATATAGCTCTCGCTTCAATTTGTGGTGTGCTTAGGATTTATATTCACTGCTACATCAGCTATTATCTATTTCCATTATCTGTCTTCCTTACAAACATGTGTACTTAACTAGCTGTCCCTTGTTGCCTTTATCCCCTGTCTAAACCAGGTCTTATTGTCATGCACCTTGGTGCACATTGTGTCCGTCCACGACCTCCCTAGGGGGTGGCCGTCTGCACATTTTGTTGGTCTACGGTCCCATCTCTTCATTTGGGAAAATGTTGCAGCTGCTTGTGGTCCGTGAAAAGCATTGATTTACCATCTATCATAATCTTACATTTGGCTGGGTAGGGCATGCAATATTCCACATGCCGTTCCTGTAGCTGCCTTTTAGCTGGTATAAACAGTCTCCGAGCCTCCTGCACCTGCTGCGTGAAGACCGGGTGTAGAGAGATGTCAGACCCCTCATACTGCAATGTCTTGAGCTCCCTCGCCTTCCGGAGAACAACGTCACGGTTTGTATAGATTAATAGTTTGGCTATCACCAGTCAAGGTGGCACTCCCGGTGGGGGTCTGGGCATCAGTGAGCGATGCACACACAACACCACATAATTGTCTGCGAAGGTCTCTCGACCTAAAGGTGCGGTTAGGAGTTTTTCAATAAATTGTTCCATGTTATCTATAGCCATTTATTCTGCTATGCCCACCACTCACATGTTACTTCTGTGGGAGCGGGCTTCTAAATCCTCCACCTTTTCACGCAGTGAAGTCACTGTCTTGTCCGTATTTGTTTTTCTTTGGGAGATCTTGTTACAGTCATCTTCTTCTGCCTCATTCACACACTCCACCTGCTTGCCTAACCGTTCAGACATTCTGTCCATCCTGTAGGACAGCGAGTTAATCGTGGCACGGCTATTTTGCATTGCCACTAAGATGTGGAGCAGCTCTGTTTCAGCTTCCGACTCCTGGTCTTCCAGAACCGTGTCTGCATCATATCTGCACCCATCCCAGCTCTTGGGAGTCTTGCGGGCTTCGAACTTCAGCCTCGCCTGCTCTTTATATGTCTTGCCCATCCTGTATGCAATGGAACCAAAGTTCTGTTGATTTGGTATGGGCATAGACCTCCTGGTCTCCAGAATTCCAATGTCACCTCCAGACCAGGGCCCAGGTCAGCCCTCGCAGGAACCAGTGTCTGCTGATGCTGCCCCACAGTTTCAGGGCAGTTCTAGATCAGGAGGGGCGGTGGGGCACTCACGGTTCAAGCCCCCATTCTCTCCCCAGCCCCTCACACACAACCCCTTTGCGCGAGGATATGCACGGTGGGGAAGGAGTTACTACGCCGGGGCTGCAATATCAGCCCCCAGTTGGATGTCCAGGCGGCCCAGGCTCTTCTGCTTCACTAGGGGGGTTCGGGAGGGAAACAGTGCCGCAAGTCTTACCGCTCACTGTGGCCTCAGCACCCAGTCGTCACAGGCCTGTTGACTGTAGGAGGCTGGCCTAGTTTGTAGTGGGTACATAGGGTACTTACACCTTATACCAGGTCCAGTTATCCCTTATTAGTGAAATGTAGGCAGTGTTCTAGCAGCTTAGGCTGTGTAGAGGTAGCTGTAGCAGGGCAGCTTAGGTTGAACTAGGAGACATGCAAAGCTCCTGCAATGCCACTATAGTTACACAGGACTTTTACACAATAAAAGACAAAATGTTACCAAAAATAAAGGTACTTTATTTTAGTGACACAAGGCCAAAAATATCTTAGAGGCAATACTCCTTCTGCAGGTAAGCATTATACACAATATATACACTAGTAACCAAAATCAGCTAAGTACACAGTGAGAACATAGTGTAAACAGTGAAAAACACAATAGATTGCAATAGGCCTAGGGGCAACACAAACCATATATTAAAATAGGGGAATGATAATAACAAATTCCCCCCTAGGAAAGTGTAGTGTGTAGAGGAGCGCTGGGAGTGTAAGAAAACACCAAAGGTAAGTAAAATACCCCACCCCAGAGCCCAGGAAAACAGGAGTAAAGTACAGCAAGTTTCCTCAGAACACACTACAAGTTGTGATTAAGGATTTTGCAAGGACCAAGCATGCCTGCAAGAAACCAACAATGGGTTCCTGGACCTGAAGACCTGTGGAGAGAGGACACCAAGTCCAGAAGTCGAAGAAAAGTCCAGGAAGAAAAGGAGCCCCTGCAAACCTCGAAGAAGGTGCAAAAGTGTATTCTCCGGTTGGAAGAAAAGTGCAGAATTGCACCAAAGAAGATAGCTGTGGGTTCCTGCATGATGCAAGAGATGGCCCACGTTAAGTCATTGGATGCAGGCAGTTTTTGATGCTAGATTCCTCCAACAAGCCTTGGTTTAAGCAAGTTTGCAGTTTGAATCAAAAAGGCTCTACCTGGGCCCAGGAGGGACTTGGGGCTCTAACCTTGGACTGAGGAGACAGTGGGGGCTCTCAGCCCTTCAGTGAGCCCTTAGAAGACCAGGCAGAACCCACTGGAGTCCCAGGACATGGGGACAAGGAAGATGCAAAATGTACTTGTTGTAGCATGTTAGACTTTTTCATCCTTGGCGTGGTCTCCCTTAACCTTTTGCCTCTGTTCCCCAGGTTGTTGATGTGACTCTGATTTTACTGTTTGTGTTACTCTGGGCACTTTACTACTGCTAACCAGTGCTAAAGTGCAATTGTTCCTTTACAAAATGTGTATGTAATTGGTTTATCCATGATTGGCATATTTGATTTACTAGTAAGTCCGTAGTAAAGTGCACTAGAGGTGCCAGGGCCTGTAAATCAAATGCTACTAGTAGGCCTGCAGCACTGGTTGTGCCACCCACATAATTAGCTCTGTAATCATGTCTCAGACCTGCCACTGCAGGGTCTGTGTGTGCAGTTTTTTACTGTAAATTCGACTTGACAAGTGTACCCACTTGCCAGGCCTAAACCTTCCCTTTTCTTACATGTAAGACACCCCTAAGGTAGGCCCTAGGTAGCCCCAAGAGCAGGGTGCAGTGTATGGTTAAGGTAGGACATATAGTAATGTGTTTTATATGTCCTGACAGTGAAATATTGCTAAATTCGTTTTTCGCTGTTGCAAGGCCTGTCCCTCTCATAGGTTAACATGGGGGCTACCTTTAAATCTGATTAAAGTGTAGATTCCCTTTGGGAGCGGATGGACATGTGGAGTTTGGGGTCTCTGAGCTCACAATTTAAAAATACATCTTTTAGTAAAGTTGATTTTAAGATTGTGCGTTTGAAAATGCCACTTTTAGAAATTGAGCATTTTCTTGCTTATACCATTTCTGTGACTCTGCCTGTTTGTGGATCCCCTGTCTGGGTCAGTTTGACAGTTGGGCTGGTTGAACCTCACACTAGACAGTGACACAAAGGGAGCTGGGGTGTAATCTGCATTTCCTGTTGAGCCATCTGTGCTAAGAGGGAGGGGAGGAGTGGTCACTTACATCTGAAGGGGCTGTGCCTGTCCTCACACAATGCAGTCTCTGACCCCCTGGTGTGTGTCTGAGGCCTGGCCTGGGCAAGGCAGGACTTCCAATCACAATAGACTTTACTTTGAAGTAGGCCTACTTCAAAGGCAAAATTGGGTATAAGAAGGGCACCCAAAACCACAGACACTTCTGAAAACAAGAGGAACCTCTGCCTGGAAAAGAGCTGACGAGATGAGGAAGAAGAGATACCCTGCCTGTAGCTGTGCTTTGTGGAGCTATCCTGCAGTTGCTGCTTCTGCCAGAGTAAGAGGGCAAAGACTGGACTTTGTGTGCCTTCCATCTTGTGAAGAAATCTCCAAGGGCTTGAGTTAGAGCTTGCCTCCTATTGTTTGAAGTCTCAGGGACAGCAAAGACTTCTCTCTGCCAGCACCTGGAGTCTCTGGAGAGACTCCTGCTCTGACAAGTAGTGCCCTATCCAGTCCCTGGGCCCTTGAAAGGAAAGCTGGTGAAAATTCAAGGAAATCGACTTCGGACGACTCCTGACCGATGCCGCTGCTGAATCCGGTGATGCCGCCTGCAACCGACTCAGTGATCTTCTCTGGAATACGACGACCTTCGCAAGCCCGACATTGCTGCAGCCCCGCCGAAGTCCACGACTCCGTGGAAGTCGCCACACCACGTCGTGACTTACGCTGCTCGAAGTACGCGGATTCAACATTTCGTACAGACGCCACAATCCCCGACTTCGTGCATCGGTTTGTTTTCACTCTTCACCAAAGATACTGTACCTGGGGGTCTATGCAACTCCGTGTCCTGCGCCGCTGGTGTCAGATTGTTGGGAACAACTCCATCACAACATCATGTTATCACCTCATCAAAGCATTTTGTGTTTCTAAGCTCTAGTTTTGAATTTAATCTTTAAAAATTCATAACTTGACTTGTGTATGTCGGATTTTTGTCATTTTGTTCTTGTTTTGTTTAGATAAATATTTCCTATTTTTCTAAACTGGTGTTGTGTCATTTTGTAGTGTGTTCATTAAGTTACTCTGCGTGTTGGTACTAATACTTTACACCTAGCACTCTGAAGTTAAGCCTACTGCCCCGCCAAGCTACCAAGGGGGTAAGCAGGGGTTAGCTGAGGGTGATTCTCTTTTACCCTGAGTAGTGAGGGTCCTTGCTTGAACAGGGGGTAACCTGACTGACCACCAAAGACTCCATTTCTAACACAGCAATACACAGGAAGGTCCCAAGCTGCCAGAGAACAACTCAAGGAGTTGAGCGTCACAGGATAGAGTGCTGGGGACCTGGGCTACGCTGTGCACAAAGGAATCTTGGAAGAAGTGCAGACAAGCCCAGGGAGCTGCAGAAGATGCGGTGAACATAGGAACTGTCGCAACACGGGGAGGCAAGCTCTCACCTCCATCAAATGTGGACAGCTGGCCCTTTGGGCAGTGTGGGTCACTTCAGTCTACCACCTGTGTTCCATGGATCACGCTTGTAGCCAGGAGAGGAGTCCCAGAGTACCAGTTGTCGTCGTAGAAGAGTGCCTATTGAAGCAGGGAAGTGGCTCCATCACACCATGGGAGATTCCTTCGGTTCATCTGGTGCAGGATGAAGACAGGCAGTCCTCAGAGTGTGCACACATTGGAAACTTGTGATTGCTCTCTGGAGTGGAAGTTGCAGGTCACAGTAGCCTTTCTGAATACTTTTTTGCAGTTACAGCGGTTCCTGGAGCAGTCTGCGGTTGATCCGATGGCCAGAAGCTGAAGCAGAGGATGCAGAGGAGTCCTGGAGGAGTCTTGCAAACCGAATCTGAGGAAACACCCAGAGGAGAGACCCTAAATAGCCCTGAGAGGGGAACTGGCTACCAACCCAGGTATGCACCTACCAGGAGGGGTCTCTGACACCACCTGCTGGCACTGGCCACTCAGAGGCCTCCAGAGGGTCATCACACCTTGGAATCCAAGATGGCTAACACCAGGGACACTCTAGAGGAGCTGTGGGCACCACCCCTTGGGGTGGTGATGGACAGGGGAGTTGCCAATCCCCTTTCCTTTGTCCAGTTTTGTTCTAGAGCAGGGACTGTGGGACCCTGAACCGGTGTAGACTGGATTATGCAAGGAGGGCCCTTCAAAGCATTTCCAGAGGCTCTAGGAGGCTACCCCTCCCAAGCCTGTAATTCCTATTTCCAAAGGGAGAGGGTGTAACTCCCTCTTCTCAAAGGAAATGCATTGTTCTGCCTTCCTGGTATTGAGCTGCTCAGTCCCCAGAAGGGCAGAAACCTGTCTGTGAGGAGGTGGCTCTAGTAAAAACTACAGAGAGCTGGTTTGGCAATACTGGGGGTCCACGGTGGAGCCCCCAGGGTGCATGGGATTGCCCACCCAATACCAGATTTGGATTGGGGGGGGGTTAATTCCATGATCTTAGACATCTCACATGGCCTTATTCGGAGTTACCATTGTGAAGCTACATATATGTATTGACATATATGTAGTGCACACTTATAATGGTATCCCCGCATTCACAAAGTCCGGGGAATTTGGCCTGGGCAATGTGGGGGTATCTTGACTAGTGCACGGGTGCCCTCACTCACAGTAACTTGAACCTAGCCTTCAGTAAATTAAGGTTAGACATATAGGTGACTTATAAGTTACTTCAGTGGAGTGAAAATGGCTGTGAAATATTGTGTGCACTATTTCACTCAGGCTGCAGGGGCAGTCCTAATTAAAGGTTCACTGAGCTCCTTATGGGTGGCAAAAGAAATGCTGCAGCCCACTAGGATCTCCTGGAACCCCAATGCCCTGGGTACCTAGGTACAATACAATAGGGACTTATAAGGGGGGAGGGTCAAGTGTGCCAATCAGAATTGGAATAAGGAGTCACTAAACTATAGTGACAAATTTGGTAAGTAGAGAGAGCATAAGCACTGGAGTTCTGGTTAGCAGAACTTCTGTGACATAATTAGCATACTGGCAACACACCTAGGCCACAAATTATGAGCACTGGGGTTCTAGTTAGCAGGATCCCAGTGAGACAGGCAAAACACACTGACAAACAGGCAGACATTGGGGGTAACATGCCAAGAAAGATGGTACTTTCCTACCCCAACCAGGCCCGCGCTGCCCCTACTCTGTCGGTTCTGCCATTCTGCGTACTTGTTGTCCCCTCAGGTTAGCCCTTTCCAAGGCTGCTCTCTTCTCTCTTCCCCTGCCAGCGGTGGGGTGTCCCCGGGTACACCGCCCCTCCACACTGTGGTTGTGGCCTGATCCGATTCACCTCACTTGCTCCACTGAGACGCCTATGTGCGGCAGGTGCAGGCAGGTCTCCGCACACATCGCTGTTCTCTCTCTTTTCCCTCCGAGGGAGTCAGGCCCATGGCACCACCTCACTACACAGGAATGGTCTTGTCTCAGCTGCTGCACTGCCCCAACAGTCCGGATCTCACACTGGTGCTCGTTGCTGCCTAGTCTTCCGCCCGCAAGGCTCACCTCCGTTACTACGCTCTCTCCGCTCAGCCCATTGCAGTTTGCACACCCATTTGTGTCACAATCATAACAGGGGGCATATTTCATGCTTCTGGGGGGTTAACATATGTTATGGGGCTAAGGGATTGTGCAGGACCGTGTTGCGTTTCCAGGAGCTGTATTAGCTTGTGGCCATCTTGCTGCTCTGCAAGCTCCACCTCCCCCCAAAAAGTGAAATTACCAGCATTTCTCTGTCAGGACATGTAAACCACACTACCTTTTAAATACACTGCACCCTGCTGATGGGGCTACCTTGGACCTACTTTAGGGGTTACTTACATAAAGTAAAAGGGAAGGTTTGGGCCTGGCAAGTGGGTGCACTTGCCAGGTCGTAATGGCAGTTTAAAACTGCATACAAGAACACTGCAATGGCAGGCCTAAGCCATATTCACAGGGCAGCTCATGTGGGTAGCACAATCAGTTCTGCACGCCCACTAGTAGCATTTGATTTACAGGCCGTGGGCACACACTGTGCACTGTACTAGGGACTTTCTAGTAAATCAAATCCGGCAGTCATGAAGAAACCAATCAGCAATACATTTTAGACAGAGAGCATATGCACTTTAGCACTGGTTAGCAGTGGTACTGTGCCCAGAGTCGTAAAGCCAACAAAAACAGGTCAGAAAAAATAGAGGAAGAAGGCAAACGTTTGGAGATAATCCTGTAAAACATCTGCCTTCCAGCCAAAAGCCAGGGCAGACCAATCAGTATCTTGATGGACTTCCATGATTAGGGCAATAGAACATGGACTGTGGCCCACAAAAGCAGGGTCCCGTTTGAGTTCTACATCTTTCTGAACCCAGTTGGATTCCTCTGTCCATAATCTCAGGACCCACTAAGCTAACTCTAGGCAAATCTTCTCCTCACCTGTGAACCACACCTGTGCTGCACCTAAACGTATTTTGCTCACAGATGCATCCCAGTAGGCAGACAGTACCACCATGGACAATGCAGTGGTGTGGCCCATTCCACCCTCGGTGTGTAACTCCTGTCCCCAAACCAAGGACAACTCTGTTCACAAGGACATCAACCCACATTGTTCACGGGCAACTGTCAGTGATGAAAGCCAGGCCTCAACCCTTCCAGGGCTCTCTAACCTCTGTGTTTTCTCAGAGTGTGGGGTGGTAGTCGCAGGTGACTGTCCCCCTTTGGTTTACTTTCTCTCCCACCAGTTCAGGGGTGGTATCCTGAGATTGGTCCTCCAGTAAGTCAGAACTTCTGGGGGGGTACAACCACCCCGAGGGAAACACATTCCTCATGTGCTGTGTGAGAGTATGCCTGACGCAGGCCTCCCTATCCCTGTCCCTCTGACAGAGCATCAAGCCCTCCCAAGCCAAAAGTGACATCTCCAGAGTCATTCCTGGTGTAATTTGACATCATGACAACCCCTGACCCGCTGGTTTTTCCTCTGGGGACTCTCTCCCCTGCTCAACCCTCCATCTGGACTTCTGAACCCTCCTCGCCGGAATGGTGCCGCCAGATACTAGAACTGGTGGGACTATTGTAACAGTCACCCCCCAAAGTTCACCTGACACTTTGGGACCCCCATCAATGGAGGTTCTCCTGGTACGGACCAGATCCCCTTGCCTGCAACCCCTCTGACTGCAATCCAAGCACTAGGCTGGAGATAGTGCTCCCAGGCCTCTGCCCACTCCCACCACTTCTCCTACTCTTGGAAAGGACGTGGGACCTTTCTCCCTCCTACTACATTGAGACCTGTCTGTGGTAGTGCAACCCTCCCCCTCACTCTGATGGGGAAAACATGAGACACTCCCTGTAGGATTACTCCCAAATGCCTCTTCAGTCCCTCTGGCACTCACCCAGAGGTCAGCCTCTAGTGCAAGTTCCCTGGGATCAGAGAACTCACACTTCACCTGGTGTTGGCATAGCTCTGGAAAACCATGACTAAACATATGCTCTCCAGAAATCAAATTGTACAGCCCTTCATGTGTGTTCACCATAATACCCTTCACCCAACCATCCAGTGCCTTGAAAAAGTACCACACATCATCCTGCATCTGGTTACACAGTATCTGACTGTCCTTGAAACTCAGTTTACCTTCCGTTGGGGTGACTCTATACTCCCAGACAAGGGCTTCCTCCGTGGGGGTACACCTCTCCCTGTCACTCCTTTTTAGAGTCAGTAGAGTATCCCTCCCACCACCAGGAAAATGACTCCTCATGCCAGTTCCCTAATCCTCCCCAGGGACCATGCACACCTCTGGTGCTCCCTCATATGCCTGAGCCTCTGGTGTATGTCACCCCCCTCCGTAGAAACCAAGTCTCTGGGTATGTGGACCTTTTCTTCAGTACTGGACATGGAACTTTCGCTGCCACCATCTCAATTGAACTCAGCCCTCCTCGCTTCCAAGTCCAGCTCTCTTAATGTCAGCTCATTAGCTACCATCATTTCCTTTTCCTACATGGCAAGTTTTTCTTTCTCTGCCTCTGTTTTCAGCCTGGCTAGTTCCAACTGGAGCTTCCTAGCTCTCTGCCTATTCTCCAGCTCCTCTGGAGACAGACCTGGAGAGGAAACACTGCTGCCAGCTCTGGAAGGAGCACTTCCACCATTCAGGCTGGCCCCTGCCCCACAGGCGGTGCTGGTTGCTTCAGCCATCCCAGGTGCAGACTCTGTTCCTCCTCCTCCACAACATGATTCCCATCCTCTGTGTGCTCTCCAGCTTTCTTGGCTGCCAACCAGGTCCTCTGTGCCTTCTGCAGCTCCTCCTTCCTAGTGAGGCCTTTAAAAAGACATTTGAGCTTTCTGCAGAATAGTTTGAGCTGAGGCACCATAGAGGTTTCCAACCTTCTTAAACACCAAATCTGCAGCTACAGCTGATGTCTCACCAGACTCAATCGTGATTGAGGCCAAAACCCAAGAGTTACAAAAACAAAAAGAAAAAACAGTATGCTGGTACGTAATGGTCTGCGATATGGAAGAATTGTACACAAATCATTGTTTGACCAGTACAAATACAAGTCCTATCCTTACAGCGGATCACCAATGTTAGAAATTTGGTCTAAAGTTGCAGTGGTTTGCACCCTGTCAAAGTAGAGACATTCACTCTAGTCAGGGTAAGGGAGTCACAAAGCTAAATTAACCCCTGCTCACCCCCTTGGTAGCTTGGCTCGTGCAGTTAGCCTTATCTCAGAGGCAAGGTGTAAAGTATTTGTACACACACACACACACACAGTAACACAGTGAAAACACCAGAAAAGTACTCAACACCAGTTTAGAAAGAAAGACAATATTTATCTGAGTACAACACAACCAAAATGACAAAAATTCAACACAAACAAGTAAAGACATGAATTTTCAAAGATTAAGTGTAGAAACAGTATAGATCCAACTGGGGCTATCACAACAGCTTGTCGAAGTGCTTTCAACAGTCCGGCACCAACTGCGATGGGGTGCAGCCAGACACGGGGTCGTGTAGGCTCTGTTTACAGTACCTTAGAAAATGATGAGGAAACAAAGAAGCTGCATGGAGTCGGGGAGGTGAGGCATTGCTGAAACCGGTGCGGCATCAGTTTCTTACTGCCACCAGGGAGGTGAGGCGTTGGTTCCTTACTGCTAAGTAGGGTAGGCGTTGGTTCCTTACGGTTGCAGAGGAGGTGATGAGGCGTTGACGGCGAGGCATCAGTTCCTTACGACAAAGTGGGGGTCACTGAATCCAGAAGGTCAAGACATAAGGCATTGACTTTGCGGTGTTGCAATCACACCACAAGGCCACAGGTACTGAGGTAGAGTCAGAGTTGGCTGCCATGGACGTCAGTGACACGGCACTCTGGACTTAAGTTGTGGAAGGACTTAGGAAGTGCTGCGGAGGTGTTGGGTCTGTGTTGAATGTCGCGGCTATTGCACTCATCAGGTACCATGTCTCTGGTGCTGGCAGCGGCGCGGAGTCAGAGAGCAGCACCGGTTCCAAAGTCATTCTGTAAGTCGATGCACTAGTTTCTTCCTTGTCGCACCAGAACTCACTGCCAAGGGCCCAGCAATTGGATTTAGCACCACTTGGCAAGTCAGGACTCTCAGCAAGAGAGCCCCGTCACTGGCAGGTGACGTCTTTGATGTCCCTGAAACTTCATACCAGGAGGCAAGCTCAGTCCAAGCCCCTGGAGAACTTTTGGACACAGGATGTAGAAAGCCAAGTCCAGTCCTTTCACTTCCAGGACAGAAGCAAAAAGAAGCAGGCCAACAAAGCAAAGCAATAGCCGGAGTGGCAGTCCCTCCTAAAGTATTCAGCTCTTCCTCCTGGCAGAATGTCCTCGGTCCAAAAGGATTCTAGCTACTTGGTGGTAGAGGTCCTGTACTTATACCCGTTTCTGTCTTTGAAGTGGCCAAACGCCAAAGAAAAATCTTTGTAGTGCACAAGACCCTGCCTTTCCCTGCCCTGGCCCCAGACACACTCCAGGGAGTTGGAGACTGCTTTGTGTGAGGACAGACACAGCCCTATTTTGGTGTAAGTGTCACTCTAGCTCAGGAAGACCCACCAGTCTAGTGATGGGCCATCAGGGTATGCAGGGCACACCTCATCTTCCTTTGTGTGACTGTCTAGAGTGAATACACAAACAGCCCAACTGTCATCCTGACCTAGACCTGTATTCAGCATATAGGCAAAGGCACAGAATGGTTAAGCAAGAAAACTCCCACTTTCTGGAAGCGGCACTTTCAAACTTAGGCCCATATTTATACTTTTTGACGCACAACTGCGTCAACGCAGTTGTGCGTCAAAGATTTTACCGCTGGCTAACGCCATTCCAACGCACCATGCGGGCGCCTTATTAATGGAATGACGTTAGCCGGCACTGCGGACTGGTGTGCGTTAAAAAAAATGACTCACACCAGGCAGCGCCGGCGTATGGGAAAATGGGGGCTGTGCGTCAAAAAATGGTGCAAGTCAGGTCTGAGGCAAAATTCAGGCCTCAAACCGGATTTGCGCCATTTTTTATAACGCCCAACCTCCATTGACATGACTCCTGTCTTAGCAAAGACAGGAGTCATGCCCCCTTGCCCAATGACCATGCCCAGGGGACTTATGTCCCCTGGGCATGGTCATTGGGCATAGTGGCATGTAGGGGGGCCCAAATCAGACCCCCCTATGCCACAAAAAAAAATCGGAAATAAATACTTACCAGAACTTACCTTTACTTTCCTGGGATGGGTACCTCCATCCTTGGGTGTCCTCTGGGGGGGGCAAGGGTGGCAGGAGGTGTCCCTGGGGGCAGGGGAGGGCACCTCTGGGCTCCTTCCGAGCACAAAGGGCCCTTAACGCCTGCCCTGACCCAGGCGTTAAAAAACGGCACACATCAGGTTGTGCGCTGTTTTTTAAGGCCCACCCACTCCTGTGCGTCAAAATGACGCCAGAGAATAAATAAGGGGCACAGGGCTTAAAGTAATTTTTGGGAAGGGAACGCCTACCTTGCATATAATTAACGCAAGGCTGGTTCCCTCTTCCAAAAAATGACGCACATGGTGGAATTTTGACGACCGCGGGGTCGGACGTCAAAGTATAAATATGGGGCAGGGTTTGCGCCGATTGTGCGGCAAAAATTTTGACGCACATTCGGCGCAAACAGAGTATAAATATGCCCCTGACAATTCAAAAACCAACTTCACCAAAAGATGTATTTTTAAATTGTGAGTCCAGAGACCCCAAACTCCACATCTCTATCTGCTCCAAATGTGAATTTACACCTAAACGATACTTCAAGGCAATCCCCATGTTACCCTATGGGAGAGATAAGTCTTGCAATGGTGAAAAATGAAATTAGCAGTATTTCACTATCAGGACATGAAAAACACAAGTACATGTCCTACCTTTTAAATACACTGCACTGTGCCCACGGGGTTGCCACGTTCCTACTTCAGGGGTGACTTACATGTAGAAAAAAGGGAAGGTTTGGGCCTGGAAAGTGGGTGCACTTTCCAGGTTGAAATGGAAGTTTAAAACTGCCCACACAGACACTGCAATGGCAGGCCTGAGCCACATTTAAAGGGCTGCTCACAGTCAGTGGCACAGTCAGTGCTGCGGACCCACTAATAGCATTTAATTTACAGGCCCTGGGCACACACCGTGCACTGTACCAGGAACTTACTAGTAAATCAGATATGCCAATCATGGAGAAACCAATCACCAATTCATTTTAGACAGAGAGCATGCATGTGTTAGCACTAGTTAGCAGTGGTAAAGTGCCCAGAGCCCTAAAGCCAACAACAATAGGTCAGAATTAATAGGAAGAAGAAGGCAAAAAGTTTGGGGATAATCCTGCAAAAGGGCCAGGTCCAACAGGCAGCAAATCCTGTTCAGCAGCTCCTCAAAGAAAGGATATCTGGCCTTGGGGAGCCCTCATCAGCTACAGTGTGCAGCTTCATCCAGCTGGAGAATTCTAAGTCCAAACTTAGAAATCTTCACCACAAGTTCATCAAGTGGCTCCTTGATGTTGATACGTCCTCCTCAGACACTGCTGACTCTTCCCCCCCACTGCACTGTACCTTCTCTGACATTTTTCTTCAAAATGTCATCCGAAGGTAAGAGGAGACCAGACCCAATCCACCTTATGTATCTGAATCGTGTTCCACCGCAGTCCGCCATAACTATCGACCTTTCAACTTTGTCTCAGTTTTGTGTTATTAGATGTCTGTTGTTGGTACTTTGATCTTTTAGGAGCTAGTTTTTAAGAAAAAAATTAAAAATCATAAAATTGGTTCTACTGATTGGAGTTTTGTCATTTTGGTGACAAATTATGTATTAAATGTTACCTGATTTTTCTAAATTGGTGTGGGATTTTTCTTGTATGTGTTTTAAATGTATTACTGTTTAAGTGTTGCATAAATACTTCATACATTGCCTCTAAGTTAGATCTGACTGCTTTTGTGCCAAGCTACCATATGATTAAACACGGTTAATTTAGTGGTTAATTTAGTGACTTTTTGTGGTTTACCCTGACAGGGATTGTGGTTTTTGCTTTACAAAAGTCTAATGTTTAACAAGACCATTAAGAATGAGAAAACCATTGTATATTTTTGCAATTTATCAACACATTTTAGGCAGTAGATTCTTTGTTTTTATATACAATATCATGCTTTCATGAAACAATAAGTGACTTTACTTTATTCAAAATTCCTCTTGCTCAGAGTCAAATTCTCATCAAAGAACATATTGTAAAATTGCATTACAACAATGATATACTTCTATATTGGAACTATCGTACGAAGCCGTGGCACACCACCTAATCATATGTAAAAACAGGATATTGATGCTGTTCATTAATACCTCATTTCAAATAACACCAATGTCAATCAGATTGACTAAATACAAACCCCCTTACAATGTAAAATTCAAAAGAACAAATTCCAATCAAGTGGGTACAGGAGAGATGAGGGCCTGAAATCTTAGAAAGAGGCCCAGAGCCAGAATTAGAAGGACTAGATGTAATAGGGACTCTAGGATAATGAGGAGGTCCAGATGGAGGACCTGGAAAGCAAGAGAAACAGGAACACCAGAGCTACTATTAGGGCCAGGTTCACCTAGAGAACAAAGCCCAGGAGCAGATAGCCAGGAGGGCCAGGGCCAGATGGACCAGTAAAAGTGGACCAGCAACAGCAGAACAGACAAAAGGAGGGGGGAAGTACCAGAATCACTAGGCATTGCACCATCTGGAGAATGAGGACCACTAGGAGAACAGAACAGAAACATCAGAAGGACCAGTAGGACTAAGAACTGGAGGAACAAGACCAGGATGACAAGAAAGACAAGCACAATGAGAAGAAGGGAAAGAGGAGTAGGACCTCGTGGGACAAAAGGAGAGCAAGGTGGAGGATGTACACCAAGGAGACCAGGACCAAGAGGAAGGCCTGGACAAGAATACCATGAGGATCAGGAGGACTAAAACTAGGAGGATCAAACTTGGAAGGTCTAGGAGGACTGAAAGCGTATAGAGAGTCAAAGCAGGATCAAGTAGAAATCCTGGAGAAGAATGGCCACAAGGATTACTGTGACCAGCAGGTAGACAATGACCTTCACCACAAGGTGCACAAGTGTTAGAAGTAACAAGACAAGGAAGACCAAGACCAGGGTGACCAACATTCAAATCACAACCAGGTGTTCCAAGACATGGAGGACAAAGAACAAGATAAACAGGAGAAGAAGGACAACAAGAAGAATAACGACCAGGGAGATTGAAGAGAAGACTCAGAAGGAGGACCAGAAGAAAAAAGGGCCATCTGAAAAAAGGAGGATCCTGTCAAACAGCAGCGCGAGGGCGGAAAGGTCCAGAATAATCTAGACCAGAAGTTATTCTATACCACATATATTAGGACATACCAATAGTCAAATTGTCACACCTCTTGTAAACTGTTCTTCAGTGTACTTCTTAAGCCACACACCCTTTATAGACCGTCCATCTTTTTTCAGCCCACTTAACATACTGTCTAACTGAGAGGTGGAAAATAATTTTCTGACATGTTGCTCACTGACAATTTAAGGCTGAACTATGCAAACGCCTGCCTTAATCCACAGAGGGCGAGGACTAGTGGCTTTCTCACATAGCAGGTCCTCCATTCAGTATGTAGATCCTTGAAACCAATATTTTTTTGAGCCACCATCCTAACTATTCCCTAAATCACAGGTCCTGTTTGTAACTGTGGACCTTCTTGTTTGGAAAGAACACTATTGTATCTGTATGTGAAATTCAGGATATATTTTTGACCTATTTTTAAGTCAAATACTTTGGACCAGATTTACCAAAATGTGGGCAAAACAAGTCTGGAGGAAATACTACAGCACCTCTTGGCAAGAAATAACAAGCATTTGGAATGCAATAGTCTTGTGTTTGCTTGAGTTAGAGCTCATAGCTTTGTAAATTACTGACTAGAATTTTATTGCCACACAGACTGAAAACAACAAAAGGAAGAGAGCAAGGGTGAGCTGGCCCTGGAAAAGCCCCCCTCTGCTATTGGTTTATGTTTACAGAGGGATTTGGTGGGGAGGAGGGACTGAACACGCACCCACACTGTTGAGGTGAAACAGGCAAATGCCAAAAAAAAGTCTCTTACAGAAAAGATAAACAGGACACAGCGTAATTACCCAGTACTTTGTGCTGCTCCCAAAGTGAAAAAAGGCAGGACAAAGAGGCAAACTGACCACTAGCAAGCAAGGATTTTTGAAGGACACTGCAACTAACAAATCAGAATGCTGGAACTCACTCTATTGTATACTTTAGTATACAGCAGGCCGAACGCTAACGCTCGACCTAAAAAAAGTGCATTAAGTATCGTATTTACAAAGAGTCATGCTCTGTTGATGTCATAGGCTGCCCTGACATACAAAAAATGCATTTTAGCATGACAATCCACACCTTACCTTGGTGCACATGAATGCCAGTAACACCTTGCATGATATTTGTCATATCTGTTCGAGCAGTAGCTGCAGCTCCTCCACCCCTTCTCCACCCACCCCACCTCAGAGCCTTGAGACCATCACAGGTGAGTAGAGCGCTTTACAGATTCCTGACTGATTGATTTGTACACGAGGCAAACCCTCCAGTACACGTTTCCAATCACTGAATGCTTTCCAAAGATAAACAATGTATAATGTATATTTTTTAAGAAATTACTTGTTTGGTGTGAAAATGCCATGCGATATTCCTATTGCCCATGGTTTAGACCTGGTTTCATTTGGCTCTACAACTCAACGCAAAGCCAAGGCATTCTACTTTGGTTGATGTTTGGTTAGCTTTTATTTAAAGCTAAGGCATTTGGCTCTGCACTTGCGTCAACATATAGAGCAAAAATTACTTTAGCGAGGGTACGATAATCGGGTGCTGGCATTGCACCGCTCTGCGTCACATGAGCACCCAAGATTCTTAAAAATAAATACGGCCCTTTGTTTTTTCCTTCACTACATCACACGTGTGTATTATGTGGGCCGAATTTATCACTATCTAGCCAAATAATTGTGACAATGACACACAGGTGCATCAGTGTGCAATAAAACAGTGTGTAATTCTTTCTACTGCCATGCACATTATATTACATGTTTAGTATACAAGGGTGAACATAGATCACTTTTCATCGACCTTGAATAACCATAATTCACCAAAGATTGTGAGAACAGGCGGCATGCATTACACACTCTCTCCCTCCCTTGTGTTGGCCCGGGCTCCCTATTGGAAAGTTTTTCGTGCCTGTAATTAAATTCAGAGCCTCAGGCGGATCTCAGGATGCCAACATATCACACCTGAGACGTCATCTGACCTCTTAAAAAATAACTAGGGATTTTGCACCTGAATAATATTTTAGGAAGGGGAGGCCCCTCTTCCTCGCTTGAGACCATGAACTGCAAATGACCATCTCCGCCTAATACGACTGTAGAATGGTCTGTGACTCAACAAAATGGTGTATGAAGCGGATTGCAGTTAAGTTCATTACGTGTCATACCTTCTGAAATCCAGAATGACTTTATAATATTAACACTGCATAAGTAAAGCTAGATAACATGTTTATCTACTTTTTCAAATTAGAGTAAGATTATTTGTGTAGAAGGTGTAGAACATGGGGCAACAGATGCAGTAATACTGGGGATCAGAAGTGAGAATGGCCCTCGGTACTGCACCTATAGTTGTCTTTTAATGCCCAACCTCTTGGCAGTAGGACCATTTTTCTTGTTCGCATTTTGGCCCTTGGCATTTTTCTACACAAGTGAGCCGTTTTCTTTTTTGTGTATAATAGTAAAAAATAATTACTTATGATCAAAGTGGGTTTCGGTGGTGAAGCTGGGATTGATACTCCGATCTCTGAGATCAACAGCAAATGTTCAGAATCATAGTTTATTTGGCCAGCCTACTACTCACCTTACAGTGGCTTCTCATTGAGCAATGAGTCCACTTCAAGACCCTTTGGGCCTCATTTACAAAAATCTGACACTTCGGCATCCATGCGTCAGACTTCTTGCACTTCCTTAAGATCCCCTAACGATGCCATGGATGCACTGTATTTACAATACAGGGCCCCATGGCATATGTTTTCGCAGATGCGTCAGAAATTCTGATTTATCAGTTGGTGATAAACTCACAGATTGGTGGAGTAGTAAACCCAGATCTGTGACAGGGGGTGAATGTTTGATTTGGTCTACATTCCGTCCATCAACTGTTCTTTTTTGCATTTGCCACCCCAAGTGGGAAGAGTATGCCCAGACGTGGGTCCCATGCTCACTATGCCACCAGATTCAAGCTAGCCTGGCTGAAGAGGGGTGATACCCCGAAAACGGTCCCAGGATGCTTGTTTCTGGTCCAGGGAGGACCTGGCCTAGCAGTTCGGGCTGGACTGTTCCCATGGGGAACAGGGTCAAGACTGATTTGCATATGGCGGGGCCCAAACTGGGATGGCATGGTGGGCAAAAGAACTGATGGATTAAACCCAGATCTGTGACTGGGGGTGAATGTGTGATTTGGTCTACATTCCGTCCATCAACTGTTATTTTTGCATTTGTCGCCCCAAGTGGGAAGGGTACGTCCAGACTTGGGTCCCGTATTCACTATGCCACCAGATTCAAGCTAGCCTGGCTAAGGAGGGGTGAGACACCGAAACCAATTCCAGGATGCTTGTTTCTGATCCAGGGAGGACCTGGCCTGGCAGTTTGAGCTGGCCTGTTCCCATGGGGAACAGGGTCTAGATTGATTTGCATATGGCTGGGTCCAAACTGGAATGGCATGGTGGGCAAAAGAACTGATGGATTAAACCCAGATCAGTGTCTGGGGGTGAATGTTTGATTTGGTGTAGATTCTATCCATCAACTGTTCTTTTTGTATTTACAATACAGGGCTCCATGACGCACATTTTCACAGATGCGTCAGAAATTCTGATTTATCAGTTGGTGCTAAACTCACAGATTGCTGGAGTAGCGTCATAAAAATGACACTACTCCAGCAATGCGAGTAGGCTCCCATTGTAAAAAGCCCTGCATCAATTTTACACCTGCTCTGAACAGGCAGTAAAATTCTGACACAATGAATTTGCAGAATGATGCAATAAGTTGTAAATTTCACTGTGTCAGTTCTGCATGGCTTTTTGCCTGGGAACCCTTACCATGCTTTCATTATACCTGATGCAGGTATAATCTGACGCAGGGCTTTACAAACTGACACTTTTGGCCCAACGGGTCAGTTTGTAAATCTGGAGCAGTGCAGTGCACTGGTAGCGCCACTGCTGCATAAACAAAATGGTGCAGGGGTGGTGTAAAGGGCTTGTAAATGAGGCCTTTTGTTACATGAAAAAGTGCCTTGCCAATACAGAGCCTGTGTATTTGAGACAGTTGGTGGCTGGCTACTGTCCAAATTGTACACTTCGACCTAGCCATCAGGATCTGGCAATAGCTCCCAGGATCAGGAAGCCTCATTGGCGGTGGGGGTATTTGCGTTTCTTGGCTGTAAGCTTTGGAATGATTTGCCGCATTCAGGGAGAGTCTGTAAATCACTCACAGCGATTCAGAAGCTGCTAAAAACCTGTTTGTTTTCATCCTCCATATGATTGGTAAGGTTATGGCTTAACTGTCACTGGCTTAGGAGGAGACTAGCGCTGGGAAACCTTTTAGGTAGCCATGCACTTTATAAGTCAAAATAACATAACGCACACATAGCTTGATCACTTGCAGCCTGACAACCACACGTCGGTGGACGTCAGACATGGCATGGAAATCCTTCCTGCATAGACTCAAGGCAAAGAAGACACTTTCAGGACTACCCACTCATACGGTTTACTGTTACACTGGCTTTGAGAAGTGCCTCAGTGCCCCATATAGAGGTAGAAAGAGCTGTACAATTGCCATAATACAATACGATAAAATACAGTGCTTTTATTTGCAGAACATTGTCTATTTTGACCACTAAAACTCGTTGGTGGACTTTCGGAACGCTCTCGTGAGACGTTCTTATTACATTATTGCATAGTCCGTTACAGTCTTATTTATCATGTCTGCAAGCCTGTCACATTTTCGGCACCTTTACAACCAAGAGGGATAGCCTTCCGCCAGTTGATACTTCCGGTATGTTGACATGTTTCTGCTGGAGTTAATTCAAGCTTTGATTATCTCTGCATCTGCTTCCTCTTTCCATTCATTTCTCTACCACGGTGGTGGTCTATGCCCTCAGAACTGGCACCCTTTGCAAAGCCCAACTGAATTGTCAAAAATCTATGTTTGTTTCACACACTCCACAGGTCACATCTTCCTACCGGGCCATGTAGAATGATGACAAGAGCCGCACCCGGTTTGATTTTTTGTGACCGCCCATGGAAGGGGAACCCGGGGTTCGAAGCTCCTACGTACATTTGCACTGGGGAACGCAGCCTTGGAAGTCTTCAGTGATGACACCGTTCCACTAAGGTCCCTCCTTCTCTTGTTCAGAATGATTACCGGATGTAGCAGTCCAGCCTACAGCATATGCAAGCCGTTCAAGAGGCCTGCTAAGCACTGTCTGAATAGGTATGCATAAAGGATAATGTAATCCAGCCACAGATATCTGAGAGCAGTGCAGTAGGTCAGCTGTGCACTGTTGGGACAATGGTTGGTGGATAGTGTAGTAGAGACTAGAAGTTGTGTGAGCAGTGCAGTGGGCCTGCTAGAACGTGTGTTACTGGAAGGTGTAGTCCAGCTTAAGTTTATGAGAGCAGTGTATTATGACCCTAAATACCGTCTAGCCCATTGTTGTATGAGATCATCCAGCCTATGATGCATAAAAACAGGGCAATTATCCTGCTGCACACCAAAAAGACTCTCGATGTAATGAGGGGTCCAGTTTTTGGTGTGTGAAAATAATGCATTTAGCTGCAATATCACGAATTACTTTAAAAAAAATATACAGATGAAGACAATCCGCTAAATGAATGCAGAAATCAATAGGTTTGGATGTGGGCAGCTCTGGACAAAAGCCAGGAGACATGTGGTTGTGTTCTGCCTCTGCCTCCTTTGCATACCACGAGAGGATTTGGTGGATGTGCTTGGTTGACACAAACATCCTCTTTAGTCTTCTTATGACCCCTAGTCCCAGAGAAGCATGGCTCCTATGCCAACTTCCTCTGGGCTTTGAAGAATTCCTAAAGCCAGGGGCCATAATACTAGTACTAATACTAGTTGAAAACTAGAGTTCCCCATCCCAAGACTGATGAGACTATATACACATATGAAATATTCTCCTTACCTCTTTAAAGACCTTCACTGGATTGGACTTTGCAGTTCGGTGACTATGCAGCCTGGTGGACTGCACTCTATTCTTTTTGTTTTTTTCTGCATTGAGTTTTGGTTATCCTGCCCTTTGTTTGAAATATGAAATAACAGACTGTAGCCCTTCCTTTTCTGATCTTGCATGCCGGAGGTGTGCTTCATCACCTCAGATATCTTATATTATAATTGTCATCTCATAGGAAACAAGAGTCTTCAATTTTGTGTTTTGTGCTTATACTTTGGATTGAAAGTCATTCTTCCTGCTCTTCTTCCTGCATGCTAGGGGTGCCCTTGGTTCCTACTCTGCTGTTCGATGCTCTTGCATGGTTTTCAGGCCTTGTAGTAGAGGAGTTCTATGCTGATTTTTGTCTTTCCAATGTACCTTTATGTGAGTGTGTGACGCTAATGTATAGCATGTTCATAGCCTAGAACGGATTGGACCTGTGTGGATGAAAAACCAAGGACCATATTTATACTTTTTTTTGCTCCGCTTTTTGACGCAAAAATGGCGCAAACTTACAAAATATAATTGTATTTTGCATGTTTGCACCGCTTTTGCATCAGAAAATGACGCAAATGCGGCGCTAAAAAAGTATAAATATGGGCCCAAGTGCTTTCCCCATATTCTGTTCTTCTTATTTCATATCCGTTTTCTTCAGGTGTGCTGGGGGAACTCCTCCCTGCCCTAAGGCCTAAAGATAATAATAACATTAAACTAAACTACCATGGGGCATATTTATACTCTGTTTGCGCTGGAATTGCGTCGGTTTTTTTACGCAAATCCGACGAAAAGCTAACTCCATATTTATACTTTGGCGTTAGACCCATCTAGCGTCAAAGATCTTGGAGTTTGCATCATTTTTTAGCATGGACACCTACCTTGCGTTAATGATATGCAAGGTAGGCGTTCCCGTCTAAAAAATGACTCCAAGGCATGTGCGCCTTATTTAAACTCCCGTGCAAAAATGACGCACGGGAGTGAGCGGGTCAAAAAAAATTACGTCCAGCCGCTTTTGTGTCATTTTTTAACACCTGGTCAGGGCAGGCGTTAAGGGACCTGTGGGCTCGGAAGGAGCCCAGAGGTGCCCTCCCATGCCCCCAGGGACACCCCCTGCCACTCTTGCCCACCCCAGGAGGACGCCCAAGGATGGAGGGACCCATCCCAGGGAACTTAAGGTAAGTTCAGGTAAGTATTTTTATTTTTATTTTATTGTGGCATAGGGGGGGCCTGATTTGTGCCCCCCTACATGCCACTATGCCCAATGACCATGCCCAGGGGACTTAAGTCCCCTGGACATGGCCATTGGGCAAGGGGGCATGGCTCCTGTCTGTGCTAAGACAGGAGTCATTTCAATGGGGGTTGGGAGTCAAAAAAATGGTGCAAATTGGGTTGAGGCCAATATTTTGCCTCAGACCTGACTTGCCCCATTTTTTGACGCCCAAGCTCCATTTTCCCATACGCCGGCGCAGCCTGGTGTGGGTCATTTTTTTTGACGCACACCAGTCAGCTGCGCCGGCTAACGTCATTCCATAAATAAGGCGCCCGCATGGCGCTTTGGAATGGCGTTAGCCGGAGTTAAAATTTTTGACGCACAACTGCGTTGGCGCAGTTGTGCGTCAAAAAGTATAAATATGGCCCTATGTGTTTAGCATTCCACACTGGAAAGGCATTGGGTCCTTATTGACTCACTTGTTTCATCAGTTTATGTTTGTCTTGAAATCATATGTAGATCACATAAATAATCTTAATATTACATTTTTATTACATTTTTTCATGTAAGAGCATTTTTTTGTGCGAGCATGCATTATAGTGCCTCCTCAAAGGATTTCAGGGGGGTTGTGGGGGGCTTCATTCGGAGAGCTGTGCACAGTCCACGGTCTCACAATCACGATAATAGCCTTCCTTGTGTCCTCTCTTATTCGTCAATGCCATGATTTCTGACTCCGCCGTCCATCTGCAGCATTCCAAATGCAGGCCTACGAAGTTCCACCCAATCGAAAGTTAGAACATTGTTGAAAGTAAAATGAAGACCTTTTCTCTCTATTTCAGCTTCCGACAGCATAAGAGGACATTTTATTGGCAAGCTTTGAAGCTCCGTTATCTGACATGCTGCGCTACATGATGCTAGTGCATGTCAAATGTTTATCGTGTCTGTGTGAGGCCAGACTGTAACAGCTCCCACCTGACACATGCGCAATACAGCTAGGGGAGCCGTCTTCTATCTAGTTAATATTACAACTTTTACATGCAAACAAATGATCTGTGAGATCATTTGTTTTCATGTAAAAGCTGTTGAATGCTGAGTAATAGTGGCAGAGCAGGGCAGTGGATCGACGAGCTGGTGCCCCATAGACTTACTGGTGTGCACCCTACCAACTGTGCCAATGTGTCATTTGTGTGACATTAAATTAATTGTGGCTGAGCCACCTTGGGTCTTGTGTGCTTTTTTTGGACGTCGAGGCACTTTCTCATGAGTGACGGGCTTGCAACCTGGTGTGCTCTTACTGTTCTTACTCTCCCCGTTTCTCCATGGTGTTCCTAGTCACCCATGGTGTTGTGAGATATACCTATCATTTGTGAATTCTCGATCTTCACTTGGGGGCCCTAGAGCCCATGTTCTGTGTGTGTTGTCGATCAGATTTGCGTAACACGTGATAGAGCGGTCCGTTCTGATAATTTTACCTGTGTTCGGACGCTCTTTAGGCCGATGAATCTTTTGACTAAGTGGGAACTCTCTGTACTCTTAATCGATCAACTCCCTCTAATCAATAATCAATAACGAACATAGGCAATACCTTGATAGACATAGCACTTAACAATTAATCCCGAATACATTTCGGCGAACCCTGACCTTTCAGTCAGGAATAACCACACCAGTTTATTGCAAAGTTAGTGAATTTTATTTCCCTATATTAACAAAGCTAGCACAATATAAATGTGTCTCAACACCAAATGATAAACATATATAAACATTAATAGCTGTCCATAGCGGCGAAACAGGTGTAATCTATGTAGCATTTGAATCACAAGGCATTCGATGATAGCAATGCAAAGCACTAATACGATAATCTGTAATGAACTAATTGCATACATTTAGTCAGCATAACAAGATCTCAAATTGCATCGTGCGACGTATGGAATCCTCGTCTAACCTCAAATTAGCATCTGCATGTGGGACTTCATGCAAAAACAATTTTAGCACATTAATTTAGAAAACTCCTAACTAGGGCTCTTATTAAATATCAGCAGTTGGTTACCTAAAAGAAACACAATGCAATTTTACAATTTCCTTTCATATTTACCAATTACGATCAGCATACAAGGAAGTCTTCGTCTCACAGGTACCGTTTCTCGATCAGCATGGGTACCATTTTCCATCAGCATGGGACGGGGCAAAGGGGCGGGGGTGGACGGGGCAATTGCCTCACGGCGGCAAGGTAAAACTACTACTTCATGCAAAGGGATCAAATCAAAGTTAAAGTCTCTAGGGCAAGAATCATTTAAAGTCTCTTTCTCTCGATTTGAGAAAGCATCCAAGTCTCTCAAAATGGCGTCGCAGCAAAGTGGGCCATAATAGCTACGAAGTCAAAATGGCGGGATGTCCGATGAGAGAGCAATGATCTAATTTCTGCTCGTGCACCTGGTTTTTATAGACAACAGTTCAAATCCAGTAGGGTCTCCATTGGAGGGTTCATAGGTTAGCTTCAAATTGTCCAATCAAAAACGACAGTTCTCAAGCTTTTACTTAAGCATACATTATCCTTGGAAATGGGTACGCAAGTTGCAACATTGTCTACCAATTAGCTCACTTTCAGAGCCTCCATTGTCCGCACCTGCAAGTCGACCTTGAATTAAAGAGAAAATATGCCAGGCTGGCACGAAACTTTAAGATAAGCATGTGAACAGTTTCTGTGGAAAAGTACAGCTTCAAGCACAATACACGTTTATTAGCACAGTGGAAAAATACGAACACCTAAACCGTGAGACCGGGCAACTAGGCCAAAGCCTCCGCTAAAGTAATGCTAAGCTAAAGCATTTCAAACAAGCAAATCGTAGCATACGTTTATGATTATGTCGGATTAGTGCAATTCTAATACACCACGTTATATAAAGCACGCGTATAAATGATGGCAAACTACTCTGAGGGCACATTTTGTCCCCGTACAATCTTTATTAGTTCGGTTAATGTCACACATGATTATTTCACACTACGTTTATGCGTTAATAAATGTAGGACCTTCCTTTTCTGCTTCATCACACGCTGCAACCTTTCTGGCGGGAAATTGAGTAATTTTACCACACACCTAACCGGTAGACATAATAAATTCCCACGCAGGACATGCCTTCTGGAACTAATGAACTGTCCAAAACAGATTAAGATAATAATATATTTATTGACTTGGAACTTATATTGGCAAAGCGAGCAATTGGCAAAGCGATCAATTGTCGTAAACCCCCACCCACACAGACCTGAAAACCGAACGTAGGAAATGGGCCCAGGCTGAAGTTGATGGAATCAGAAATTTGAGATTCCAGGCAGCACACCAATGTCTCTCGCAGATTGGGTCGCAATCCTGCTAGATTTTGCCCCTAGTTCAGACCTGATGCGCTGATGACAACGCACAAATGGTGATTGGTTTCCGTTTTCTACTTATGGCAGACAGTTGAACATGCCAACGGATGACCACAAACTTGAAAAAAACAGAGCAATACTGGTTCTTCTGTGAATAAGCGGGGCGTTAGGCAGTGCTCCCCCTAGTGGGCAATGCCAATTGCTGTATTGGCTCTTCCCTATTACGTGTCTTGCTTGTTTTTTCTCACAATAGTTCAGAATTTTGTGAAACCGTTTTATGATTCCTATGTAATGCGGACCACTGCACAGAGTAAGGGGATCTCATATTAGTTCTGCTTCTCGCCATGTTGTGCACCTGGTAAAAACAAACGAAAAGCCCAATAAAGAGCAATGAAGAAAAAGAAGGGCTGTGTAGCGTGGCTACTGCAAAATTCCAGAGGTGGTATGGACCCTGCAAGGGTGTCAGAGAAGGCATAGGAGTGAACACATGAAGCACTCTAGGGTTTGAGAAGTGATGTTTACTGTACTGGGAAGTTACTACAGACATGGATAAAATTGTGGACAAAGTGCGAGCAGTGGAAACAGGTGGTAGAGAAGATAGAGGTTAGGCCAGGACTCCAAAATGAGTGTGTAACCGGGCTATAATGCCAGGGAAGCACGAACATTTATGTGACGGGTCACCACGGAAGGGAACGAATTACAGCAGTTCGCCTTAATGCATCTCACACACCAATGATGTGAAGGCATAATTTCCAACTGTTAGCTGTGTGAATGTTATTCCAGAAGTTAGGATGCGTTTCAAACGGAAATGGAGAGGAGGTGTTGCATATGTTGGAACCATATAAATGCAATTCACTAATTGTGGTTGCATGCAGAAGCACCGATCATAACACTTTGCTATTATGGTGAAAATAATTCAGTGTCTCTGCTAGGCTTTATTTCGTCCTTCCTGTGAGGTAGGAAACAAAGACCAGAAGTAACTTTGGAAAGTGAATTATTTGTGTTCATGCCTACATGCACCTATGATTGACCTACTTATTGAGACACGGTCAATGTTATATCATTCAAGGAGGGCAGTGACTGGCTGGTAGGGTGTAGTTGCACATGACATGTATCATAATTATTGGTGTGATTTACCCTGCACCTAGAAAATAGATCTTCTGTCCCCTGCATATGGAGGGGGGCATGCACCGGTTTGTGATACCTCATATCCACTGTGCATATTTTAACATCTACAACTAGACTGCACTCAGAGAGGGGAATAGATATTCATGTACCTTGGATTAACACCTTCCTTTTGTACATCAGGTCGAGAACTGGCTTTTGGTCGGTGAGTGATGAGGCCCAAGCAGTTGATATCCTAACAACACTGGTAACTAAATTTAAATATGTTCTACGATTAACATTATTCAGAAAAAAACACTAGTCAAGGAATAATAGCTAAGGACCACTAGAGTAAAATTATCCAAAAGGATCCTTAGATGCATCAACCATTGATAATTGTGTGTCAGTACGCTGAAAGCACCACGGATTGCCACCTTGATTTTCCTTGGTCCAAGGGTGCCTACATTGGCTCAAGACAGTACATTGTGAGCCACTTCAAGAAGTAGACAGGAATAGGCCGTATCATGTTAAATACAGTGCATTCCTGTCCTTTCCCTTTCAAGCAGCGCTGCGCAGTGCAGGAAGAAATTTTGCTGCGCTGCGTGAAATAATGATAAATCTGCCCTATAGTGTTGACCTCCCAATCTTTGATGGCAGCCAAGCATGAAAATTAGAGGTTAGGTATGGGTGGTATCTAGAGCTCTCTCAAAATGGCAGCAATCTTCGAAAAAGCCGTTGCTCATTGCCATATCTGTAGGTAACCTGAAGGTTGAATTAGTTGTATTTATTTGTAATCAGGCAACATGGGAGCGCTCTTGATTATTCATGACTGCCTTGCACACTGAACATAATAATACACATTTTAACACACGAAATATGATACCAATGAGTTCTCTTCAGTTGAAGAAGTTTTTACAGAAAATATCACATTGTTATTTTAGAGGTTGATCTTCAGTTGTTTTCTATGAATTAGTCTTCACACTCACCTTGCCCAAAGAATCCTTCTCATCCTCTTTCAAGGTCGTGTCTTCTGGAGCATTGTCATATTTTTCCATTGAACACTTGCTCATTTTGATTATTGTGAGTTTCCCCACAATTTGAGGATACAGATTAGTTCTTTTGCCCATAAAACATTCCCAAGCCTCACTGAAATGTCCCTCAGAAGAAAGTATAAGTAAATATATTGCTGCCAGACTTCTACGTTCTGCCCAGTGTTTCATTTCCCCACACTGATAGATGAATGTCTCTTGGAATTTAAGTACTTATGATTTACCATCTCAATTGTCATAGTTCACAATTACCCCCTTTGTTTCCTTTGTTTGTTCATTTGTGTACATCCTGGTTCTCATACTAATAAACCAGCACAAAGGATGCTTCTAGTGAGACTGTTGGTGTACACTTTTTAGCAGAAGGTTTAACTTGGACAGGTGAATTTTTAACTAGTGGTAGGTGCTGCTTTTATCGTGTACTGCTGTGGCCACCACTCTGCTTTGCAGAGGATGGTGAAGAGTGCTCTCAATTTCCTCTTGTGCCCTAATTGTCCCAGCTTTTCCTCTTCAAATCCAGACGCTTTCATGGCAACATAACACTTATAAATAGGGATATCCAGAGATAAATGGGGAAAAAGTAGACAGTTCATGCTTCTACCAGAGATTCAATATAAATACCTCAGATCAAATCATACTCTCTTTGGAGGGTGGCTGTCTTCAACTGTGATGGTTGAGTGAAAGAGTTTGTGCGCCACTGGTGTCTTTGCCCTACTGTGGCTTTACAAAGTGGACCAAACACTCCCAAGAATAAGAGTCTTAGGGCCAGATGTAGGTAGCCTTTTGCGCCTCGCAAACGGCGAAAAACGCTGTTTGCAAGACGCAAAAGGCCTCACGCGATGCAGAAACACATTTTGCAAATCGGTACCAACTCGCAAAATGTGTTTCCGACTCGCAAATAGGAAGGGGTGTTCCCTTCCTATTTGCGATTCGCACCGCGATGTAGAGTTGATTTGTGACCGCAAAAGCGGTCGCAAATCAACTCGCAGTTACCATCCACTTGAAGTGGATGGTAACTCATTCGCAAACGGGAAGGGGTCCCCGGGAATGGGTGGACTACTGCCTGCTCTGAAAAAAAACGAAACAAAAAGGTTTCGGTATTTGGAAAACGGGCTGCAAAGAGAAAAAAAAAACTGCTTTATTGAAAAGCAGTCACGGACATGGTGGTCTGCTGTCTCCAGCAGGCCACCATCCCCGTGAGTGCCTAGACTCGCTATGGGGTCGCAAACTGTGACCCACCTCATAAATATTTATGAGGTGGGTCTTTGCGACCCCATAGCGAGTCGCAGAAGGTGTCTGAGACACCTTTCTGCATCGCGAATTGCGAGTTGCAATTTGCGAGTCGCTATGACTCGCAAATTGCAAGTCGTAATTTGTGACTTACCTACATCTGGCCCTTAATCCTTAGAAAACAGAGAGAGCATGCTGTTGTTACACAAAGTACCTGGTTAGCGTAAAAAATAAAGCCGAACGGGCGAGCGTGTGTTGGAAAGACCAACGGTGCGTTGATTTCTCACTTGCAAGCATGACCGTGTGTCGTTCCTTCTCCGGTCAAGTTGTTGTGCGTCGTTTATTCTCTCCCACAAGAGAGCGATGCATCGATTCCCAGACGGGCACCTAGGGTCCAGGCAGGCTTTGTGTTGATTTTTCACACCCAGCTATGTTGAGCTGAAATCCGGCCACACCGTATCAGGAAACCGCAGTGCATGGGACTTGCATCGTTATCAGCAACCATTAGTGGGTGTTATGCATTGTTTCTCCAGCCGCAATGCATCAGTCTCCCAGCCACAATGCAGGTGGAGCATCGATTTTAGCCCCAAGGGCGGCAGAAAATCGTTTATCAGTTGTTTTGCGGAGAGTGCATCAAAAGTTTCCCCGCATGGCGGTCTGTGTGTGGATTTCTGTCCTTTTCCACCAGCTTCACCTTCCAAGAGCCCAGAGGCAGGTTAGGACACCACTTGGCAGGTCAGTCTTTGTCCTCTCTTAGGCAGAAGCAACTACTGCATGCCAACCCAGCAAAGCACAGTCACGGGCAAAGGGGCCTTACTCCTCCACCAGCTCTTCCCCTTGGCAAAGGTTCCTCTTGATTCCAGAATTGATTTGATTTTCAGGGTTTTTGGATTCAATACTTACACCCCTTTCTGCCTTTGAAGTTGGCAAACTTCAAAGGGAAGTCTCTGTTGTTCTCAAGATTCTGCCTTGCCCAGGCCAGGCCCCAGACACACACCAGGGGGTTGGAGGCTGCATTGCGTGAGGGCATGCACATATAATATATATATGGTATTAGTGACCAATCCTCTCCTCCCCTACAGCCCAGATGGCTCATCAGGATATGTATGCTACACCGCAGCTCCCTTTGTGTCACTGTCTAGAGTAGATTCACAAACAGCCCAACTGTTAGTCTGACTCAGACCGGTAATCCACAAACAGACAGAGTCACAGAATGGTTTAAGCAAGAAAATGCCCACTTTCTAAAAGTAGCTTTTTCAAACTAACAATCAAAAATCAACTTCACTAAAATATGTATTTTTAAATTGTGAGTTCAGAGACCCTAAATTTCATATTTCTATCTGCTCCCAAAGGGAATCTGCACTTTAAAGTTATTTAAAGGCAGCGCCCATGTTAACCTATTGAAGAGATAAGCTGTGCAAAAGTGAAGACTGAATTTAGCAGTATTTCACTGTTAGGACATGTAAAACACATCAATACATGTCCCACTTTAACATACACTGCACCCTGCCCATGGGGCCACCTAGGGCCTACCTTAGGGGTGCCTTACATGTAGAAAAAGGGTAGGCTTAGGATTGGCAAGTGGGTACACTTGCCCAGTTGAATTGGCAGTTTAAAACTGCACACACAGACACTACAGTGGCAGGTCTGAGCCATGTTTACAGGCCTACTCATGTGGGTGGCACAACCAGTGCTGCAGGCCCACTAGTAGCATTTGATTTACAGGTCCTGGGCACCTCTAGTGCACTTTACTAGGGATTTACTAGTAAAGCAAATATACCAATCATGGAAAGCCAATTTCACGTATAATTTACACAGGGAACACTTACACTTTAGCACTGGTCAGCAGTGGTAAAGTGTCCAGAGCAAACAAAACAGAAAAAACAGAGTCCAGCACGCAGAAACAACCTGGAAAGCAGAGGCAAAAAGTTAGGGGAGAGCATGCTAAGGATGCCAAGTCTAACAGGTAGTAAAGGCAAGCAGTCAAATGTTTCCAAAGGAGAAATTGTGGGGGCACAAGCTCAGATCTCAGCAATCAACCAACGGAGACAATAATTTAACTGACCAGCCAAGTGCTTGCCATCTTAGAAAATAAATAATTATTTAATCCAACAGAATTACTCAACACTATGCAATTCATTCCAGCACACACAGCAGTGATTTTGGTCACAATTTTCTAGTGGTGCTACAACTCTTGTCATCTTGAAGGCTATCTTCCATCGTGGTGACCCTTGACAAACATGCCCCCCAGTAATTTTAACAGAAGCATGAAGAAGGTCAAGCACACTTAATGGATGTTCCACAAGTTGAATGCTAATTCACTCAAGTTCTTACCCATGGTGGGGTGGGCAGGAATTCAGTTAAACATCCTTTGTGATCAGCTAGCACATGTTTGGTGACTTAACTCCACCGTTGTCACACACTCACCTGGTTCCAACTGCAGAGGAGATGCTGGACCTCTTATCCACCTGGAGGGCAGCCCACGATTGAGAAAACTTTAAATCACACACTGTCCTTGAAGGGAAGGGGGGTTGGAACAAAATAAGCAAAGACAGCCTTATGGCACTGGTCCTGCTCTGCTGCCTTGTGACAGTGCATAAGATGTTCTGCACTCCCTGGGCTTTTTGTTTTAGTGTGGATGTAGTGCACTGGAAATAGAAAGAATAATAGTTTACCAACAGTTCTCAGCATACAAAGATGTGTAGTTATTCACAATATTGTACACTTACAGGCTTCACCACAAGTTCTGCACAAGAGCAGGTACAAATCAAGATTTAAGGCTGGAGTTTCTGGCACTCCCAAGAATCATTTTACATTCAGGTCTCTGTACAAGTTCATATACATATACAGTACAGTGCACTCTAATAATTCCCCTCTCATTCGTATAATAACAATTTGTCAAGAGTTACTGGTGGGTAGATTTCAGTTCTTATAAGATTCAAGTCCAGAGTGCCCACTCTGTAAAAGTGTCCAATTTACAGAAAGCAAGCTTCCTCTAGTAATAACTCATTCTTACAGATAGTCATAGGCCTAACCTAAGGATTAGTGTGCACTAACCTGTGTTCAAGTACTTAGCTTTGTCTCTTCTACTTAAAACTGGAATTCAGGGGACGTCTTTGTATGTTATGGCCCTGACAAACCCTACATCACATTCTCACCAGATGACCCATGTTCTGGCACTTTTAACCATGGCTTGACCCTTGGTTAGGTATCTCGCTGTCATCCTGCAACATGTTGATTATCATGGCATAAAAGAAACCAGATTATGTGCTTTGTTATAGGTTTGTAAAACTCTGGTGGCAGTGATAGGCAATGTGTTATGTTCTTTGTCCTATATGCTTGTAAAAACCTGGTGGTAGTGGTAGGTACTGTGCTGTATTTCTGGTGATGCTTTATGCAACCTATACCTGGTGGCAGTGGTAGGAACTTTTGCACGTGGTATTCAGAAGAACTGAAAGGTTATGATATGTAAATATACCAGGTGAACTCATCCGTTGAAAGCGGTTGGCACATGAACATGTGCAAACTGTGAAACTCATTAACAATGTGTCTTCCCAACCACCGCTGAAAACACGTGCCTCATGCATGTACACCTGCAGCCACAGCTATTTTAACCACATCACACTTCAAACCCCTGCTTAGCCTCGTTAGATCCTGATGTCACTTACCTGACTCCCGATCACCGTCCCCCATCTCCTGGACCCACAGCAGTGGTCTTTGGACGTCTCCTCTTCGGCAGCGTTTCCTGGTGGTGTTTCTACTGGGCCATCCTCCACAGACCTATCATATACGCTGAAAGAGAAGCATAGTGTAAAGGTCAGATTGATACAGACAGGACAGGCATCACGCTATGTAAAGGACAATTGGCACGAAAAGACAAAAAGAGCTTATAATGTGCACACAGGATATCTGATGATTTAGAAAACACAGATGACTAAAAACTTGCATTGAAAGTGTATTTGGGAGAAGACAGAGAACGAAAAGACTGAGGCCCTCACTACAACCCTGGCGGTTGGTGTTAAAGTGGCAGTAATACTGCCAACAGGCCGGCGGTAAAAAAAATGGAATCACGATCATGGCGGAAACTTCCAACACAGACAGCCACTTTAACACTGCGACGGTAACCGCCAACAGACAGGTGGAAGACAATGTACCGCCCACACAATTACAAGGCACCAATCCGCCAGATTTTCCGGGGCGTTACCAACGCCATCAAAAGCATGGCAGAAACAGTACTTAAGGGAAACCACTCACCTCTCGACACCCAAGGAAGAACTAGGACGCCATGGAGCCTGAATTGCAGATCCTACCCATGTTGCTGTATCTATTAATACACCACGAAGTGGAAAGAAGGCGGCAGCGGCGATGACTACGGTGAATACTGCACCTAGCACACAGGGGAGGGGAGGAGGAAAAAGAGAGTGACACACACACACGCGAAACACAACACCCCCACCCCTCTCCCACAACAACATACACACAAACATATCCAATAACATCACAGATACACCCCATCACCCCCTGGAAGAACGCAAGGACCAAACGAAATGAGTTTAAGTAGTTTAATATTCGAACAATCAGATAGACCAAGAGAACAGCAAATAATCAGTATACATAAATATTTACAGCAAGTACACAAGTCCGTACACAGTCCCATGAAATGTCCGTGGACCAAAAAGCATGGGCGAAGCCCACACATGACACCTGCCTCAAAACAGAGAGAACACTGCAGGGGCATCAGGTCGAAAAAAACCAGGCACCTAAGGGGGAAAGGGGGGGGGCACCTCAGCCGGATGATGGTACGATGCCATTGCTCCTTGAGGGGGCTCCATGCCCACTGCTTGCTCCTGGGGAGTGCAAAGCCACAGTCTCTCAAGTCTCTCAAGTGTCTGGTTTGCCACTGCTTGGTCCTGAGGAGTGAAAAGCCACAGTCTCTCAAGTGGATGGTTTGTCCACTGCTTGGTCCTGGGGAGTGCAAAGCCACAGTCTCTAAAGTGGGTGGTTTGCTCACTGCTTGGTCCTGGGGAGTGCAAAGCCACAGTCTCTCAAGTCTCTCAAGTGGGTGATTTTTCCACTGCTTGGTCCTGGGGAGTGCAAAGCCACAGTCTCCCAAATGGATGTATCTCTCCACTGGTTCTGGAGGCGGCTTTGTGCTCAGAGTGCTTCATCCTGCCAAAGATAGGGGGAGTGGATGCCTTTCTCCACTGGTTCTGGAGGGGGATTTGTGCCTAGAGTGCTTCATCCTGCCAAGGAAAGGGGGAGTGTATGCCTTTCTCCACTGGTTCTGGAGGGGCCTTTGTGCCCAGAGTGCTTTATCCTGCCAAGGATAGGGGGAGTGGATGCCTTTCTCCACTGGTTTTGGAGGGGGCTTTGTGCCCAGAGTGCTTCATACTGCCAAGGATAGGGGGAGTGGATGCCTTTCGCCACTCGTTCAGAAGGGTGCTTTGTGCCCAGAGTGCTTCATCCTGCCAAGGATAGGGGGAGTGGATGCCTTTCTCCACTGGTTCTGGAGGGGGCTTTGTGCCCAGTGATGCTGCACCTGGGGTGTGGCAGTTGACTTCGTCTCACCTGGGTGTCTCAGCCATGCGACGTACCTGGAACAGGTAGCATGATACTCCATGGAGGGAGAGCCATATTCCATCCTGCGGCGACCTAGGCTGCCAATTGCTGGTTTGTGTCAGTGCTGGAGGTGGTGTCTCAAGTGGGGTGTATATGGTCAAGGACGTCACCTGCAGACTCTGACGGCTGCACACTGGGGATGGGGCTGACGTCCGACAGAGCGGCATCGGCTGTGGATGTGGCAGTGCTGATGGTGATGCAGGTGGCAGTGTCTGCGGCAGAGATGCTGCTAGTGCTGGCCATGGTGCAAGTGACTGTTGTGGTGGATGGAGACACCATACTGTTTCCAGCAGACTCGGATGGTTGATCCTTGGGGAGGATGCTGCAGAGTGACGTTATGGCAGCAGCGGTGCAGGTGGTGGTGCAGGTGGCAGTGCAGGTGGTGGTGCAGGTGGCGGTCGGAGCGGCGGTGGTGACTGTGGTGCATGTGGCTGCCATCCCTGATGATATGATGGTCACCAGCCCCTCACCAGGAGACATCGTGCCCAGAGGTGATGTGCCCTTTGGTTTATGGCCCTTACCCATCTTGACAGTCGCTGCAGGGACCTTAGCATTGTCCACTCGGTGTTTGGGGGAGGCTTTGCTGGGTGGGAGGTGTGACTGTCCCCTGCTGGAAGCCGGACCGTTTTTGATCTTTGCAGGTGGTGGAATAGGGTGGTCCTTCTTATCTGTCGGTGGCACACTGGCAGCTCTCACGGGCGCCCCCTTAGACCATACTGTAGTAGCAGGGACCACAGAAGATGCAGATTTGGTGGCTGAGGTGCTGGGCTGGGATCTAGACATCTTGGCCCTAGGGAAAGGACGAGGGATGAGGTGTAGTGAAGAGGTTATTGTTTGCTAGGAAAAGTTTTTTTGACACTCTGGGACGGGAAGATGGAGGGGGTGTGGGAGTGGAGGAACAGGTAGTGGTTGTAGGAGGTGTACGTCTGCTGAGTTTGGGTGAAGGTGCATGGGTTGGAGGCTGTTGTGAGGTGGATGGATGTTGAGTGGGTGTGTGCCTGCGTTTGTGTACATTGGGAGGAGGGCTTAAAGACACACTGGGAGAGGACACAGGGGACGTGTGAATGGTAGTGGGGGTGGTGATTGCACGTGAGCAGTGTTTAGTGATGGGCATGCTGGTGATGGAGGCAGTGACTGATGATGTAGTGCATGCAGATGTGAGTGGAGACGAGACTGGGAGGGAGGTGGAGGAGAGGGACACAGTGGAGGAAGTGGGTGTTGGTATGTGTGCATGGGTATGGTGCTTGTGTGACTGCCTGTAGTATGTGTGGTGCTTATGTTTGCCTGAGCCACTTTTGTGTGTTGATGTGTGTGCATGCTGGTCTGATGGTGTTCTTGGGATAGGCTGAGGTAGAGGGGATTGGGTCTGGGTAGTGGAAGTTGGAGCAGGGAGGCTGGACACAGGGACAATGGCTGCCATCAGTGCTGAGGCCAGAGCCTTAAATGCTCTCTGTTGGTCCGCCAGGCCAGAATGAATGCCCTCCAGGTATGAATCTGTTTGCTGCAAATGCCTCTCGACACCCTGGATGGCATTCAGAATGGTTGACTGCCCAACAGTGAGGGATCTCAGGAGGTCAATAGCCTCTTCACTGAGGGCAGCAGGGCTGACTGTGGCAGGGCCTGAGGTGCCTGGGGGGAAGGAGATGCCCACCCTCCTGGGTGAGCGGGCACGGGAAACACGCTGAGGGGCTGCTGGGAGGGTGGTGCTGGTAGGGGGGATGGCGGCTGTACCTGTTGTTGGGTTGGGCACAGAGGTTTCCACCACCGCCAGGGAGCTTCCATCAGAGGAGGAGTCGCTGTCACTGGTATCCCCTCCTGTCCCCGTCGTTGAGCTCCCCTCACCCTCCATCCCACTGGTGCCTTCACCCTCATTAGATTCACCCTCCAGGGCCATATGGGTTGCAGCTCCCTCCATCGCCGGTGCCTCTGCTCCTCCGCCAGATGATGCTAATGCACACAAGGACAGGGTGACAAAACAAGAAGTGGGGAAAGACAGAAAACACACATGGTCAATGCCAGCAACAGCACTACCATTGGGGGACTCAACGCACAGGGAGCAGCCCTATGCACTAGGCCATGCACTAGCAGTTAGTATGAAATTCACCAGGCCAAGGGGTACTATGCCTAACACCATTTGCTGCACACCTGGAACCCACAGGAGCCTGCCCAGTTGTAGATGTCCACTAAAAATATTGAGGTTGGAGTGTCTCAGAGCCTGCCCAACAAGGGACCTACCCTACCAAGTTCGCCCTGGCCTAGGGGAACCCACAGCCCACATCCCCCACCCAAACACTTCGTAAAGCATGCAGAGTCAGCTTAATGACACTGTACTCGCCCCCTTGTGGCTGCTGTGATGGCCTCAAGCGCCCATTCAACTCCGGATATGCCACCTCCAGGATCCGAAACATCAGGGGGGTCATGGTGCGACGGACACGCCTTCCATGTTGGGAGGCCAGCCCCAGCTGGGCCTCCGCCATCTTCTTGCTCCAGCGGCACAGGTCCTCCCATCTCTTGCGGCAGTGGGTGCTCCGTCTATGATAGACATCCAGGGTCTGCACTTTCTCGGCGTTGGCATGCCAAATACCCTTCTTCTGGTGGGCGCTGACCTAGAGGAAAGGTACAGAAGCAAAGGAAATTACTCACCCGTCTGGACCATCATATTAATTGCCCACCAGTTCCCACCCATGCCGTGACGCACATACACTCACCATCCTCACATGCATGCCTCAGGCCCCCCCCCCATGTATCTTCCATCCACACCACTCCAAACAGGCATTGGCCATGCATCATGCTTTTGGTGTACTCACCTGTTTGTCTGGAGGACCATAGAGTAGCGTGTACTGGGGGAGGACCCCATCCACCAGTTTGTCCAACTCCTCCGCAGTGAAGGCAGGGGCCCTTTCCCCAGACACTCGAGCCATTGTCGCTTCCAGACTCTGGTCACAGCAGCACTTGCAGTGTAGGTCCTCTCCTGTTGAAGGTCAGGTATCAAGTGAGTGAACAGATAAAAAATAGTGGTCACATCCGCAGCGGTGTGTGTCGTCAACGCCGGCGTACATCGTCATTGGCTCCTGGAACCCATAGGTCCCAATGATAACCAATGCTGAATTGCGCGGCGGTCTTTGACCGCCTACTGCAACGCTGCACAACGCCAGCGCAGTTACCTCATTTCCCCTTGTCCCTCCTCACAGGTCAGGGAGCTGCCATTTCAGGGGGGGACATGGCATGGCACCTTTCTGGGTCACAGCACTATTTGGCAGATATACGGTCAATGTACGCCACACACGGTTGTACTCACATTACTGAAAACACACTTGTGCAACCTATGTGGTACATGACCCTCTGCTCACTATTCTCCTCCATAGGGCACATCCGCTGGGGCAAATGATGAGATGGCATCATCCTCCGGTGTACAAACCCCTGGTGGACCTGTTGACAATGGAAGACAGACTCATCATTTTCACATACAGACTTGATCGTGCCACAATCCTGGAACTGTGTGCCCAATTGGAGCCAGACCTGATGTCAGCTGTCCGCCATCCCACAGAATACCCCCTCTAGTGCAGGTCCTGTCAGTGCTCCATTTCCTGGCAAGTGGCTCCTTTCAAACTACAGTGGCCATGGCAACTAGGATGTCTCAGACAATGTTTTCTAACGTGTTGACCAGAGTGTTGTCTGCCCTGCTGAAACACATGCGCAGCTACATCGTGTTTCCACAGGTGGAGGATTTGCCCACAGTGAAAGCTGACTTTTATGCCCTGGGACATATCTCCAACATCATTGGTGCCATTGATTGTACACATGTGGCATTTGTCTCCCTCGCAGAAATGAACAAATGTACAGAAATCGAAAAAGCTACAATTTGATGAACGTGCAGATGGTGTGTTTGGCGGACCAGTACATCTCTCATGTGAATGCCAAGTATCCAGGCTCTGTGCATGACACCTACATTTTGAGGAATAGCAGTATCCCTTATGTGATGGGCCAACTCCAGAGGCACCTGGTGCGGCTAACAGGTGAGCCCATGGTCCCCACACAGTATGAGTAAGTTTCTGGTTCTGGGGTAGTCCCTAAGGTTTAGTGTGTGTCTTACAGGTATCCCTCGACATTTGCAGGTGACTCTGGTTACCCCAACCTTTCATATCTACTGACCCCAGTGAGGAATGCCAGGACAAGGGCAGAGGAACGCTACAATGAGGCACATGGGAGAAAAAGGCGTATTATTGAGAGGACCTTCGGCCTCCTGAATGCCAGATTCCGTGCCTCCATCTAACAGGTGGCTCCCTACACTGCTCACCGAAGAAGGTGTGCCAGATAATAGTGGCATGCTGCATGTTGCACAACCTGGCATTGCAACGCCAGGTGCCTTTTCTGCAGGAGGATGAGCCTGGAGATGGTCTTGTGGCAGTGGTGGAGCATGTGGACAGTGAGGAAGAGGAGGCAGAGGAAGAAGATATTGACAACCGAACGAACATCATCATGCAGTACTTCCAGTGACACACAGGTAAAAGACTGTCACTGCTCCTCACATTTCTGAATACTATAGGACATTGTATAAGTCAGCCTTTTCACCTCTGTCTATGCACACTGACAGTTCACTTTGGCTTTCCATTTTACAGATCTGGGTACCTCATTCTGCCTTCTGCTATATGTACTGCTGCACAACAACTGTCATACATTGGTATGAGCAAATGAACATTTACATTGATATTTGTTGGTGATGTTGTAATAATACATTTGTGAAAGATCAGACTGACTCCAGATTGGTTTGTGATTCAAGGGTGTTTATTTAGGAGCTAATGTGTATAGCGGTATGTGGGAGGGGCTGGGTTGATGGTTGAGGAAGGTCCATAGTAGAGTCTAGTCTCTTGGTATCACAGGTGCATTGTCCAATTTGGCACAGGAAGGGGAGTAATGGCAGTTAAAGGTGGGCAGGGTGACATACTGGGACAGAAGGGTGACAATCCGGAGGGTCCTATTTCCTGGCGGGGGTCTTGGCAATGTTCTCTGTCTTCTGCCTGGATCACAGGGACCGTTTGTGGGGTGGTTCTCCTTCTGAAGGGCTGCTGGTGGGCTGTTGTTCCTGTGGCGGGCCTCCTGTCCACTAGCGCCGGTGGAGGTGGGTGGCTGTTCCTCGAATTCGCTAGTGTCAGGGGCCCTTTGTTGTGCCACTGCCTCCCTCGTGGTCTTGCCTATGTCAGCCAGCACCCCTGCAGTGGTGACCAGGATGGTGTAGATGTTGGTGATGTCCTCCCTGATCCCCAGGTAGTGTACCTCCTGCAGCCGCTGGCTCTCCTGAAACTTGGCCAGTACCATGCCCATGGTCTCCTGGGAATGGTGGTATGCTCCCATGATGTTTGATAGTGCCTCGTGGAGGGTCGGTTCCATGGGCCTGTACTCCCCCTATCACACAGCAGTCCTCCCAGCTTCCTTGTTGTCCTGTGCCTCTGTACCCGGAACCATGTGCCCACTGTCACTGACCCCAGGTCCCTGATTGTGTTGAGTTAGTGGGTTTGCCTGGGGTCCCTGTAGTGGTGGACACACTGCTGATTGACGTGTCCTGGGGACAGTGGCATGGGCCCGCTGGGTGTGTGCTGTGGTGGTGTTTCCTGAGGGGGGAGGTTCTGGGGTGGCTTGGGACTGTGGCAGAAGAACCGACTGTCCAGAGGTCCCTGATGGGCCAGGCTGGTCATCTTGATCCAGGAGTGCAGAGATGCTGTCGTCACTGTGGGCCTCTTCTGTGGGAAGACTGGAAATTGCTGGCATCACCTGTCCGGTGACGTTGGGTAGGGGTCCTGTTGGGGTGTAAATGCATTGTTATTTTATCAGTGTGTGCCATCTTGGCCCTTGTGTGAGTGGTGATTGTGTGCCCTGGGTGAGTCTCTCTAATGGACATACTTTGGTGATGGGTGTCCATGCATGTCTGTGATGGGTGTCCATGCATTGTTGTTGCATGCAGGGCTTGGTTGTGGGAGGGGTGGGGCGTGATGGTGGGGTGTGTGGGAGATGGTGGAGTCACGGGAGTAAGGGTGAGGGTGAGGGTGGGAGTATGTAATGGCATGCAAGTAGGGTGGAGGGTATAATAGTTAAGATATGACTTACCAGAGTCCAGTCCTCCGGCTACTCCTGCCAGGCCCTCAGGATGCATTATTGCCAAGACTTGCTCCTCTCATGTTGTTAGTTGTGGGGGAGGAGGTGGGGATCCACTGTCAGTCCTCTGTATGGCTACCTGGTGTCTGGATACCACGGAATGTACCTTACCCCGTAGGTCGTTCCACCTCTTCCTGATGTCATCCCTTGTTATTGGATGCTGTCCCACTGAGTTGACCTTGTTGACAATTCTCCGCCATAGCTCCATCTTCCTTGCATGGAGGTCTGCTGCACCTGTGATCTGAATAGCTGTGGCTCTACCCGGATGATTTCCTCCACCATGACCCTGAGCTCCTCCTCAGAAAACCTGGGGTGTCTTTGAGGTGCCATGATGTGGTGTGAGTGATGTGTGAGGTGATGGTTGATGTCATGTGTGGGGTGATGTGTTGGGGGGTGTGGTGTGTTGTGCCTAGATGGTGTATGAGTGATGGTTTGTGTGCCTCTGGATGCTGGTGTGGTCTTTGCTTTTCTCTCTCTCTGCTTCCTCAAAATGTTTCAGTGTAAGGGGTTGTGGGTAATGTGGGTTTGTGTTTTATATTGGATTGGGTGTGTGGTGTTTGTATGTGTGTCAGGTGTGTGTAGTTTGAATTGTCCAATGTGGTGTAGTTTTGTAAGTGTGTGTGTATTTTGAGCGCGGCGGTGTGTACCGCCAATGGTTTACCGCGGTTGAATGACCGCTGCATTAATTTGTGGGTCGTGATACTGTGGGCGTATTCCTGGTGGCGTAACGGTGTGGGTTTTGCTATCGCCAGTCTAACACTGACCTTTGGTGTAGCAGACTTGTGTGGGTGTCTGTATAGTGGCATAATTCTCAGTATGGGTCATAATACCCGTTGCGGATTTCCGCCGTGGACACAGTATGTTGGCTGCCGTTGGCACGGCGGTCAGTGGGATTTACTGCCATGGTTGTAATGAGGGCCTGAGTTTTGACATTTGCAGTAAAGTGAACAAATTAAAATTGCTATCTGAACAATCACCTTTTTGAGCTGGTTAAAACCAATTGTACTTTTGCTGATCTTGCTGATTTGTATTGTGATGTTGATTTAGGATAATGCAACAAACTATTGAATGAATCTTTGATACGTCTGGCACGTAACTACCAAGACAATAGAAGTGGATTGGAACTCTATAACTATATTGTTTGGTATGCCAAATCCTGAGAAACTATCATAAAACTGCAGATTGTTGAACTACTTCTGTAAACAATAACTGAAGGAGTGTTGTTTGTTTTCAGATGGTGCAATGGCAGAATATACTAATGCCTGATACATTGATGAATCTGTCTCCCACAACCAGAGGTTGTGTACAGCAGAACCTGACAAGTCTAATGCTGAACACCTCAATGCATTGAAAGCCTGGTATTTCTTTCTCTCTCTTCCCAACCTCACTTCCCCTTAGGAACGTCCTGAGGCATTGTGTGCATACATCACTGCTACCTGGGCAGTTTTCAGAGGGATTGGGGAATGGTCGTCACCCCATCGGAACCACTTGCAGTTCAGGAGAGTGTCAGGCATCATTGTAGCTGTAGCGCAGGGAGCCGAAGAGGAATTGCCACACTGGAAGCAAAGACAACAGAAATGTCAACAGCCTCAGGATCACAGGAGCTGCAGGGAGGCTTGGGCCGAGGACGACTAGAATGCTGGAGGAATCCGGTTGACTCAGGAAGTAAGTGCCGGGATGATGCTTGTTCAGGACATGAATGAGGCCAAACACTGACTCAGGTTTGGATGTGGTTTAAATATTCAGTGGGTATGGCTGATACCTAAAAGGCATGTGGCTCACATGAGAGACAGGAAAGTATCAAATGGGCCCTGTGAGAGAACACCTGTCAGCCTAATATTTTAATGCCAGCATGTGCAATCAATTAACATTATCATGTGGAGTTAATAAGTCATGGTAGTTAAAACAAATAAGCAGAAGCAGATGGAATCACTTAACATTAGCAGGTGGGGTTAGTAGGTCAAGGCCGTTGCAACCAATAAACAGAAGCAGGTGGAATCAATTTACATTGGAAGGTGGAGTCAATAAGTCATGGAAGTTGGAAACAAAAAACTGAAGCAGTTGGAATCAATTACATTAGCAGGTGGAGTCAATAGTTCTTGGCAGGTGGAACCAATAAACAGGAAACACATATCTATTCCTCACAAGTGTGCAAACCGGAAAACGAATTGAACAACAGTAGCAGAATGTTCTAATGGGTTCATGTGCTCTGGGAAGTTGCCTGCCAAGTGGTTAAGTGTAGTGGGACCATGGAGCCTCAGGGGTGTTTATTTTGGTCTCACAGGAGGCCATGACTTGCCACAAGGGAAATACAACATGAGCCATGTGCACCAGATCCACTTACAGAAGGCGCAAGAGGGGATTGTGAGAACCACATATGAATACCCGTAGTACTCAAGTACAATCACTCATAGGCCAATGAACAGTCCAGGCATAGCCTATGTCAGCACTGAAAGTTGTTGCCCGGATGGATCCTATCACCCTCAGAGGTCAGGGTGCTTGTGTGAGCACCAGTCCGGCAGTTATACGCCCATCAAGCTCAAAAGGCAGAAGCAGCTCAACTGGGTGTATGCAGGCACCAGCATCATTGCAGTCCCCACTGGTACAAGACAAACCCCATGGAAGTTGTAGTCCCAACCGAGCTGCTATGTAATTCATGACATTTGTAAGACTGATTGGGCCACTGAAGTCCTCACAGTAGTTGTAGCACCAGTTATGGCATTCTGATCCTCACTTCATTTATAGCCCTGACTGGGGCGAGAAGATTCTTATGACTGTTGTAGTGGTTCCTGCCAGGGAATGTAGAGAGACCAAAAGATTCCCTTCAGTGTGGTTTACTTCTGGATTCGATCTTCAGCCATATGCCTTATCTGGGTGTTTCTTCAACCAGCAATATCCTGGGATTCTCCCCTTGTACTGTCTTTCATTCTGTAGGGACAGTTTGGCTTCATCGCTCTCTCAGCAGGCAGACAATCATCTAGTCATCAATCAGACCCTATGTTTTCTAGCCTAAAGTGAGGGCTTCAGGCAATGTACCCTCACCTGTGAGTGAGTTGCAGAATTCAGGTCTGATACGCTGAGGCACTCTCCATTCGGTAATAATGAAGAATTTGGAAGGACTTAAACAAAGATCGGATGCTGGGGTCCTGCTCGTTGATTGGATGTGCATCAACTGTCTCAAACTTCAGAGCCAGTTTTGAGATGGTTCTTTGTCAAGACTCCTTTTCAGGCCGCTCTCCCGATACAGCCTTTCTGTACAGTGTTGCTTCTCACTAGCAATAGACCTTTCTCCAAACTTGAGCGCCATTTACATGACCACAATGAAGTGTGAGGTTTCTGCATCCGGCTGGCATTAGCCACTCTGAAGGAGTAATCAGGGAAAGAGAAAAGGTCATGCTTGACCTACAAATTTCCTCAATTTCAACAACAGATGCTGCTGTCCCACCATTAACACCTATTATCTACCAAATGCCAGTTCCGGGCAATAACTAGTAAGCAGCCTCTTGCTAACAAAATCTACATGGATTTTCTCAAGGTAACCCTGTCTCCATCTGCCTCCAGTATCTGGATCACCATCCTCCTGACACAGGAATATAGGCAATATAGATCTCCTACAGGGAGCAGTCCTTTCCCAACTTATGTACCCTTTGGAGAACATGATCTCTTGGTGCAGTCTGTTAATTGTCTCCAGACAAAAAATTAAGCTAACTAAAACAGCAGCTTGATCATTAACATTGTTAAGTGTTTCTTTCACCTTCCACAAATTGATCTACAGTAAGTGCTATGATGGGATGGCTTGGATACAACCTTCTTTGCTGAATTCCTATGTCAACATCTCAAAGGGTGCAAGCATTTTTATCAGGCCACTTATACGCCCCTCTTTTAGACTTGTGATGATATGGCTTTGGTAGTTACATCCCCTCTCCTTTGTAACACATAATCATTTGTAGACTTGAACTGCTCAAACAGATGTTGCAACAATTATAAGGTGCAGTTCCAGTGGGTGAGACTATTTTGTGAAATGTCTTCAATAAAGACTTTATTAGTTCACTGAATGACCCTTAAGCTCTTCCATGTTTTACCACTATTGTTAAAATGTGTGCAAATCCTGTGACAGGTCATCAAATATATGATGGACAAAGTCTTCCTTTTGGAGAGAGTCCTGCATAATTAGTTTGATGTAATGGGCTAAACAGAGCAGGATCTCCCAATTACCATTGCTTTAAAGTTGTTACTGACATTGTCACTGACAATTAATCCAATTCTGGCATCCCCGTGTTCAAGCCATTTCTGTCCTGACATTGATTGTTTCCAAAATGTTGGCAGCTATGAACTCTTTTTTGATTGTGAACACTGACATTGTTAGACATAGCTAATGATGGTGCCAAGTGATAGCTTTTTCTTAATCCCATTAAAGGTGACCCAGTTTGCAATGATGCACATATGGGGCCTCATTACAACCTTGGCGGGCGGCAACTACCGCCCGCCAAGTTGTAACCGCTGTACCCAATCTGACATCCCCGCTGGGCCGGCGGGCTGAAACAGAGTTTTCGCCCGCCGGCCCAGCGGGGATGTGGGCCGCAACATGGGAGCCGGCTCCAAATGGAGCTGGCAGTGTTGCGGCTGTGCGACGAGTGCAGCTGCACCCGTGGCACTTTTCACTGTCTGCTGTGCAGACAATGAAAAGCAGTGTGGGGCTGTTCCTGGGTGCCCCTGCACTGCCCATTCCAGGTGCATGGGCAGTGCAGGGGCCCCCATGGCCCCTGTGACTCCCCTTCCCGCCAGCCTTTCCATGGCGGTTCCTACCGCCATGGACAAGCTGGCGGGAAGGGGACTCGTAATCCCCTGGGCACTGGCAGATTACAACCGCCGGGACCACTGTGGCGGAAAACCGGCGGCCCCGGCGGTGCGACGGCAGCGCTTCCGCCGCGGTCGAACGAGGCAAGATTGCACTGCCAGCCTTTTGGAGGTGCAATCGCCAAACCGCCAGGGTTGTAATGAGGGCCATAGTCTGTAGCATAACCATTGGTTCTCATTGCTGGAAATACTTGTGTCTTACCAACCAATCTTGGCTTTTGACCACTTGTGGCACCGCAAAACAGGTTTGTCTTGAAATTTTCATTTTGGACAAGAGGTCTCCACAACATCCAGAAACCCATCTTCTTCCATCAGAAAGAAAAAATAAATTAGAGATCAAGCACCTACATTTTGGTAAGTTTTGAACTGTATACATGGACCAGAAGATAGTTTTGGTGATTCTTTCTAAACATAGCCTTTAAGAGTTTTTTTTTCAGAGCCACCTTAAGTGACTTCTGGAGTACTTGGAGGGTTCTGGGTGATAGCCTCATTTGCCTAGCTCTAACAGGAGATTGCTGCTGGCTTCTTTTCCTGATGACAACAATTTCTTCTTCATCATCATTTTCTCATTTTACACTGATTCATCGTTCTCAGAAACACCTTTAATTTTCAGTTTTTGTTCCCATATGAGTGCATGTCTTTTTATTTCGTATATATGCCAAGAGACTCCAGGAACAAAAATGGCCATATGGGTGCTTATGATGGCTGGCTTTGTGGCAAATTCACTAGTCTTCTATATATTGCTCATATGAGTTAGGAAACTACAGTGGAGGTAGTTGGTGCTGTCTGTTTAGAATTTTGAGAAGAAGGGGCAGGTGGTGTTGCAGGAGCAGGTGCAATAGTGGTGATTTGCTCGTCCTTAGTGCCACTCTTGACAAGAGCAATGGTTCATCTTCTTCACAGTCAACAGTGCTTTCTGGAAATCCCCTTCTGCCATGATTCCCAAAGTAAGGTTCTGTGGGCCACAGCTTGCCACCTTTAGAAAGAGTGCTTGAGAAGATGCTGAGTTGCTCATTTAGTATAATAAACTTTATTTCGGTCAACAGACCATAAAAGTACAATAGACTCATATAATACATAATAAGATACAAATAAAAGGAATAAAAATAAATAAATAAATACACATTAAAAACAAACGCATACACTTAAGCATGAGATCATCAACATTACCTCCTAAGCTTTGAGCTTAGTCAACAAACAAATATAAGCAGCAAAAACCGCTACATATCCAAACTAGTGGGCTTTGGAGGGTCCCTCCTACCTGCCAAAAGCACAAAAAGAATGTACATTCAAAAGATGACATAATAGAATGGGGCAAAGCAAATCATTGCACAAGATCCCTCCCGTATTGCATTCCCGCGGGCTTAATTACATATCACAAGTCATGAGTTATCCCTTGAAAAAACATGTTTGAATAAATGGACCAGTAGGCCCTAAGGCTCTCAGAGATGGCCGTTAGAAGACATTTAGGCCCTGATTTATACTTTTTTGTGCTGCATTACTGTCATTTATTGAAGCAAAAGCGGCGCAAACTTACAAAATACAATTGTTCACACTTACCCATCTGGCCCCTTCCTGAGACTCATCTGGTGACTCTGACCCCCAGCACGCCTGCCCCTTGAGAATGTGGGTGGTGCACCTGAAGTGGTGGGGGGCACACTAGGGTGCCAGGGACTGAGATCTTCGCTGATGGCCCGGTGGCCGCGAGGTTGTTTGAATGGCCGCTGGCGAGTAGTGCAACCTGAGCAGCAGGAGCTGCCCAAGCAGAGGTGAGGTCCAGGCACAGTGGCACATAGGGTGTGACAGCCTGCCCCTGGACCCCCAAATTGATGTAATGGAGGCACTCTATTGGGGCATGTGCTGCTGCTGAGAGGCCAGAGAAGAGTGATCCAGCTTCCTGAGAGGCCTAACATCCTGGACTGAGGCACACCGGGCCTGGGCCAACACAAACAGCAGGAAGGGGCACCATCGGAAGTGCGGTGCACCTGCAAGAAGTCAAACAGCCTTGGACACTGTGCTGAGGTGCTACAGCTTTGGAGGCTCCGATTGCCCTGCTGAGCTCTGAGAGGTCACCTGTGGTCCTCCTGCCCGGACCGGGGCTTGGAAAATGGGACTCCCTTGGATGACAGGAATTGGGCTGAGGTGCCAATGACCAGCAACCCCCTCCCCCCTTTCACTGGACTGGCAGGGCCCTTAAGGGGGCCCAAGTGCAATGAAACAACACTGTGGCACCCCATGTGGGGGGGGGGGTCACCTCTAGCTGTGAACTGAGCTCCTTGGGGCAGAGGTGCAATATTGACCTTGATTCTCAGTTCATTGGAGGCCTCTCTAGGTGACATGATGTGGACCGCTGTAGATGCAGCTGGAGGTGGGGAAGTGTCCTTGTTCCTTGAGCCAATGATGTGACCTCCCTCTAGCGGAGATGGTGCTTGACCAATGAGAAGACAGAAAGGTGGAGTGATTCCTGCTGACTGTGTCAGACCAGCAGAACCGTGGGACCAGCTCTAATACTACCATGGGGCACTTGAGGTGTGGCTTAGCTTCTGGTCGGGGACAATAGGCCCCTGGCTCTCTGCAACCAACAGCTGGCCTTCCATATGGATGGTTATTGGAGCCCTTGGCAAGGCATGGGGGACACCACTGATGACTGTGCTGCCCATACGGTGGCTGAGACCTCATGAGGGATGCCGCTGTTGGGGTGTGACTGAGCGGGGCTGGCAGCGAGAATCCTTTGTCAGATTTTGGACTCAACTCCAGCCTGCTGAGGAGAGACTTTGAGGTGTGAGTGACATCGCAGCCCATCTGCAACCGCTGCAGCCCGGGACTCCAGTGTTGCCTTGCGTGCTTTTTAAAGCGCTTCCTGTGCTGCCCGTATCACCACCGCAGCCCGGGTGCCAAGGAATCACCACCGCAGCCCTAGTGCACGTTTGATTGTTGGAGCGTGTCACGTTCTGTCTTGTGCCCCCGGGCACCAAAAGGAGGAGAAGAGGAGTGAGCATGCCCGCTCCAACCATGCCCCCGGGGTGAAGCGCGCCTAAAGATGCGCCCCCGGGGCACCAGCAGGTACCGCCCTCAGTGCCTGCTCACCAGAAACGCCGAAGGAGAGAGGAGAGCAGCTCGCGCACCGTTTCAGGTTTGGCCACCCTCCAGAGCAGGAGGAAAGCCTCATCGGAAGCGCCTGCTCCAACTTACCTTCATTTTTGACAGCTGCCCCGAGGACGCGGGCGACTGTCTATCCAAACCAGGGCCCGGGGACTGGAAAGGGAGTTTCTTCCCCCGTCCACTGCCTGAGGGGTGAGATCGCCCTGTGAACTTACTAGGCATTGTTTTGTGCCCCCTTCTTTGGTGGCAGGGCCAGTGGAGGCCCAGAGGGGGCCCCCCAGAGATTGTGGGCCTATTAGGTAATCAGGGAGGAGGCTGAATGCCCCACTCCCTTAGGAGCCATGTGTGGCCCCCATTGAGCGCATAGGAGCGCCAGGGGCCCCTAACACGATCTTCCAGGCACTAGAGTGCCTTGTTCTACAAAATAAGGTACTTTTGGGGACACTGGGAGGGTGGTGTGCTCCGGGGTTATTTTTCTTACGGATATATATAAATCATGTCTTATCATATGTAACAATGTTCCTTTATGGGCATGTAGGAGGTATTTATGACAAGTACACATATTTCTTTATTGTAAATCCTGACTACTGTTTATGTTGCAGAATCCTGAGTACTTATGTGTTCCATTGTGACATCTGCCTATTCTTGTAGTGTATTAGCAACTTGTGTAACATTTTGACCACTGCTAAAGTAGCAGGGTATTACTGACTTATAATGTTTGGTCTAATTATGTTTTGTGCAAAACAGTTTATTTTTACATAGCTCAGTGTTGTGTTTACTTTGTGGTGTACATCATGCATGTGTTGTGTGTGTTGTGCAAACGCTTTACACATTGCCTCCGGGTTAGGCCTGACTGCTCGTGCCAAGCTACCAAGGGGGTGAGCAGGGGTTATCCTGACTAGAGTGGGTGGGTTCTGCCTGGCTTAGGTGCATACCCTAGCCAACCAGAAACCCCATTTCTAACAAGGCATACAAGGGGTGAACACAGCAGAGGAAAAGCCACTGTGGGTTTGGATTGCCACCAGCTGACAGTGGGCAAAATCGTGTTGGCCGTAGCATATTCCACAGCATTCCTACAGGCATGGTTAGGCAGTGTCTTAGAAGAGCTGGCCTCCTGCAGACAGACCACCATAAACTTGCGGATAGGGTCAAGGCGACAGAAGTGGCGGTTGAGGAGCTCAGGCTGGCACAACAGTCCTTGCTGCAGCAGCTGACTGACCTCACCAAACATGTGAAAACTATAGAAAGTATAGCAGAGAATGCTGAAGGTTGTAATTAGCGCAATCATTTTTGGATCGTGGCGTAGGGTGGTGACATGTTTGGATACTTGGAAAACTGAATGAAAACTCAAGTGGCACCTGCAGAACTCATTCCCTTCTTTGCTCTAGACTGTGCACACCGCTTACCTAAGAGACCCCCCGGGTCCTCCACCGAGGCAGATAGTGGCTAGGTTGTTGCATTACTGGGATAGGGATATCTTGCTTCAGAAAGCCCACTGAACATTTCAAGTGGATAATGCAGCAGTGACCTGGTTCCCTACCTTCACCTTGGCAGTGTAGGCCAATAGAGCTTCTTTCCTGGAGATTAAACAGGAATTTCAAGAACTCAGTATTCAATACTCACTGCTATTTCCTGCCAAGTTGCATATTTTAGTGGATGGCACCACACACATTTTTCTGAAGCCCTGCTATTTGTGACCCCGAAGACAGATGAACTACTTTGAACTTTACTAGCAAGTTGACAAGGTGATCAGGCAGGGGATGGGTTACATGTGTTGGAATAAGAGGCACCCCCTTTTTTGCTGGGGGCTCCTCAGTCACTCGTACTTGACTATGAGTAGACTCTCTTGCTTTTGACTTACACCCCTTGGTGCTCCTATAATTTTATTGCAGAGTGTGTCTTTAGGAGACTGTTTTAATCTGTTTCTGTGATTTAAATTGTGCTTTAAAACTGTCTGCCCCCCTGTATTTTTGCCTTTAAAAAAGCCCGATTTTAGAGTGCGCGCCCAGCACTATTACAGTGTTTGTTTCTTAAACAATCTCTCCCTTACCTGGAAAGTAGACTCTGCTAGCTTGGAAGTGTGGATTCAGCCTGTCTGTATCCAAGGAGATTCTGAATAGAGCAGCAGTTGCCTTTCCCCCTGACCACAGGGACTGGACTTCAGTTAATGTGCTCCTTCTATAAGTTCCTATTGGTTGTTGCATTAGCTGTTGTGATAGGTTGTTGGGAGATGGTCTTTCATTGGTTGCTGGCTCCAGGGCTGCAGTTATGATTGGTGGATAGGGCTGGGAATCTGATTGGCTGTTGGTTCTAGGGCTGATATTCTGATTGGCTGTTGGTTCTAGGGCTGTGATTGGTGGATAGGGCTGTGATTCTGATTCTCTGTTGGTTCTAGGGCTGTGATTGGTGGATAGGTCTGGGATTCTGATTGGCTGATGGTTTTAGGGCTGTGATTGGTGGATAGGTCTGGGATTCTGATTGGCTGTTGGTTTTAGGGCTGTGATTGGTGGATAGGTCTGGGATTCTGATTGGCTGTTGGTTTTAGGGCTTTGATTGGTGGATAGGGCTGGGATCCTAATTGGCTGTTGGTGTTAGGACTGTGATTGGTGGATAGGGCTGGGATCCTGATTGGTTGCTGGCTTTAGGGCTGGGGTTGTGATTGGTGGTCAGGAATAGGGCTATGATTGGTGATTAGGGCTGGGTCTCCCATTAGTTGTTTGAATCAGGGCTTGAAATTGGATTGGCTAGGGTTAGGACCATCTTCTTATTGGCCAGTAGGGCTAAAAAAGGCTAGGACTCAGGGCGTCTCAGCCCGGGCGTCGAGGCAAAGGGTGGTGAGGACAAGGGCAGCTGCCTGTTTGGGCCTGTTCGGGACTGGTAGGGACTAGGGACTAGGGCCAGAAATGCTGCCCAATTCTCAATTTACCAGGAATGGTTTCAGCCCCTACACATCCCTCAACATGCAAACACATATTGTACAAAGACATCCAACTCATACATCACAAACCGACCACAGACAGATTGCATTGCCCCATCACCCAACACAATACCCTATATACAACACATATACAATTATCCCCCACAACTACTACAGTCAAACACCTGCATTCTCACAGCCAACACTACTCTGTCCACTCCCACTAACATAACCTGCCATCACCCACACAATACAAAACTACAGCATACATTTCTCTCAGTCTCAGCCTTCTAGATACACACTCTCTGCTCATACTAACCAACAACACTATCCGCTGTTTTCTCCACACAGACCACCTGTCATCATAACAATGCCCAAACCCTGCCTTCAAACACACCATCTACAAACACACTTCCCCTCTCATCACCAATTACACACAACCAAACAATCCCCACATTTCACTCCACCACACATATTACCTCTTCCAGTCATCACAACTAGTACTAACTCCCCTGACACACACCCATCACCTCTTACACACCTCGTACATTCATCTCCAAAACACATCAACACCCTATCTAACACTCACATTCCACTTACCAGCACTAACTCACATACAAATCCCTCACCAAAAACAACTACACCAATATCCCCTCTCACTATTCCACAAAAACAATACCGACCACAAAGATCAGCACATCAAAGCAACACAAACTTACATTACACTTATCGTCATACCCACTCCCACCCTCAGGACTACACAAAGAATACAAATTCCATCCTATCTCCACCCCTACTTTCTCACTCTTCACAAACACCGACCACAAGCACCCCAACCCAGCAACTTTCATTCACTCGCCTCTCCTCCATTGCACAATTTAGAGCCTTACATCATGATCCACATGCTCCTCCACCACCCCTAACCCATACTCCATCCACACTAAACAAACGCAAACAAAATAAAAAACATGCCACTCATAGCAACCTCGCATCCCCTTGTCTGTTACATATTAAAACTACCCTACAAAAAACAGTACACTCCTCATGGCTCTCTCACCCACCAAGTCCACCACCCACACACACAGACCCAACAAAATGCCTCCTTAACCTGCTGGAAGAGGAAAACTATATTGAAAAGCAAGACTATTGTGAGCCTCAAACAGTTATCACAACTAGCAACACTCCTGCTTCAAGCTCACATTATACTACTTACCCTTCTCCTAAACAAAACAACACTACCACTAACACACCTTTTCTAAACTGCCAGCTCATAAATGCTCAATCACTCTAAAAAAACAAGCACCACATCTACGACCTGCTCACAGACACACAACCTGACTTACTATTCATAACTGAATCCTGATTGGGAGATGACATGGCACCAGTGTTGCACAAAGCCGTTCCTCCGGGCTATCAAACCATCACTCAAAACCGTATAGGCAAGAGAGGAGGTGGACTAGCTATTATATTCAAACAGGCAATGAACCTCAGTAAAACAGACAACATCTCCATACAAGGTTGTGAAGCCCTCCTTACTAGATGCCACCCAACTCCAACTTCCTCCTATAACTTTCTCCTCCTTTACAGACCTCCACCTAACAACTCCACATTCCCAGATGCTTTTCTGTGCACAGTCTCAAACCTTATTACACTATACTCCAATCTATGCATTCTTGGGGATCTAAACATTTGGTTTGACAAACCCAATATGCCCCATCCAAAAGCTATCACCACTGGCCTAGTCGCATTGAACCTACATAAGATTGTGCACAATCCCACACACATCGCTGGTCACATCTTAGATGTCATGTTTGCTAAGCCTGAACTAGTTACATTCATAGCATCACGCCAATCACTTGGTCAGACCACCATATGATAACTTTCCGACATACAACTCCATAAATCAACACACCCCACAACTACTTACATACATGCACCTATCGACCATGGAGCAAACTCAATTTGGATCACTTAGAAACACAACTAACAGCAAACACAGATCTAGATACAATTAATTATGTGCCAAAACTTTATGAGTGGCTATAGGAAGCTTTTGATATCCTGATACCACTCAGAAAAACTAAACACAACAAAAGAAAACCAACGCCTTGGAGTAACACAGAACTTAAAAAGATAAAGCAACAAATCAGAAAGTTGCAGCGGACCGGGCTCAAAACAAACAACAGTCAAGACAAACTGCAGCCACACAAACTTAACAGGATATACAAATCATCAATCAAAAAAACTAAAAAAAGATACTACTCAGACAGAATTCAAAATGCTCAATCTACAACCAAGGAATTTGATAAAATTCTCAATGAATTTCGAAAACCTACATGCATGGAAGGAAGTCATCCCACTACTCAAGATTTCATAAACAAATTGGCAACTCACTACGCAACCAAGGCAGACACATTGGACTTCTATTTAAAACAGAAGAAAACCATCAGCACCAACCCCTTTCCTAAAATACCCTTTAAGAATAAACCAACCCAACCTCTATAGTCTTTCAAACAAATATCCCAGTATGAAGTTATGGATTTGGTCAAAGTAAGCAGACCTTCTGGTTGCCCTTCTGACCCTCAATCAAAAAAACTAAAAAAAGATACTACTCAGACAGAATTCAAAATGCTCAATCTACAACCAAGGAATTTGATAAAGTTCTCAATGAATTTCGAAAACCTACATGCATGGAAGGAAGTCATCCCACTACTCAAGATTTCATAAACAAATTGGCAACTCACTACGCAACCAAGGCAGACACATTGGACTTCTATTTAAAACAGAAGAAAACCATCAGCACCAACCCCTTTCCTAAAATACCCTTTAAGAATAAACCAACCCAACCTCTATAGTCTTTCAAACAAATATCCCAGTATGAAGTTATGGATTTGGTCAAAGTAAGCAGACCTTCTGGTTGCCCTTCTGACCCTTGCCCACCACAAATCTTCAAGAACATTCTTCTATCTACTTCTACTGAAACACCTGTAAGAAGAATCATCAACAACTCTTTAACTTCAGGAACTTTTCCTGTAGACCTGAAAAAGGCATACATATGGCCTTTATTAAAGAAAACAAACCTAGACCCGCAAGACCCCAACAACTACAGACCAATCACAAATGGACCTTTCTTGGGCAAATTGATAGAAAGAGCAGCATTCGCCCAGATGTCACAATTCATTGAAGACAATTCTATACTTTCAGACTTCCAAACTGGATTCCGCCCAGGAAGAAGCACTGAATCGGCACTCATAGCAATCTGGGATGATCTTAAAAAGACAGTCGACCGCAATGGAGTTGCTGCACTACTTCTCTTGGACCTCTCAGCTGCCTTTGACATGGTTGACCATGACACCCTAACTCAAAGACTCCACAAAGCCAGCATACAAGGGATTGCTCTCGACTGGATTACTTCCTATCTTCAAAAAAGATCGAATATCATCCACTCGCCCCCCTTCTCGTCCGAACCCTACCTCACAAAAGCAGGGGTCCCCCAAGGGTCAATCATCTCACCTTTGCTTTTCAACATCTACATGATATCTTTACCAGAACTTTTCCATCTCACATGCTACAACTATGCAGATGACACACAAATAATACTTAAATTAGAATGCCCCAAAAACATTGAAAACTCACAAATCTTCAGTTGCCTCAGAGCCGTTGATCAGTGGATGACCTGGAGCCATCTCAAACTCAATACCTCAAAACAGAAACACTCATATGTGGTGACTGGAAAAATTATGACCCTCTGTGTGTCTGGCCTGGCGATCTTGGACCACCTCCTCAATTATTCAAGGAAGTTAAAAACCTAGGAATCACCATGGATTCCAAGTTAACTATGAATGCCCAAGTGGACAAATTAGCACGAACAAGCTTCATCACCTTGAAGACTTTACGACGCATCTTCCCCCACCCCGGATTTCCACACAAGGTGCAAGCTACTATCTCGCTTATACTATCCAAACTGGATTATGCCAATGGCCTCTACCATGGATCATCTCTATCTGTTATGAAAAAACTACAACGTATCCAGAATTCCGCAGCCAGGCTACTATTACATGTAAAGCCGCAAGCCCACATCTCCCCTGCCTTGAGAGCACTACACTGGTTACCCGTTGCCAGAAGATGCACTTTCAAGCTGCTTTCTATCACCCAAAAAGCTATACATGGAACAGGACCGCTTTTTATCAGAAAGAAAATTACCAAATACATCCAACAAAGAAACCTCCGCTCAAGATTGGCACCCCGCCTTAGAACACCACCATACAAGAAAAAGACTATAGGTGGTACATCCTTCTCCGTCCAAGCAGCCAAACTATGGAATTCATTACCCCCAACTATAAGAGCCACAGATAACTTTCTCGTCTTCAGAAAACTACTCAAGAGTTGGCTCTTTCCTTCATAACCACCATATTCAAACAACTATGAACTGCATATGCCTATGTTGATAAATATTTTTTCAGATTATGTGTATATTTCTATTTATTTATAGTTTCTTTAGAAAATATGTATCGCTACTATGTCATAACAATAAAATACACACACACTCTTTAAACCTGTTTGACTAAGTATTTTTTACCCATGGTTCTAATTATATATTGTATGTGCATATGTGTGTGTATTCATGTGTGTGTGTGTGTGTGTGTGTACATATATACAGTATATGTATGTATGTGTTTATGTTGTTTCTGTGTTTGGCATGTTCGTGGATTATTGCATGGCTCCTGGGTGGGTTGTTATACTAGATATCTATGAATTCCTGCTCTCATCTCATCACACTTATCTACTCATCATCATATGTCATGTCTCTATCAAACTATCCTCCATTCTCACTCTGACTCCTCCCAAATCCCTTCTACTACTTTCATCTCCTAAATAACTCTGCTTAACCTCTTCCCTCCGCTTCCACATCTAACTCACCAAACCTCACTCTACTACTGTGACCTCCCACACAACCCTACTAAATTCTCCCGCATTTATCTCACCCTGCTACTATGCTCTCCCTAACCCTTCCACATACTCTTCCCTCCTCCACCACCCTTTACTCATCCCAAGCCTTTGGGTTGAGTAAATGAAGGATATACTCCCAATTAACACTTCTGGATTTCTTTCCTCCTCCACCCCTCCATTACTCCAGTCAATCTAACTAACAAACTCTCATATCCGCGGCTCCAATTAACTCATAATAATACTAAAACTGCACTCATTATTTACCTATACTAATCCATCACTAATTCTTGTTGGGTTCCAGAGTAGCGTGCTACTCATCGAAAAGCACTTCGAAGCCTCGTCAGGGGTAGTAAGCGCTATATAAATACCATTACAATACAATACAATACAGTTTATTCCTATTGTCCTGCTTCCTGTTCTTTAATGGGGAGACCCTCTCCTCCTGTTGATGGCTGTACTACCTGGGGTGGGGTTTGGTGTGGGGGTGGGGGGGCGCACCATTGCTCCCCACTCCATGACACTAATGAGTAAGAGATATAGCTGACTGGGTGGAGAAGTGCTGGGCTGGGCTGGACGCTGATCCTGGTTGTGCAGGTTATCCACCATCATACATGCACCCATGACCAATGATTAGTAGGAAATAGTCACTTGTTCCATGTCTTTTTCATCATGCCTAAGTTTGGCTGGCTGGCTGTTGCCAAGCTGCTCTGGGGTAGGGGAGTTGGGTATTTGTTTAACAGTTCTCTAAGTTTCGGGTACTAAGTGGTCATTCTTTTGGTGGGGGTGATGGTGGAGTATGTGGGACCATACCTGGCCTGTACCTCATGTCTGTGATTTCAGTGCACACATATAGCCTTGTTACAGGACACATCCCTTACTGCTGTGGAAGTATTGTGCCTTTGGAGGCATTGGAGAGGCCAACTTTACGCCATGGAATTTTCCACGTATGCTTGGGGTGCCTTGATCTGGATCTGATCAGGCATCCCTTTCGAGGCCACTCTTGTCTGAATAAACAAAGATGGCAGATATGCTTTCGTTGATGGGGGACTAGGTGGTAAATCTCTGACACTCTGATGTGTGTATGCTCTTAATCAGTATTGACTGCTGTTTCTAACCCAACTGTCAGCACTGTTGGGGTCTCCCCCTGTTCTTTAACATGTGGCAGACAATGATCTTGATCACTCCACTCTGGCACTTCTGGGGGCACCTGCTCATAGGATTGTGAAGGTGTTTCAGGACTGGGAAACAAGTTGGGGGCTTCAAGATGTTTGGAGAGTGCAATATAGTGTGGAAAGGGATTACTCCTGTTAATCGAGCCGATACACTTTTCAAGTCAGTCTAGATAAAGGCTTGTGCTCAGGACCCCACTGCCAATTTGTTTACCACAACAAATATGTAGCCCACACTGTCTCAGATCATAAGCCACTACTTATGGGAATTCATTTGAGAACAGCTAGCCTAGCAATCCTGATGTGGTGCCTTTGCACCAGCACCTTGGAAGACAAGACTTACCACAAAGGCTTCCAGAAAGCCACCTCAAACTACTTTACACATAACTTGGGCATGGCCTCCAATTGCCTCATTGAGTGGGAGGCTTTTAAGGTCGCCATTTTTGGGCACTGCATAGTGGCAATGGTGGGTGTCAGGAGAGAGCTTGACCACACACTGGTAACTCTTTAGGGGACTATTCATGATTTGTGCATTGAGGTTGATACTGATCCTGAGTTGAGAACACAGCTGGCAGAAGCCAAGGAAGAGTATACATTTATTCTGTAGAAACTTTGCTGCCATAATTATAGATATTATATCGCTAGGGCTCATGACGTGGAAGATAGGGTGGGCAGTCTGCTGGTCTGGTTGGTGCTCCCTGAGATACGGGGAGGCCCTGATCACCTACATGAGCCAGCCAGATGGGCGACGTGTGCATACCCAGGTGGAGTTTAACAGCACCTTCCAAGAGTATGTGTATTGCTCTATGGGAGATGACCAGATGTGCTGAGAGAAAGTGTAGAAGCCACTTGCACTAAGGACCCTAACTCTGATTGCTGCAGAATAATTTGGAGGTCTCCTTACACCCCAAGAGATCAAAGGGGCTATCTGAGACATGGCATGGTGTAGACACCGGGCCCTGACGGCCTGCTGGCAGAGTTTTATTCTGCATTTATGGGGTCACTAGCCCCATGCATTGCCAACACATATAATAAGGTACTTGAACAGAAAGAACCACTGGCCACCACAAGGGATGCAATGGTTGTCCTGCTCTCACAGCCACCTACACAAAGGGTGCCCCCCTCAGCCTATTGCCCACAGTCCATGTTGAACATGGACTTTGAGATCTTAAGTAAAATACTGGCCACACGCCTCTCTCCACACAAGCAAGCACTGGAAGAGTAAAACACACAACACTCTCACATCCGAATCTCACATATGAATTAATCCAATATCAATACATATTCTAAACAGAAAAATAATTTTATTAACAGACACTAAGAAATCTGAAAAAAAAAACAACTACACATATATAAAGAAACAATTCCCCCCACATACCAAAACCTGAAACTCAATCATCTGAATTACAATAGAGAACAATAACAAATTCAAGTGCAACACAGAGAGACAGACATATAAGACGGAGACAAAAAAGGAAATAAAAATTAGAAACACCGGACAAACAAATTAATGACAGCAATATAAGCAAACAACCACAGACAATAATCTTTATATGCCATGCTCATAATAATAAATATAATATGGCTCCTAATCTGAATACAAGTCAATTTAAATAAACAACAGTTTTTCACATAATGAGTTTCCAATACATAGAAAAGCTAATGGTCAAAATATATATTTACACAGAACAAAGAGTAATCAGAAAGAATATACAAAAATAATGAAAAATAAATATTGTCCAGTATCAACTTTGTATATTTGCCATAATCTCAAAGTTCATGAACATAATCTTAAATTGTCATCCAAGCCACACGTTCCAAATTCAATGAAGATAATCCTTAATATCAAGGCCTAAAGCTCATTACGTCCAGAATCTTGGAATTCATCAAGGTCATCCTTTATCATCCTCAAAGCCGATGCGCGTTTTGGTGGACAAACAAAATCTGAAGTTTGGAAATACAAGCGCCACCTTCATCAGGGCATAGTGGAAGGATGATGTAAACTGATACACCTTGTTGCAGTAATATATCTACACATATAGGAACACATACCTCAATTAATAATATTGCAATTATAAAGGGGATTGTCATGTCCGTTCCCGTGACAAACAAACACCACTCCACAAAGTGACAAAGAAATAAATAACACAACCATCAAACCACGTGAATGTTATGAAAAAAATCAAAGAAAAAAAATATATTAATGTGCAAAACCAGGTGCGCACCCAAGCAAGTCTAAAACACCATGCAAAATATATATCAATAATAGATAATAGCCTATATATTACTCATGCAGATCCTACCTCACAATCCCAACCACTGGCAACAAACTCCAAAAAACAATCACAGGGGCAGGAGGAACTAGTTGACTCTACAAAGACCAAACAACAGGAATAAAAATATTGTATGAACCCAAAACACTATATCAACACCAACGATGTTTCCTTGTCCACAACAGTGGCAAAACCTACATTCTCCATAAGACCAGTGATTAACTAAACTTACCTTCAGAAGTAATCACTGCATAGATTGCCAGCTCGTCCTGTGACTTCGTAGAACAAGTTTGTCAAGCCTTCAGCGACCCCAATGGACGCCGCTTTCATAATCTAAACTGGATGTCTCACAGCAGCATGTGTTTGGAAAAAACATAGAAAAAGGACCAAGCGCGCCCATAAATCCACATGAAATCCAGGAAAAGACGGCTGCCATTTTTAAAGGTAGGTGTATTGCTCATATGTCAAAACAAGAAATGCTGTCAAATGCGCTCATCGGCGTAAAAAATAGTAGATGTTAGTGAGGGCAGCAGAAAATAATAATCTGCAAATAGATATAATCTTAACCCACTCTAACCTTTATTCAGAAACAGAGGGTAGACATGGTAGCTCTAATACATGGATACCAGTGAAAATAACTGTAAACAGATATGCGCAAGGCATATATATAGATCTTAAATAAAGTTACTGGCACAAACTAAATGGCATTTCGCCAAGGGATCTCATCGTTAAGTCCTTTTTCAAAAGTCTGTAAGAAAAAAATCCAATCAAATTCTCTCTTTTTCCTAATGGATTCAACACAGGAATCCCCTCTTAACAGGATTTTCTCTAGTATCATCCATCCTATCTCGTCCTCAATGTGGTTGCATAAAATCCAATGGGCAACTAACGGGGCATTCAATTTGCGCGTTCTTATTGCGGATTTGTATTCAGATAATCTGGTCAGGAACTCTCTCGACGTCTCCCCCACGTAACCTAAATTACAAGGGCATAAAATCAAATATGCCACACTTTTGGATCTGCAGTTTGTCATGGTCGTCAACACAACCGTTCTCTCATTATGTATGAACTTATTAGTAATCATAGCCCCATCACATGCATGGCAGCTACCACATTTAAAGTTCCCTTTAACCGGGTCCAATCCAATCCTACGGTGGATCTTTGTACCAGATTCTGAGTAAACCCAACAGATGCCCGGACCAACATATTACGTAAATTCTTATTCCTTTTAAAAGCAAAGAGTGTTTTTTTCTAATAACATGGCATCATCACCCGTGTTCAAGATGTGCCACTCAGAATTGATGATTTGTCTCAACCTATTGTTCAAGTTGGAATGGCGGACTACAAAAACCAACTTCTCGCTTTTAACTTTACTTTTACCTTGCAACAATGCCTCACAATTGTAATATTTCGCTCTTTTTAATGAATCCTTAATCACTCTATGGGGATATCCTCTTTGTTTCAATTTCTCCGCTAGAACATCTGCATGCTTCAAAAAATCTTTAATCTCTGTACAGTTTCTTCTCAAGCGCAAGAACTGTGAGAAAGGAATCGCTTGTCTTTGACTTCTGGGATGAAAACTATCTTAATGTAAAAGTGTATTCCTCTGTAGGCTTAGTGAATAGAGATACTATCAACTGTCTGTTCATATGTTTAATGTATACATCTAAAAATTCAACCTGATCACAACTGTGCTTCATGGCGAATTTAAGATTGTAATCACACAGATTAAGCCACATGAAAAAATTGTGTAGTTTTTCTTTTTCACCTTTCCAAATAAAGAAAATATCATCAATGTATCTACACCAATTGCAAACATTTTCAAAGAAAGGAGCAAGCTCGTTATATATATGCTTTTCCTCAAACTTGCCTACACATAAATTAGCAACACTTGGAGCACAAGCGGCCCCCATGCTAACTCCCTTAATCTGCTGGTATACAGTCCCATTAAAGTCAAAGAAGTTGTTGTATAACACAATATTTAAACAATCTATAATAAATTCATGTAAAGAGTACCCAAGGTAGCAAGATACGACTTGACACAATCAAAGACTTGCTGTTGGGGTATATTCGTACACAAAGCTTCCAAATCCATTGTGACTAATATGTCTTGTTCCGGATTGAAATCCAAACCTTCTAGTTTTGAAATCAAATGACCTGTATCACGTACATAGGACAGAAGTTCTGTAACTATCTGTTTCAAAAAGCTGTCTACATACTGAGATAATTGTTCAATTGCAGACCCGATAGTAGAAACAATAGGACGAAAGGGTGGGTCAATTGGATTTTTATGTACTTTTGGAAGTCCATAAATAATGGGCAACCTCGTATATTCAGGTGTAAGAAAATCAAATTCCTTCTGACAAATCAAACCACGTAGCAAGGCAGTACTGTTATTGCCTTTAATTAATCTTTTAATGCGCATTTCAGTATTTCCTGGTATTAGTTTGTAAAACTCCGTGAACTTAAGCACGTTAGTCATCTTAGCTATGTATTCATTGGTTTTAAGAACAGCAATCCCCCCACCTTTATCACACGTTTTTTTAGTGATCTTATTTTTGCATTTAAGGTGACATAAGGCAGAATTTTCTTCCTTGTTTAGATTAAATTCAGGCTTAGGAATGTGTTTAAGCAGGTTTTCAAACTTACGCAAAACAACTTTTTTAAAGATGGCTACTTTTGGGCCCTGGGAATCTAAACTCGGCTATTTAGCCTCTGGCAGAACTGTGTAGACTGTGATGCCATGGTTGTGGTATCTGGGTAGATACCACTGAACACTTGATATCGCTATATACTGATGACCTACCACTCTACATGTCCACTATGGTCACTGGCACCCCATAATGGTTGCAGCTTCTGAATGAGTTTGGGAAATTATGTGGACTACCAGTGAACTTAGCAAAGACCTGCGTCTTCCCACTGGTCCCCAGCAAAGACAGACCAGAGCCCTTACTGCCAGAGATTGGATGGGCCCCCTCAACAATCCGGTACCTGGGAATATAGGTTTATTACTTCCTGAAGGACATGTGAGAGGGCAACATGGCGGTAGGGAACGGTCCCTGAAAGGAAGTGTGGCCTTTTGGAGCTCTCTCTGACTTACCAGTATGGCACGAACAGCCTTGTCCAAAATGATTATGTTGCCCAGTCTGCATCCTTACTTCGGCAGTCTTGCTACCTGGTTGTCGGCCCAGGGGTTTAAGCATTTGGAATAATTACTAAGAAAACTCATTTGGGATGGAGGGAGACAAAGTGTGCCCTTAGAAATTCTTAAACAACCTAGTTTAGAGGGGGGTGTGGATGCACTGGATTTCTAGCTCTATTATTCAGCTGCCCAGCCTCTGTGGCTTACACTCTAGATCAATGGCACAAACTTGACTAAGCTGGGACACCTGGGGATGGTTCTCACTCAGGGAGAACTTCCAGCCAGGCTGCTGAGGCGAGTGCATTGGACAGGAAGGACCGATGTGCTTTTAACCACTGCACTCCAATGCTGGCAGCACAATGTTTTGCAGATGGGGGAGTGCCTCATGTATGCCCCCAGAGTCCCATTGGTAGGTCTCCCTCGGGTGAGCCCCTCACCTTCTTCTCAGCATCACAGCTGATGGCATGGACGGAGGTAGGACTGATAACAGAAGGAGACTGTTATGAGGCCTCCAACCTGATGAACCTGAAGATCCTGGTGGAAACACATGGCTTGCTTCCTGAACAGTTCCTCACTTATGACATACTGAACCAGTCTTTTACGGCACTGTGAGATTCCGGGGTTACATGAACCCTGGACACTTACTGTTGTCCCTCAGAAAAGGTGGGCACCTGGTTAAATAAGTGTATGGTGCCCTCAATGAGAAAGGATCTGAATGCTCTCAAGCATAAATGGGAGAGTTTCCTGGGCAAGGCGGTTACGGAGCGGGACTGGGCAAACATATTGGCCTACCCAAGAAAGTGTACTGGAACACCCAGTTTAAAATTATCGGATCCCATTATCTCCACCAGACCTACCTCAACTCAAACAAACTGTCTACTATACATGACAAAGAGCCCAAACGCTGCCCTTGCTGCACTCTGGTGGAGACAGACTTTTGCAACATGACTTGAAGCTGTGTATGTACAGGAATTCTGGGACATAATGGTGCGAAGGTCGCACACTGCACTGAACCGTGATATACCATGTTTGTTGGACTTGTTGCACTGCCCAACACCCAAGAAAGTAAGTAAACCACTTCCTTGAATTAGCCTTTAGATCAGCCAAGAGACAGATTTACATGATGTGGAAATCTGCGGGTGGACCAGTGATAGCATGATGGGAAGCTGTTGTCAGGGAGTGGGCTCGGGCAACAGATCAAGCACTTTCCAAAGAGGAGATGTGGGGCATGCATAGGCAACCACTAGCTCCCTTATATACAGAGGTATTAGAAAAAAGACAACCCCGGGAAACATAATTCTTCCTCTAGATCCAGAGATGAGACCGGAGAAACTGTTTGAGAGTGTGCATGGGAGACAGCCTAGACCTACCAGGGTGTTACTCTTGAGGCGATTGTTCTCCTGTTGGCCTGGAAACTCTGAATTTGCACTTTGATGGGAAGGATACATGATGTGTGGCTATGACCTGCTTATTGGAAGACAAGGCTAGGTGAAAGGGAGGCTCCCCTGGCCATCTTCCCCATCCCGTTCACACTCCTGAGATGCTGAAGGCCACTACACTCCGAACCCACTGTTTTCTTTATTGTGTTAGCAGTTCTACTGCCTTCGTACTACTTTGGTTATACTGTTCATTTGAATGCTTTCCCTAATAGCTACTTCTACATTGTAACCCGTTGAGCCTTTTGGGATGGCAAGGGTGTCTTAAGAGTATTGTCCCATGCTCTTGAATTTTGTAAACACCTGTTAGGAGACTTGTGAGGCCTTTCCCTATGTATGCATGATGTAAAAAACTTACAATATTGTGCTGAATTCTTATCTACTTGTACAATGTGGTGAACAAGCCACAAAAATCTAATAAAAGTATTTAAAAAACCAGCGAGGAATCATGACAGAAAGCGGAATTTGCTAGCATATGCACAAAGAAAAATCTCAAACCCATTATTTCCTATGGCACCATGATGGAGTAACCCATTTTTCAATATCTAAATCAGGCACATAGTGTCTAGGGCATATTCCACCTTAAAAAATGTATTGTGTGCTCAAAATAAGGTTGCCTGAACAGCGCTTTTGAACAAAACTATTCCACTCCAGATGAATGTTAATGAATAACCCATGCTTGGTGTGACACTGGCTCCCTAAGTGACTGATGTCTGCATTGCACAATCCTCCATTGAGAACACTGGACACCTGACATCCAGGAGAATCTCCTTTAAACAGAGTCACACAGCATAAGGAGACTACTTGTGAAAGTACACAGATAACAGGTCACTCGAAGAATATATTCTATATATCTTAACCCCACACTAGTAAATACTCACAATAGTGAGTACTAAATAAATAGAGTGCACATACACGGAAATAAAAAGCCAATCATGATTTACAGTGCCAATATGGGTTGCTCTATCTATCAAAGCACACATGGGATCAAAGGCAGGCAAGGGCTGGACAACAAGAGCACAAACAGCATCCTTCCCCTTCAAGATAAGAGTCAAGGACCAAGAGAGCCATAACCCATGGCCTAAGGGCCTGATTTAGACTTTATTGGATGAGTTGCACCATCACAAACATGACTTATGTCCTGTCTGCCTTATTACAAATGAAACAGGGGTTATATGTCTGAACCACGGGTGCCTAAACCACCCGTGGCTCAACAACGAGGTCGGAACAGTGACCTCGTTCTAAACACTAATGCCTTTACCACGAATGCGTTTACAACGATTTTACTGTTGTAAACGCATTCCTGGTAAAGGCATTACCAATCAGCATGCACGACCCAGCATGCTTCCACCCCACCCTTAAACCTAAACCCTGACCTACCTAAACCCTAATCACCCTCAGCCCCCCAAACCCCAAAACAGCCCCAGTCCCAGCCCAACTTACCTCCTCCTTCACCGCGTCCACTCCAACTCCCTTCTGTTCCTTAACCACGCATGTACGTTGTTCAGACATGCGTGGTTAAGGTACCAAAACCGGGGAGTCGTGGAAAACAAAGCGTTGATTCGCTTTCGTTTTTCACGCCCTCGTGGTTCCGGACTCGTTCTTCCGGGTGTTTCCCGAAATGGGAGCTAATACATTTGTAATAAGGCAGGTGGGATATTGGTTAAGTTGGTAACTGAGTCATCCATCCACCAAACTCAAAATCTGATTATATAGTTTACCCTTCGGTAACCCATGCACCATCCTCATTGATCCCTTCTGGAGGGAGTTCACCCATAACACTAAGGTGTCTCAATGGAGTAGGGTGTAGGGTAAGTGGTATGATCATTGTTGGGGGGCGATTGGTAGAGTGACACCCACTTCTGCCAGGTGGCACTGAGCCTGTGCAGCATTGAATTGACTCCTGGGCAGAGGGTCACTTCCTGAATACAGAGCATGACGGGAAGTGCTCCTTACCCCCTTCTTCAGGGGCTCCATTTTGTTTCCTCTGTTGAGAAGGAGTTTGTGGATCCAAAATGGAGACTTATTTAGGAACACAGAACAGCCTCAACTTACCCAGGACATCCATTCACTCATACACAATCTACACAACTATTTCACTACCAAGTCTCCCCATGTCTAAACCCAATATATAAACCCAAAAGACCAACAGTCCTTCTGTCAATTTTTGACTCAATGATGCAGAGTGCCAAAAATGGAAGCACTGTGAATAGCAGACGCTCACGCTCTGGGTTTTCCCTGCGTTCTTAGTAAGTTATTACCACCCATGGTGCATTTATGAAAATTATTTTTTTTACTGCGAATGTTGTGGAATTGTACAAAATGGCTTAATGGTGTCATTTTTGGAATTTCATATAAAAAGCGCAACATCAAATGCCCCAAATTACTCAAATTATGCCAGCGGCATTTACATTTCACCCAGGCCTAGTTAGTCACAGTGTGAGAGGTGGGGCAGTGCTGGCATGTAGTAGAAACACTTCTACAATATGCAAGTCAACTCCTTCTTCCAAATGCAGACATGTTACTCTGATGCAGATAAGCAAGTCCTGTTGGTGTGGCATTGCTAACGCGTCCCTTACTAGATAATTTGTTCACTCTGGGACTCATTTTAGGCCGATGAATCTTTTGACCCTGATTAAAGACACCTTAAGACGAGATAACTGATCAACATATCAATTAATAAGTCAATAGCGTCATCAATATTCACCATAACAAATCAATTCAATGGCATTAATGAGAATCAGGACACACCATGACCTTTCAGTCATGAATAAGCATACCAAATTTATAAAGATTTGATTTTTAGTCCCTATTCATTACAATCTACTAGCAAGTTTATTAGTCTCAAAACCATAAAACACATCAACATCGTTATAATATGGCAACTCGAAAAAGATTTCATCAAAGCAAGAATCATAAACATTAGAACGTAGCATGATGTCAGCATGGATTAATCTTAGCAGAGTGTCATTAGCGCATTATTCAACAAAGCATTAATTCAGTTCTTTGTCTATTTGCGTTGGACTTCAAGCAAAACGTTTAGTGACACAAATTTGGAAAACATCTAACTAAGGTCTCTGTCAAAAGAAGCAGCTGGTACTTAGAAAGGAAAGGCAAACAGGCAATTACAATTTCGTCATCATATAGTTACCCTCAGTAATGTTTCAGCATACAGAATCAGTCTTCGTCCTCAGGACATCAGTTGATTCGCCATCAGCCAGGAAACACAGCAAAGTACAGCAAGACACAGTAAGTAGGGACACTTCTCTCATAAGGAGGAGAAGTATAGAACGGGCAAGGTAAGGGTGAGGATGGGTCGAAGAGTCAAACAGCAAAGTCTTTAGGCATAGTGACAAAGTGGCTGGGTAATAGCAAGAATGGCGCGCAATGGCATCCCCATGGCTCCTCGTGTCAAAGGATTTTATCCCTTTTCTGATGTACAGTCCCCTAATTTCCAATTGGGCAGGTTTGGCGCACCACTATCTCCGTCCAATAGTTTACTGATCGTCCCATCAAAATTGTCACCTCATAACAGTTCTCACGTAGTTTATTGGCTCCTGTGATTGACGTCTCCAACGGGTAGAATGTCCGGTATGATTTCATTTTCTCGTGGTCCTTTCACATCCCGAGTCAGTAGTTCCATTGTCTATACCGGTTTAGGCGACCTTGTACCTGTTGCAAGTTTACACTGTTGCTTCAGCAAGAATGTTTCCTTGAGCAAGTCGAGTTTCATGAGAACGGATCTACTACAGCTACACTCATCTTCTAGCTTCTGTAAAAATACGATTACATGTTCTTCAGCAAGTCAGCACACTGCACGTTAGAAAAACACATTTAATATGCAACCGGGCAGCTAGGCCCCAACTCATGTTAACTACGGCCTAGTGATTAATTAGCAAAACCTTAACATATAATTCTTAATACTCAATACAAAATCATACCTTAGTACATCAATAATTCATTATTAGTCAATTTTATTAGTCACCGAATATATTGACGGCCACTCCCCGTGGGTACATTTCAAACACACGTTTAGTAAAACACAGCAATATTTTTCTATGCAGCATTAATATGCATTAACTGACAAATATTTTTATGTTAATTTTGATTATAAGAGCTACGCTCCAACAGCATCTACTGGAGAGACTTCAGCTACATGCTATTCTTCTCTGTCTCTCTCTCAGGATTAAACAACGGTGCGGATAATGCAATAATCTCAGACTGATTTAAAGAGAGAAGGTGCTGAAAATATCTTAACCCTATTCTACTCTTCTTTCTCTAGCCTACATGCACATAGATGTGCCTTTCAACACTCATAGCAACCTTCTCATTGGTACTGTTAAGGTGCTATAACACCCATACAGAGGAAAATGCACAAAGTATGTAAGGGCCAGAAGATTCATGTTAATGTCAAGTTTAACCAATTCTGGCATTTAATCCAACAATGCTTTGCATTTTTGGCCTTATAATTTTTGTTTAAACATAATAACAAGTAGCCTACTCAGCTCAGTATGCTATGACCTGCTCTAACTTCAAGCCATGGTAACGTTCAAACAAAAACTATAAGTTAAAGGTGCCACACAAAACATGGGCTTTTGAGCAGCTATAAATACTGTACATTATGAGGAATAAAGAACCCCCACAAGGGTTCGTTAGAAAGGGCACTGCAAGTCACCACAGACTACTATGCCCTAATACAGGCAGGCAGCATGGGGTAGCATGCCTTTATAAGGGCTCACTGCTCCTGGGTGATTTCAAATCTTAACAACATACCATTGGTGCTCCTTTATCTCTTAAATCTTGCACACCTATACATTACTGAAATAAGGGATGGACACTTCTTCTAGAATGGGTAGCTCGCAATGACATGTGGAAATGCAAAGTTACACTTCCGCCTACTGTTATCTTCTTCTGTTGAGTGAAGCACGACATGCCAGTGGTGGGGAAGAGCGAGTTCCACAAGGGTTCCTAACAAAAATGTAACAGCAGCATATATTTTGATGTTTGGTCATTGGTCTTCTTTGAACCTATAAATAATAGAACAGAAGTGATCTGGTACAATTGCTTTATTTCTTTTTCTTTTGAGGATATACAATTCAAACAACAATAACTTTCTGCTAATAATGTACTTAATGTCACAATCATTCATGCCTCCTCACTCGTTGCCCCACAGGTATGTAACATTCCCACTGGTCTCTGCAATAGCCTGGTTGCAACTGTGTTTTCCCTCCCTGAACCCACCAGCCAGTGCTTCAGACTTGTAATTTTTTTGGATGGAGGAAACACACTTCCCCTTTTCCCTTGGACCGCCGCCATGGTTTACAAAAGTGAATCATTGGGATGATAGTGACATTTCTCAGAATGCATTGGCACATAATTAGGCCTTGGGCAGATTTCACTTCCTGGGTGCATTGCTCAGATTCTGCTGATGTATTTACACAAACTAGAGTGTCATCTGATGAGGCCGGAAACACACACCGCTCAGCTGTGCAGGCTCGCGGCCAGTGCGGTGCATGGTGTGAAACCCAGGAGCTCTCAACTGTAATCTTTAGGAACTGTAAATGATGCGAACCACACAGAAAGTTAATGAAGCGCTGCTATTTCTTGTTGACAGAAAGGTGTGGATAAATATTGTCAAGACCTGTCAAGGTTAGCTAAACCATAACAGGTTAATTAAGTCATAGTTAGCGAAACTAAAACACCGTGGCGTGAAATTGATACAACGGGGATTGGAGAGAATATAGCATATGCTGGAATCGATACCACCACATGTACTGGACATAAGATCGCGTGAAATGGATATGAGAGTGAAATTGATATGATACGCAGTGAAATTGACATAACACATTGAACTGAGTATGCAGAGTGAAATAAATACTACCGAGACAAACAGACTGTCCCGTTAAATGAAGTTAGCAAATTTTGAGATTGACAAATTGCTAAAAAATGGGAAGAGTATTCGGTGAGATGCGTGACATATATAGCATGGTTGAGTGGAAAAGTGTACATTAAGAAATGTGCTAACATTTTTTCGGTTTTAAAATGAACTATGGGCCTGATTTAAGAAAAGTGGCGCTGCATCTAAGATACGGCGCACCATGGCGGTAATTAGGGAACTAGCGTCCAAATTTTTGACACTAGTTCAGAGCTTTGCAGTATTAGTGTCAAAATTTTTGTCCTTAATCCTGCAAAACCCATTGAGGACCATTGTAACCAATGTGTGCCTCCTTTTAACGCCTGCTCTGAGCAGGTGTTAAAAGTGTCAAAACAAATGTCACAAAGAAATCTAATCTCTTAGATTTGTTTGCGCCATTTTGCATACATTATGCCTGTCGCAGGCATAGTATAGCGCAAAGGGTTACAAAGTGGAGCAATGCCTGCAAATTACACTAATGTGGTGCACGGAGGTGCTAGGGGCTCTTAAATATGTCCCTTACTTATAAGAACATTTAAATATATTCATTGTACATCCAGCACGGAGAAGTTATGTCAAGCAGTATAGTGACTTGGATTTTGAAAACACATATGATATCAGGCTGTCTGAAATGGAAACTAAGATGTAAAAAATGCTAAATTGGCTTTACCTACTAATAAGGACAAGTGGAATTTTCTATCCACATTTCTGGATTACTTATAAATAAGAAACGGGCAAATATTTTTTGTTTTATTTGTTTGTGCATGTGAGTATGTAGGTATATGTTGGTAGAAGTTTGCTTCATTATGGTAGTGTACAAGCTTATGATGTTGGGCGTGGAGTGTTTTGCCATTTGTTGGTGTGTGGATGGTCACTTTGTAGTGGATGAGTTACCATTTGCAGTGGGTGTGTTGGCTTACGATTTTGAATGTATGGATATAAGGTAGTGTCTAAGTTGTTGTGTTTGTGTCTGTATGATGGTGAATGTGTGAGTGTCTGATGGTGGGTGTGTGGTTGGTGTGTGGGTACTTAACATGAATGTTGGTGGGTGTGTTTGCATTTAATTTTGCATGGGTGATCTTCTGATGGTGAAAGAGGTGGTGTATGATGGTGGGTGGGTTGAGTTTAGTGTAGGATGTGGGTATGTGGGCATGTGATAGTGGCAGTGTGGGTGTGTGTCTGTATGATGGTGGTTGTGTAGGTATCTGATGGTGAGTGAGTAGGTGTTTATTAATGGAGGTGTAGGCATCTAATGATGGATCTGTGAGGACATGATGGTGGCCATGTGGACAAATAACAGTGGCTGTTTGGGATTATGAATATTGGTGCAGTGGGCATGTGATGCTGGAAATGATGATGTTTAAACTTAATAATGTGAGAGTGCACTCGTCTGGCTGTATGGTGATGGGTGTATGAGCATCTGATGATGATAGTATGGGTGTTTTAAGGTGGCTGTATGGATTTATGATGATGGGCTTATGACATATGATGATAGGTGTGTTGGCATATGATTGATGGTTTGTGGGAATTTTTTTAATTTTGTTGGGATGTGACTAACTGCTGTAGACATTTTTTGCCTATGCTAATCAATGCATTCAAACTGTGCCCATCTATGACTTGTAAATTCTCATCTCCACACATGGCCAGAGAGGCAAGGATTTCAGATGAGTTTGGTTTGCAGTGGAATTCTACATGTTGTATCTATCTTAAGGTTGTTTTCACACTTCATCATAACTTCAGAATCCTGCACCTGTGTAACTGCTTTGTTTCTGTCTCATCACATGATCCCCATTGGAGCATTGTCAATGAAAACCTATACATTTATATCTTGTCTTTGTTTGTGCAGCTAATGTTCATTTGGGTTGCTGGGGGATACACTTGTAGCCCGTTTCGGTGATTCACAATCTTATTTTTCTTTCATGAATAAACATTTTGCTGATGATGAATTGGCATGTAGAAAGACTTTAATGGACCCTTCGAGTCACGGGCTAGAATGGACAAACTCAAAATATCTAAAATGTCCACCTCTTTTTTATTAACTAGCTATGGTTTGTCAGATGTGATTTCGGGAAATAAATAAGAAGAAGCAATGCAGTAGAGATACAAGCCGCAAGCTTGCCCTGTAAATGGGTAATTTAATATGGTACCAGAGTTAGGTGAAATCCCCATTAAGAACGGTTACTTGATGATCTCGTGTTGTCTTCTAAAACTACCCTTGTAAAGAGTGTTGTACACTAATCCTCACAGGATGGGGTGTCTACGGAAAATCATTTTGCTGCTCAAACTGCTATGAAAACACCACTTTTTCATGATAATTGACTACCAACGTCTCCGAAACTATTGACTCTCTTAAGCCTGCTTTGAAAAATGTGTCCTAAATGCAGGGATATGCTCCAGAGATGGAGAAACATTGAATGCAACAGAACTGACATCCATGAAGTGTGAAGAAACTGCAACGAGAGTCTTTGCCTGAAATGTCTTCTTGCTAATTTTGCTAAATTGGATCACGGTATTGCCCACGTCAGCTGGGACAGCATCATTCGTGTCACAAGTACCTACCGGTTTGCTTAATTTTTCCCTTCTGTTGCCCAACATTATTGTCTCTCCTGTGCCACCTGTCAACCTCACAACATAGGGAAACGGATAAAACCACTCTTGCGGCTGCTATCCTCCGTGCAGCCCTTTGTCTAAAGTCAAATGAACTGCATCCAAATGCCCACATTTTGTACCTACATTTATGTTTGTGTTCTGGTCTATATGTTCCCGGACTGGATTGAAGCTTAATAGTGTGCTCTAATTGATGACATTATGATTGAAACAGCTAATCAAAAATGTCATAACTAGATGGTGGGTCACTCTAAAGATCGGAAGTGACCAGTGTATCAACATTGTGTCTTTTGTAGTTCATGAAATGTGCAAAGTTTTAAGGATCAACCAACAGCTGCACTGTTCAATTTATACCAAGACTCCTGGGAAAGTAGACTGTTTCAATTCCACCTTGATAAACAAGATATCTATGACATATGAAGGACTTACATGGCCAAACGGCCTACCCTTGACACCCTGATCAATATGACCCAGGTGCAGAAAGAAAAATAAATAAAGAGCCTGAAAGATTATAATGTAATGGCCTATGCTGTTCCCATCTAAACCTTCCATGTCTCCAGCTTTACATGATTTTCACTTAAATGATGATGTAACACTTCAGCCCTGCAAACAACATATTCCAAGTCTCTAGAGCTTCTGTCTTCAGGTTCAATCTGCCTTACCTGCCTGTCCTATCAGTCCTGCTCACCACAAACCCTGCCACTCACTGTAAGTGGACCACTGAACCAATAATCTGTTACAGTGATGCAATGTCTGTGTCTGTGGGACATAGTACTCCAATGCACCCTGGCGCTGCAGCAAACAATCCTGCTTCTTCTGAGCAAAGAGAGAATTCTGTTGCCATCACCTATCAGCCTTACTCCCGTCATGATGCAGCCTCTCTTCTGCTGACAAGTACAGGTTACAGCCTTGGTACTGGTAAGCCAACCAGCTCCTTGAGCCTCAAATGGGTGTTGTAGGTCTTCGTTGTTGCCAGTCTTGTTACCTGGCTTACTAAGTAGTACTGTTTTGATGAAGCAGGTGGGGGGACCCAAGCAATTAACTGCACCCTGCTGCTGCCCCCTTTCAGGAGCATTGATCTCTGTACAGTGAAAACACTTAGTTGCATTTTCTGAAACAGGAATGACAAAACGTTAATGTATCTTCTTGTGGATTTGTGATCATTTGCCGGCAAATGAAAGATGGGGCGTGCCCATGGTTCCCATTACCTTTGATGAAGAACAATGTCTTAAGTAGTACTTACATGAGCACTACCCCAACAAGTGTGCTAATATCTCCTTCCTCCCCCCCATGAACTGAGGGCGTTAGCTTCTCCGATCAGCTAGTAATGCCTGCTCCTGTTCACCTTACAGATGGGAGAGCGTAGCTCATATTAATATGAAATGTTTATGAACTAACGTGTAGTAATGCTGCATAGAAAATGTATCTATGTATTTTGCTAAAACGTGCGCTTGAAATGTGCCCACGGGGAGTGACCGTCAATATATACAATGACTAATGAAACTGATTGATAATGTTGAAATGTTATATTATGATATGATCTTTCACTAATAATAATAGGTTATATGTAAAAGTTTTGCTAATAAATCATTAGGCCTTAGTTAGCATGAGTCGAGGCCTAGCTGCCTGGCTTTCATATTAAACGTGTTTTTCTAATGTGCAGTGTGCTGACTTGCTGAAGGGCATGAACTCTTGTTTTTCTCCAAACTAGAAGATGAATGTAACTTTAGTAGATTCGTTCCCATTAAATTTGACTTGCTTAGTGAAACATTTTTGCTGAACGCAACAGTGTAGACTGTTCGCAGGTACAAGGTCGCCTGAACCGGTAAAGACAATGGAGCCACTGACTAAAGATGCAAAGAAGACCACGAGAGTATGAAATCATACCGGACCTTCTACCCACTAAATACGTCAATCATAAGGACCAATAAACTACGCGAGAACAGTTATGGGGTGACAAATTCAATGAAGTAATTGAAAAACTATTACATGATCGCCCCTTGTCATATGCTATAAACGATAACGTACAGAGCACAAGTGTGGGTTCTAAAGACCCAGCACAAAATAAGGGCATCACAAGTGCAGTGCAGACAAGTGATACAGTTTTGATACAGAATGGTGTCAGTGTACCCACTGCGCCAGACACTCAGATACAGTTGCAGCCACCACAGATTCAAAGGATTTATCCTGATGTTCCTGTATTGGAAACAACTACAAGTCTGATGGTGCCGCCTGATCCGATATATACAAGATCAAAATTAGTGCAGATTGAGCCAACTCCGCAATTGTTGCCTCAACCACAGCAACAGCTGGTTCCGAGTTACACTTCAGTTGCAGGACCGCAGTCAGTAGCTCCACACCAATGATGAATCCAGCTATGGGATTTAATGCTCCACAGGATTTGGGACCAGGTCAGACACCAGCCGCCATATCATTGCCAATTACTGTTGGTCCACCAGTACCACTGTATGCCCAGGGTAAGCCTGGCGTATGTGATCAGGGAGTAATGACCCAAGAGGCGATAAGAGGAGGGTCCATAGGACACCTGCAGGGAGAACAGACAGTCGAAAGGACTAGATCCTTGTTAGACTTAAGTTCAATTGGGGTTCCCTTGGAGACAATGAGGCAAGCAGGGCTGGGAATGCTAACCCCCCAGATAATGAGTACAAATATGACACAGACACCAATGGTGCAGTCTGGAAACATTTTGTTGCAGGGCTTAACAGCGCAACAATTGAACGAGTGGTTAGACAAGCTCAACACTCCGCAGACTACTACTACAGTGACCGCAGAGAGGTCAGAGCGAGACGAATACCTGAACTTTGTGAGACTGGGTGTGGAAGCCATGGAACTAGTGGAAGGGACAATGGGGGTGAACAGATTAGAGTCGTACACAGAAGCAGAATTGAGGTATCTGTGCCCCAAAATCACTAAAGAAGTGGGCAAGGTGCATCAGAGGTTGGCAAACCTGGCAGATAAATACGGCATAGACATTGAAAATACTAAACATTTGAAAAGAAGCTACAGATTAGATTTTGAGTCTAAAGACTTTGAGCACATGAGATCTACCGGAATGAAAACACATCTCAAAGAAATACTGCAGAGTGCTCAAATTTGGGGAGCCTTAGAGAAATGGGAAGGCAGATGGGCAAAGAAAGGAGATAAAGAGAAAGGTGATGGTCCGGAACCAAAGATAAAGCCGCACCGGACACAGGGACAATAAAAATGCTGCCAATGTGAGAGGCAGCCGGAGGGGTGCTAGTCCATGTACCGTGGTCTAGAGGTGACATCCTGTCATTCATAAATGACTACCACAGGTTGAGGGAGAAGCCGATAGAGTGGTATCAGCAGACGGACAGGTTTGTGAAACTTGTGAAATGTCTCTGGGAGGACTTGAATACACTGTTTGAGATTATAGTTCCACCTGACTTATGGCTTGAGTGCAAGAGAGGCGTAGACTGGCCAACAGAGGAGCCGGCATGGGATAAGGTTACTGGAGCACCATCTGCAGAAGTGATGAGGTACTATCATAAAGTGATTGAATTGTTGAAGCAGAAAGTGTCGCTGAAAGTGACTGATTGGCAGAAAATCGATCGAACATCACAGGAGGCCAAAGAGTCGATTCATTCTTACTATGAGAGATTGTTGAAAGCGTTCAAACATTACAGTGGCACTGAGGTCATTGAGCCGAAAGAGATGAATCATCTTGTGTTCAGGTTTGTTGAAGGGCTGAGAGCAGAGATTAGCCAGATGATTAAGAATCATTTGATCTGTTGGCAAGCAAAGCCGATTGATGAGGTGTTGCAGTATGCGAAATACTGTAGTGACGAGATTGGGTTGAAACAGAGAAAGTTGAAAGAGAAGGTGATGGTAATGCAGATTAAGGCAGCACAAGCAGGGATGCAGGGAAATGGAGTACAACAGGTGATACAACAGCAACCACAGGGGAATGGTGTGTTTCAGGCAGAGCCAAGAGGCCGAGGACGAGGAGGTTTTGTGAACCGTGGTCCAGACTTGAATACTGTTGTGGTTCAAAATGATGTGCAGGGGATGAAAAAGGTATCACCATGTCACGCGTGCGGGGGCGTGGGGCATTGGAAGCGGGAATGCCCAATGGTGGTGCAGGATGGTGTTGTTCAACAAAGCAATGATGTCGGTACCTTTCAGAATGTGAGAGGTCCAAAAATGAGAGGGCAAAATCTGAATTTCCAGAATAACATGGTACCGATGCAGGGGTTACAGCCCATGCAGCAGATGCAAATGCCGCATGTCCAACAAGCACAGACGCAACAGACACAACAGCAGATTCCCTTGGTACCTAGACAGCAAATGCAGATACCATTAGCTCCAATGGGACAGCAACAGGTGATGCTTCATCAACAGGTCACAGGTCAAACAATGAGTCAAAATAACACAGTACAACAGTTCCCATTGCGTGGTGAGGATGGAATAAACGATGAATGGTTGGATGATTGTTCAGACAGTGAGGAGTGCAGGCTTGCAGCATCCATAGAAGTAGATCAGAGGGGACCCTATGTAGAGGGGAAAGTGATGGGTCATAAGGTCTCATTCTTAGTTGATACAGGAGCTACACGCTCTACAGCCAGAAGTGCAGAGGGTCCAAAATTACCACTTTCGGGGCGTACCATAAGAGTGGTAGGAGTAGCAAATCGGTTCCTGACAAACCCAATTACAGATCCGGTCCAAGCTGAGATTGGCAACTTTCAGGGATTACACAAATTTGTAGTCTGTGATTCTAGTCCCGTATCCCTACTGGGAAGAGACTTACTGTGCAAAACGAGGTGTTCGATTACCTGTTCCAATGATGGGATTGAAGTGCAGACGAACAGTGATGATGAAGGGGATGATGGTCAGTTTCTAGAGTTAGAGACGGAGACCGCAAATGAGGAATACCCTTCGATAACCCTATTCCCAATGCTTACAGTGAATGACTTACCACCTGAGTTGCAGGGAACAGTGACAGAGAAAGTGTGGGTCCTGACAGGAAAAGAAGTGGGACTGGTAAAAGGAGTAGAACCGGTTAAAGTAGAGGTAAAGCCAAATGCTGTGTTTCCTCAGGTACCGCAGTACCACATGGCACAAGATGTCCTCATTCAAGTAGCACAGATAATTGCAGACTTTGTGAAGCAAGGGGTTCTGAAAGAAGTGCTGAGTAGCCCGTGTAATTCACCAATAATGGGAGTGAAAAAGCCTTGTGGGAAAGTTCGAATTGTTCAAGACTTGAGGAAAATAAATGAGATTGTGGTAAAGTGTTGCCCCATAGTGCCAAATCCAGCAGTGATCATGTTTCAGGTTCCGTGTGATGCAGAGTGGTTCACAGTTGTGGACCTGTCTCAAGCATTCTTTTCAGTGTCTCTTCATGAGGATAGCCAATTTCTCTTCAGTTTCAAATTCCTGGATAAGGTGTACACTTGGTGCAGAATTCCTCAAGGGTTTTCTGAGTCACCTTCCATCTTCAATCAGATATTGAAGAAGGACTTGGAGTCATTGGAACTGCCTTTCAGTTCGACCCTAGTGCAGTACATTGATGATTTGTTAATTACGTCCAGAACAAAAGATGACTGCCGGTATGACACAATTGCCTTATGGAACCATTTGGGAAAGAACGGACATAAAGTGTCCCCAAAGAAGATGCAATACTGTCAGAGGGAGGTGAAGTACTTAGGTCACCTAATTGAGAAAGGGTAAAGAAAAATATCCAAAGAAAGAGTAACAGCCATACTGCAGATGAATCCTCCGACAACTAAGAGAGATGTTAGGATGTTTTTGGGAATGGTGGGCTACTGTCGTCAGTGGATTCCCAACTTCTCGATCATCTCTAGGCCCCTGATAAGACTGACTGTCAAAGAAGTTCAGGATGGCCCAGGTGCTATAACCATGTCTGAGAAAGAGATGAAGGCATTCATGGAATTGAGGGAAAGTATGTGCAGGGCACCAGCTTTAGGTATGCCTGATTACACTAAGCCTTTTGTACTGTTTTGTCATGAACGTGATGCTTGTTCTTTTTCTGTCCTGACACAGGTCCATGGAGGTGCAAACCGCCCAGTAGCATATTTGTCAGCTACTTTGGACCCAGTCGCAGCAGCCTTACCGGGTTGTTTGCGTGCAGTTGCAGCAGTTGGTCAAAGCCTCACACAGTGTGAAGGAATAGTGATGGGACATCCTTTAACAGTAATGGTCCCCCATTCAGTTGAAATGTTGTTAACCCAAACCAAGACACAACACATGACAAATGTACGCCTTACAAAATATGAGACCATTATACTGGGGTCTCCAAATGTGTCCCTTAAGAGATGTACTGTATTGAACCCGGAAACTTTACTTCCCATTGATAATGCAGACTTTGATGATGCAGAGGAAGTAGAACATGATTGTCTTGAGGTAACAGATCTGTGCACCAAACCAAGGCCTGATACCAAAGATACCCAACTTGAAGAAAATTATTACATTATCTTTGTTAATGGTTCATGCTTGAGAGACTCAGTAGGAGTACTGAGAGCTGGATATGCCGTGTGTACAATCTCCGGTATCTTAGAAGCTTCCTGGCTCAAAAGAGTGTACTCTGCTCAAGTGGCAGAATTAATTGCTCTTACAAGGGCATGCCACACAGCTGAAAACTTGAAAGTCACTATCTATACTGACAGCAGATACGGATTTGGAATTGTACATGATTTTGGCCAGTTATGGTCGCAGAGGGGTTTTATGACCTCTTCTGGTTCTCCAGTGAAAAATGGTGAAAAGATTAAGGATTTGTTGCACGCGATTCAGTTACCTCTTGAAATTGCAGTGGTGAAATGCAATGCTCTTGTTAAGTCACAAGACTTTGTGTCAATGGGAAACGGCTATGCAGATCAAGTCGCAAGGTTTTGTGCATTGAACTGTATATCGTTACGGGATCAGTGGGAATTGTTACCTGAAACTGAAAATGAAATATGTTTAAACTTTGCCTTAAGGGTGGTTGACATATTAGATGTGCTAAAATCACTGCACGGATGTGCCAGCAAAGAGAAGAAACGCTCCTGGCAGAGAATGCAATGTGTACAGAGGTCTGATGACTTATGGGTTTCAGAGGAGGGGGAAAATGGTTTTGCCAAACAGTCTTTTGTCACAGTTTGTGAGGTTTTACCATGGCCAAGCACATGTTGGGAGAGACGCAATGATCAAGTTGTTCAAAATCGATTGCTTCAATCCAAAATTCAGACAAGCTGCAGAGGTTATCTGTCACAGGTGCATTATCTGTCAGCAGATGAATGCAGGGAAAGGGACTGTGGTGAATATGAGCCACGTTGGGAGAGCTGGAGGTCCGTTTAGCAGGATGCAGATGGACTTCATTGAAATGCCTGTGTGTGGAGGATTGAGGTACGTGTTGGTGATTGTATGCATTTTCAGCCACTGGATTGAAGCTTACCCTACACGTAGGAATGACAGTCTCACAGTAGCAAAGCTGCTGCTTAGGGAGTTAATACCACGTTTCGGATTCCCGATCTCTTTAGAATCAGATAGGGGCAGACACTTCGACAATGAGGTGATTAAGCTCTTGTGTGCCGCATTAAACATTGATCAGAAACTGCATTGTAGTTATCGCCCCGAAGGCATCAGGACTAGTGGAGCAGATGAATGGTACCTTCAAATCGAGAATGGCAAAAATGCATGCAGCTACCACTCTGAAGTGGCCAGATGCATTACCCTTAGTACTGATGTCAATGAGAAATACACCTGACAAGAAAACAGGACTGTCTCCCCACGAAATTCTAATGGGCCGAGCTATGCAATTGCCCGCAGTACCTGCAAATGCTCTTTTGAATATCACGGATGATATGGTGTTGGACTACTGCAAGGGTCTGGCTGACGTGGTCTGCTCTTTTTTTCACCAGGTGGAGGCTACCACATTGCCACCGATAAGTGATCCAGGTCACACCTTGAAAGCTGGTGATTGGGTGGTTGTCAAGAAACACGTGAGGACATCGTGTCTGGAGCCACGTTGGAAGGGGCCGTATCAAGTGATACTGACAACCACTACTGCTGTGAAATGTGCAGGTCTTCCGAGTTGGATACATTCCAGTCACACAAAGAAGGTGACGTGTCCGACTGATAAGGAACTTGAAGTGTCCAAAACAACAGCTGCAAAGAAGGAAGTCTCAGGGCCGGAGAGTATTCAAAGGGGAACTGAGACTGAAGGAGAGCCCGCTGAGGACGGCTTAATCACTCAAAACGAGATCCAGAGGGGTGACGGTGAGCCTATCTCAGCTGGGGCATCAGGGGAAACGACACAAAAGGAGGTTCTCCCAGAAGTAGAGAGATACTGGTTTGAAGTTGAGCCCATAACAGATCCTGAAGGTGAAGGGAGTGAGGCAGAAGGAAGTCAAGGTGTTCTGACTCCTCCTGAGCCGCTTGCAGGTCCATCAATAGAAAACACCATAGCACAAGAGGAGGGCGCTGTTCAACATCCTAAAAGGCCAGACAGAAAGAAAACACTCAAAGGAGATAATTGGCCGGAGCCATGAGCCACAGGAGAGAAAGTAATCCCTAATGAAACTATAGAGGAAGAAGTTGATACAACCAGGAAAGAAGATCTCAGTGAAGGAGAGTTGCAGGGTGAACACAAACTGAAAAGAAAAAGAGTTGCAAACAGAAGGTACGCAGGTCCGGAATGGGCATATGCAACATCAGCTGAATGGCAACAAGAATTCTTGGCGTTCTGTTTTGATCGAGAGGTACCAGGCCAAATACTACGGCACCTAAATTAAACTTTATCAAGAGACTGTGTTAATTTGAAATTAAAATTGAAAGCTGAGAAGCTGAGAAAAGAGACTGATAAATTACCAGATGTGACACTGCTAACCGGATTTGACTTTGAAAAAAAAACGGTTATGACAAGCTGCTAACCTGACTTGACAAAGGGGTCCTGGAGTGAGTGAAATGCTGTAAATACTCCCAGAGAGAGAGAGAGACTTTGCACAAGAAGAAAAAAAAAAGAAAAAAAAGAGCTTTATATCGTCCTCAAGTTGATTGTTTGCTTTGTATTCTGCTACCTGATTCTTTACAGATCATGAGTTACAATAGAGATAATTGTAATAAGGGTAGAATGTGTGGTTGGTTGAGTGCTATTCTGGGCATTGTTTGCGCAATAATAATTATAGGTGTGATTATGGGAATGCCATTGGTGGATAAGAAAGTGACTAACAATGCTTCAAATTCTGAGACTGCTACACTAACACCATGGGAGAAGTTTGAGCAGGATGCAAAATACTTGCATGCGGGAACTAATTCAAAAGGGGAACTATCTATTAATGTTTGCTATCGCTTGGCGAATGAGTATTTTGATACAATGGATGCGAAGAATTGTTATGTGTGCACAAAGATTCCTTCATCAGTACAAGAAGGGGTTACTTACCATAGTCTGCCACTAACATACAGGATAAGCTGTAGTTTGCTGTTAACAAGATTCTATGATCAAGAACATGTTCAATACTTCTATTCTAACTTAGATGTAGTGTTTTCCTTCGTGCCTGTGATTGTGTTTCTAAATAAACTAGCTAAAGAACACAGCATAAAATTAGTTAGGGGTTTCTTTGAGCCGACACTGACATTTGGGACAGATTATGCGCACCGCAATAATCTAACCTGCTTACTAACACCTGTAGAAAAGAGCTTCTTAGATCACACAGAAGATAGACGGAAAGCATTAAAAGAAAGGCTAGAAAAGGGATTAGAAAAACGCATGCTTGCAAATGATTATGATTACACTGCTATAAAGACACAGGGCAAGTTAGCTATAGATGCATTACACGTCAGAAGGCTTTGTATATATAGGCCGAAATCTGAGCATGACACTTTGTTTGTGGGAACAAGTGAGTGCAGGCATGTGTTTCTGTTTCAGAGTAAATGGACATTTATGTTAAATGGACAGGATCCAGCGATCCCTGGGATCTATTATATATGTGGGCTTAATGCTTATTACCGTCTTCCAATGGGATGGTTTGGGACATGTTATTTGGGAATAGTTTTCCCAAAGATCTACCAGATTGATGACTAAAAGCAAATTCCTAAAATGTCTGAATTATAACATACTAGACAAAAGAGAGAGACAGCGGCAGCTGTCGTTGGTGACATATTTGGAGCCATAATTCCTTCAGTATGGGTTATCTTAAACTCCATAAAGATTCGAAAATTGTCTACTATTGTGGATAACATGCTGACAAACTTCACAGGGGCTATACTCCTGATGGATACTGAACTTGCTGCGGAAAGAGCTATGACTCTTCAAAACCGGCTTGCTTTAGGCATTCTTTTAGCGAAGAGTTGCGAGTCTGTAAAATGCTTAATGAGCGCCATTGTTGTGCGTTCATTCCTGATAATAGTAAAAAGGTTAGAGGTATGCTTACCAACTTAACAAGAGATAGTGCAGATTTGAAAGAGTTGAAGGAACCTGGAGTTTGGGAAAAGGTTGGGAAAGGAATTACCAAAGTAGGGAATTGGTTTAGTAGTATTTGGAATGGGGTTCTTGCAAAAATATTATGGGGTCTATTGATTGTCCTGATTTGTCTATTGGGACTATGGTTGTCATGCAAAATTAATAAAAAATTAAAAGAGATTTGGCAAAACGTAAAAAAGAAAAGAAGAAAAAGTAAAAGAAGAAATGTTCAAAGAAACTTGGGAAAGATCCCATAGGAAGGAAGAAATTGAGATGCGAAAGTTAAAGAAAATGCGAGGTTGTGAAGGGAAAGATTATGTGTGATGACAAGTGTCATCAGAGGAGGGACTGGGAGAGCGTAGCTCATATTAATATGAAATGTTTATGAACTAACTTGTAATAATGCTGCATAGAAAACGTATTAATGTATTTTGCTAAAACATGCGCTTGAAATGTGCCCACGGGGAGTGGCCGCCAAAATATACAATGACTAATGAAACTGACTTATAATGTTGAAATGTTAAATTATGATATGATCTTTCACTAATAATAATAGGTTATATGTAAAAGTTTTGCTAATCAATCATTAGGCCTTAGTTAGCATGAGTCAAGGCCTAGCTGCCTAGCTTTCATATTAAATGTGTTTTTCTAATGTGCAGTGTGCTGACTTGCTGAAGGACATGAACTCTTGTTTTTCTCCAAACTAAAAGATGAATGTAACTATAGTAGATCCGTTCCCGTGAAATTCGACTTGCTTAGTGAAACATTTTTGCTGAACGCAACAGTGTAGACTGTTTGCAGGTACAAGGTCGCCTGAACCGGTACAGACAATGGAGCCACTGACTAAAGATGCAAAGAAGACCACGAGAGTATGAAATCGTACCGGACATTCTACCCACTAAAGACGTCAATCATAAGGACAAATAAACTACGTGAGAACAGTTATGGGGTGACAAATTCAATGAAGTAATTGAAAAACTATTGGATAGAGATAGTGGGGTACTGACCCCAGCCAATTAGCTTTTATGGGATTGTACAACAGAAAAGGGGATAAAAACCCTTGTCACAAGGAAGTAAATGCGAACAGGAGAGACTGGAGACTAGGAGTTAGTTAGTTAGGGAGATGCTGATGCGATTTGCTATGACCCAGACACTTTGTCACTCTGCATAGAGACTTTGCTGTCTGGTTCTTAAAACCATCCTTGCCTTATATTGCCCGTTTACACTTCCTCCTTATGAGGGAAGTGCCCCCTTTTACCCGATTGCTTAATTCTTGATGGCGAATCAACTGATGTCCTGAGGACGAAGACTGAACCTGAGTGCTGACCCAATACGGAGGGTAACTATATGACAATGAAATTGTAATTGTCTGTTTGCTTTTCCTTTCTAGGTACCAACTGCATCTTTTGACAGAGCCCATAGTTAGATGGTTTTCTAAATTGGTGTTACTAAATTGTTTTGCATGAAGCCCAACATGCCAATGCTAATTCGAGGTTAGATGAGGGGTTCACTAAAACTTACGCAAATAGACAAATGACCAAATCTATGCTTTGTTGAATAACGTGATGATGATACTCTGCTGAGGATAACCTATGCTGACGTTGTGCTATATTCTAATGTTTGTGATTCTTTCTTTGATGAAAACCTACCAGAGTTGCCATATTGTGACTATGCTAATGTGTTTCTTGGTTTTGAGACTAATAAACTTGCTAGTAGAATTGTAATCAATAGGGAATAAACTTTAAATAATAGTACGAAACTGGTGTGGTTATTCATGACTGCAAGGTCATGGTGGTTTCCGAGTTCTATTAAATGTCTTTGACTAATTTGAATTGTCGTATTACTGTGAACCTTGATGACGTCTTTGACATATTGATTGACATGTTGATTAGTTATCTCGTCCTAAGGTGTCTTCAATCAGGGTCAAAAGATTCATTGGCCTAAAACGAGTCCCAAAGTGAGTAAAGTAGTCTTAAAGGAACGCGTTAACACAGACAAAACCACAGTTTGGCTGGAGAAACCAGGAAGTACCATATTTTGTGGGGCATAGAGCATTTTGTTTCTCTCTTACTGCTCAATGTGTCATTCAGCTCAGTCTCTAATTTTTCCAGCTTCGATCTGAAGTTCTCTATCCTAAGCCTTTATGAAATTAGTTTATGCCAGTCTAATCTCACATAATTATTGGAATTTCATGTTACGACTGTTATGTGAAATTCCCGACATTATGCTCTTACACTACATTTTGTAATTGTGGTTTTGTTTGAGTCAAAATCAATTCAAATAAACCAACCTGGAGTGACTCTTGTTCACACTACATGTAATTTTGCACTCTTTCTGCGCAAAATGCATCCTAAAATCTAGAACGGCCATGAGGAGAAATTTCCCTAAAAAAAATGGAAAATGCTGGTGTAACAGTTCACATAATAAAGCATAATAAAGCATATAAAACGTTAGTCTACTCCTGTAAGCAGCTGATGGCTTATAATTCACCCCCTATGGCACCAAAACATTCTACCTTCACGCCGGAACAGGATAATTTGACATGTAAGAGCTGTCCCTGGACTCCTTCTCCACATCTAATCTCTCCCTTAGCTCACACCCGGGAGTATTTAGGCAATATATTTTTGCTTAATTGTCGATCTCTAACAGCACATAGTCTATATATTTACTCACTGTTAGAAGAATGGTCACCAGATATCCTGTTTCTTACAGAAACCTGGTTAAATGAGGATTCTATCCCCAATGTGCTAAAAGCCCTTCCTTATGACTTCGCAATCTCCCGCCTAGACAGACCCCATGGAAGAGGTGGAGGGATCGCCATTATCTATAAGAAAGGTATTAAATGTTCTGTGACTCCATTGCAGATCCCGGACTGCGAAAGACTGGCCTTTGCTCTGACCCCCAATGCCACATTCACCCTCTCTGGGATACTGATTTATCAACCTCCAGGTCATATGGAGACTTTTTGTAGGCCTTGCCAGACCTGGCAGCTGACATCTCTTGTAAAACTCCCAATTTCACCATCCTTGGGGATTTCAATATCCATGCAGAAGAAGAACAATGCTTTTCCACTAAAGCGTTACTTTCTAATCTAGGTGCCTTAGACCTAGCTCAGGTCATTAAAGGAGCGACCCACACTAAAGGCCATACTCTAGACCTAGTCTTTAGTAACCTCCCCAATTTATGTCCCCACACCCCTCGTCCACTGATTTGGACTGATCACTATCTATTATCACTAACCTTGTCCTGGTTCTCTCCTTCCTCCCATCACCATCCTATAAAATTAGTTTCCCGGCAATGGTCAAAATTAGATCCTACAGATTGGCAAAATACCCTTGATGCCTTGCCATCCAATCAGGATGAGTTTAACATCGGTTCAGTAGAGGATTTTAATACGTGGATTTCTACCTCCCTGGATACTCTCCTCCCCATCAAGCTGAGGGTCAAAAGGACAGCTCACAAATTCAATCTTTGGTTCACTCCCCAACTATTAGAGCTGAAAAAGAACTGCAAACATCTAGAAAGAAGGTGGAGGAAAGATTACAGTACTTCCTCTAAGATACAATACAGAGAAGCAATCAGAGCCTTCCATACCTCAATTAAGCTAGCTCAAGCTTCATTCTACAGTCAAATAATTGAACAGTCAGCTAACTCTGACAAAGAGATCTTTATGATTTTCAAGGAACTCACTTCCACCCCTTTGGTAGACTGTCCAATAGAGGCTTCCTTAGACCACAGCAATAGTTTAGCAGATTTTTTCCTAAAAAACATTGTTGATATCCATGCTTCTTTCCCCCTTCACTGGACCCTAAAAAGACAGACATTTCCATAATGAGCCCCAGAGATCAGGGCCTTCTCTTTCCTCTTTTCAGCTAATTACTATCACTCTCATTACCAGTTATCTCCAGACAATAAAATCAGGCTCCCCGTTAGATCCTGCTCCACCTCATATTCTTGCCCTAGCCTCTAAAATAAGTTGCCCTGTGTTGAAAGACATTCTGAACCACTCTCTAACTTCGGGCATACTACCACAACCTCTTAAGCATGCTGTCATCAAACTCCTATTAAAGAAATCCAATCTTGATCCTCTGGAACTGACGAATTACAGACCTATTTCCTGGCTCCCCATTCTTTCTAAGATTATGGAGAAACATATTAATAATCAGTTAACAGGCTTACTCGAGGAACACGGACTCCTAGATCCATCTCAGATGGGGTTTAGGCCACAACATAGCACTGAATCAGCATTGTTAGCGGTTACAGAGAGTGCAAGCCAAATTTTAGATTGTGGCGGTCAGGCAGCTAGCATCTTATTAGATTTGAGTGCTGCTTTTGATACCGTGGACCACAGAATTCTCCTTCAAAAACTCTGTGGGATAAGAATTAAGGGGAACGCACTGTGCTGGTTTTCTTCCTTCTTAAAGGATTGAACCTTCCAGGTGCTGGATCGTGCTTTTTATTCCAATTCCTTTCCCCTCCCCTGTGGAGTTCCATAAGGTTTGTCGCTCAGTCCCACTCTTTTTAACATTTATCTTTCTCCATTGGCCAAGACTGTAGAACCCACGGCCTCTCTTTGGTCTCATATGCAGACGATACCCAACTAGTAGTGTCCTTTTTTAATTCTGGACATACCCCTCAATCAAACCTCTGAGGTATCCAAATGGATGACGGAGTCCAAGCTCAAGCTGAATGATGATAAGTCAGAGGTGATGATCATTGGCCATCATCCCCCTTCTAATTCTCTGACAGTTTTGCCCGATGGGTTTGGAACTGTCCCATCACCTCAGGACAACATAAAAAGCTTGGGTTTCTGGTTAGATCCACATCTTACTATGGACTACCAATCCAAAAGACTTGCTGCATCATGTTTTGGCTTATTGAGGAGTTTAATGAAAATTATCAACCTTTTACCATTTTTGGCCAGAAGACTTCTTATTCAAGCATTAATATTGTCTTGCTTGGATCACAGCAATTCTCTTTTTCTCAGTTCCCCTAAATAATTAATCAGAAAGTTTTAGGTCGTGCAGAACTCTGTGGCACAGTTGTTAAAAAAAGATCCCCAAACCTCTGTGAAAGCCGCTCTGGCATATCTTCATTGGCTCCCCATAAGTCAGTGAGTCAAATTCAAGGCGATGTGTATGACTCATAAAGCCTTGCATAACAGTGGGCCAAAATTTCTTAGACAGACCCTGTCTTTTTATGCTCTGACTAGGCCCCTTAGGTCTTCCTCTTCTGCACAAGTCTACACCCCTCGCTTTAAAAAGTCCAGATGGGGAGGCAATTTATTTTCAGCAAAATCTGCTCATCTCTGGAATACTTTGCCGTTGGGACTTCGTCAAGACAATATAGAACTTTCCTTTCATAAGAAATTGAAGACCTTTTTGTTTCCCTGGTAGACACTGTGATGGCACTGATGAGATATGGATATTTCTTCTAGCGCTGGGAAGCCCTTGGGTATCCATGCGCTCTATAAATCATTGACATAACATAATAACACACAAAATGTGGCCGGTTTCTATAATTTCAATAAGGAAAATTATGTAGATTTTATCCAGGCTTCTATTTTGCCTAAGCTGATCAAAAGAACAACCTGATACCTTTGTTGTTTGCAGCAACTGAGTATATGCCTGTTTACCCAAAGACCAGTCCAGATCATAGAATCCTGCCTCTTTTGTCCCAGCAATACATCACACCCTGGCTACACTCTCTCACCTGAAGAGACTGCCCAGATCATTATCTGAGGCTGACTGACTCTTTACAATTTTATTTTCAATGGATGGTATTGGACTATCAATACAAGAGATTCATAAAATAGGCACGGTTCTAGAGGAAGGCGAAAACTCTAGAACAATAACATTAGAATTCAAATCTGATCAACTTGGGACCAAAATGATGGTCATTTTTCAAAACTGAATGGCTGTTGATTTTTTCATGGCTTGCTAAGAACGGAGCGTGTGTAATTGGAGGGTCAGAATGTTGCTCCTTTATACCAAATGTTTCTTTAAGGATACATCAACAAATTGATCATGTCTATGACATTGTTCAGGAACTGCTTAAAATTAATGATGGCTTTAGGCTTGATGGATGGAGATCTTGGTCGTGGTTTAAAGTCATAGTAGGGGAATTGAGACTTAAGATACAAGAAACTATCTGTAGGTCTTCTTTTTCCTAATATTGAGCCAAATCACTGCCAAAATCTGTACATGCTAAATTAATTTAACACTGATGTCTCAGACCTGGATGAGAAATCTCATCATGGTTCACTAAATTATGTTAGCTTTTAAGTGTGTCAGGAGTTGAAGAGTGTAATGGTGATTGATCTTCTTTAAGGGTTCCTCACAAAAATCATACAATATGGAGACACTGTGAAATTTTAATTTTGCCTACGTTTAATTGTAATTGTTGCATTCAAGTTGTGCTTGTTTATGCTTTGTAAAAGCCTCATTTCCATAAATGGTCTATAAGATAAGGATTTCTCGTTAGTTTGCTCATCAGTGAAAAGTTACATATCTGAATCTATCTGAAGGTTATTTGCATTCTTTCTCATGGCTTCAGAATCCTGCACCTGTGTAACTCTTTTACTTTGGTCCTATCACACGATCTCCATTGGAATACTGTACACCAATCCCTATAAATGATTAAATTGTTTTTGCTTATGAAGCTTTTGTTCATTTGGGGTGCTGAGGAATCCCTTGTCATACATTTCTGTGATCCATAGATGTATTTTTCTGTCTTTAATAAACAGATTGCATACTTTGAATTAGAATGTTGGGAGACATCATTTAACACTTGATGTATGACTTCTACCTGCACCTTTCAGGATAGAGGGAAGTGAGAAGAGTCCTACCCTTTCTAGCCCTTAGGTGAGGCAGAGAAAGGAGCATATTAATCCCTCCGCCCTTCGGGCAGGCAGATGTGAGCATGGACCACCCAGATTCTGGGTATGCTAGAGAAGGAGGGAAGAAGTCTGCATTTTACTTCAGTCCCTCCACTGCCCTTTAGCAAAGTCGTGTTCAAACAGATAAGGGAACCCAAAGATACTTAGGGACCGAGGGTAGTCATAAAGCTATAGGGAACAAAGGTCCCTAAGAATACACATAACAGAGTAATGCCCGAAATGTACAAGAACAATGTAAGGGGAAAGTTCCAAATAATTAGTAATTTATCCGTATGAAAAAGTTAAAATCAGTTCTTTTAGGGGTACATACCCCTACAGGATGCACCAAAGCAGGTATTACACAAGTAAATAGGCAAAAGAACAAAGCTGTGACATCAAGAATGACATAGAATCAAAAGGTCACATTTTGTATTAAAAGAATACACTACTGCCCCAAAAGAGCAATTTTATAAATTCATGCAGGTCAGAGTGATTTGTTTGACAACGTTTCGATCCCCTTAGCATGTGGGATCATCATCAGGACAATACAATATTTGCCTGGCTACATAATTTATATACAATAAATCAACTAATATGTGTTGTGATCTAATAAAATGGTAAAATGCAACCACGTTCACAGCTGAGGGAAGATATCCAAATAGGGCATCATTCAAAGGGGAATACGTGTCATGCCAACAGTTACCCAGAGTTATACCTTCTTGGTAGAAAGGTTTCAGAATCAGAATTCCAATTGATTTAGGGAAGCTCAAAGCATTAATATCCAGTACAGTAACTGACCTGTCAATTATTATATAGCATGGGTAATACTTATTGCAAGGAATTTGTAGCCAACTAAAAGCTGACTCTAACAAAGAGAACCTGAGTGTCAAACACAATGGAAATCATAATGGGTTGAGCTCGGAAATAGTGCCGTGTTGGGAGCGTGGCAGGCAGCAAAAAGATGGCTTTCTGTGGTGCACCATGAGGGACCTCATCGAACAGACAAAATGGTGCACCATGAGTAGCCTTCATATACCTAAAAGAACTGATTTTAACTTTTTCATACAAATAAATTACTGATTGTTTTGCTTTTTTCCCCTGTGTATTGTTAATGTGTACTTAGGGCATTACTCCGTTATGTGCACACTTAGGGACTTTTGTTTCTTATAGCTTTAGCAAGGTGGGGCATACGTCCACCCCCAGGTCTTGGGTAAGGCGAAAGATGTGACAAATCATCTCTTTGCAAATTGACAGCCCCTCACCCTTACCAAGGTGGGGGCGAGGGTACATTCTAGGCTTACCTGGTCCAATTAACATTAAAGTCTAAGGTCCTGATTTAGAGTCTGGACACAACCATGATGGTTGTCCTGTCTACCATATTACAAGTGCATTACATCCTATGGCACTAATACAGTGAACAGGATAGCCGTCATTTTTGTGAGAGTATCTCATCCTCCCAACTCTAAATCAAGCTTTAAATCACATTAGATATTGGACTAGTGATGCTTTCCTCTGATTAAAGTAAAGATCTCAGAAGGATATTTTTCAGTCTAGGTGATTTAGTCATATTCCAATAAACAATTAGTCAAGCATTCTGTCAAATATATAATTATTGATACTTTAGCTATATTCAATATGCCTGTTAAAGTATATCACATGATATGTTAATTTCTTATCTTTGCAACAAGCTCCAGCTCCCACTCATCTCTCATCTTCTCCTCCCTATGTCTTTCTTCCTCGTCAGCTGTGATTTTATTTTGATAACATCAGCACTGCTTTGGCATTGTGAGCTATTCTAGTGGACTGTGAAAGCTCTATTGCAGAGCATGCATTCTCAGAGAAACAATTACGGAGGTTGGTGTCTAAAATTACCCTGTGCACTGTCTTTGTGTCCCAGAATAATTAAATGAGTGCTGCTGCTGCACAGTGAAGTATTTGTGGTGCCACTCTCTCTCACACCGTGGCAGCAGTTTGATTTGAGGTGCTTCCAAAGTGCATTCAGACCGGTGGCATCAAAGCACTGAATGACATAAGAAGAGTAGTCACAGCAATGCAGAAAGCTACTGTGAAAAAAGTCAGGTTTTGAGGTGCTTAGAAAAAGTCAGGTATGACTGTATTCCTCGAATCTGGACTGGGAGCGAATTCCAGAGCTGTGCTGCGGCCATTGGGAAGGCCTCATCACCCTATTTGGCTTTCTTGCTTCGAGGGACCGTAAGTCTGCAGATAGTATAGGGCGGCTAGGAGAGCACTACTTAAGGATGACTTGCAGGTTTCCTTATCTCTAAGAGTGGAGAGCCTTATGTGTCAGGCATAGAGCTTTGAAGGAAATAATCTTCCTGATGGGTAACCAATGAAGCTGCTTAAGGCCCTCCCTGGAATAGGAAAACCTATGTGGTTCTAGCACCCACTGGACAGCCGCATTCTGAATAAGCTGAAGCTTATTCAGGGAAGATTGATTAATATTCACTGACAATGCTTTGCAGAAATCCAATCTTGATATGATCAGAGCTATAACCACTGGCACTCTGTGTTTTTTAGGTACAAAAGGCAGGACCTTTTTTAGGATTTTAACAATCCAAAAGCATGCGCTCGCTGTTCTGTTAACATGCATGTCAAATGCCAAGGAATTGTCAAACATGACCCCGAGATTCTTAGCTGCTTTAATGGGGTGGGAAAAGTCCCACAGGATTCTGGCGACCAGTGGTTGCTCCAAATAGTCATATTTGCCCCAAATACCAGGATCTCAGTTTTATCCCATTCATTTTCAGACAATTCTGACTCATCCACCAGCTGACTTCCCTCATGCAGCAATGGAACCTATCTGCCACCACTTCCTAGTCATCCCTGATGGAAACAATAAGTTGAGTACCGTCCACATGTGAGGAAACCTGGAACCCACAAAAGTGGACCAGGTTTACCAGAGGACCCACATTCAGATTAAAAAGGGTCGGGCTGAGGACCCAACAAAACCTGACACTTGCTTGGCCCAAGGTTCCAAAGTTTGGCTGGTCAGGTTTTATGCTGATCAGTGCAAGGTGAAAAGTTTTAGACAAAATGTGCATTTTACATTTTATCTCCTGGGTACAGGAAATATTCCTGAACAGCATTACACCAAATTGGTCATGAGGCTAGAACTTTACTCAAATTGGGTATTTTATGGTTTCGTGTAAATGTGCTCAGTAGTTTTTAAAATATTTGTTATATAAAAAAAGATGCTGGATGTGTTTCGTAGGGCTGGTCAAACAGGGACATTTGTATACCTTGTGCATACTCTTGCAGACTCTCTGTTGATTAAGATCCGCAGTAGAATTGAGGTTCCAAAATGTGAAATAAATCCTGCTGTAAGTGGGAGGATTTTTGTTCTTTGTCCAATGAAGAATGAGTGGATCATCACAGGATTCAAGTATATGGTCAATCTGGTTGCCATGCTGCAACCAAATGTTTTTGTTTTGATGGTTAATACAGGACCACATGCACCAAAATCAGGTAACTTAAATAAAGTGAGAGGCAGCATACACTGACTCAACTGAGGATGTTGGAGGGGATTTCAGAAGTGAAACTACTGCTCCCAAATGAATAAATAAATCTTTTGTAGAAGGATGCACAGACCTAGAATGGTGTTTTCAGAAATATTAATCTACAATTATATCACATAGACCAGTTCCTGAAAAAACATAAAATCACTGTTAAGTCATGCATTTTAAACAACAATGTGCATTGAGTTTTGTGAAATTTAGGCGGCAGCAGGGCTTGGACATAGTCCACAAAATGTGCTGAGAGCCCACTGTTCATGATCAATGGCAGAGGACAGCTGTTTCATTGGCACCGGTGTTGATGCTGGTCCTGTAGCCTGAACTTACTTCCGTGGCTGCTGACCAGGCACAGTTTGTGTGGTGGAACATGGGCAAGCATAGGGCATGCACTCACAGACTGCTACACATTGCAAGGGTCACAAATAGCAGCTAAGTGAGTGGAATATAGGCAGATCTAGGGGCCGGGGCAGAGCCTGTGTGCATGGCAGACAATGGGCTAAGTGTTAACGGAGCATAGCAGAATGCTGAGTGCATCTTGTCAGTGGATACAAGGCTAATGCAGTGCCTGGTTGAAGGCCATGCTATGCCCTGCACCAAGATCCTATTGCAAACGCTAAAAAAGTAATTTATTGTAACGAACTAGGCATCTATACAGGGCTTGCAGTGGCACAGTGGCTGTACATAGTAGGGTTTGGCTGCACACAGTAGAGTTTGGTAGCATTGTGGGTTGGCCGCACTGAAGGTTGGTTAAGTACCTGTGCCACTGTACGTTAATGTGCATCTGTCAAATGGTGCCAAAGGTGTTAGCAAACCACAGCTTTTCTCACCCTTTTCAATGTTGTACTACCACTACCCCAATCGGATTCTACATTCCTTATATGTGCTAGCACCACCAATGATGCTAGCATACATAAACATTTATGCTCCCCTTCTTATTTTACTTCACCCCTTTAAATATCTTTCAAATTTTGTGCAAATTTATGAACAGCATTAAATTTATGAAGAAATGAAAAACGGCTTTTCAGGGGGAACAGCAAAATGGAGGCTAAATTCTCAAATTAGCAAAAATGTGTGAAATCGCTGCATTGGAAACCATGTTTTTCCAAAGCAAAAGGCCTTTTCCGTACGGTTGATGGCTGCCATCTTCATCAACACGTCATAAACCCTTAGTATGACTACCCTATCCCGTACTTCACAATATTCCAATGTGCTTAACTGGATTTTTTTGTATAAATTGTTAATTCAAGAATCTAGCAAAAAAATCAAAACAAGCTCTTAATTAACCCTTCACATCGCTCTAAACATTTTAATTTGAGGCTCACACATACACACATCGAAATAGTATGGCTATTCTTCGGGCATTAACACCCTTTAGTTCATTAGCCTGGTCCAGAATGTTATTGCTTCACATTGGACAGAAGATTAACCTCCTTACGTGGTACTGAGAGCATTAGCAATGTCACTCCCAATTAGTCTGGCACAAAGAAACAAAGACAACTTCAAAGTTCATTTTTGTGGCATGAGATTCTAGCCACATATTTTAAAATCATTTGACATCAAGCCTACGCACCTATAGATCAAAAAATAACTGTAACTTTAGCTGGACTTTGCCTGCTAATAAAAGGAAACGCTCGGCTTAACAAAACAGCTTGTGCTTTCCAGCTCGAGGAGGTATGATGTTAACAGACTCTTTGGCATCGGCTTATCAACAGCTGCAACTTTACCAAAATTTAGTGTTTTCAACGTAAAGGAGAGAGGCAAATCACCATCAAGGAAGTTCAGCACCCATGCACTGAGTTCCCACGTTGGTGGCCGCAGTAACGTAAGAAATCATCTGATTTCTTGCTTCGTAGGGCAGGATGTTGACTCTGGCTGTGCCACTGTTTCCTTCAATGGGTAACCACAATGTTGCACTAAGCCCAACATGGCTTAACCTGATATTGCATTCAAAGAACGTGAGACACAACTGCATTTCTTCTCGACTGCATAGTATAGGGAGAAGGAGTTGAGGCTTTTTTGGATTGGAAACCTTGGGTACCTGGAAAGGCGGTTGGCGAGAGCTGTGTGCTTCTTGATAAGATACAGTGCACCCTGGAGAATGTGGAAAAATTAGATCCATATTTACTGGTACTGGGTGTAGGGCAGCGCAGCAAGTCCCCTGCCCTGCGGTGCCCTGTGCCAAAGTGAAAGGGCAGAAATTCACCGGATTTATGCAATATAGTGAACTCCAACTCTTTCCCCCGCTCTGGAGCAATTTCGTCAGCCTAACGCCAATGCAGGGTCACTTGCACCATGGTGCAAGGGTACCTGTGTTATCGGCAGGACTGTCCTTTGAGGCGTTTTCCTCTTTATATGTGTGCTGCAGAATGCATTGAAAGAGAAACAAAATTAGGAGAAATAAAAATATTTCTCCTCATTAAGCCTGCCCTGAGGAGGAGTAAGGTTTTGACAAATTCCCAGGTTAACAAGTCCTTGTAAATCTGAGAATGCATCAAAACCCACAGGTTTTGCATTGGAAAATCCACCGCAACACCCATGGAACAACTACCTGGTGCAGAGTAAGGAAACACAGCGACTTGCGCTTCTTTGCCTTACTCCATATCTGTAAGGCCATTCAAAGCCACGCAAAATGGCTTTGCATGGCCTCATAGATATGTTTGAGAGGTTTGCATTGCCACTGTGTCACTTAAAGTGACGCAACAGCAGTGCACCTCTCCTAAATAAGCCTCTTAAAGTCTCACCTAGCAGTATAAAACAGATTTACTGATGTAATTGAAAATACTGATAATTCTTGCAAACATCAACGACCCGATGATTATGCACTCCTCCAATATTAGATGCTTTTTGTGAATAGTCTCCATTTTCTTTGGATAAACTCCATGAGCCAGGTATACTATGCGGTTCTGGGGTTGCAAACGCTCCAACTGAGCAAAATACAGGGTTTGCGACTGTGAAAATCCTTTTACAGTTATACTACCTATTTTTCTATGCAATACATTTTTCTGAATCACCAAATTGGTTTAGAGACCACTACAGAATTGCAATATGGAAGGGGCATGTTAGGGGCACCCTTCCAAATTGCGATTCAATAACCTATGTGTCAGTGGTCTGTAGCCGTAATTCCAGTCACAAGCTACTGATCAGTTATCAGCTCCGAAGCTGGGATGGTAACTGATTTGTACAAGGGATGGGATTCCTTTTGAACCCATTCTAGATTGGGAACTGGTGTGTCAGCTTCAGGGGGAGAAGGCTGCAGACCTCACACACTGAAAAGAGGGGAAAATTGTTATATTAACTTCTTCTTCCTGGAAGTATTAACTAGAAATATGTATGATCCAGGAAACCCTATGAGTTTTTTAAAATTGCCCTCACCCACTAAATAGTGGCATGCTTCAACATTGGGCGTGCCACTACACTATAGTGCACACCAACAACCAGAGTGGAGCAAAGTGTGTATGTGTGTAGTGGGTAATGTACCCTCTGTCCAAAGGGATTTATTACTGAAGCTCAAAATTAAAACTGTCTAAGGGGGTGTGCCCTCCTGAAATGTATTCTTGGCACCCCCTTGGCAGGGTTAAAAACTCAAGGTGTGAGTGAACTTCGGGTCTAGAGTGAGCATCCTTACCTGGACAGAGTTCAGATCACTGCCAACTAGAGACCTCATTTCTAACATTGGTGATCAGTGATGAGGATAGAACTTGTATTTGCACTTGACAAACAGTGATTGGTGTACACTACTCCCATAGTGCAGACCATTACGTAACCACATACTGTTTTTCCTTTTGGCTTTTCTTGGTCTTCCTGAAACTTTGCAACTTTTTGAATCTTATCCACAATCATGTCTCAGTCTGGTGAGCCATAAGTTGGAGTTGCCGAAGTAGTGTTTGAGCAGGAGAGGTTTGAAACCAACACAGTGCCTCAGCTCAAAAAGTTCTGGAAGGAGTTCAGTTGTCCTTTTAAAGACCTCTATAGGAAGGAAGAGCTGCAAAATGTGCTGAGGGCCTGATTGGCAGCAAAGGAGGCTGGTGGGCATACAGAGGAGGAGGATGCCATTGTGGATGATGAGAAAAGGAGCCTGCAGAGTGTTGCTGGAGATAATTAAGGTCTGCCTGGGGCAGACAGAAGTGTTTCTTCCAAGGGCCTGATCCCAGAAGAACTGAGAGGGTAGTCAGGAAGACCTGGAGTCTGAAACAGTGACCCAGGTGCCTGCCAAGAAGGGGAGGGGCATGGGGTGTGGAAAACCTGCTCCTGTGATTCCCCAGTCCGGGAAGAGGCTGAATCTGAGGGGGATACCCCAGAACCTACAGGGGAAAAAGTAGCCAAACTGGGGGGCCTGCCTGAGCTGACCCTTTGGCAGCAGGAAGGAGACCCACCAGGGAACAGCTCTGTGTAGTGCAGAAAACATGCCCCACTTTTGAGGGCCTTTGGAAACAGGCCGAAGCCCAGCAGCTTGTGACACCTCTGGATCTCCCCTGATATACTGTATAGTGAGCCTAAGTTTGCTGAACCTGGGGCAGCCTGTGTGCTGGTGGTACCCCAGTGTTTCACAGCGTTCCTACTGGGTTTGGCTCATGATGCACCATTGGCAGGTATTTTGGGGCAGGAAAAGATCTTGGACAGGCTTGTCACCCACTTTTAGTGGCCCCAAATAAGGAAGAACTCAGATGCATTCTGCAGGACTTGTCAGACCTGCCAGGTGAGTAGCAAATCTGGGAAGATGTGCAAGGCTCCTCTTCAACCATTTCTTGCCGTGAGCACCCCTTTTAAGCAGGTGGGCCTTGAAATTGTGGGGCCTCTGGATCCCAAGACAGCCGTGGGAACAGCTTTATCCTGGTCTTGGTGGACCATGCCACCCGTACCAGGAAGCTATCCCCCTGAGGACAGTGACTGCACCCACAGTGGCCAGGGTACTGATGGGGATCTTTACCTGTGTGGGTTTCCGCAAGGAGGTTGTATCTGACTGAGGTACCAATTTCATGCTGCTGTACATGAAGGCCATTTGGAAGGCGTGCAGTGTAATCTACAAGTTCACCACACATTACCACCCCCAAAGCAATCCAAAGGGCATGATTATGGTTCTCCCTGAACCCATGAGGAGTAAGTGGTATGTCTTGTTAACATGCCAGTTGTTTGCTTACAGGGAGGTACCACAGAAGGGGGTTGACTTCAGCCCTTTTGAACTTCTGTATGGGCACCCCGTGAGAGGACCTCTCAGTTTGGTGAAGAAGAACTGGGAGCAAGCTCCCAAGAAGCCACCCCAGGATGTATTCAGTTACATGTTGCCCTTCAGGAACCAGACACCCCGCATCCGGAAACTTGCTCAGGAGAATCTGGAAGCTAGCCAGGATATGAAACATTGGTACGACCAGAATACTACTCTGGGTGAGTTTCAGCCTGGCCAGAAGGTGTTGGTGATGGCCTCAGTGGAGTCCTGTGCTCTCCAAGACCATTGGTCTGGGCCATTTGAGGTAAAGGTGCACAAAAGTGATGTTGCCTACTTGGTGGACATGCAGACTTCTAAGAACCCTTTGAGGGTCCTGCACATGAACCGCCTCAAACCATATTTTGAGAGGTATGAGTTGACCATGCTCTTGGTCACAGATGATGGGGTAGAAGAGGAGGGAAAACCTCTCCCCGACCTCCTGTTTTCCAAGGAGCAGGATGGGTCAGTGAAGGGTGTGAACCTCTTCCCTATTCTGACCCTAGATCAGCAGAGTGACTGTTGCTGGGCCAATTTACCTCCCTATTCTCATTTACACCTGGGGTCACACACTTGTGCACCCATGACACCCTGTCTGTTAAGCACAAGTCTTATAGGTTGACTGATAGAATGAGAAACAGCATCAAGGAGGAAGTCTCTAAGAAGCTGGAGTTAGGGTTGATTGAGCAACAGTCCTTGGTCCAGCCTAGTGGTTCTGGTCCCCAAGGCTGACCCTTATAAGTTCTGTGTTTACTACCGGGGGCTCAATGCCATCACTGGGACAGACACACACACACCATTCCTAGAGCTGATGAGCTCATTGACCGGTTGAGAGCTGCCAAGTTCCTCAGCACATTTGTTCTGATGTCTGGTACTGGCAGATTGCCTAAACCGAGGGGGCCAACAAGAAGTCTGCATTCTCTACACCAGGGGGCACTAGCAGTTTCATGTCATGCCCTTTGGGTTGAAGAACACCCCTGCCACATTCCAGAGGCTTGTCAACCAGGACCTGGCTTGTTGGAGAACTTCTGTTCCACCAACTTAGATGACATTGCTATCTGCAGCTGGGAGGACCACTTGCACCACCTCCGGGAAGTGTTGAGAGCCCTGCAGAATCCAGACCTCTCTATCAAGGCCAGTAAGTGCCAGATAGTTCAGGGGTCTGTGCTGTACTTGGGACACCAGGTAGTGAGAGCCAGGTGGTGTCCCTACAAGCCAAATTCGGCTCCATTCTGGATTAGGTACCCCCAAAGAAGCAGACTGAGATTAGGGTCTTTTTAGGATTTACTGGTTATTACAGGAGGTTTGTCAAGGGTTATGGTACCATTGTTACTCCTTGACAGAGCTGACTTACAAGAAGCAGCCATATCAGGGGATCTGTGCTAGGTGATCTGGGCCAAGACTGCTTTTGACACCCTGAAGGAGGCAAAGTGCACAGCACCCGTGCTCAAGGCTCCTGACTTTTCCAAAGAATTTGTGGTGCAGACAGATGCCTCAGAGCATGGTGTGGGAGCTGTGCTCTTACAGCTTAATGAAGAGGGCCTAGGTTAATCTGTAGCCTTCATCAGTAGGAGGTTACTTCGCTGGACACAGAGATGGAGCTTAATTGAAAGTGAGGCTTTTGCTGTGGTCTGGGTGCTGAAGAAGCTAAAACCCTACTTATTTGGGATTTATTTCTGCGTTCAGACAGACCACAGGCCCCTCAGATGGTAATGCAGATGAGAGGGGAGAGTCATAAACTGTTGAGGTGGTCCATCTCCCTACAGGAAATGGACTTTACGGTGGAACACCGCCCTGGCACGGAACACCCGAATGCAGATTTTCTGTTCAGGTTCTTCCACCTTAGTGATGAGAACTCCTTCCTTATCTTTGCCTGTGTATGTTGGATATTTGTCATTTTGGATTGTTTTATTCAGATAAATATTGGCCATTTTTCGAAACTGGTGTGGAGTACTTTTGTGGTGTTTTCACTGTGTGTGTGTCTGTGTGTGTGTGTTTACACATTGCCTCTGAGCTACGCCAGACTGCTTGTGCCAAGCTACCAAGGAGGTGAGCGAAGTAATCTCAGTTGTGGGATTCCCTTACCCTGACTAGACTGAGTGCCCCTACTTCGACAAGGTGCAGGCCACTGCCAACTAGGTACCCCATTTCTTGCAATATGAAATTGTTTTGCCAATCACAAAAAAGTTTTCGTATTGTGTAATTCTTTTTCTGTGAGTGTCTGAGGACTGCAAGTGCACATTCCCTCTCTTGGCCCTAAATATGAGCGGTTAAGATGGTTATAAGGTATTTTGAGCACCATAAACACCAACAATCCAGGGGTACAGTATTTACAGTAGGCAGTAAATACCTCCAATTTCGAGTTTTAATCACAAAAATGAGAAAAATATGGGTACATTCTGTATCAAATTCTGCAAGTATAGCACTTTACCACATCTGTTTCATCAGCTTAATTTCATCACGTTTGATCTGCCAAACTTCACGAATGGCAAATTGTGGGGTGACAACTCATAATTCCAATCAGTGTGCAATCTGGGGTTGGGGCAGGGGTTGGAATTTAAAACACACTCGAAATTGGGGCTTTGAGATTAGGTACTTTGCTATTGGTGAAGAAAAGAGCTTCACGAAAGCTTCTTAGTGACAAGGAAAGGTGTGGGATTGAGAAATAGTGTGAAATGTTAATATACTTACAAAGTGTATAAAGCTGTATTTCTAGGGTATTGTAAAGTGCGTATTGTGTTTACTGAGCTGCAACATTTTCAAATGGAATGTGTCCTCAGTGTTGCTCACTGAAAGTCTGGATTGAAGACATCGATCAGGAATCACTACTTCCTGTTCGATGTTTCACTTGACATAATTTAGGGTTACTACTTGAAGTTTCCTGTGAGGAAGGCCAATGGTCTTTTAAAAAAGAGTGCATCGCTATTGAATCAGCCATACACACGTCAGCAGGGGTTTTGTCAGGGCAAGCGCCTTGATTTTAATGTACGTTTATGTCAGGGTGGCTGCAAATAATGTGAAATCTGTGCAATTCTTACAATTTCACATTATGCAATTCTGGATAATTTATGACCAGGTGGGACTGGTCTGAGCAAAGAATGTCTTGCTGAGAGACATATCATAGTCTCTTCATTTATCTCACCTAACCTTTTAACATGAGGTATACCCACAAGTGAAAAATTCACGTGATATACAGCCAAACTTCAAATCCTACATTTGTATAATTTGGTGTATTCTTGCAAACATTTCAAAACCTTTCTCCAACAAAATCACATTGATTTGCACACATTTTTTTGTGGCTTGACCCTTTCTTATATTTACTGCCCTAAGGTGGTTTATGCAAAAAGGTTATTTTTTAAATTGTCTTAGCAGTCGCACAGCATCTTTCCTCCAACATGCAAAGAATGCTTGTTTAAATCAATGATTACTTGTTTACTTAATGTACTAATCAGAACAGATTTGTTTCTGTCATGGTGGAGAGCACAGCATTACTTATGATACAGAAGGTTTTTCAAAGCAGAACATTTCTCATCGCCTTCATAAATGGTGACACTATCCACAATGTAATATAATTTGTAGACTTTTCACTCTACCATCCTTTTTCCTCTGAACTGTCTGTACTCAGTAATATTGGATTTGATGAGAAGAAAACCATGAGTGAACAATACATAATCTTCCATTTCGTTTGCTCAAAGTTCAAGTTATGGTATATCTCCACACTGTGTAAATTGAGCCCGATGTGAAAATTATATTATTTGCCTTTTATACTTAATGAGGAACAGATATTTTCAATGCAAAATCTGCTTCCCAAACCCCCCACAAGGTTTGAGGATTTTCCATTCCCCGACACACACTGGAGTAAATATTCCAGCTTTTCAATGTGGGAAGGACTGAGAAAAATGTTTGTGAATTCCAACAAACTCACACGTTTAATGACAGTAATAAACACTCAAGGCACGTCTTTATTCTCCAACTCCCCACCACTTACCTTGGTATTATTACTGCGTAATTATGCAATACCTAGCCTCATGGCTTCCAATAAAGCAGTAGTCAAATCACTTACCACTGGCTGATACTTTTGTGGAAAGCTGTCAGGCATTGTAGGTGGCTTCATAGGTTTACTTCTGTAAAAGGCTTTGTGAATCAAATCCTAGGTGCCCTGACAACCTCTCTGCCTCACCCATGATTAGTTATGTCAATCTCATCAATAATTTTACTGCTGCAAATGTTACAGTGATATTATCAATGATGTCATAGATGATGTTCTGACTGTGGGGTAATTAGCAATGAATGGCGAGGGCGCAAGTCATAGTTACCTTAGGTCACAAGTTATAGTTACATGAGATAACCATAACTAGAACTGCTGAATTATATGGTTTTGTGCGAGTAAAATGTGAATCTAACTATAACGTCCCTGTACCATTTGTTTTTGTAATTGATTTTCTGTGTTTTTTAATTCTATTTCCTAACAATGATGTCCCTGTAATATTTTGTTTTTTAGTTAATTGAAGTAATATTTCATTACTTTACATTAATCCAACCACTGCCGCTCACGGCCTTCAACCATAAGCTCTCCATAAGCACCCGACCCTGCATCAGGCATGGCCTTTAGCTGTGTGCCACAGGCCAAGCCCTGTGACCAACCCTCCGTAGACACCCAACCCTGCACCATGCATGGCCTTCGGCCATGTGTGGTGGGAGTTGGCTTTAGGGCCTGGCCTGCAGCAAAGCCCTGCAGCCAAACCTCGCATAAAGCCCCCCTCCGTGGCTGATTAGGACCTCGGTCCTACATCCCCCAGGCCCCGGCCAATTATTGGAAGAGGAAGGGAGAGGCGCATGGCTCTCTTCCCATGGCGATTTTCACTCCTGGGGCCCCATCCCTGGGCCCTGTCTAATTATTTTAAGGATGAGGAGGAGCACTTGGCCTCCCTCCCTGGGCTGATTTTGGCCCGTAGACCCTATCCCCCGGTCCTGGCCAATGATTAAAAAAGGGAGAGGAGCTACACAGTCACTTCCCCAGGCTGATTTTGGCACTGGGGACCCCATACACTGTGGCTCGGCCAATTATTGCTAGGGGCCATGTGACCCTCCTCCCTGGGCAGATTTTGGTCCCAGGCAGCACATCACTCTAGGTTTGGCCAATTATTAAAAGGGGTGGGGGCCATGGGGCCCTCCTCCCTGGGATGATTTTGGCCCCAGGGACCACGTCCCCTTGAGTCCAGCCATTATTAAATGGGAAGGGGGGCACTTGGCCCCGGTCTGATGTTGGCCCCAGGGACCCACTTACCCAGGGCCCGGCCACTTATATCTGGGTGCCCTGGTCCCTCCCAGGGCACCCTGTGTGCATTGTTTGGGACCACAGGTTAGCCTGAATTGCCCCACAGTCCCAGCCAGCTTCCTGCCTCGTGCTGGAGTCGGCATTGCTTCCGCATGTAGGAAGCTGCGAGAAATACACCTCCCTGCATGTGGGAACAATCCTTTCATCTGTTTCCCTGCCCGCAAAACAGCAGGTTGATGATACATAGATGGAAAAGGAGCATCTCTAATAGTGTTACAGGGACATTGTGGTCATAGCGATCTCTTGATGAAACTTCATGTTGTAGCTGGGAGTATTCTTGGGGATTAGCTGATAAACTCTTTAAATCTGTTGAACCCATTGGGACAGGCAAATAATGATCTCTATGAGGCATCTTCAACAATAAAGTTTGAGGTCCTCAAAATGTATTAAGAGTATTCATCACACCCAGTAACATTTGCTTTAGGTTGTCAACGTCATCCCTCAAGTTGTGTATTAGGTCAACTGCTTCATCAAAAGTAGATGGATGACAGGTAAGGGAAGGAAGAGTAAAAGCAGGTATAAGAACACTCTATGAGAGAGTAGCTGAGGATGGATCCTTCTTCGGTTCAGGGCACTAGTTTTCAAAATAGTCTCCACTGCTTCAATTAAGGTATCAATACCATTGTCTACACAATTCAAGGCTGCATGATTACAGTGTTTTGGGAGTTTTAATTGGGCAGTCATGCCCGGAGGGCTGTTTGATGCCTTTAACTTTCCCATTCCTCTATTACTACAAGGATGTAAAAGAAGAAAGGGGCGCAGTACCTTTGGTTTCCAGGTGCATAGCGACAATAAGATTCCTAAAATCCAAAGCCAATGAGGTTGGTGCTGACCTGGCTCTTCCTGATGCTGATGGGTAAACGACTGGCCTGCCCTTGGTTTGGCCCACAGCGCCTGGGTGCATCCCATATGCGTCCAAAGCATGTCCTGCACTGTGGTCCACAGAAGTTGATTTTAAATGTCCACTGGAAAGGTGAAGTAAAGTCCCACCTCCAGGCAAGGCAATGGCAGGCTGGGACCTAGAGTTCCCTGAAAGTGCGTCCTGCGCTGCAGTCCACAGAGGCCGATTTTAAGCACCCAATGGCAAAGTAAGGCCCCATCTCCTCAATTTGTAGGTAGGATCCTGTTTCCATGGGAAATGCATTTTTTGGGTTGCTAATAACTTTGGCACCGTTTTAACAAATCTCCACAAAACTTTCTAAAAAAGTTCTCTTTTTTCTCAGTTTGCACTTGGAATGTTTCAGGGTGATCCGACTAGTGGGGGGCAAGCAAAAAGGTGGTCCAAAAATGTGTTTTCCCCATTAATTGTCCCATAGGAACTTTAGACAAAGCTACAGCCTAAACCGCTGAACGGATTTACATCAAATTTGGCAGAAAGCTAGATATAGGTCCAGAAAGAGTGTCTTTTGATGTAAGTCCGTGTAGTGGTTTTTGAGCAATTAATGAAAAAATAATGTTTTATTTATAGGGACGAGGAGGCTTTGTGCATTCCAACAGATCTCAAACTGAGATCTGATTGGCTGCGACCACCTCAACTAGAAAGTGGTGGCAGCCATCTTAGGACTCAGGACTCAGTCCCATGTCCTAAAAAAAGTGAAAAAAAAGACACAAGGGGGTAGGGTAGGAATACCCTGACCCACTGGGCCACGTGGCTCCCCTCCCTGGGCCAGTTTCAGCCGTAGGAACCCCACTTCTCAGGGCTTGGCCAAATACCCAAAGAGGAGAGGCCCCCTCTTTGAACCCTAATGGCCCTAGGGACCCCATCTCCTGGGGCCAGCTCATATGCTATCTCCAGGGGTGCCTACCCTGGAATATAGACATGTCCCTGCCTGCCCTGGAGCAGGCAGGGAAGCCTGTGTTTTCTCTCGCTTGATGGGAGCACTTTCAAATCCCCCACGAAGCAGGAGCAAAGAGTAAATTCAGTCCCAGTGGATGAGAGCTTGAAAATTGCTCCCACCCACTAGGAGCAGACTTTTCATCTATTATCCTGCCTGCAGAGAATTGGGCAGGGAAACAGATGAAAAGATGGTTCCCGCCTGCAGGAAGCAACCTTTTTAGCTGCTCCTTGAGGGCAGGAGCAATGACGGTGCCTGCTGGATAGGGGCAGCAAGTTGGGGCCATTAGGATCTTGGGGCTTCTGCGGCCCCCAACAAAAATGTGGTGGGTGTCCTGGGTGGGCACCATTTGTTGGCAGGGCCCCAAGGGATGGGATCCCTGGGAAAAAAATCAGCCAGTGAATTAGGGCCCCGTGACCCCGCTCTCCTTTCAGATATGTGGCTGGATCCAGGGGTTAGGGTATCCGGGGTCAAAATCAGCCTGGGGAAGGGGGCTGCAATTTCCTCCCTTTAAATATGTTGACAGGCCCCATGAGATTGAGTCTAAAAGGCCAAAAGTGGGAGGAGGCCCCCCTGCCTCTCCCCCTAAATCACCCCTCCCCCTAAAACATGCACTGGGTCCCGGGGATGCATTGTGGCCAACACCCCATTCTGCACAGCCATTGACCATGCGAAGTGTTGGGTTGGTTATATGCAGGAGGTTGGCCGCAGAGCCTGGCTCCAGGCCCTATTGCCAACCCATGCCATGCAGGCATGGGGGCTACGCCCCACAATTAATGACCAGAGACTGTGCTCAACAGCGGTTGAATTAATGTATGTTAATTAAATATTACTTTATGTTAAAAAAACCTGGAAATTCACTAAAAAGACCAACCTCCTCAAGCGTGGTATTGGCCTGGGGACCCTATCCCACAGGGTTACTAATTAAAATTATGGGGAGGGGGACATGTGGTCCTAAGGTAATATGTCCCCATTATGTCCAATGATACTATCAATGATGTCCCCTTCCTACTGATTTCCACACTCTGTTGTGCTGCACTGCCATCCCGCGTCCCTTGTGTGGTGTATTGTGCTGCTGCAAACCATGACTCCTGCCCTGTAAGATCAGTTTGGTGCCCCTGCCTATCTCCCTCCTGCCATCTGTTATCAGTGATCCAATGTGACATACTTGCCAACATTTTGAACTTGGTAAGATGGAGATTTTGATAAAAAAGAAACCTGGGTAATTGATTTTCCCCCCATTGACTTACATTGGAAAGGGGGAGATTTTAGGCATGAGAAAGATAAAATAAAGCCCTTTTGGGCTTATAAAAAGGTATCCTGTCTGAATCAGGTCTGCTGGCATGTATAGGTTTATTCCACTTCCTCTTCCTTGAGCCCTCAGTGATCTGGTATATTGCCACAGCCTCCCTTGCCTGTCCTGCATGGTTGGTTTGTTGCCCCTGCCCCCTTTTCCCATGCCCTACATGGTCTGTTGTCCTGCCACTTCCCCTTCAACCTGCCTGGTGTGGTCAACTTGTTGCCTCTGCACACTCCTCACTGCCCTCAATTGTCCATGCCCTGACATCTCTCTCCCTATACTATTATAATGAACAACTACATTGCTAGGATTCTATGGGGCTTATTTACAAGAAAGTGGCACAGTGTGGTGCTGTGCCATAGTTGGGGGTGCTGCGCTGCTTCTCTTCAGAAACGCTGGGATGCACCATATTAAGAAAAATATGGTGCCCCCCTGTGTTTCCTATAGCTCTAACACAAAATGTAGCTGCCTAACACCAACACAGACACCCTTTAACCATATTGCAAGTGTGCCTGCATTGCAGGAAATGATTGTGTATGTGCTGGAAGGTTTCCCTTCCTGCACACAAACAATCAACATTGGCTGTTTATTACTCCTGTGTGTGCGGCAGAATGTAGCACACATAGAAGTAGCAAATTGTCATTATTTAACCTTCCTGCACACAGACAATCATTAATGGCCTTTTGATCTTTCTATGTGTGCTGCAAAATGCAGCACATATAGAAAAAGCAAAAAAGGAGAGAAATAAAAGTATTTCTCCTTTTTTGCACTGTGCTAATATCACCCGTGGGTTGGCATTAGTTTTTGGTCTGTCTCAGATTTATGTTTTGTTGTAAATATGAGGCGGTGTCAAAAAGCAATGGGTGTGCATGGTATGGCCACAGCAATACCCATTGCACACCCCTCTTCCACAGAGAAATGCGTTGGAGGGGACCATATTTACAAGGTGGCGTTAAGCAACAAAAAGTGGCTTAATGTCACCTTGTAAATATGGCACGGAGCACAGCGGGGTCACAAACAAGTGATGCTCTGATGGCACTAGGGGCTTGTGAATATGCCCCCAAATGTATTACAAAAGTGTGGCACACCTGATTCATCCTGATGTAATCAAAACTGTAACACCTAAAGTATTTAGATCTTATAAAAATGAGAGGATCTTATTCCCATATTAATTATGGTTAGTGCACTAAAAAACTAAAATGAGGGCATATCTCAGTTCTCAAACAACAACAAAGCACTTTCATTTATTTGCTATCTTGATTTTTTTTAATGCAGATGATCACTTGATTATATGTTACACTCAGGGAAGAGAATGTGGGGTTAAGGTTGGAGTTGCTGACTTTGAAACTGGGGAACTAGGTTTAAGTTTCGGCATCAGCCCGACATCCTTTGATTCGGAGCAAATCACTTAATCTTCCCATGCTTAAAGTCCAAAAGGGATGTGTCCTTGTGTAATGTAACTGATGTTCATGTTAAACACTCCAATACCTTCAGATAAAGTCTGCCCTATACAAAACTGCAAAAAACAAAACAAGTGCTTTGCACATATCTGTCATTGGGCAATACTTGGGCTACATTTGGGTGATATTTGTGAGGCATTTGGGCTCTTTTTTATCTGGAGGCCATATTTGGAGATTTGTTTGTTATGAAGCTCCCTTATCTCCTCATCTGCTGTATCTTCAGTAGAAAATGCTTTCAGTTTTCCACTTCGCTTCCAGCAAGAAGGCGGACAGATGTGCCAACCTTTTGGCATAAATTCAGTATGTTAGCACTCTAGTTGCTCATTAGTACATTGTAGTAAACTGCGGATCATCAGGGAGTTAATTTGCAGTCTGCTGCTAGTGTTGAAAGTGTATGTTCCAGTCTACATGACAGAATGTTCTTATGAAATAAAAAGGGAAGATATTTGAGAACTCTCTTAAAATGTGTCCTATTGTTTCTTTCTTCGGCAGTAACCCTAATTTCCATGACAAAATGAAACCTCTAATTTTGTTCCCTTCTAAATTAAATGTTTCAAGTTTTGCCAGTTTGATTCAATCAAGATGGCTTCAGGTGTGCCACACTTTCGCAATAGGTAATACTGTTGGTGCTCTGGTTTTTCTTTAGAAAACGCTAGTAGGTGTTGGTGCGTATCTGGAGCCCTGGGAAATAATTTCTTCTTGTCGGTTCTGGGTTCAACAATCACCAGCACGCAGGTGAGATACCATCACTATTCCCACCTATGGAGACTGACTGATTCTTTGGACTTGGTGATCAGTGTGGTAGTCAGAATCATTCAATTACAAATCACTGACATTATACCATAAACAATATTAGACACCATGAACAATTTAACACTGAATAAAGTTTCAAAGCTTTATTACAATCCTTGAATCAATATCACGTATATGGTGCACAAAATTAAATTGTAAACGTAAATTAAAACCGTAGGCTGACCGAAACGTCTGAAAGATTTAGCCTACTAAACATCAACACTGTTAAACACTCCAAAATAATAATGTAAATTAGGAACAACACAATATGAACATTATTGATTTCAGGTTTCAGAGATGGGCCATTTTTATCATTAACACTAATTTGGACTTGCATGTATGGGAACAGGCCAACACATGCGGGCAAAAGCAAAAATAAAAGAAATACTAAAATAATTTAAAACAAAAACATCTAACTAGGGAAACTCACTATAAAATATATGCTGGTGTAAGTACCTAACTGAGGGAAACAGGAAACCACATTTAGTTATATTTCTCCTCATGGGCCAGCAGTCAGCAATGATTCATCAGACAGAATGGTCACCTTTTTCCGGCGTCAGTTGACAGCAGCATCAGGACAGTGCAGAACACGAGCTGCACACAGGACGATTCAGCAGTTCAGCATTAGTTGGCCTTGTTAGTACTGAACCACATAACAGAATAGGGCAACTAAGACTGAGACTTTATTTATCATAAGAGAGCAAAAGGTTAAAAGGGATTTAGAAAAAGCAGAAAGCAGCTGGACATCTTCAGTACCAACTCGAACTCACACCAACACAAACTAACTCTCACTTTCCAAAGTTCCTCACTAATTAAATGTATGCATGATCCATTCATTGGTCCTTCAGGTGGGCACACTTCGGACGTCAGATTCAGCATCCAATGGCTGCAGACGGTACCATCGAATTTGCAACTATTCCAAAACTTCTCAGTAAAAGTGCATAATCATCTACATTATTTCACAAATTCCTGACAATATGTTACATTCTCTAGTTATTTGTTACTTGAGATCCTTTCTCACGTCACACAATGAACTAAACTGATACTTTTCACATAATTACTACAAGTGTCCTGTCCTGTTTGACAGCTGCTACATTGTTATCTCTAAAACAGATCTCTTGCTTACAACACCATAGGACATTCAACAGTCACATTAGCATCCTAAGGAAACAATTAAGGTCAGAAGGGACAGAATAAACAAGTGATTTTCCATTACTGCTACAGTAAAGCAAAGAAAGCCTTAATAGACAATAATACAATCAATGATTTAATGAAACCATTGCACACATTACAATTCATGTATGCAAAGGAAATATTTTAATTGCAAACATTATTTGTAATGTTAGAACAATCTTAAACATGCATTTATCTTTTTACAAACATGTAACTTGCATTAATGAAATTCATTTCATTCAATATAAGTACGATTAATTGATATTCATTTAATACTTTCAATAACACTTTTAATATTAATCCACATTTGTACTTCATTTCATATGAATGCAAAAATCTAATTTCAAAACGTAGTGTTTAATATAAATGGTGGCCACATTGGTTTACCATAATTCAAATGTGCACATTTTACAACTCATGTTATTTTCTCGGTTAGGCCTTTAAATGTAGGTTAATTGATCACCATATGCTAATTGCTATGCCACTAATATATTAGTAAAATTTGATCTCTCTCAGAGGCTAGAGTAGAATACAAGGGAATCAACTGGCAGGCTACTCCTGTTGGAAGTACAACAGGAAGATATCTGAAAACTCACTTAAAATGTGCCCTAATTTTTCTTTTAACAGCGCTAACCACTATTACTATGACAAAATGAACCCCCTCATTTTGTTCTTTGCTAAATTAAATGTTTTAAGTTTTACCAGTTCAATTCAATTGTAGGATTTTCATCCTTCGCAGGAATCAATGCTTATTGAGGTGGATGAATCTTTGGACCCAGTAAGTGGTGTGGTAGAACAATCAACAGAATTTCGACAACACCTCAAACAATTTAAACACCAGGACCAATGCGGCCATGGACGGAAAACTCCAGTCAGGAAATAAAGTTAAAAATGTATTTCAAACACATGCTCAAAGTCATGTAGACAATGCTCAAAACCAAGTTATAAAGATACATAATCACCAAAGGTTGCCCAAGGCGTCAAAATAGATTAAGGCGAAATACCATTAGTAAAACTAAACATTCAAGAGGACTAATGCATATCATCAATAATCATAGCTGAGATAATGAAATAATAATTTGCTCAGAGTTAACATTCACAGGTCAAGGCAAATTTAGCAGAGTCAATAATCTTTAGCAGGGCATTGGTCAACCTTACAACTAATCAACTGAGGGAAATACTTGTGTGAGAGAAACATATGCAGGCAAAATACAAAATATAAAAGAACACAAATTAATTAGGAGAAAGGATAATCTCAGACTGCAGGCCACTAACTAAGTAAGGCAAATGATTAAAAAAAAGGAAAGCATCAGCATATCAGAAGCTCAGTAAAGACTCTTCTGAAGGGGAAGCACAAAGGATTTCTAATTCAAAGAGGGCATTTCAAAGGCAATGGCAGAGAGGAAGATACTTTTCCAAGGGTACAGCATTCAAGGAATGTTCATTCACAAAGCATCAGGATCGGCAAGCATCAAGACAGCAATGGACTCATTGGGACTGCAAGGGTATGCAAGGAACTGCTTCAAAGTACAAAAGTCCATCAGTATTTTAGAATTCAAAAAGCATTCAGATTCATCAAAGGTATCAGTTCATGTCATGTTGAATGGGCATCATCCAATAGAAATTAATCAGATGACTCCAAATTGATACAGTCCAATGTCTTCCAAGGTCTGTCATGGAAACATCTTCCATCTGTGTTATTCCATGCACGTTTGAAACAATTGTATATGGTACCAGTCCATGGTTCACACTATTCTTCTGTCAAGGACACTACGCTACATTCCCCTGAGAGAGCGTAGTTTAAACATTACCTATTTTAGATGTGAAATGCTTATATTAACAGAGTCAGAGATCAGTCAAGAAGGAACTGAGACTACTGGAGAGCCCACTGAGAACAGCCTTGTCCCTCAAACTGTCAATGAGTTCGAGAGAGGTGACAGAGTGCCTATCTCAGTCGAGGCAGCAGGAGAACTAAGCCAAGGACAGGTTCTCCCAGAAGTAGACGAGTACGGGTTAGAGTCCGAACTCAGCATAGAACTAGAAGACGAAAGAGAAGGAGAAACATGTCAGAGTCTCCTGAACCAGTTGCAGGTCCGTCAAGAGAAAACACCATATCACAAGAGGAGGGTGCTGTCCAACGTCCTGAAGGAAAACATCGAACCAAGACACACAGAGGCGATAATTGGCCAGACAAGTCACATCCTAAAATAAGAGAGGTATCGAATGACACAATAATAGAAGAAAGTGATACTTCACAAGCAGATGATCTGAGTGAAGGAGAGCAACAAGGTGAACAAAGGTTAAAAAGAAAAAGAATAGCCAACAGAAGATATACAGGTCCTGAATGGGCATATGCTACAACCTCTGAATGGCAAGAAGAGTTCTTAGCATTCTGTTTTGATCGAGAAGTACCAAGCCAATATTACGGTACCTGAAGATATTCAAAGGGAAAAACTTGATTGAAATTGAATTTGTGAAAGCTGAAAAGAGAAAGAGATTTTAGAAGCTACTGGAAGTGACACTAAAACCGGATTTGACTTTAAAGAAACCTGATTACGACAAGCTGCTAACCGGAATTGACGAAAAGGGGTCCTGGAGTGAGTGAAGACGCTGTAATATACTCAAAGAGTTTTTTTTTAATTTTCTTTTTCTTCCTCAAGTTGATTGTTGATCTGCTATTCTGATTCTATACAAACATGGCTTACAGTAGCAAAGGAAGTAAAGTGTGTGGTTGGTTAGGTCTTATAATAGGTGTTGTATGTGCAGTAATGATTGTGGGAGTGATTGTGGGAATGCCATGGAGAGAGAAAGAAACTATTAATGCAACTTTGAAACCTGAAACTACCACTACTAAACTATCACCGTGGGAGAGGTTTGAGCAAGAAGCAAGACATATGCATGATGGAACTAATGCAAAAGGGGAACTTTCTACTAATGTCTTCTATCGCTTATTAAATGAGTATGTGGAAACTATGGATGCGAAAGATTGTTATGTATGTACTAAAATCCCTTCATCTGTGCAGGAGGGAGTTACTTATCATAGCCTCCCTCTTACTTATTGAATTAGTTGCAGCTTGCTATTAACAAGATTCTACAATCAAGAGCATGTGCAATACTTTTATTCAAACTTAGATGTTGTGTTTTCTTTTGTGCCTGTGATTGAATTCCTAAATAAATTAGCTAAAGAGCATGATATAAAAATAGTTAGAGGATTCTTTGAGCCAACACTTACATTTGGAACTGCTTATGCACATCACAATAATTTGACTTGCTTATTATCTCCTGTAGAGAAAAGCTTTTTAGATCACACAGATGATAGACGCAAAGCACTGAAAGAAAGATTAGAAAAAGGACTAGAAAAACGTACTTATGCAAATGATTATGCTTACACTGCAATCAAAATGCAAGGCAAATTAGCTATAGATGCATTACACGTAAGTAGGCTCTGTATATATAGACCAAAATCTGATCAAGACAATTTGTTTGTGGGTACGAGTGAATGTAGGCATGTGTTTTTGTTTCAGAGTAAATGGACCTTTATGTTAAATGGACAAAATCCAGCGATCCCTGGAATCTATTATATTTGTGGACTAAATGCATATTACCGTCTCCCTAAGGGATGGTATGGGACATGTTATTTGGGAATAGTGTTTCCAAAGATATACCAGATTGATGACTTGAAACAAATACCTAAAACGTCTGAATTACAACATCCTAGACAAAAACGAGAATCAGTGGCGGCTGTCATTGGTGATATATTTGGAGCCATAATCCCATCAGTGGGGGTTATCTTAAATTCTATGAAAATTCAAAAGTTGTCTACTATAGTGGATAACATGCTGACAAATTTTACAGGAGCCATACTCCTGATGGATACTGAACTTGCTGCAGAAAGAGCTATGACTCTTCAAAATCGGCTTGCTTTAGACATTCTTTTAGCAAAGAGTGGAGGTGTTTGCAAAATGCTTAATGAGCATCATTGTTGCTCATTTATACCAGATAATAGTAAGAAGATTAGAAGCATGCTTACTAACCTTACCAGAGATAGTACAGACTTGAAGGATTTGAAAGAACCTGGTGTTTGGGAGAAATTTGGGAAAGGAATTGCCCGAGTGGGAAGCTGGTTTACCAACATTTGGAATGGGGTACTTGCAAAAATTATGATGGGTCTATTAATTGTTTTAATTTGTCTATTAGGATTATGGGGGGCATGTAAAATCAATGACAAAGTGAAAAGAAATTGGACTAAAAGAACCAGAAGAAATGAAGAAAGTGAAAGAGAGAAAATGTTCAATGAAATATGGGAAAGCTCACATAAAGGGCAAGATGTTGAAATGATTATTATGCGCAAGGTGAAAAATTAAGACCAAAGAGAAAGATTGTGTGATGACGAGCGTCATCAGAGGAGGGACTGAGAGAGAGTAGTTTAAACATTACCTATTTTAGATGTGAAATGCTTTTATTAACAACGCTAATATTATTAATTGAAACGTATTTTAAAAATGGAGAATTTTCACATGCATAAACTAATGTCGACTGTAAGAAATAATTGCTTGAATTATAACTAATTGAATATGTTAATACGTACGATGATTGCATTTTATTAGAATCCATAAGCCTTAAGTTAGCGTGAGTCGAAAACTAGCTGTGTAGCTCTCATATGAAAGCATATTTTTCTGTTTCTCCAGTGTGCTGACTTGCAAAAGGCCATGACCCAGCATTTGTTCTTTTTCTCCGCTTATTGTATCATTGACCGTTATATTCTCATCCGCATGCTAGTTGCTTTAGGATAAAGTTGTATGCTTTGCAACAAAATATAGACACTTTCAAGGACACTGAACCACGGAAAAGAGAACTCTTGACCCAAAGAACGTGCCAGAAAATGAAGTAACCCCCAGATATGCCACCTACGAAAGACGTCAATTATGAAGACCAATCAGAAAGATGTAAATTATCGTAGAATGACAAATGCATTACTTAATGTATAATTTGATAGTTTATAGATAGTGGGGTGTAGTGACTATCCAATAGAATTTTGGGGGAATGTATTACGAAAAAGGGATAAAAACCCATGACACAAGAGACTCGAGAGCGCTAGGTAGGGAATGATATTGATTGCATCCAGAAACTCTGTCACTCTGTTTGGTGATTTGAGACTTAATAAAACCATCCTCACCCTTAGTCGCCCCATTGCACTTTCCTCCTTATGAGGGAAGTGTCCCCTGTCCATAGACTAGATAGACTGACGGCGATCTAACTGATGTCCTGAAGACGAAGACTGATCCTGTATGCTGACCTATTCCGAGGAGGGTAATTATGTTGTTGCTATTGAAATTAATTTATTTGCCTTTTCTTTCTAGGTACCAACTGCTGTGCATTTTTGATTAGAGACCTTAGTTAGATGTTTTCCAAATTGATGTTCTAAATTGTTTTGCATGAAGTCCAACATGCTGATGCTAATTTTGGATAGATGAGGCATTTCATCTTGACTGACGTAACTGACGTGGTGCTATGCTGAACTAAACATATATGAGGTTTTTTATGTCTAGATTTGTTTATCTTCATATTACCATCTTATGTCTGTAATCTTTGCATTATTACCACATTGTGACTATGCTCTTTTGCTTCTTGGATTGAGATTAATACATTTGCTATTAGATTGTAATCAATAGGGAATAAAATTCACAAAACTTCAATAAGGTGTGGTTATTCATGACTGAAAGGTCATGGTTGCGCCGAAGGTTTAACTAATGTCTAAAGTGAAATATATTGTGGTGATATATGTTGACAATATTATTGATATATTGCTTGATATATTGATCAGTTATCTCGTCTTATGGTGTCTCACCACTGGGTCCAAAGATTCATCGGCCTAAAACGAGTCCTGATGTGTATAAATTAACATAGAAGGACGCGTTAGTACCCCTTATACTTTAACAGTATAGTTTACTACCAACTAGCTAAGCTTCCCATGGAAACATAACCTAAAAAAGTTCACGTTAGAAAATGAATGAGCATTTCTAGCAGAGTCACAAATTACAGGCCTCATTCATGCTAATACAAGGGAATCACAATAATGTGTTTCAGTTAATACATTTAAGTGAAACATGTTATATGCAACTTATAAATTCAGCATAATAAATATTTAGTTAAAATGAATAATACATTTTATTTCATAAGAAAAACCTTTGTTACTGTGTTTCGTTAAGTACAGCAGAGAATTGCATTTCTTTCTCTTTTTCACATAGTTTTAAACTCATTAATCATTTACTAATCATTAGAAATTCAATATTGTTTCTATATGCACTTTTAGTCTAGAGTCTAAATTGCATTATAACATACGTTTTATCCGTCTAACATGTAATTTAATTCAAATGCCACTTAAGTTAACTCTAAAATACAAGCAAGTGCACATTTAAATTGTGTGTCGGTGCAGCTTTCTGTGTTTTATCCATTTAAACTACGATTAACATAAAATATATACTGTCACATTCTGATGACCTTTTTCGCACAAGAGGCTCAACTAAAGTTTAGACTACATCACAGTCAAGAAGGCTTCAAGTGTGCCACACGTTTGTCATAAGCAACACTGTTAGTGCTCTTGTTCTTTAGCACACTCTGGGAGGCTGCGGTAGAACACAAGGGAATCAACGGACAGGCTGCTCCTGTTGGAAGTTCATATTTTACTGAGAATGTCTGATTTCACTCTCATATGGCTGAAAAAGATAGTCTGAATTTACAGGAAATATACTCTCATTTTAGCTTCTGGAACACCTTCCATTACCTGTATGGGAAAATCATGAGAAAACAGATTTCTCTTAAACATAATTAATGATATCCCAGTAGAAGCTTTTTCCACAGGTTGTAACTAAAATCTGTTTTCATCCTTTATACAGCCTCCTTTTTGTGACCCTCAAAACCATTCACTGCAATGCATTTCAATGGGAGCTATCATGTGTACTGGTCCCAAGATGGTTGCCAGGTTGAAATGCTGACAACCAATCCGATCCCACCATGACATCTGTGCTTAGGCTCCACCCAGATATCTATATTTTTTCCTTCAATATCTCAAAAACTACTGAACAAATTTACACCAAATCATAAAAAGTATGCTTTCTGGACTAAGAGCTAGCGTTCTGCCACATTTAGTGTAATTCCTTCCAGGGGTTTGGGCTGTAGTCGTGTTCAAAATCCCTATAGGAATTTACATGGGAAAAGCACTTTTTTTTACCCTCACATTTTCTCAGCCCCCACTTGATGAATCACCCCAAAACTTACCATGCACAATAAGATACAATAACACACTTTTAAAAAAAAGAAAATGTCATTAAGATTCATCAAACAGCACCAAAGTTATAGGGAAGTCAAAAGACTCTTCTACTAGGGAAATTAGATTCTAACTATAACTACCTACTGACAACTGCTCATGTTATGTTCTCTGAGAAATACAGAAACAGTTTTATTAACATGTTTCCTGGCTTTGTTAATCTTGGGGTAGAATTGATTTGACCACTTCTATTTCTGCCTTTGGCATGTGTTGGAGTACACCAAGACAGTGCGAGGGAAAAGTGACATCATTTGTGAAAAGGTATTCTTCATTAGACTTTCCAGTGCTAGCCCAGTCAGTGTGCCTAGCTCATGTCTACCACAGCGCACAATCATGAGGTCAGGGGGTTGGCACTCCTTAATACTTTGAACCAAAGGTAGCAAGTGATGCCACTTTAACCCTCTCTGGCCAATCCAATCAGTGTCCACATTAGCCAACCCCAAGTCTCAAGAGCAGTAGCAGACAGTAGAAAGCTGGGATGAATTAGATAATTCTGAAAATACACTGCCCATAAAGCTAGAGGCATAAATATTCAGAAAAGCATGGAACCTCAATCACACAAGGCAGCTCAAGACACACTCACATACCCATCTATTCCCTAGCACAGGTACTAAGATATTTGTTTAGCCACTTACAAAACCATTTAGAAAGCTATAGAAGTACTAAAACAGATAGTTACATGCCAGCACAATTTTTATAACATCTCATAGCACGTCTGTAGGTGCTCTCCTACATTCAGTGAGAAATAAAGGGAAGCAGTGACATAATCATGTTGTTAGACCTGGCATTCTTTCCGTGGTCTCCCCTAACTTTATGCCTCTACTTCCCAGGTTGTTGCTGTGTGCTAGACTCAGTTTTTGCTGTTTGTTTTACTCTGGGCACTTTACCACTGCTGACCAGTTCTAAACTGCAAGTACTCCCAATGTGAAATTATAACTTTAATTGGCTTTTCCATGATTGCCATATTTGAATTACTAGTAAAGTACACAAGAGGTGCCCAGGGCCTGTAAATTAAATGCTACTAGTAGACCACTAGTGGCATTGATTGTGCCACCCACATGAGTAGCCCTGTAAATATGGCTCATACCTGCCACTGCAGTGTCTGTGTGTGCAGTCTTGCACTGCAAATTTGACTTTGCAAGTGTACCCACTTGTCAGGCCCAAACCTTCCCTTTTTATACATGTATGGCACACCTACGGTAATCCCTAGGTAGCCCCATGGGCAAGGTGCAGTGTTAAAGGTAGGACATGTAGTGATGTGTTTTTACATGTCTTAACGTTCTGCCAAATTTGTTTTTTCACTGTTGCAAGGCCTATATCTCTCATAGGTTAACATGGGGGCTGCCTTTAAATATTCTTAAAGTGCACTTTCCCTTTGAGAGCGGATAGAAATTTGGAGTTTGGGATCTCTGAACTCACAATTTAAAAATACATCTGTTAGTGAATTTGTTTTTTAGATTGTTAGTTTGAAAATGCCACTTTTAGAAAGTAGGCATTTTCTTGCTTCAACCATTCTGTGACTCTTTCTGTTTGTGGATTCCCTGTCTGGTTCAAACTGACATTTGGGCTGTTTGTGAATCTCCTCTAGACAATTACACCAAGGGAGCTGAGTGTAGCCTGCATATCTTGAGTCATCCGGGCTAGAGTAGAAATAGGAGTGGTCACTTATACCTGAATGGGGTGTGCCTGCCCTTACACAATGCAGTCTCCAACCCCCTATGTATGTCTGGGACTTGGCCTGGGCAAGGCAGGATCCTGTAAACAACAGATGCCAACCAAAGACACCATTGCTAACACCATGTATGCAAACAAATACTACTTTAATCATGGGTGAGGTATACTAGTGCAGAGCCTCTGTATGCACTCTCACTGCCCATTCAAGTTGGTCTTATAAAGACCCTTTGACAAGTATAAACACAACATTTTAGTAGAAATAAGCCACCTCTAAGATATGCTGTGGGTATGACATCAAGCATGGTGCTTTGTGCTTAGGTAATATAGAGATATTCTTTCTAGTTTTCGAATCTTACTCATTCACTTTCAGGCTTCTAAAACAAGCACTGTATAGAGTATACCACTCATAAAGAAACAGCCATACAGGTATCCAAATCATAGATCCTCTGGCTTATCCAGTCACAGAGTAACACAGATACTTCTATATTCACTCACATACTCAGAAAGTACTGCTACATGCAGCAGTATCAAATGCAATTGGAGAGACAGCCACACACCCTTCTATTCTCCAAGACAGGCGGTGAGCTATTCGTTCAGATTTCAACATACCTACTTAGAAAGTGTTGAGACGGGGCCACTCACCTGAAAAGCAGGATGTTTGCAGGGGCAATGGTATGCCCCCTGACCTCCTGGAACACCTCTTAGCACATCCTGGTAGACACAGGAACCCCGGCAGTTGTCCCAAAAGGAAAGGGGGAGTGGAAGAAAAAGAGACAAAACACTGCCACGTCTTGCCGGTCTAGCCAGGCACCCTGTATCTTCGGGGGCCAGGTCGTTGTTGACAGAGTGATAGTAGAGTTAGTGCACTCAACTTCCTTGAAACTGAATCTCTCTTTCTGATATGGGCACAGGAGCAGTAGAAGAACACTGGGATGCTCTAGCACTTTTCTTGGATAATAAAAACTGTTGGTACAATTACTAACACTACATTACCAAAAACCCAAAACTGAGTACCATAACAATAAGTACTGCAACACTAGGGCTGGCTTCATAGAGATTCACAGTTGCATACTTCAATTAGAACTGTGGTTGCACTTATCATGCACAAGAAAGGCAAACAAGGGAATTAATTATATCACATTTAACTTTCCTGCATGCATAGGGTTAAACTAAAAGGAACAAAAACAATCCAAGAAATACAAATGTCCACTCTGGGTTTAAACAGTTAGGGTGGCACAGTTTGGTTTGGTTTGGTTTCACTGTGTGTGTGAAAAACCATTCAAAAGCAAAATCCTCAACCCTGAAACACAGGCATGAATGACACAATTTAAATCCAAGAGTTATGCTATTAGAGAAAGAAAAGTCACATACATGCTCTTTTAAAATTGCACTGTCACTTTTTGTAGTACTTGAGCTCAAGCAGATTTCCCGAAGCACATTTAGGTAAGTAACTAAAATAATAATGTAGAATGTTCAGAAATGCATTTGTCTCTTTAAGATAAGCACTCTGCCAAAATACGAGGTCTGAAATACACCAGCTGTTCTAGGAAAAGTGCAGCGCTCAAAGAACAAACTCCCTGGAGAATACTAGTCACTTAGCTGCAGTCTTTTCCGGAGTGTTGGAGGAATGCCTGGTGTCAGCTGGTACAGGAACGAAGAAAAGAATTGCCTCAAAAGTCTTGAATATGAGGATGACAGCATGGGCTGGACTGCCAAATCAGATGCTGAGATCAGGAAGCAAAACAAAGCCAAGTAGGGAGGCATGCTTCACTCGGCTATTTATAGCCAATCAGGAAAGCAGTTGAGTTTCCAAATGTGAATGAGTCACCACACCCTATTAGAAGCACATGTCTACAACACACCCAATTAGAAGCACATGTCTACACCTACTCACATTAGCAAAAAAGCATTGATAAAAACCAATTGTGTAACACAGCACATTATGTTTACTTAGAAACATAAAGGTTTAACCAAGAACAGAGATATGATTTAACCCTAATCGCTGGGGATACTGACAGATGATGCAGGAGGCACCTTCGGGATTTCTGACAGAAAGCCGTAGAGGTACTAAAAGAGAGAGTGACATACTGACACATTTATTAAAAAATCTCATGGCACTTTTATAGGTGGACATCTATATTCAGTGATAAATATAAGCAAGTACTGAGATAATCTTGACAAATATTGCTTTATTAATGGGTGAGGCCTACTACTGCAGAGCCCATGTGTGCACTCTCACTGTCCAGTCAAGTTGGTCTCTAAAGGCTCTTTGACAAGTTTTAAACCCACGTTTTAGTAGAAATAACATTGACAACATTTTATATTGCTAGTTAATTAATTACAATATTTAGTATAAACTGTATAATTAAAACATAAATGAACTTTTTTTGTTACTTTTCAGAAATAATGTTCTACTTAAATATACAGAGTTGCAATGCTGTCAAAAAGTGAGGTAAGAAAGAAACAGAAACAACAATACTACCTCTAAACAACTGAGAAACAAAAGGGGAAAAATGCAGAAAAAAAAGTACCAAAGGAGAAAAGAGCTGCTGGTAAGAAAACAAAGACATTTCCTAAAATAGTATGTAGTCAACTTGTAAGACAGCAAAATGGAGTAAATAGAAAACAATGTGTGAGGTCACCTCAGAAAGAAATAAAGGTATGTGATATAAGAAGTAAAAAACCCTTCAATGAAGAACAGAGTTTTACCAAAAGGTAGCACCAGTTCAGGGAAATCAGAGTTAGAATGTTTCATAGGAGAGTAATTCAGAACCTAATGAGACACATGAATAAGTATTAAAGAAGGAAAGAAACTGTCGAACAAAAGGAACGTGTTGAGGGTGTGGTTGATAAGGCCTTTACTCTGAAAAGGAAGCTCTTTGTTCTGATTGTAAACAGAATTAAAACACAAGATAAAAGAGTGTTGAGTATGAGGAGAACAAGTCAGCAGAAAAGACTAGTCAATAGAACTAACTTTTGGGAAAGTTTTCCGTGGCGAATGGAGACATACTTCTAGTACTGAGCATTTCTTTAATTGAGAGAGCTACTTGAAAGAGAGCACATTAGTGCATGCAGTTATTAAATCTGGACAGATGAGATGAAAGATGGTTCTCCTATTGAAAAAGAGTTAGTGATACCTAGATATGTAGAGGAAGTCATAGCTGAAGAAGTACTGGGAAGGAGTAGACAGTCCGCTATATATAAGTGGAAGTGTAGCAGTATTTCTAGTGTTCGGTGTCAATCAATTGCATATTGAGAAATTTTCTCTGCATCTTTCTATGCTAAAGCCTTAAGCAGAAAATTTCAATTTTGCAAGGATTAGATCAAGGCAAAGTGAGGGAATATACAAACCTACCAGGGCATTCACTAGCAAGTTTATTAAAGAAAGCATGCCAAAGCGCCTTTCATCATTTTAGGATGTTAGCAGTACATCACTCCTAAGTATGAACTATAGTTAGGAGGCATTACTGGGTGAATATTCCGGCACTATGTTTAGAACAAATCAATAGAGCTTTTTTGCATGGTAAATTGAGGTAGAGAAGATTTGTGATGACGTTTAATTGTGTTTCTTTGGTCCTGAAGAGGAGTGTAAGGAAAATGAAGACTTGGGCCCATATTTATACTTTATTGGGCAAACCTGCGCTAATGCAGGTTTGCGCCACAAGGTATAGCGCCTGCTAGCGCCATTCCTAGATGCAATCCAGGCACCATATTTATGGTATAGCGCTAGGCCGGGGAGGCGTAGGGGGAAGGTGACCTCCTGGTGTGGATAGGGGTGGGTTGGGGTGTCCCTAGGGACAAGGAAGGGCACCTGTGGGCAATTTCCATGGTCTCCAACCATGGAAATCTGCCTACAGGTCCCCTTACGCCTGCCCACACCCAGGCGTTAAATAAGGCCCCCATCCAACGTGCTGGATTTTAGCACAGGGGATAAATATGGCACAAAGGCCATATCGTCCTTTTCTGGACGGGAACACCTACATTGCATCTCATTCACACAAGGTAGGGTTCCCCTCCAGAAAATGATGTAAACTCCATAACTTTGGCGCTAGATGTGTCTAGTGCCAAAGTATAAATATGGAGTTCGGTTTGCGCTGAATTAACGTAAAAATGACGCAAATTCAGCACAAACCGAGTATAAATATGGGCCTTGATATCTGCAGGTGTAGCAGAACAAGAGACAAATATTACTTTTGATAACTTTCATGAAGAGATTAGAAAGTTGAAAACAGTCTAATCAGAGAAACTGGACTCTGCTTGAATATGTTGTCAATGCACTCACTACAAAAGTCAAACTTGTTATATTACTGTGTCTTCAAAAAAGAAAATAGAGATAAGTGGTAAGAATTTGCACCTTATATATTTTAAAAGGAACACTTTGATTGATTCACACGTCAAATTACCTGTAAGGATTATCATAATAAGTTAGAGGACAATAAAATGTCAGCTAGAGCACTGCATAACAAATTAGAACTGGTTTCAATTCTACAAGAGCTTCAAGGTTTGAATGTTTATAAATCTATACTTGTAAAACGTGTACATCCATTTCAGACTATAGTCTGTATGGAGCCTACCACTGGAAAATTACCTCCAACTGAGCTCCAGATAGGTCTTAAATGTAGAGCTGTGTACTTGCCATTAGATTTCAAGTAGAATATTAAAAATGTAGGGGTACAGACAGAATTGGACAGAATTGGAAGAAGAACATTTAATTCTAGTCAGTGATGTCCCCATCATGAGCAAAAAGATGCAAGAGTTAGTAGAAGTTAATAAAGTAAAAAAGCAACATTATGGCTCTCATTATGACTTTGGCGGTAAGTCCTGCTTACCGCCATGCTAACTGCCGCCAACATACTGCGACCGTATTTATACCCACACATGGAAATCCGCCAATATACAGACACACACACAAGTCCGCCAGCCCAAAGGTCAGTGAGAAACTGGCCGTAGCAAAACCCGCACCCTTACGCCAACAGAACAATGCCCACAGCATTATGACCCACAAATCACCACGGCGGACATTCAACCGCGGTGAACCATTGGCAGTGCATACCGCAGCGCTCAAATACACACACACATACAAAACAACAGCACATTGGACAATTCAAACCACACACACACCTGACACTCACACACACACCACACCCACACACCCACACCACTATGAAACACACACCCACATTACCCACAACCGTTTACCACAACTAACAGTTTACAACAGAGAGCGAGACACGCCAGGAGCACCCACAGAACCAGAGCCACTGAACACCATCACCCATGCACCATCCACGCACCTCACAGCACACACCCAACACATCACCCCACACACCCTCACACACACCACTCACACTACACCCATGGCACCACAAAGACACCCCAGGTTCACTGAGGAGGAGTTAAGGGTCATGGTGGAGGAAATCATCCGGGTAGAGCAACAGCTATTCGGATCACAGGTGCAGCTGACATCCATTGCAAGGAAGATGGAGCTGTGGTGGAGTGTCGTGGACAGGGTCAATGCCGTGGGACAGCACCCCAGAACAAGGGATGACATCAAGAAGAGGTGGAACGACCTACGGGGGAATGTGCGTTCCGTGGTTGCACGACACAAGATAGATGTACAGAGGACTGGCGGTGGACCCGCACCTCCTCCCCTACAACTAACAACATGGGAGGAGCAAGTCTTGGCAATCATGCATCCTGAGGGCCTGGCAGGAGTAGCAGGAGGACTGGACTATGGTAAGTCAACTCTTTACTACTTTCATCCCCCTATCCTGCATGCCATCACAAACCCCCGCCCTCACCCTCACTCCCATCACCCCACCACCTCCCACATACCCCACCATCACAACCCACTCATCCCAATACCAAGCCCTGCATGTAACACAAATGCATGGACACCCATCACAGACCTGCATGGACACCCATCACCACAGCATGCACAGTAGTTACAAGCACTTAGTCAACCAAATCACAACTCACACAAGGCAAAGCTGGAGTGGTAATAACAACCATAGAGGGAAACACACCCATGCACAAGATGTCAAGATGTCACACGCAGAATCAATGACACTGCATTTACATACCCACAGGATCCCCACACAACGTCGCTGGAGAGGAGGTGCCAGCAACATCCAGTCCCCCCACAGAAGAGGCCCACAATGATGACAGCAGCTCTGCATGCCTGGATATGGATGACCAACCTGGCCACAGATCCCCCCCCCCCTCAGTAAACACCAGCACAGCACCCACCCAGGGGGCCCATCCTACTGTCCCCATGACACATCAATCAGCAGTGTGTCCACCACTACAGGGACCCCAGACAACCCCACAAACACAGGACGATCAGGGACCTGGGGCCAGTGGCAGTGGGCACACGGTTCTGGGGACAGAGGCACAGGACAACAGGGAAGCTGGGAGGACTGCTGTGCGACAGGGGGAGGACAGGCCAAGGGAACCGACCATCCACAAGGCACTTGCAGGGATCCTGGGAGCATACCATCATTCACAGGAGACAATGGGCCAGATACTGGCCAAGTTGCAGGAGACCCAGCGGCTGCAAGAGGGACAGTACCTGGGGATCAGGGAGAACCAGAAGGACATCCACACCACCCTGGTCACCATTGCAGGGGTGCTGGCAGACATGGCCAACACCATGAGGGAGGCAGTGGCACACCAACAGGCCCCTGACACTAGCCACACCAATGAACAGCCCTCCACCTCTGCCAACACTAGTGGACAGGAGGCCCCGCCACAGGAACAACAGGCCACCAGCACCCCACCCCCTGCAGAGGGAGAACCACAGTGCTATCAGTCCATGTGATCCAGGCAGAAGCCAGAGAATGTTGCCAAGACCCCCGCCAGGAAATAAAACTCTCCTGATTGTCACCCTTCTGTCCCACACTGTCACCCTGCCCACCTTGAACTGCCATTGCTCCACTTCCTATGCCCCCTTGGACAATGCACCTGTGATACCAATGGACTCTCCTCCACCATCACCCAATCCCATTGCACATCCCCATTTACTTCTCAACACTGAAATAAACACCCTTGGAATGAACAAGTATGGAGTATGTCAAATGATTTCAGGATGTAGTTGTTTAACAATCTGTAGACATTGCAAATAGACAGTACGGTGATGTTAACATAGTTATTACCTGTAATGTGCTGCAGTCAATACACCAGGAGCCACTGGAGGGCACAAATATCTGAAAATAGACATGTTAAAGGGTACAATAAGTGGGCTGTATAGTGGGAACAGCAGCCAGGCAGAAAATAGTTCACTTCACATAACAGCAATGGAAGGTGAGATTACAGTGTCTTACCTGTTTGTCACTGGAAGTACTGTACTATTATAGTCGTTCTGTTGTCCACACCCTCTTCCTCTGCCTGCTCTTCGTCACTGTCCACAGGCTCCACTGCTGCCACATGACCATCTCCAGCCTCATCCTTCTGCAGAAAAGGCACCTGGCGTCAAAGCCAGGTTGTGCAACATGCAACATGCAACAATGATCTGGCAGACCTTCTTGGGTGAGTAGCACAGGGGTCCACCTGTCAGATGGAGGCACCTGAACCTGGCCTTCAGGAGGCCAAAGGTTTGCTCAATGATCCTCCTTGATCACCTCTGAGCCTCATTGTAACATTCCTCTGCCCTTGTCCTGGCATTTCTCACTGGGGTCAGTAGCCATGAGAGGTTGGGGTAACCAGAATCACCTGCAAATCAGAGGGATACCATTAATCTAGACACTCACCCTTAGGGCCAACCCCACACCCATATGCCAACATCCACTGGGTGGGGGCCATGGGCTCACCTATTAGCCACACCCGGTGCCTCTGGAGTTGAGCCAACACATATGGGATGCTGCTATTCCTCAGGATATAGACATCATGCACAGACCCAGGATACTTTGCATTCACATGGGAGATGTACTTGTCCGCCAGGCACACTATCTGTACATTCATAGAGAAAAAGCTTTTTCGATTTCTGAACACCTGTTCATTTCTCCGGGGGGGGGGGGTAAAGGCAATATGTGTACCATCAATAGCACCAATGATGTTGGGGATATGTCCCATTGCATAGAAGTCAGCCTTCACTCTGGCCAAATTCTCCACCTGGGGGAAAACTATGTAGCTGTTGATGTGTTTCATCAGGGCAGACAACACTCTGGTCAGCACGTTTGAGAACATAGGATGTGACATCCCTACTACCATGGCCCCTGTCGCTTGGAAGGAACCACTTGCGAAGACATGGAGCCCATTTAGGACTTGCACAAGAGGGGGTATCCCAGTGGGGTGACGGATAGCTGAGATTAGGTCTGGCTCTAATTGGGCACACTGCTCTTGGATTGTGGCCCTATCAAGTCTATTGGTGAGGATAATGTGTCCGTCCTCCATTGTTGCCCGGTCCACCAGGGGTCCGTACACGGGGGGATGTCTCCATCTCCTATTCATCCACAGCGGTTGAACTCTAGGATGAAAAACGGTGAGCAGATGGTCATAATCATACATATCCTCAAAGTAAAATGCCTTGCATGTTGTGACAGAAACAGTATGTGAACGTGTAGTTCCGTGAATGTGCCTAAGTTTGCTGTGACGCAGTTAGGTGCCATGGCCTGTTCAACCCTGAAATGGCAGCCGCCTGACCTGTGTGGATGAACAAGTGGAAATGAGGTAATTCCGCTGGCGCTGTGCGCCGTTGCGGGAGGTGGTTGACGACTGCCGTGCAACAGCTCATTGGTTATCATTGGGCCCCATGGGTTACAGTAGCCAATGGTGATGTTCACCAGCGGTGACAGTATGCACCGTTGTGAACGTGACCGCCATTTTCTATCTGTTCACTCACTTGCTACCTGACCTTCAACAGGAGAGGACCTACACTGCAAGTGCTGCTGTGACCTGTGTCTGGAAGCGACCATGGCTCGAGTGTCTGGGAAAAGGACCTCTGCCTTCACTTCAGAGGAGTTGGAGAGACTGGTGGATGGGGTCCTACCCCAGTACAGTTTACTTTATCGTCCTCCAGACCAACAGGTGAGTACACTGTGAGCACGCTGCATGGGGCATGTATGCATGGAGTGCTATGTGTGTAAGCCTTGTGTAAGGAGGGGTGGCTGAGGGGTCCTGGCCAGAGTGCTGCATGTCTGGTGGTCAATGTCAGTGCGTAAGGGGATGGGAGGGATATGGTGGGCCAAGAGTCTAACAGGCCGGACGGTATGACTAATACCTTTTTCTATGCATCTTGTTCTGCAGGTCAGCGCCCATCAGAAAAAGGGTATTTGGCATGCCATCACCAAGGAGGTGCGGACCCTGGGGGTCTTTGACAGGCGGGGCACCCACTGTTGCAAACGGTGGGAGGACCTGCACCGCTGGGCAAGGAAGACGGCGTAGGCCGAGCTGGGGATGGCCTCCCAGCGAGGAAGGGGTGCCCGTCGTACCCTGACCCCCCTGATGTTCCGCATCCTGGCGGTGGCCTATCCGGAGTTGGATGTGCGCTTGAAGGCATAACAGCAGCCGCAAGGGGGTGAGTACAGTTTCAGATTCAGCAAATTGCGCATGCTAAGGTATTATCTGGGTGGGGAGTGTGGGTCTGTGGGTGCCCCTAGGCCAGGATGAACATAGCAGGGTAGGTTCCCTGATGGGCAAGGTCTGATGCACTCCAACCCCAAATATGCTAGTGGGCATCTCCTACTGGGCAGGGTCCTGTGGGTTTCAGGTGTGCTGCTATTGGCATTAGGCATTGTACTCCATGCCCTGGGGACCAGCATTGTAACTGGTAGTGCATGGCCTAGTGCATAGGGCTGTTCCCTGTGTGTTTTGTACGCCAACGGTGGTGTTGTTGCTGGCATTGACCAAGTGTATCCCCTTTCTCTCCCCCCTTTTTGTTTTGTCACCCTGTCCTTGTGTGCATTAGCCTCATCTGGCGGAGGAGCAGTGGCACAGGCAACAGAGGGAGCTGCATCCCACATGGCCCATGAGGCTGAATCTACTGACAGTGAGGGCACCAGTGGGACGGAGGGCTAGGGGAGCACCACAGTGGAGGGGACAGTTCTGAGAGTGACACCTCCTCTAATGGAAGTGGAGGACACCTGTGTGGCCACTCCAACTACAGGTACAGCCGCCACCCCCATACCAGTACCGCCCACCCAGCAGCACCTCAGCATGTTTCCCGTGCCCGCTCACCCAGGAGGGTGGGCATCTCCTTTGCCCCAGGCACCTCAGGCCCTGCTGCCCTAAGTGAGGAGGCTATTGACCTCCAGCAATCCATCTCTGTTGGGCAGTCAACCATACTGAATGCCATCCAGGGTCTGGCAGGGCATTTGCAACAGACAAATGCATTCCTGGAGGGCATTCACTCTGGCGTAGCGGCCCAAAAGAGATCATTCCAGGCTCTGGCCAACTCCCTGATGGCAGCCATTGTCCTTGTCTCTAGCCTCTCCCCTCCAACTTCCTCTACCCAGTCTCATTCCCCTCAACCCCAGCCTATCTCAAGCACACCTTCAGACCAGCATGCACCCAAATCAACACACAGAAATGGCTCAGGCAAACACAAGCACCACACTTCATCCCACAGGCACTCACACAAGCACCATCCAGGTGCAGACACACCAACATTCACTGTCTCCACTATGTCCCCCTCCTCCTCACTGTCCACCTCCCTCCCAGTTTCGTCTCCACTCACACCTGCATGCACTACATCCACACCCACTGCCTCCATCACCATCATGCCTATCAGTACACACCCCTCACTGGCAGTCACCACCCCCACATCCATGCACACGTCCCTGTGTCCTGTCCCATTGTGTCTCTGCCCCCTCCTCCCCAAGTACACAAACACAAGCACTCAGACACCCAACTGCCATCCACCTCACGACAGCACCCAACCCATGCACTGGCACCCAAACACTGCAGACAAACACCTCCTACCACCACTACCTCTTCCTCCACTCCCAACCCTTCACCCTCTTTCAGCCCCAGTGTCCCTAAAAAGCTTTTCCTCTCCACCCTTGACCTATTACCTGCCCCCTCCCTCCTGTCCTTCACTTCTGGCCAGGCTGGTCAGGACCTAGGCAAGCACCTCAGCCACACAGTCCACGGCCACTGTTGTTTCTGCAGCCACTGCAGTTGTGAGAGGTTCCAAGAAGACACCCATCCACACAGGCAATGTGCCAGCACCAATGCGAAGGGCAAAAAGGGAGCACCAGCTGCCAAGGGCCAAAAGGGAGCACCAGCTGGCAAAGGCAAGGAGGCACCACCAGCTGGAAAAAGCAAGGAGGCACCTCCAGCTGGCAAAGGCAAGGAGACACCTCCAGCTGGCAGAAGCACAAGGAGGCACCACTAGCAGGCAAGGGCAGGAAGGGAACACCAGCTGCCAAGGACAGGAAGGGAACAACAGCTGCCAAGAACAATGAGAAAGGTACAGACGCCACTGCCAGGATGGATAATGAGCCTGGTGCTGGAGCAGCATCTGGGCACACAACACCAGCCATGGCACTTCAGCCTTCCGAGGATGCAGGGGAAGGGCTGGAACCTCCCAGCACCACCGCCAGCCCAGCCGCAAGCCGAGCTGCCAGCCCAGCCACCAGCACCGCCACCTGCACTGCTGCCAGCACCGCCACCTGCACTGGCAGCAGCACCACTGCCAGCAGCAGCAGCCCCAGTGGGCAGCCGCCTGAGGCTGTGGGGGAAGGGCTAGAGCCTACCCCACCACAGGCAGCGCGGCAGCAAGCAATGCAACCTGCACTGCCAGCAGCACCACTGCCAGAGGCAGCCCCAGTGGGCAGCCGTCCAAGGCTGCGGGGGAAGGGACCCCCACCACAGACAGCACCGCCACTAGCCCCACCACTGCCATCACTAAGCAACCATGACCGCCGGCGGGCAGTGTGTAGTTGTGCCTCCATGGGCTGTAGTGCGTCCTGGCCCCTGCAACAACTGTAGGGGTGACACCCAGATGAGAGACTGTGACCTTGCACCCTCCAAGATCTGTATCACAGGCACAAGGCCCCCTCCAGAACCAGTGGAAGAAGGCATCCACTCACCCCCTCCTTGCCAGGATCAAGCACACTGGGCACAGAGCCCCCCCCAGAACCAGTGGAAGAAGGCATCCACTCACCGCCTCCTTGCAAGGATGAAGCACACTGGGCACAGAACCCCCTCCAGAACCAGTGGAAGAAGGCATCCACTCACCCCCTCCTTGCCAGGATGAAGAACACTGAGCACAGAGCTCCCTCCAGAACCAGTGGAAGAAGGCATCCGCTCACCCCCTCCTTGCCAGGATTGAGCACACTGGGCACAAGGCCCCCTCCAGAACCAGTGGAGAAGCCACCCACTAGAGAGACTGTGGCTTTGCACTCCCCAGGACTAAGCAGTGGGCAAACCACCTACTAGAGAGACTGTGGCTTTGCACTTCCCAGGACCAAGCAGTTGGCAAACCACCCACTAGAGAGATTGTGGCCTTGCACTCCCCAGGACAGAGTGCTGGGCATGTGGTCCCCTCCAGGAGCAGTGGTGTTGTACCTTCTTCCAGCCTTCGGTGACCCCCTTTCCCTTCCCACTGAGGTGCCTGTGTATTTTTGACCTGATGCCCCAGCAGTGTTCTCTCTGTATTGAGGCAGGAGTCAAGTGGGGCCTTGGCCCATATGATATGGCCCTGTGGGCCAAGGACAATTTAGACCGGACAGTGTCCCTCCATTTGTATATATTGTAGATACTGTTTTCTGCTTTAAGGACGTATTTATTGAAATGTATATTATTACACTAACTTTACTCACTTATTTTTCTCCCTGCGTTATTCCTGAGGGTTACGGGGTGGATCTGTAATGTTGTTGCATCTGTTTTTGTGTAAGGTGTTGGGGTAGGGGTGGGGGTGGGGGTGTTGCGCTTTGCGTGTGTTTGTCACTCTCCTTTTCCTCCCCCCTCTCTTGTGTGCTAGGTGCGGTACTCTCCGTGGTCGTCTTCGCCGCCGATTGTGTTCCTGGTGTAGGAGGAGGCAGCATAGGAAACACACGCAGTTCGGGCTCCATGGCGTGGAGGTTTTTCTTTGAGTGTCCAGAGGTGAGTAGTTTCCCCTCTGTGTCCTGTTTCCGCCATGCTTTTGATGGCATTGGTACCGCCCCGGAAAAGATGGCAGATTGGTGTGT